>NC_134402.1:50139566-50794566 GCF_038048845.1 Mixophyes fleayi
TGACCTTGTTAACCCAAAAATTGTCGCTGTTGCAAATATTCGTGCAATGAAGAGTGACTTTTTCTATTAAAGGCTCAAGCTTTCAAGTGTAGTGTTTCGAACTTATAAACACTCCAGTAGTTTAAGCACGTCAATACCTTTTGTTTTAGACGACCATGGTACAGAGCATTCATTATTGAGATCCCATCAAGTATGTGAAAGACAGACAGGGTCGAAGTGTTATTTGTTGAGTTTGTTAACCCAAAAATTGTTGCTGTTGCAAATATTCGTGCAAGGAAGAGTGACTTTTTCTATTAAAGGCTCAAGCTTTCAAGTGTAGTGTTTCTAACTTATAAACACTCCAGTAGTTCAAGCACGTCAATACCTCTTGTTTTAGACGACCATGGTACAGAGCATTCATCATTGAGATCCCATCAAGTATGTGAAAGACAGACAGGGTCTAAGGTTTATTTGTTGAGTTTGTTAACCCAAAAATTGTCGCTGTTGCAAATATTCGTGCAATGAAGAGTGACTTTTTCTATTAAAGGCTCAAGCTTTCAAGTGTAGTGTTTCGAACTTATAAACACTCCAGTAGTTTAAGCACGTCAATACCTTTTGTTTTAGACGACCATGGTACAGAGCATTCATTATTGAGATCCCATCAAGTATGTGAAAGACAGACAGGGTCAAAGTATTATTTGTTGACTTTAACCCAAAAATTGTTGCTGCAATGAAGAGTGACTTTTTCTATTAAAGGCTCAAGCTTTCAAGTGTAGTGTTTCGAACTTATAAACACTCCAGTAGTTTAAGCACGTCAATACCTTTTGTTTTAGACGACCATGGTACAGAGCATTCATTATTGAGATCCCATCAAGTATGTGAAAGACAGACAGGGTCGAAGTGTTATTTGTTGAGTTTGTTAACCCAAAAATTGTTGCTGTTGCAAATATTCGTGCAAGGAAGAGTGACTTTTTCTATTAAAGGCTCAAGCTTTCAAGTGTAGTGTTTCTAACTTATAAACACTCCAGTAGTTCAAGCACGTCAATACCTCTTGTTTTAGACGACCATGGTACAGAGCATTCATTATTGAGATCCCATCAAGTATGTGAAAGACAGACAGGGTCGAAGTGTTATTTGTTGAGTTTGTTAACCCAAAAATTGTCGCTGTTGCAAATATTCGTGCAATGAAGAGTGACTATTTCTATTAAAGGCTCAAGCTTTCAAGTGTAGTGTTTCTAACTTATAAACACTCCAGTAGTTCAAGCACGTCAATACCTCTTGTTTTAGACGACCATGGTACAGAGCATTCATCATTGAGATCCCATCAAGTATGTGAAAGACAGACAGGGTCTAAGTGTTATTTGTTGAGTTTGTTAACCCAAAAATTGTCGCTGTTGCAAATATTCGTGCAATGAAGAGTGACTATTTCTATTAAAGGCTCAAGCTTTCAAGTGTAGTGTTTCTAACTTATAAACACTCCAGTAGTTTAAGCACGTCAATACCTTTTGTTTTAGACGACCATGGTACAGAGCATTCATTATTGAGATCCCATCAAGTATGTGAAAGACAGACAGGGTCAAATTATTATTTGTTGACTTTAACCCAAAAATTGTTGCTGCAATGAAGAGTGACTTTTTCTATTAAAGGCTCAAGCTTTCAAGTGTAGTGTTTCTAACTTATTAACACCACAGTAGTTCAAGCACGTCAATACCTCTTGTTTTAGACGACCATGGTACAGAGCATTCATTATTGAGATCCCATCAAGTATGTGAAAGACAGACAGGGTCGAAGTGTTATTTGTTGAGTTTGTTAACCCAAAAATTGTTGCTGTTGCAAATATTCGTGCAATGAAGAGTGACTTTTTCTATTAAAGGCTCAAGCTTTCAAGTGTAGTGTTTCTAACTTATAAACACTCCAGTAGTTCAAGCACGTCAATACCTCTTGTTTTAGACGACCATGGTACAGAGCATTCATCATTAAGATCCCATCAAGTATGTGAAAGACAGACAGGGTCGAAGTGTTATTTGTTGAGTTTCTTAACCCAAAAATTGTTGCTGTTGCAAATATTCGTGCAAGGAAGAGTGACTTTTTCTATTAAAGGCTCAAGCTTTCAAGTGTAGTGTTTCTAACTTATAAACACTCCAGTAGTTCAAGCACGTCAATACCTCTTGTTTTAGACGACCATGGTACAGAGCATTCATCATTGAGATCCCATCAAGTATGTGAAAGGCAGACAGGGTCAAAGTATTATTTGTTGACTTTAACCCAAAAATTGTTGCTGCAATGAAGAGTGACTTTTTCTATTAAAGGCTCAAGCTTTCAAGTGTAGTGTTTCTAACTTATTAACACCACAGTAGTTCAAGCACGTCAATACCTCTTGTTTTAGACGACCATGGTACAGAGCATTCATTATTGAGATCCCATCAAGTATGTGAAAGACAGACAGGGTCGAAATGTTATTTGTTGACCTTGTTAACCCAAAAATTGTCGCTGTTGCAAATATTCGTGCAAGGAAGAGTGACTTTTTCTATTAAAGGCTCAAGCTTTCAAGTGTAGTGTTTCTAACTTATAAACACTCCAGTAGTTCAAGCACGTCAATACCTCTTGTTTTAGACGACCATGGTACAGAGCATTCATTATTGAGATCCCATCAAGTATGTGAAAGACAGACAGGGTCGAAGTGTTATTTGTTGAGTTTGTTAACCCAAAAATTGTCGCTGTTGCAAATATTCGTGCAATGAAGAGTGACTATTTCTATTAAAGGCTCAAGCTTTCAAGTGTAGTGTTTCTAACTTATAAACACTCCAGTAGTTCAAGCACGTCAATACCTCTTGTTTTAGACGACCATGGTACAGAGCATTCATCATTGAGATCCCATCAAGTATGTGAAAGACAGACAGGGTCGAAGTGTTATTTGTTGAGTTTCTTAACCCAAAAATTGTTGCTGTTGCAAATATTCGTGCAAGGAAGAGTGACTTTTTCTATTAAAGGCTCAAGCTTTCAAGTGTAGTGTTTCTAACTTATAAACACTCCAGTAGTTCAAGCACGTCAATACCTCTTGTTTTAGACGACCATGGTACAGAGCATTCATCATTGAGATCCCATCAAGTATGTGAAAGGCAGACAGGGTCAAAGTATTATTTGTTGACTTTAACCCAAAAATTGTTGCTGCAATGAAGAGTGACTTTTTCTATTAAAGGCTCAAGCTTTCAAGTGTAGTGTTTCTAACTTATTAACACCACAGTAGTTCAAGCACGTCAATACCTCTTGTTTTAGACGACCATGGTACAGAGCATTCATTATTGAGATCCCATCAAGTATGTGAAAGACAGGGTCGAAATGTTATTTGTTGACCTTGTTAACCCAAAAATTGTCGCTGTTGCAAATATTCGTGCAATGAAGAGTGACTTTTTCTATTAAAGGCTCAAGCTTTCAAGTGTAGTGTTTCGAACTTATAAACACTCCAGTAGTTTAAGCACGTCAATACCTTTTGTTTTAGACGACTATGGTACAGAGCATTCATTATTGAGATCCCATCAAGTATGTGAAAGACAGACAGGGTCAAAGTATTATTTGTTGACTTTAACCCAAAAATTGTTGCTGCAATGAAGAGTGACTTTTTCTATTAAAGGCTCAAGCTTTCAAGTGTAGTGTTTCTAACTTATAAACACTCCAGTAGTTCAAGCACGTCAATACCTCTTGTTTTAGACGACCATGGTACAGAGCATTCATCATTAAGATCCCATCAAGTATGTGAAAGACAGACAGGGTCGAAGTGTTATTTGTTGAGTTTCTTAACCCAAAAATTGTTGCTGTTGCAAATATTCGTGCAAGGAAGAGTGACTTTTTCTATTAAAGGCTCAAGCTTTCAAGTGTAGTGTTTCTAACTTATAAACACTCCAGTAGTTCAAGCACGTCAATACCTCTTGTTTTAGACGACCATGGTACAGAGCATTCATCATTGAGATCCCATCAAGTATGTGAAAGGCAGACAGGGTCAAAGTATTATTTGTTGACTTTAACCCAAAAATTGTTGCTGCAATGAAGAGTGACTTTTTCTATTAAAGGCTCAAGCTTTCAAGTGTAGTGTTTCTAACTTATTAACACCACAGTAGTTCAAGCACGTCAATACCTCTTGTTTTAGACGACCATGGTACAGAGCATTCATTATTGAGATCCCATCAAGTATGTGAAAGACAGACAGGGTCTAAGGTTTATTTGTTGAGTTTGTTAACCCAAAAATTGTCGCTGTTGCAAATATTCGTGCAATGAAGAGTGACTTTTTCTATTAAAGGCTCAAGCTTTCAAGTGTAGTGTTTCGAACTTATAAACACTCCAGTAGTTTAAGCACGTCAATACCTTTTGTTTTAGACGACCATGGTACAGAGCATTCATTATTGAGATCCCATCAAGTATGTGAAAGACAGACAGGGTCAAAGTATTATTTGTTGACTTTAACCCAAAAATTGTTGCTGCAATGAAGAGTGACTTTTTCTATTAAAGGCTCAAGCTTTCAAGTGTAGTGTTTCGAACTTATAAACACTCCAGTAGTTCAAGCACGTCAATACCTCTTGTTTTAGACGACCATGGTACAGAGCATTCATCATTGAGATCCCATCAAGTATGTGAAAGGCAGACAGGGTCAAAGTATTATTTGTTGACTTTAACCCAAAAATTGTTGCTGCAATGAAGAGTGACTTTTTCTATTAAAGGCTCAAGCTTTCAAGTGTAGTGTTTCTAACTTATTAACACCACAGTAGTTCAAGCACGTCAATACCTCTTGTTTTAGACGACCATGGTACAGAGCATTCATTATTGAGATCCCATCAAGTATGTGAAAGACAGACAGGGTCGAAATGTTATTTGTTGACCTTGTTAACCCAAAAATTGTCGCTGTTGCAAATATTCGTGCAATGAAGAGTGACTTTTTCTATTAAAGGCTCAAGCTTTCAAGTGTAGTGTTTCGAACTTATAAACACTCCAGTAGTTTAAGCACGTCAATACCTTTTGTTTTAGACGACTATGGTACAGAGCATTCATTATTGAGATCCCATCAAGTATGTGAAAGACAGACAGGGTCAAAGTATTATTTGTTGACTTTAACCCAAAAATTGTTGCTGCAATGAAGAGTGACTTTTTCTATTAAAGGCTCAAGCTTTCAAGTGTAGTGTTTCTAACTTATTAACACCACAGTAGTTCAAGCACGTCAATACCTCTTGTTTTAGACGACCATGGTACAGAGCATTCATTATTGAGATCCCATCAAGTATGTGAAAGACAGACAGGGTCGAAGTGTTATTTGTTGACCTTGTTAACCCAAAAATTGTCGCTGTTGCAAATATTCGTGCAAGGAAGAGTGACTTTTTCTATTAAAGGCTCAAGCTTTCAAGTGTAGTGTTTCGAACTTATAAACACTCCAGTAGTTTAAGCACGTCAATACCTTTTGTTTTAGACGACCATGGTACAGAGCATTCATCATTGAGATCCCATCAAGTATGTGGTGGAAAAGACAGACAGGGTCTAAGGTTTATTTGTTGAGTTTGTTAACCCAAAAATTGTCGCTGTTGCAAATATTCGTGCAATGAAGAGTGACTTTTTCTATTAAAGGCTCAAGCTTTCAAGTGTAGTGTTTCTAACTTATAAACACTCCAGTAGTTCAAGCACGTCAATACCTCTTGTTTTAGACGACCATGGTACAGAGCATTCATCATTGAGATCCCATCAAGTATGTGAAAGACAGACAGGGTCTAAGGTTTATTTGTTGAGTTTGTTAACCCAAAAATTGTCGCTGTTGCAAATATTCGTGCAATGAAGAGTGACTTTTTCTATTAAAGGCTCAAGCTTTCAAGTGTAGTGTTTCGAACTTATAAACACTCCAGTAGTTTAAGCACGTCAATACCTTTTGTTTTAGACGACCATGGTACAGAGCATTCATTATTGAGATCCCATCAAGTATGTGAAAGACAGACAGGGTCAAAGTATTATTTGTTGACTTTAACCCAAAAATTGTTGCTGCAATGAAGAGTGACTTTTTCTATTAAAGGCTCAAGCTTTCAAGTGTAGTGTTTCTAACTTATAAACACTCCAGTAGTTCAAGCACGTCAATACCTCTTGTTTTAGACGACCATGGTACAGAGCATTCATCATTGAGATCCCATCAAGTATGTGAAAGACAGACAGGGTCTAAGGTTTATTTGTTGAGTTTGTTAACCCAAAAATTGTCGCTGTTGCAAATATTCGTGCAATGAAGAGTGACTTTTTCTATTAAAGGCTCAAGCTTTCAAGTGTAGTGTTTCTAACTTATTAACACCACAGTAGTTCAAGCACGTCAATACCTCTTGTTTTAGACGACCATGGTACAGAGCATTCATTATTGAGATCCCATCAAGTATGTGAAAGACAGACAGGGTCGAAATGTTATTTGTTGACCTTGTTAACCCAAAAATTGTCGCTGTTGCAAATATTCGTGCAATGAAGAGTGACTTTTTCTATTAAAGGCTCAAGCTTTCAAGTGTAGTGTTTCTAACTTATTAACACCACAGTAGTTCAAGCACGTCAATACCTCTTGTTTTAGACGACCATGGTACAGAGCATTCATTATTGAGATCCCATCAAGTATGTGAAAGACAGACAGGGTCGAAATGTTATTTGTTGACCTTGTTAACCCAAAAATTGTCGCTGTTGCAAATATTCGTGCAATGAAGAGTGACTTTTTCTATTAAAGGCTCAAGCTTTCAAGTGTAGTGTTTCGAACTTATAAACACTCCAGTAGTTTAAGCACGTCAATACCTTTTGTTTTAGACGACCATGGTACAGAGCATTCATTATTGAGATCCCATCAAGTATGTGAAAGACAGACAGGGTCAAAGTATTATTTGTTGACTTTAACCCAAAAATTGTTGCTGCAATGAAGAGTGACTTTTTCTATTAAAGGCTCAAGCTTTCAAGTGTAGTGTTTCTAACTTATTAACACCACAGTAGTTCAAGCACGTCAATACCTCTTGTTTTAGACGACCATGGTACAGAGCATTCATTATTGAGATCCCATCAAGTATGTGAAAGACAGACAGGGTCGAAGTGTTATTTGTTGACCTTGTTAACCCAAAAATTGTCGCTGTTGCAAATATTCGTGCAATGAAGAGTGACTTTTTCTATTAAAGGCTCAAGCTTTCAAGTGTAGTGTTTCGAACTTATAAACACTCCAGTAGTTTAAGCACGTCAATACCTTTTGTTTTAGACGACCATGGTACAGAGCATTCATCATTGAGATCCCATCAAGTATGTGAAAGACAGACAGGGTCTAAGGTTTATTTGTTGAGTTTGTTAACCCAAAAATTGTCGCTGTTGCAAATATTCGTGCAATGAAGAGTGACTTTTTCTATTAAAGGCTCAAGCTTTCAAGTGTAGTGTTTCTAACTTATAAACACTCCAGTAGTTCAAGCACGTCAATACCTCTTGTTTTAGACGACCATGGTACAGAGCATTCATCATTGAGATCCCATCAAGTATGTGAAAGACAGACAGGGTCTAAGGTTTATTTGTTGAGTTTGTTAACCCAAAAATTGTCGCTGTTGCAAATATTCGTGCAATGAAGAGTGACTTTTTCTATTAAAGGCTCAAGCTTTCAAGTGTAGTGTTTCGAACTTATAAACACTCCAGTAGTTTAAGCACGTCAATACCTTTTGTTTTAGACGACCATGGTACAGAGCATTCATTATTGAGATCCCATCAAGTATGTGAAAGACAGACAGGGTCAAAGTATTATTTGTTGACTTTAACCCAAAAATTGTTGCTGCAATGAAGAGTGACTTTTTCTATTAAAGGCTCAAGCTTTCAAGTGTAGTGTTTCGAACTTATAAACACTCCAGTAGTTCAAGCACGTCAATACCTCTTGTTTTAGACGACCATGGTACAGAGCATTCATCATTAAGATCCCATCAAGTATGTGAAAGACAGACAGGGTCGAAGTGTTATTTGTTGAGTTTGTTAACCCAAAAATTGTCGCTGTTGCAAATATTCGTGCAATGAAGAGTGACTTTTTCTAGTAAAGGCTCAAGCTTTCAAGTGTAGTGTTTCTAACTTATTAACACCACAGTAGTTCAAGCACGTCAATACCTCTTGTTTTAGACGACCATGGTACAGAGCATTCATTATTGAGATCCCATCAAGTATGTGAAAGACAGACAGGGTCGAAATGTTATTTGTTGACCTTGTTAACCCAAAAATTGTCGCTGTTGCAAATATTCGTGCAATGAAGAGTGACTTTTTCTATTAAAGGCTCAAGCTTTCAAGTGTAGTGTTTCGAACTTATAAACACTCCAGTAGTTTAAGCACGTCAATACCTTTTGTTTTAGACGACCATGGTACAGAGCATTCATTATTGAGATCCCATCAAGTATGTGAAAGACAGACAGGGTCAAAGTATTATTTGTTGACTTTAACCCAAAAATTGTTGCTGCAATGAAGAGTGACTTTTTCTATTAAAGGCTCAAGCTTTCAAGTGTAGTGTTTCTAACTTATTAACACCACAGTAGTTCAAGCACGTCAATACCTCTTGTTTTAGACGACCATGGTACAGAGCATTCATTATTGAGATCCCATCAAGTATGTGAAAGACAGACAGGGTCGAAGTGTTATTTGTTGACCTTGTTAACCCAAAAATTGTCGCTGTTGCAAATATTCGTGCAATGAAGAGTGACTTTTTCTATTAAAGGCTCAAGCTTTCAAGTGTAGTGTTTCGAACTTATAAACACTCCAGTAGTTTAAGCACGTCAATACCTTTTGTTTTAGACGACCATGGTACAGAGCATTCATCATTGAGATCCCATCAAGTATGTGAAAGACAGACAGGGTCTAAGGTTTATTTGTTGAGTTTGTTAACCCAAAAATTGTCGCTGTTGCAAATATTCGTGCAATGAAGAGTGACTTTTTCTATTAAAGGCTCAAGCTTTCAAGTGTAGTGTTTCTAACTTATAAACACTCCAGTAGTTCAAGCACGTCAATACCTCTTGTTTTAGACGACCATGGTACAGAGCATTCATCATTGAGATCCCATCAAGTATGTGAAAGACAGACAGGGTCTAAGGTTTATTTGTTGAGTTTGTTAACCCAAAAATTGTCGCTGTTGCAAATATTCGTGCAATGAAGAGTGACTTTTTCTATTAAAGGCTCAAGCTTTCAAGTGTAGTGTTTCGAACTTATAAACACTCCAGTAGTTTAAGCACGTCAATACCTTTTGTTTTAGACGACCATGGTACAGAGCATTCATTATTGAGATCCCATCAAGTATGTGAAAGACAGACAGGGTCAAAGTATTATTTGTTGACTTTAACCCAAAAATTGTTGCTGCAATGAAGAGTGACTTTTTCTATTAAAGGCTCAAGCTTTCAAGTGTAGTGTTTCGAACTTATAAACACTCCAGTAGTTCAAGCACGTCAATACCTCTTGTTTTAGACGACCATGGTACAGAGCATTCATCATTAAGATCCCATCAAGTATGTGAAAGACAGACAGGGTCGAAGTGTTATTTGTTGAGTTTGTTAACCCAAAAATTGTCGCTGTTGCAAATATTCGTGCAATGAAGAGTGACTTTTTCTAGTAAAGGCTCAAGCTTTCAAGTGTAGTGTTTCTAACTTATAAACACTCCAGTAGTTCAAGCACGTCAATACCTCTTGTTTTAGACGACCATGGTACAGAGCATTCATTATTGAGATCCCATCAAGTATGTGAAAGACAGACAGGGTCGAAGTGTTATTTGTTGAGTTTCTTAACCCAAAAATTGTTGCTGTTGCAAATATTCGTGCAAGGAAGAGTGACTTTTTCTATTAAAGGCTCAAGCTTTCAAGTGTAGTGTTTCTAACTTATTAACACCACAGTAGTTCAAGCACGTCAATACCTCTTGTTTTAGACGACCATGGTACAGAGCATTCATTATTGAGATCCCATCAAGTATGTGAAAGACAGACAGGGTCGAAATGTTATTTGTTGACCTTGTTAACCCAAAAATTGTCGCTGTTGCAAATATTCGTGCAATGAAGAGTGACTTTTTCTATTAAAGGCTCAAGCTTTCAAGTGTAGTGTTTCGAACTTATAAACACTCCAGTAGTTTAAGCACGTCAATACCTTTTGTTTTAGACGACCATGGTACAGAGCATTCATTATTGAGATCCCATCAAGTATGTGAAAGACAGACAGGGTCAAAGTATTATTTGTTGACTTTAACCCAAAAATTGTTGCTGCAATGAAGAGTGACTTTTTCTATTAAAGGCTCAAGCTTTCAAGTGTAGTGTTTCTAACTTATTAACACCACAGTAGTTCAAGCACGTCAATACCTCTTGTTTTAGACGACCATGGTACAGAGCATTCATTATTGAGATCCCATCAAGTATGTGAAAGACAGACAGGGTCGAAGTGTTATTTGTTGACCTTGTTAACCCAAAAATTGTCGCTGTTGCAAATATTCGTGCAATGAAGAGTGACTTTTTCTATTAAAGGCTCAAGCTTTCAAGTGTAGTGTTTCTAACTTATAAACACTCCAGTAGTTCAAGCACGTCAATACCTCTTGTTTTAGACGACCATGGTACAGAGCATTCATCATTGAGATCCCATCAAGTATGTGAAAGACAGACAGGGTCTAAGGTTTATTTGTTGAGTTTGTTAACCCAAAAATTGTCGCTGTTGCAAATATTCGTGCAATGAAGAGTGACTTTTTCTATTAAAGGCTCAAGCTTTCAAGTGTAGTGTTTCGAACTTATAAACACTCCAGTAGTTTAAGCACGTCAATACCTTTTGTTTTAGACGACCATGGTACAGAGCATTCATTATTGAGATCCCATCAAGTATGTGAAAGACAGACAGGGTCAAAGTATTATTTGTTGACTTTAACCCAAAAATTGTTGCTGCAATGAAGAGTGACTTTTTCTATTAAAGGCTCAAGCTTTCAAGTGTAGTGTTTCGAACTTATAAACACTCCAGTAGTTCAAGCACGTCAATACCTCTTGTTTTAGACGACCATGGTACAGAGCATTCATCATTAAGATCCCATCAAGTATGTGAAAGACAGACAGGGTCGAAGTGTTATTTGTTGAGTTTGTTAACCCAAAAATTGTCGCTGTTGCAAATATTCGTGCAATGAAGAGTGACTATTTCTATTAAAGGCTCAAGCTTTCAAGTGTAGTGTTTCTAACTTATAAACACTCCAGTAGTTCAAGCACGTCAATACCTCTTGTTTTAGACGACCATGGTACAGAGCATTCATCATTGAGATCCCATCAAGTATGTGAAAGACAGACAGGGTCTAAGTGTTATTTGTTGAGTTTGTTAACCCAAAAATTGTCGCTGTTGCAAATATTCGTGCAATGAAGAGTGACTATTTCTATTAAAGGCTCAAGCTTTCAAGTGTAGTGTTTCTAACTTATAAACACTCCAGTAGTTTAAGCACGTCAATACCTTTTGTTTTAGACGACCATGGTACAGAGCATTCATTATTGAGATCCCATCAAGTATGTGAAAGACAGACAGGGTCAAATTATTATTTGTTGACTTTAACCCAAAAATTGTTGCTGCAATGAAGAGTGACTTTTTCTATTAAAGGCTCAAGCTTTCAAGTGTAGTGTTTCTAACTTATTAACACCACAGTAGTTCAAGCACGTCAATACCTCTTGTTTTAGACGACCATGGTACAGAGCATTCATTATTGAGATCCCATCAAGTATGTGAAAGACAGACAGGGTCGAAGTGTTATTTGTTGAGTTTGTTAACCCAAAAATTGTTGCTGTTGCAAATATTCGTGCAATGAAGAGTGACTTTTTCTATTAAAGGCTCAAGCTTTCAAGTGTAGTGTTTCTAACTTATAAACACTCCAGTAGTTCAAGCACGTCAATACCTCTTGTTTTAGACGACCATGGTACAGAGCATTCATCATTAAGATCCCATCAAGTATGTGAAAGACAGACAGGGTCGAAGTGTTATTTGTTGAGTTTCTTAACCCAAAAATTGTTGCTGTTGCAAATATTCGTGCAAGGAAGAGTGACTTTTTCTATTAAAGGCTCAAGCTTTCAAGTGTAGTGTTTCTAACTTATAAACACTCCAGTAGTTCAAGCACGTCAATACCTCTTGTTTTAGACGACCATGGTACAGAGCATTCATCATTGAGATCCCATCAAGTATGTGAAAGGCAGACAGGGTCAAAGTATTATTTGTTGACTTTAACCCAAAAATTGTTGCTGCAATGAAGAGTGACTTTTTCTATTAAAGGCTCAAGCTTTCAAGTGTAGTGTTTCTAACTTATTAACACCACAGTAGTTCAAGCACGTCAATACCTCTTGTTTTAGACGACCATGGTACAGAGCATTCATTATTGAGATCCCATCAAGTATGTGAAAGACAGACAGGGTCGAAATGTTATTTGTTGACCTTGTTAACCCAAAAATTGTCGCTGTTGCAAATATTCGTGCAATGAAGAGTGACTTTTTCTATTAAAGGCTCAAGCTTTCAAGTGTAGTGTTTCGAACTTATAAACACTCCAGTAGTTTAAGCACGTCAATACCTTTTGTTTTAGACGACTATGGTACAGAGCATTCATTATTGAGATCCCATCAAGTATGTGAAAGACAGACAGGGTCAAAGTATTATTTGTTGACTTTAACCCAAAAATTGTTGCTGCAATGAAGAGTGACTTTTTCTATTAAAGGCTCAAGCTTTCAAGTGTAGTGTTTCTAACTTATTAACACCACAGTAGTTCAAGCACGTCAATACCTCTTGTTTTAGACGACCATGGTACAGAGCATTCATTATTGAGATCCCATCAAGTATGTGAAAGACAGACAGGGTCGAAGTGTTATTTGTTGACCTTGTTAACCCAAAAATTGTCGCTGTTGCAAATATTCGTGCAATGAAGAGTGACTTTTTCTATTAAAGGCTCAAGCTTTCAAGTGTAGTGTTTCGAACTTATAAACACTCCAGTAGTTTAAGCACGTCAATACCTTTTGTTTTAGACGACCATGGTACAGAGCATTCATCATTGAGATCCCATCAAGTATGTGAAAGACAGACAGGGTCTAAGGTTTATTTGTTGAGTTTGTTAACCCAAAAATTGTCGCTGTTGCAAATATTCGTGCAATGAAGAGTGACTTTTTCTATTAAAGGCTCAAGCTTTCAAGTGTAGTGTTTCTAACTTATAAACACTCCAGTAGTTCAAGCACGTCAATACCTCTTGTTTTAGACGACCATGGTACAGAGCATTCATCATTGAGATCCCATCAAGTATGTGAAAGACAGACAGGGTCTAAGGTTTATTTGTTGAGTTTGTTAACCCAAAAATTGTCGCTGTTGCAAATATTCGTGCAATGAAGAGTGACTTTTTCTATTAAAGGCTCAAGCTTTCAAGTGTAGTGTTTCGAACTTATAAACACTCCAGTAGTTTAAGCACGTCAATACCTTTTGTTTTAGACGACCATGGTACAGAGCATTCATTATTGAGATCCCATCAAGTATGTGAAAGACAGACAGGGTCAAAGTATTATTTGTTGACTTTAACCCAAAAATTGTTGCTGCAATGAAGAGTGACTTTTTCTATTAAAGGCTCAAGCTTTCAAGTGTAGTGTTTCTAACTTATAAACACTCCAGTAGTTCAAGCACGTCAATACCTCTTGTTTTAGACGACCATGGTACAGAGCATTCATCATTGAGATCCCATCAAGTATGTGAAAGACAGACAGGGTCTAAGGTTTATTTGTTGAGTTTGTTAACCCAAAAATTGTCGCTGTTGCAAATATTCGTGCAATGAAGAGTGACTTTTTCTATTAAAGGCTCAAGCTTTCAAGTGTAGTGTTTCTAACTTATTAACACCACAGTAGTTCAAGCACGTCAATACCTCTTGTTTTAGACGACCATGGTACAGAGCATTCATTATTGAGATCCCATCAAGTATGTGAAAGACAGACAGGGTCGAAATGTTATTTGTTGACCTTGTTAACCCAAAAATTGTCGCTGTTGCAAATATTCGTGCAATGAAGAGTGACTTTTTCTATTAAAGGCTCAAGCTTTCAAGTGTAGTGTTTCTAACTTATTAACACCACAGTAGTTCAAGCACGTCAATACCTCTTGTTTTAGACGACCATGGTACAGAGCATTCATTATTGAGATCCCATCAAGTATGTGAAAGACAGACAGGGTCGAAATGTTATTTGTTGACCTTGTTAACCCAAAAATTGTCGCTGTTGCAAATATTCGTGCAATGAAGAGTGACTTTTTCTATTAAAGGCTCAAGCTTTCAAGTGTAGTGTTTCGAACTTATAAACACTCCAGTAGTTTAAGCACGTCAATACCTTTTGTTTTAGACGACCATGGTACAGAGCATTCATTATTGAGATCCCATCAAGTATGTGAAAGACAGACAGGGTCAAAGTATTATTTGTTGACTTTAACCCAAAAATTGTTGCTGCAATGAAGAGTGACTTTTTCTATTAAAGGCTCAAGCTTTCAAGTGTAGTGTTTCTAACTTATTAACACCACAGTAGTTCAAGCACGTCAATACCTCTTGTTTTAGACGACCATGGTACAGAGCATTCATTATTGAGATCCCATCAAGTATGTGAAAGACAGACAGGGTCGAAGTGTTATTTGTTGACCTTGTTAACCCAAAAATTGTCGCTGTTGCAAATATTCGTGCAATGAAGAGTGACTTTTTCTATTAAAGGCTCAAGCTTTCAAGTGTAGTGTTTCGAACTTATAAACACTCCAGTAGTTTAAGCACGTCAATACCTTTTGTTTTAGACGACCATGGTACAGAGCATTCATCATTGAGATCCCATCAAGTATGTGAAAGACAGACAGGGTCTAAGGTTTATTTGTTGAGTTTGTTAACCCAAAAATTGTCGCTGTTGCAAATATTCGTGCAATGAAGAGTGACTTTTTCTATTAAAGGCTCAAGCTTTCAAGTGTAGTGTTTCTAACTTATAAACACTCCAGTAGTTCAAGCACGTCAATACCTCTTGTTTTAGACGACCATGGTACAGAGCATTCATCATTGAGATCCCATCAAGTATGTGAAAGACAGACAGGGTCTAAGGTTTATTTGTTGAGTTTGTTAACCCAAAAATTGTCGCTGTTGCAAATATTCGTGCAATGAAGAGTGACTTTTTCTATTAAAGGCTCAAGCTTTCAAGTGTAGTGTTTCGAACTTATAAACACTCCAGTAGTTTAAGCACGTCAATACCTTTTGTTTTAGACGACCATGGTACAGAGCATTCATTATTGAGATCCCATCAAGTATGTGAAAGACAGACAGGGTCAAAGTATTATTTGTTGACTTTAACCCAAAAATTGTTGCTGCAATGAAGAGTGACTTTTTCTATTAAAGGCTCAAGCTTTCAAGTGTAGTGTTTCTAACTTATAAACACTCCAGTAGTTCAAGCACGTCAATACCTCTTGTTTTAGACGACCATGGTACAGAGCATTCATCATTGAGATCCCATCAAGTATGTGAAAGACAGACAGGGTCTAAGGTTTATTTGTTGAGTTTGTTAACCCAAAAATTGTCGCTGTTGCAAATATTCGTGCAATGAAGAGTGACTTTTTCTATTAAAGGCTCAAGCTTTCAAGTGTAGTGTTTCTAACTTATTAACACCACAGTAGTTCAAGCACGTCAATACCTCTTGTTTTAGACGACCATGGTACAGAGCATTCATTATTGAGATCCCATCAAGTATGTGAAAGACAGACAGGGTCGAAATGTTATTTGTTGACCTTGTTAACCCAAAAATTGTCGCTGTTGCAAATATTCGTGCAATGAAGAGTGACTTTTTCTATTAAAGGCTCAAGCTTTCAAGTGTAGTGTTTCTAACTTATTAACACCACAGTAGTTCAAGCACGTCAATACCTCTTGTTTTAGACGACCATGGTACAGAGCATTCATTATTGAGATCCCATCAAGTATGTGAAAGACAGACAGGGTCGAAATGTTATTTGTTGACCTTGTTAACCCAAAAATTGTCGCTGTTGCAAATATTCGTGCAATGAAGAGTGACTTTTTCTATTAAAGGCTCAAGCTTTCAAGTGTAGTGTTTCGAACTTATAAACACTCCAGTAGTTTAAGCACGTCAATACCTTTTGTTTTAGACGACCATGGTACAGAGCATTCATTATTGAGATCCCATCAAGTATGTGAAAGACAGACAGGGTCAAAGTATTATTTGTTGACTTTAACCCAAAAATTGTTGCTGCAATGAAGAGTGACTTTTTCTATTAAAGGCTCAAGCTTTCAAGTGTAGTGTTTCTAACTTATTAACACCACAGTAGTTCAAGCACGTCAATACCTCTTGTTTTAGACGACCATGGTACAGAGCATTCATTATTGAGATCCCATCAAGTATGTGAAAGACAGACAGGGTCGAAGTGTTATTTGTTGACCTTGTTAACCCAAAAATTGTCGCTGTTGCAAATATTCGTGCAATGAAGAGTGACTTTTTCTATTAAAGGCTCAAGCTTTCAAGTGTAGTGTTTCGAACTTATAAACACTCCAGTAGTTTAAGCACGTCAATACCTTTTGTTTTAGACGACCATGGTACAGAGCATTCATCATTGAGATCCCATCAAGTATGTGAAAGACAGACAGGGTCTAAGGTTTATTTGTTGAGTTTGTTAACCCAAAAATTGTCGCTGTTGCAAATATTCGTGCAATGAAGAGTGACTTTTTCTATTAAAGGCTCAAGCTTTCAAGTGTAGTGTTTCTAACTTATAAACACTCCAGTAGTTCAAGCACGTCAATACCTCTTGTTTTAGACGACCATGGTACAGAGCATTCATCATTGAGATCCCATCAAGTATGTGAAAGACAGACAGGGTCTAAGGTTTATTTGTTGAGTTTGTTAACCCAAAAATTGTCGCTGTTGCAAATATTCGTGCAATGAAGAGTGACTTTTTCTATTAAAGGCTCAAGCTTTCAAGTGTAGTGTTTCGAACTTATAAACACTCCAGTAGTTTAAGCACGTCAATACCTTTTGTTTTAGACGACCATGGTACAGAGCATTCATTATTGAGATCCCATCAAGTATGTGAAAGACAGACAGGGTCAAAGTATTATTTGTTGACTTTAACCCAAAAATTGTTGCTGCAATGAAGAGTGACTTTTTCTATTAAAGGCTCAAGCTTTCAAGTGTAGTGTTTCGAACTTATAAACACTCCAGTAGTTCAAGCACGTCAATACCTCTTGTTTTAGACGACCATGGTACAGAGCATTCATCATTAAGATCCCATCAAGTATGTGAAAGACAGACAGGGTCGAAGTGTTATTTGTTGAGTTTGTTAACCCAAAAATTGTCGCTGTTGCAAATATTCGTGCAATGAAGAGTGACTTTTTCTAGTAAAGGCTCAAGCTTTCAAGTGTAGTGTTTCTAACTTATTAACACCACAGTAGTTCAAGCACGTCAATACCTCTTGTTTTAGACGACCATGGTACAGAGCATTCATTATTGAGATCCCATCAAGTATGTGAAAGACAGACAGGGTCGAAATGTTATTTGTTGACCTTGTTAACCCAAAAATTGTCGCTGTTGCAAATATTCGTGCAATGAAGAGTGACTTTTTCTATTAAAGGCTCAAGCTTTCAAGTGTAGTGTTTCGAACTTATAAACACTCCAGTAGTTTAAGCACGTCAATACCTTTTGTTTTAGACGACCATGGTACAGAGCATTCATTATTGAGATCCCATCAAGTATGTGAAAGACAGACAGGGTCAAAGTATTATTTGTTGACTTTAACCCAAAAATTGTTGCTGCAATGAAGAGTGACTTTTTCTATTAAAGGCTCAAGCTTTCAAGTGTAGTGTTTCTAACTTATTAACACCACAGTAGTTCAAGCACGTCAATACCTCTTGTTTTAGACGACCATGGTACAGAGCATTCATTATTGAGATCCCATCAAGTATGTGAAAGACAGACAGGGTCGAAGTGTTATTTGTTGACCTTGTTAACCCAAAAATTGTCGCTGTTGCAAATATTCGTGCAATGAAGAGTGACTTTTTCTATTAAAGGCTCAAGCTTTCAAGTGTAGTGTTTCGAACTTATAAACACTCCAGTAGTTTAAGCACGTCAATACCTTTTGTTTTAGACGACCATGGTACAGAGCATTCATCATTGAGATCCCATCAAGTATGTGAAAGACAGACAGGGTCTAAGGTTTATTTGTTGAGTTTGTTAACCCAAAAATTGTCGCTGTTGCAAATATTCGTGCAATGAAGAGTGACTTTTTCTATTAAAGGCTCAAGCTTTCAAGTGTAGTGTTTCTAACTTATAAACACTCCAGTAGTTCAAGCACGTCAATACCTCTTGTTTTAGACGACCATGGTACAGAGCATTCATCATTGAGATCCCATCAAGTATGTGAAAGACAGACAGGGTCTAAGGTTTATTTGTTGAGTTTGTTAACCCAAAAATTGTCGCTGTTGCAAATATTCGTGCAATGAAGAGTGACTTTTTCTATTAAAGGCTCAAGCTTTCAAGTGTAGTGTTTCGAACTTATAAACACTCCAGTAGTTTAAGCACGTCAATACCTTTTGTTTTAGACGACCATGGTACAGAGCATTCATTATTGAGATCCCATCAAGTATGTGAAAGACAGACAGGGTCAAAGTATTATTTGTTGACTTTAACCCAAAAATTGTTGCTGCAATGAAGAGTGACTTTTTCTATTAAAGGCTCAAGCTTTCAAGTGTAGTGTTTCGAACTTATAAACACTCCAGTAGTTCAAGCACGTCAATACCTCTTGTTTTAGACGACCATGGTACAGAGCATTCATCATTAAGATCCCATCAAGTATGTGAAAGACAGACAGGGTCGAAGTGTTATTTGTTGAGTTTGTTAACCCAAAAATTGTCGCTGTTGCAAATATTCGTGCAATGAAGAGTGACTTTTTCTAGTAAAGGCTCAAGCTTTCAAGTGTAGTGTTTCTAACTTATAAACACTCCAGTAGTTCAAGCACGTCAATACCTCTTGTTTTAGACGACCATGGTACAGAGCATTCATTATTGAGATCCCATCAAGTATGTGAAAGACAGACAGGGTCGAAGTGTTATTTGTTGAGTTTCTTAACCCAAAAATTGTTGCTGTTGCAAATATTCGTGCAAGGAAGAGTGACTTTTTCTATTAAAGGCTCAAGCTTTCAAGTGTAGTGTTTCTAACTTATTAACACCACAGTAGTTCAAGCACGTCAATACCTCTTGTTTTAGACGACCATGGTACAGAGCATTCATTATTGAGATCCCATCAAGTATGTGAAAGACAGACAGGGTCGAAATGTTATTTGTTGACCTTGTTAACCCAAAAATTGTCGCTGTTGCAAATATTCGTGCAATGAAGAGTGACTTTTTCTATTAAAGGCTCAAGCTTTCAAGTGTAGTGTTTCGAACTTATAAACACTCCAGTAGTTTAAGCACGTCAATACCTTTTGTTTTAGACGACCATGGTACAGAGCATTCATTATTGAGATCCCATCAAGTATGTGAAAGACAGACAGGGTCAAAGTATTATTTGTTGACTTTAACCCAAAAATTGTTGCTGCAATGAAGAGTGACTTTTTCTATTAAAGGCTCAAGCTTTCAAGTGTAGTGTTTCTAACTTATTAACACCACAGTAGTTCAAGCACGTCAATACCTCTTGTTTTAGACGACCATGGTACAGAGCATTCATTATTGAGATCCCATCAAGTATGTGAAAGACAGACAGGGTCGAAGTGTTATTTGTTGACCTTGTTAACCCAAAAATTGTCGCTGTTGCAAATATTCGTGCAATGAAGAGTGACTTTTTCTATTAAAGGCTCAAGCTTTCAAGTGTAGTGTTTCTAACTTATAAACACTCCAGTAGTTCAAGCACGTCAATACCTCTTGTTTTAGACGACCATGGTACAGAGCATTCATCATTGAGATCCCATCAAGTATGTGAAAGACAGACAGGGTCTAAGGTTTATTTGTTGAGTTTGTTAACCCAAAAATTGTCGCTGTTGCAAATATTCGTGCAATGAAGAGTGACTTTTTCTATTAAAGGCTCAAGCTTTCAAGTGTAGTGTTTCGAACTTATAAACACTCCAGTAGTTTAAGCACGTCAATACCTTTTGTTTTAGACGACCATGGTACAGAGCATTCATTATTGAGATCCCATCAAGTATGTGAAAGACAGACAGGGTCAAAGTATTATTTGTTGACTTTAACCCAAAAATTGTTGCTGCAATGAAGAGTGACTTTTTCTATTAAAGGCTCAAGCTTTCAAGTGTAGTGTTTCGAACTTATAAACACTCCAGTAGTTCAAGCACGTCAATACCTCTTGTTTTAGACGACCATGGTACAGAGCATTCATCATTAAGATCCCATCAAGTATGTGAAAGACAGACAGGGTCGAAGTGTTATTTGTTGAGTTTGTTAACCCAAAAATTGTCGCTGTTGCAAATATTCGTGCAATGAAGAGTGACTATTTCTATTAAAGGCTCAAGCTTTCAAGTGTAGTGTTTCTAACTTATAAACACTCCAGTAGTTCAAGCACGTCAATACCTCTTGTTTTAGACGACCATGGTACAGAGCATTCATCATTGAGATCCCATCAAGTATGTGAAAGACAGACAGGGTCTAAGTGTTATTTGTTGAGTTTGTTAACCCAAAAATTGTCGCTGTTGCAAATATTCGTGCAATGAAGAGTGACTATTTCTATTAAAGGCTCAAGCTTTCAAGTGTAGTGTTTCTAACTTATAAACACTCCAGTAGTTTAAGCACGTCAATACCTTTTGTTTTAGACGACCATGGTACAGAGCATTCATTATTGAGATCCCATCAAGTATGTGAAAGACAGACAGGGTCAAATTATTATTTGTTGACTTTAACCCAAAAATTGTTGCTGCAATGAAGAGTGACTTTTTCTATTAAAGGCTCAAGCTTTCAAGTGTAGTGTTTCTAACTTATTAACACCACAGTAGTTCAAGCACGTCAATACCTCTTGTTTTAGACGACCATGGTACAGAGCATTCATTATTGAGATCCCATCAAGTATGTGAAAGACAGACAGGGTCGAAGTGTTATTTGTTGAGTTTGTTAACCCAAAAATTGTTGCTGTTGCAAATATTCGTGCAATGAAGAGTGACTTTTTCTATTAAAGGCTCAAGCTTTCAAGTGTAGTGTTTCTAACTTATAAACACTCCAGTAGTTCAAGCACGTCAATACCTCTTGTTTTAGACGACCATGGTACAGAGCATTCATCATTAAGATCCCATCAAGTATGTGAAAGACAGACAGGGTCGAAGTGTTATTTGTTGAGTTTCTTAACCCAAAAATTGTTGCTGTTGCAAATATTCGTGCAAGGAAGAGTGACTTTTTCTATTAAAGGCTCAAGCTTTCAAGTGTAGTGTTTCTAACTTATAAACACTCCAGTAGTTCAAGCACGTCAATACCTCTTGTTTTAGACGACCATGGTACAGAGCATTCATCATTGAGATCCCATCAAGTATGTGAAAGGCAGACAGGGTCAAAGTATTATTTGTTGACTTTAACCCAAAAATTGTTGCTGCAATGAAGAGTGACTTTTTCTATTAAAGGCTCAAGCTTTCAAGTGTAGTGTTTCTAACTTATTAACACCACAGTAGTTCAAGCACGTCAATACCTCTTGTTTTAGACGACCATGGTACAGAGCATTCATTATTGAGATCCCATCAAGTATGTGAAAGACAGACAGGGTCGAAATGTTATTTGTTGACCTTGTTAACCCAAAAATTGTCGCTGTTGCAAATATTCGTGCAATGAAGAGTGACTTTTTCTATTAAAGGCTCAAGCTTTCAAGTGTAGTGTTTCGAACTTATAAACACTCCAGTAGTTTAAGCACGTCAATACCTTTTGTTTTAGACGACTATGGTACAGAGCATTCATTATTGAGATCCCATCAAGTATGTGAAAGACAGACAGGGTCAAAGTATTATTTGTTGACTTTAACCCAAAAATTGTTGCTGCAATGAAGAGTGACTTTTTCTATTAAAGGCTCAAGCTTTCAAGTGTAGTGTTTCTAACTTATTAACACCACAGTAGTTCAAGCACGTCAATACCTCTTGTTTTAGACGACCATGGTACAGAGCATTCATTATTGAGATCCCATCAAGTATGTGAAAGACAGACAGGGTCGAAGTGTTATTTGTTGACCTTGTTAACCCAAAAATTGTCGCTGTTGCAAATATTCGTGCAATGAAGAGTGACTTTTTCTATTAAAGGCTCAAGCTTTCAAGTGTAGTGTTTCGAACTTATAAACACTCCAGTAGTTTAAGCACGTCAATACCTTTTGTTTTAGACGACCATGGTACAGAGCATTCATCATTGAGATCCCATCAAGTATGTGAAAGACAGACAGGGTCTAAGGTTTATTTGTTGAGTTTGTTAACCCAAAAATTGTCGCTGTTGCAAATATTCGTGCAATGAAGAGTGACTTTTTCTATTAAAGGCTCAAGCTTTCAAGTGTAGTGTTTCTAACTTATAAACACTCCAGTAGTTCAAGCACGTCAATACCTCTTGTTTTAGACGACCATGGTACAGAGCATTCATCATTGAGATCCCATCAAGTATGTGAAAGACAGACAGGGTCTAAGGTTTATTTGTTGAGTTTGTTAACCCAAAAATTGTCGCTGTTGCAAATATTCGTGCAATGAAGAGTGACTTTTTCTATTAAAGGCTCAAGCTTTCAAGTGTAGTGTTTCGAACTTATAAACACTCCAGTAGTTTAAGCACGTCAATACCTTTTGTTTTAGACGACCATGGTACAGAGCATTCATTATTGAGATCCCATCAAGTATGTGAAAGACAGACAGGGTCAAAGTATTATTTGTTGACTTTAACCCAAAAATTGTTGCTGCAATGAAGAGTGACTTTTTCTATTAAAGGCTCAAGCTTTCAAGTGTAGTGTTTCTAACTTATAAACACTCCAGTAGTTCAAGCACGTCAATACCTCTTGTTTTAGACGACCATGGTACAGAGCATTCATCATTGAGATCCCATCAAGTATGTGAAAGACAGACAGGGTCTAAGGTTTATTTGTTGAGTTTGTTAACCCAAAAATTGTCGCTGTTGCAAATATTCGTGCAATGAAGAGTGACTTTTTCTATTAAAGGCTCAAGCTTTCAAGTGTAGTGTTTCTAACTTATTAACACCACAGTAGTTCAAGCACGTCAATACCTCTTGTTTTAGACGACCATGGTACAGAGCATTCATTATTGAGATCCCATCAAGTATGTGAAAGACAGACAGGGTCGAAATGTTATTTGTTGACCTTGTTAACCCAAAAATTGTCGCTGTTGCAAATATTCGTGCAATGAAGAGTGACTTTTTCTATTAAAGGCTCAAGCTTTCAAGTGTAGTGTTTCTAACTTATTAACACCACAGTAGTTCAAGCACGTCAATACCTCTTGTTTTAGACGACCATGGTACAGAGCATTCATTATTGAGATCCCATCAAGTATGTGAAAGACAGACAGGGTCGAAATGTTATTTGTTGACCTTGTTAACCCAAAAATTGTCGCTGTTGCAAATATTCGTGCAATGAAGAGTGACTTTTTCTATTAAAGGCTCAAGCTTTCAAGTGTAGTGTTTCGAACTTATAAACACTCCAGTAGTTTAAGCACGTCAATACCTTTTGTTTTAGACGACCATGGTACAGAGCATTCATTATTGAGATCCCATCAAGTATGTGAAAGACAGACAGGGTCAAAGTATTATTTGTTGACTTTAACCCAAAAATTGTTGCTGCAATGAAGAGTGACTTTTTCTATTAAAGGCTCAAGCTTTCAAGTGTAGTGTTTCTAACTTATTAACACCACAGTAGTTCAAGCACGTCAATACCTCTTGTTTTAGACGACCATGGTACAGAGCATTCATTATTGAGATCCCATCAAGTATGTGAAAGACAGACAGGGTCGAAGTGTTATTTGTTGACCTTGTTAACCCAAAAAATTGTCGCTGTTGCAAATATTCGTGCAATGAAGAGTGACTTTTTCTATTAAAGGCTCAAGCTTTCAAGTGTAGTGTTTCGAACTTATAAACACTCCAGTAGTTTAAGCACGTCAATACCTTTTGTTTTAGACGACCATGGTACAGAGCATTCATCATTGAGATCCCATCAAGTATGTGAAAGACAGACAGGGTCTAAGGTTTATTTGTTGAGTTTGTTAACCCAAAAATTGTCGCTGTTGCAAATATTCGTGCAATGAAGAGTGACTTTTTCTATTAAAGGCTCAAGCTTTCAAGTGTAGTGTTTCTAACTTATAAACACTCCAGTAGTTCAAGCACGTCAATACCTCTTGTTTTAGACGACCATGGTACAGAGCATTCATCATTGAGATCCCATCAAGTATGTGAAAGACAGACAGGGTCTAAGGTTTATTTGTTGAGTTTGTTAACCCAAAAATTGTCGCTGTTGCAAATATTCGTGCAATGAAGAGTGACTTTTTCTATTAAAGGCTCAAGCTTTCAAGTGTAGTGTTTCGAACTTATAAACACTCCAGTAGTTTAAGCACGTCAATACCTTTTGTTTTAGACGACCATGGTACAGAGCATTCATTATTGAGATCCCATCAAGTATGTGAAAGACAGACAGGGTCAAAGTATTATTTGTTGACTTTAACCCAAAAATTGTTGCTGCAATGAAGAGTGACTTTTTCTATTAAAGGCTCAAGCTTTCAAGTGTAGTGTTTCGAACTTATAAACACTCCAGTAGTTCAAGCACGTCAATACCTCTTGTTTTAGACGACCATGGTACAGAGCATTCATCATTAAGATCCCATCAAGTATGTGAAAGACAGACAGGGTCGAAGTGTTATTTGTTGAGTTTGTTAACCCAAAAATTGTCGCTGTTGCAAATAGTCGTGCAATGAAGAGTGACTTTTTCTAGTAAAGGCTCAAGCTTTCAAGTGTAGTGTTTCTAACTTATTAACACCACAGTAGTTCAAGCACGTCAATACCTCTTGTTTTAGACGACCATGGTACAGAGCATTCATTATTGAGATCCCATCAAGTATGTGAAAGACAGACAGGGTCGAAATGTTATTTGTTGACCTTGTTAACCCAAAAATTGTCGCTGTTGCAAATATTCGTGCAATGAAGAGTGACTTTTTCTATTAAAGGCTCAAGCTTTCAAGTGTAGTGTTTCGAACTTATAAACACTCCAGTAGTTTAAGCACGTCAATACCTTTTGTTTTAGACGACCATGGTACAGAGCATTCATTATTGAGATCCCATCAAGTATGTGAAAGACAGACAGGGTCAAAGTATTATTTGTTGACTTTAACCCAAAAATTGTTGCTGCAATGAAGAGTGACTTTTTCTATTAAAGGCTCAAGCTTTCAAGTGTAGTGTTTCTAACTTATTAACACCACAGTAGTTCAAGCACGTCAATACCTCTTGTTTTAGACGACCATGGTACAGAGCATTCATTATTGAGATCCCATCAAGTATGTGAAAGACAGACAGGGTCGAAGTGTTATTTGTTGACCTTGTTAACCCAAAAATTGTCGCTGTTGCAAATATTCGTGCAATGAAGAGTGACTTTTTCTATTAAAGGCTCAAGCTTTCAAGTGTAGTGTTTCGAACTTATAAACACTCCAGTAGTTTAAGCACGTCAATACCTTTTGTTTTAGACGACCATGGTACAGAGCATTCATCATTGAGATCCCATCAAGTATGTGAAAGACAGACAGGGTCTAAGGTTTATTTGTTGAGTTTGTTAACCCAAAAATTGTCGCTGTTGCAAATATTCGTGCAATGAAGAGTGACTTTTTCTATTAAAGGCTCAAGCTTTCAAGTGTAGTGTTTCTAACTTATAAACACTCCAGTAGTTCAAGCACGTCAATACCTCTTGTTTTAGACGACCATGGTACAGAGCATTCATCATTGAGATCCCATCAAGTATGTGAAAGACAGACAGGGTCAAAGTATTATTTGTTGACTTTAACCCAAAAATTGTTGCTGCAATGAAGAGTGACTTTTTCTATTAAAGGCTCAAGCTTTCAAGTGTAGTGTTTCGAACTTATAAACACTCCAGTAGTTCAAGCACGTCAATACCTCTTGTTTTAGACGACCATGGTACAGAGCATTCATCATTAAGATCCCATCAAGTATGTGAAAGACAGACAGGGTCGAAGTGTTATTTGTTGAGTTTGTTAACCCAAAAATTGTCGCTGTTGCAAATATTCGTGCAATGAAGAGTGACTTTTTCTAGTAAAGGCTCAAGCTTTCAAGTGTAGTGTTTCTAACTTATAAACACTCCAGTAGTTCAAGCACGTCAATACCTCTTGTTTTAGACGACCATGGTACAGAGCATTCATTATTGAGATCCCATCAAGTATGTGAAAGACAGACAGGGTCGAAGTGTTATTTGTTGAGTTTCTTAACCCAAAAATTGTTGCTGTTGCAAATATTCGTGCAAGGAAGAGTGACTTTTTCTATTAAAGGCTCAAGCTTTCAAGTGTAGTGTTTCTAACTTATAAACACTCCAGTAGTTCAAGCACGTCAATACCTCTTGTTTTAGACGACCATGGTACAGAGCATTCATCATTGAGATCCCATCAAGTATGTGAAAGACAGACAGGGTCTAAGGTTTATTTGTTGAGTTTGTTAACCCAAAAATTGTCGCTGTTGCAAATATTCGTGCAATGAAGAGTGACTTTTTCTATTAAAGGCTCAAGCTTTCAAGTGTAGTGTTTCTAACTTATAAACACTCCAGTAGTTCAAGCACGTCAATACCTCTTGTTTTAGACGACCATGGTACAGAGCATTCATCATTAAGATCCCATCAAGTATGTGAAAGACAGACAGGGTCGAAGTGTTATTTGTTGAGTTTCTTAACCCAAAAATTGTTGCTGTTGCAAATATTCGTGCAAGGAAGAGTGACTTTTTCTATTAAAGGCTCAAGCTTTCAAGTGTAGTGTTTCTAACTTATAAACACTCCAGTAGTTCAAGCACGTCAATACCTCTTGTTTTAGACGACCATGGTACAGAGCATTCATCATTGAGATCCCATCAAGTATGTGAAAGGCAGACAGGGTCAAAGTATTATTTGTTGACTTTAACCCAAAAATTGTTGCTGCAATGAAGAGTGACTTTTTCTATTAAAGGCTCAAGCTTTCAAGTGTAGTGTTTCTAACTTATTAACACCACAGTAGTTCAAGCACGTCAATACCTCTTGTTTTAGACGACCATGGTACAGAGCATTCATTATTGAGATCCCATCAAGTATGTGAAAGACAGACAGGGTCGAAATGTTATTTGTTGACCTTGTTAACCCAAAAATTGTCGCTGTTGCAAATATTCGTGCAATGAAGAGTGACTTTTTCTATTAAAGGCTCAAGCTTTCAAGTGTAGTGTTTCTAACTTATAAACACTCCAGTAGTTCAAGCACGTCAATACCTCTTGTTTTAGACGACCATGGTACAGAGCATTCATCATTAAGATCCCATCAAGTATGTGAAAGACAGACAGGGTCGAAGTGTTATTTGTTGAGTTTCTTAACCCAAAAATTGTTGCTGTTGCAAATATTCGTGCAAGGAAGAGTGACTTTTTCTATTAAAGGCTCAAGCTTTCAAGTGTAGTGTTTCTAACTTATAAACACTCCAGTAGTTCAAGCACGTCAATACCTCTTGTTTTAGACGACCATGGTACAGAGCATTCATCATTGAGATCCCATCAAGTATGTGAAAGGCAGACAGGGTCAAAGTATTATTTGTTGACTTTAACCCAAAAATTGTTGCTGCAATGAAGAGTGACTTTTTCTAGTAAAGGCTCAAGCTTTCAAGTGTAGTGTTTCTAACTTATTAACACCACAGTAGTTCAAGCACGTCAATACCTCTTGTTTTAGACGACCATGGTACAGAGCATTCATTATTGAGATCCCATCAAGTATGTGAAAGACAGACAGGGTCGAAATGTTATTTGTTGACCTTGTTAACCCAAAAATTGTCGCTGTTGCAAATATTCGTGCAATGAAGAGTGACTTTTTCTATTAAAGGCTCAAGCTTTCAAGTGTAGTGTTTCGAACTTATAAACACTCCAGTAGTTTAAGCACGTCAATACCTTTTGTTTTAGACGACCATGGTACAGAGCATTCATTATTGAGATCCCATCAAGTATGTGAAAGACAGACAGGGTCAAAGTATTATTTGTTGACTTTAACCCAAAAATTGTTGCTGCAATGAAGAGTGACTTTTTCTATTAAAGGCTCAAGCTTTCAAGTGTAGTGTTTCTAACTTATTAACACCACAGTAGTTCAAGCACGTCAATACCTCTTGTTTTAGACGACCATGGTACAGAGCATTCATTATTGAGATCCCATCAAGTATGTGAAAGACAGACAGGGTCGAAGTGTTATTTGTTGACCTTGTTAACCCAAAAATTGTCGCTGTTGCAAATATTCGTGCAATGAAGAGTGACTTTTTCTATTAAAGGCTCAAGCTTTCAAGTGTAGTGTTTCGAACTTATAAACACTCCAGTAGTTTAAGCACGTCAATACCTTTTGTTTTAGACGACCATGGTACAGAGCATTCATCATTGAGATCCCATCAAGTATGTGAAAGACAGACAGGGTCTAAGGTTTATTTGTTGAGTTTGTTAACCCAAAAATTGTCGCTGTTGCAAATATTCGTGCAATGAAGAGTGACTTTTTCTATTAAAGGCTCAAGCTTTCAAGTGTAGTGTTTCTAACTTATAAACACTCCAGTAGTTCAAGCACGTCAATACCTCTTGTTTTAGACGACCATGGTACAGAGCATTCATCATTGAGATCCCATCAAGTATGTGAAAGACAGACAGGGTCTAAGGTTTATTTGTTGAGTTTGTTAACCCAAAAATTGTCGCTGTTGCAAATATTCGTGCAATGAAGAGTGACTTTTTCTATTAAAGGCTCAAGCTTTCAAGTGTAGTGTTTCGAACTTATAAACACTCCAGTAGTTTAAGCACGTCAATACCTTTTGTTTTAGACGACCATGGTACAGAGCATTCATTATTGAGATCCCATCAAGTATGTGAAAGACAGACAGGGTCAAAGTATTATTTGTTGACTTTAACCCAAAAATTGTTGCTGCAATGAAGAGTGACTTTTTCTATTAAAGGCTCAAGCTTTCAAGTGTAGTGTTTCTAACTTATAAACACTCCAGTAGTTCAAGCACGTCAATACCTCTTGTTTTAGACGACCATGGTACAGAGCATTCATCATTGAGATCCCATCAAGTATGTGAAAGACAGACAGGGTCTAAGGTTTATTTGTTGAGTTTGTTAACCCAAAAATTGTCGCTGTTGCAAATATTCGTGCAATGAAGAGTGACTTTTTCTATTAAAGGCTCAAGCTTTCAAGTGTAGTGTTTCTAACTTATTAACACCACAGTAGTTCAAGCACGTCAATACCTCTTGTTTTAGACGACCATGGTACAGAGCATTCATTATTGAGATCCCATCAAGTATGTGAAAGACAGACAGGGTCGAAATGTTATTTGTTGACCTTGTTAACCCAAAAATTGTCGCTGTTGCAAATATTCGTGCAATGAAGAGTGACTTTTTCTATTAAAGGCTCAAGCTTTCAAGTGTAGTGTTTCTAACTTATTAACACCACAGTAGTTCAAGCACGTCAATACCTCTTGTTTTAGACGACCATGGTACAGAGCATTCATTATTGAGATCCCATCAAGTATGTGAAAGACAGACAGGGTCGAAATGTTATTTGTTGACCTTGTTAACCCAAAAATTGTCGCTGTTGCAAATATTCGTGCAATGAAGAGTGACTTTTTCTATTAAAGGCTCAAGCTTTCAAGTGTAGTGTTTCGAACTTATAAACACTCCAGTAGTTTAAGCACGTCAATACCTTTTGTTTTAGACGACCATGGTACAGAGCATTCATTATTGAGATCCCATCAAGTATGTGAAAGACAGACAGGGTCGAAGTGTTATTTGTTGAGTTTGTTAACCCAAAAATTGTCGCTGTTGCAAATATTCGTGCAATGAAGAGTGACTTTTTCTAGTAAAGGCTCAAGCTTTCAAGTGTAGTGTTTCTAACTTATAAACACTCCAGTAGTTCAAGCACGTCAATACCTCTTGTTTTAGACGACCATGGTACAGAGCATTCATTATTGAGATCCCATCAAGTATGTGAAAGACAGACAGGGTCGAAGTGTTATTTGTTGAGTTTCATAACCCAAAAATTGTTGCTGTTGCAAATATTCGTGCAAGGAAGAGTGACTTTTTCTATTAAAGGCTCAAGCTTTCAAGTGTAGTGTTTCTAACTTATAAACACTCCAGTAGTTCAAGCACGTCAATACCTCTTGTTTTAGACGACCATGGTACAGAGCATTCATCATTGAGATCCCATCAAGTATGTGAAAGACAGACAGGGTCTAAGGTTTATTTGTTGAGTTTGTTAACCCAAAAATTGTCGCTGTTGCAAATATTCGTGCAATGAAGAGTGACTTTTTCTATTAAAGGCTCAAGCTTTCAAGTGTAGTGTTTCGAACTTATAAACACTCCAGTAGTTTAAGCACGTCAATACCTTTTGTTTTAGACGACCATGGTACAGAGCATTCATCATTGAGATCCCATCAAGTATGTGAAAGACAGACAGGGTCTAAGGTTTATTTGTTGAGTTTGTTAACCCAAAAATTGTCGCTGTTGCAAATATTCGTGCAATGAAGAGTGACTTTTTCTATTAAAGGCTCAAGCTTTCAAGTGTAGTGTTTCTAACTTATAAACACTCCAGTAGTTCAAGCACGTCAATACCTCTTGTTTTAGACGACCATGGTACAGAGCATTCATTATTGAGATCCCATCAAGTATGTGAAAGACAGACAGGGTCGAAGTGTTATTTGTTGAGTTTCTTAACCCAAAAATTGTTGCTGTTGCAAATATTCGTGCAAGGAAGAGTGACTTTTTCTATTAAAGGCTCAAGCTTTCAAGTGTAGTGTTTCTAACTTATAAACACTCCAGTAGTTCAAGCACGTCAATACCTCTTGTTTTAGACGACCATGGTACAGAGCATTCATCATTGAGATCCCATCAAGTATGTGAAAGACAGACAGGGTCTAAGGTTTATTTGTTGAGTTTGTTAACCCAAAAATTGTCGCTGTTGCAAATATTCGTGCAATGAAGAGTGACTTTTTCTATTAAAGGCTCAAGCTTTCAAGTGTAGTGTTTCGAACTTATAAACACTCCAGTAGTTTAAGCACGTCAATACCTTTTGTTTTAGACGACCATGGTACAGAGCATTCATCATTGAGATCCCATCAAGTATGTGAAAGACAGACAGGGTCTAAGGTTTATTTGTTGAGTTTGTTAACCCAAAAATTGTCGCTGTTGCAAATATTCGTGCAATGAAGAGTGACTTTTTCTATTAAAGGCTCAAGCTTTCAAGTGTAGTGTTTCTAACTTATAAACACTCCAGTAGTTCAAGCACGTCAATACCTCTTGTTTTAGACGACCATGGTACAGAGCATTCATCATTGAGATCCCATCAAGTATGTGAAAGACAGACAGGGTCTAAGGTTTATTTGTTGAGTTTGTTAACCCAAAAATTGTCGCTGTTGCAAATATTCGTGCAATGAAGAGTGACTTTTTCTATTAAAGGCTCAAGCTTTCAAGTGTAGTGTTTCGAACTTATAAACACTCCAGTAGTTTAAGCACGTCAATACCTTTTGTTTTAGACGACCATGGTACAGAGCATTCATTATTGAGATCCCATCAAGTATGTGAATGACAGACAGGGTCAAAGTATTATTTGTTGACTTTAACCCAAAAATTGTTGCTGCAATGAAGAGTGACTTTTTCTATTAAAGGCTCAAGCTTTCAAGTGTAGTGTTTCGAACTTATAAACACTCCAGTAGTTCAAGCACGTCAATACCTCTTGTTTTAGACGACCATGGTACAGAGCATTCATCATTAAGATCCCATCAAGTATGTGAAAGACAGACAGGGTCGAAGTGTTATTTGTTGAGTTTGTTAACCCAAAAATTGTCGCTGTTGCAAATATTCGTGCAATGAAGAGTGACTTTTTCTAGTAAAGGCTCAAGCTTTCAAGTGTAGTGTTTCTAACTTATAAACACTCCAGTAGTTCAAGCACGTCAATACCTCTTGTTTTAGACGACCATGGTACAGAGCATTCATTATTGAGATCCCATCAAGTATGTGAAAGACAGACAGGGTCGAAGTGTTATTTGTTGAGTTTCTTAACCCAAAAATTGTTGCTGTTGCAAATATTCGTGCAAGGAAGAGTGACTTTTTCTATTAAAGGCTCAAGCTTTCAAGTGTAGTGTTTCTAACTTATAAACACTCCAGTAGTTCAAGCACGTCAATACCTCTTGTTTTAGACGACCATGGTACAGAGCATTCATCATTGAGATCCCATCAAGTATGTGAAAGACAGACAGGGTCTAAGGTTTATTTGTTGAGTTTGTTAACCCAAAAATTGTCGCTGTTGCAAATATTCGTGCAATGAAGAGTGACTTTTTCTATTAAAGGCTCAAGCTTTCAAGTGTAGTGTTTCTAACTTATAAACACTCCAGTAGTTCAAGCACGTCAATACCTCTTGTTTTAGACGACCATGGTACAGAGCATTCATCATTAAGATCCCATCAAGTATGTGAAAGACAGACAGGGTCGAAGTGTTATTTGTTGAGTTTCTTAACCCAAAAATTGTTGCTGTTGCAAATATTCGTGCAAGGAAGAGTGACTTTTTCTATTAAAGGCTCAAGCTTTCAAGTGTAGTGTTTCTAACTTATAAACACTCCAGTAGTTCAAGCACGTCAATACCTCTTGTTTTAGACGACCATGGTACAGAGCATTCATCATTGAGATCCCATCAAGTATGTGAAAGGCAGACAGGGTCAAAGTATTATTTGTTGACTTTAACCCAAAAATTGTTGCTGCAATGAAGAGTGACTTTTTCTATTAAAGGCTCAAGCTTTCAAGTGTAGTGTTTCTAACTTATTAACACCACAGTAGTTCAAGCACGTCAATACCTCTTGTTTTAGACGACCATGGTACAGAGCATTCATTATTGAGATCCCATCAAGTATGTGAAAGACAGACAGGGTCGAAATGTTATTTGTTGACCTTGTTAACCCAAAAATTGTCGCTGTTGCAAATATTCGTGCAATGAAGAGTGACTTTTTCTATTAAAGGCTCAAGCTTTCAAGTGTAGTGTTTCTAACTTATAAACACTCTAGTAGTTCAAGCACGTCAATACCTCTTGTTTTAGACGACCATGGTACAGAGCATTCATCATTAAGATCCCATCAAGTATGTGAAAGACAGACAGGGTCGAAGTGTTATTTGTTGAGTTTCTTAACCCAAAAATTGTTGCTGTTGCAAATATTCGTGCAAGGAAGAGTGACTTTTTCTATTAAAGGCTCAAGCTTTCAAGTGTAGTGTTTCTAACTTATAAACACTCCAGTAGTTCAAGCACGTCAATACCTCTTGTTTTAGACGACCATGGTACAGAGCATTCATCATTGAGATCCCATCAAGTATGTGAAAGGCAGACAGGGTCAAAGTATTATTTGTTGACTTTAACCCAAAAATTGTTGCTGCAATGAAGAGTGACTTTTTCTATTAAAGGCTCAAGCTTTCAAGTGTAGTGTTTCTAACTTATTAACACCACAGTAGTTCAAGCACGTCAATACCTCTTGTTTTAGACGACCATGGTACAGAGCATTCATTATTGAGATCCCATCAAGTATGTGAAAGACAGACAGGGTCGAAATGTTATTTGTTGACCTTGTTAACCCAAAAATTGTCGCTGTTGCAAATATTCGTGCAATGAAGAGTGACTTTTTCTATTAAAGGCTCAAGCTTTCAAGTGTAGTGTTTCGAACTTATAAACACTCCAGTAGTTTAAGCACGTCAATACCTTTTGTTTTAGACGACCATGGTACAGAGCATTCATTATTGAGATCCCATCAAGTATGTGAAAGACAGACAGGGTCGAAGTGTTATTTGTTGAGTTTGTTAACCCAAAAATTGTCGCTGTTGCAAATATTCGTGCAATGAAGAGTGACTTTTTCTAGTAAAGGCTCAAGCTTTCAAGTGTAGTGTTTCTAACTTATAAACACTCCAGTAGTTCAAGCACGTCAATACCTCTTGTTTTAGACGACCATGGTACAGAGCATTCATTATTGAGATCCCATCAAGTATGTGAAAGACAGACAGGGTCGAAGTGTTATTTGTTGAGTTTCATAACCCAAAAATTGTTGCTGTTGCAAATATTCGTGCAAGGAAGAGTGACTTTTTCTATTAAAGGCTCAAGCTTTCAAGTGTAGTGTTTCTAACTTATAAACACTCCAGTAGTTCAAGCACGTCAATACCTCTTGTTTTAGACGACCATGGTACAGAGCATTCATCATTGAGATCCCATCAAGTATGTGAAAGACAGACAGGGTCTAAGGTTTATTTGTTGAGTTTGTTAACCCAAAAATTGTCGCTGTTGCAAATATTCGTGCAATGAAGAGTGACTTTTTCTATTAAAGGCTCAAGCTTTCAAGTGTAGTGTTTCGAACTTATAAACACTCCAGTAGTTTAAGCACGTCAATACCTTTTGTTTTAGACGACCATGGTACAGAGCATTCATCATTGAGATCCCATCAAGTATGTGAAAGACAGACAGGGTCTAAGGTTTATTTGTTGAGTTTGTTAACCCAAAAATTGTCGCTGTTGCAAATATTCGTGCAATGAAGAGTGACTTTTTCTATTAAAGGCTCAAGCTTTCAAGTGTAGTGTTTCTAACTTATAAACACTCCAGTAGTTCAAGCACGTCAATACCTCTTGTTTTAGACGACCATGGTACAGAGCATTCATTATTGAGATCCCATCAAGTATGTGAAAGACAGACAGGGTCGAAGTGTTATTTGTTGAGTTTCTTAACCCAAAAATTGTTGCTGTTGCAAATATTCGTGCAAGGAAGAGTGACTTTTTCTATTAAAGGCTCAAGCTTTCAAGTGTAGTGTTTCTAACTTATAAACACTCCAGTAGTTCAAGCACGTCAATACCTCTTGTTTTAGACGACCATGGTACAGAGCATTCATCATTGAGATCCCATCAAGTATGTGAAAGACAGACAGGGTCTAAGGTTTATTTGTTGAGTTTGTTAACCCAAAAATTGTCGCTGTTGCAAATATTCGTGCAATGAAGAGTGACTTTTTCTATTAAAGGCTCAAGCTTTCAAGTGTAGTGTTTCGAACTTATAAACACTCCAGTAGTTTAAGCACGTCAATACCTTTTGTTTTAGACGACCATGGTACAGAGCATTCATCATTGAGATCCCATCAAGTATGTGAAAGACAGACAGGGTCTAAGGTTTATTTGTTGAGTTTGTTAACCCAAAAATTGTCGCTGTTGCAAATATTCGTGCAATGAAGAGTGACTTTTTCTATTAAAGGCTCAAGCTTTCAAGTGTAGTGTTTCTAACTTATAAACACTCCAGTAGTTCAAGCACGTCAATACCTCTTGTTTTAGACGACCATGGTACAGAGCATTCATCATTGAGATCCCATCAAGTATGTGAAAGACAGACAGGGTCTAAGGTTTATTTGTTGAGTTTGTTAACCCAAAAATTGTCGCTGTTGCAAATATTCGTGCAATGAAGAGTGACTTTTTCTATTAAAGGCTCAAGCTTTCAAGTGTAGTGTTTCGAACTTATAAACACTCCAGTAGTTTAAGCACGTCAATACCTTTTGTTTTAGACGACCATGGTACAGAGCATTCATTATTGAGATCCCATCAAGTATGTGAATGACAGACAGGGTCAAAGTATTATTTGTTGACTTTAACCCAAAAATTGTTGCTGCAATGAAGAGTGACTTTTTCTATTAAAGGCTCAAGCTTTCAAGTGTAGTGTTTCGAACTTATAAACACTCCAGTAGTTCAAGCACGTCAATACCTCTTGTTTTAGACGACCATGGTACAGAGCATTCATCATTAAGATCCCATCAAGTATGTGAAAGACAGACAGGGTCGAAGTGTTATTTGTTGAGTTTGTTAACCCAAAAATTGTCGCTGTTGCAAATATTCGTGCAATGAAGAGTGACTTTTTCTAGTAAAGGCTCAAGCTTTCAAGTGTAGTGTTTCTAACTTATAAACACTCCAGTAGTTCAAGCACGTCAATACCTCTTGTTTTAGACGACCATGGTACAGAGCATTCATTATTGAGATCCCATCAAGTATGTGAAAGACAGACAGGGTCGAAGTGTTATTTGTTGAGTTTCTTAACCCAAAAATTGTTGCTGTTGCAAATATTCGTGCAAGGAAGAGTGACTTTTTCTATTAAAGGCTCAAGCTTTCAAGTGTAGTGTTTCTAACTTATAAACACTCCAGTAGTTCAAGCACGTCAATACCTCTTGTTTTAGACGACCATGGTACAGAGCATTCATCATTGAGATCCCATCAAGTATGTGAAAGACAGACAGGGTCTAAGGTTTATTTGTTGAGTTTGTTAACCCAAAAATTGTCGCTGTTGCAAATATTCGTGCAATGAAGAGTGACTTTTTCTATTAAAGGCTCAAGCTTTCAAGTGTAGTGTTTCTAACTTATAAACACTCCAGTAGTTCAAGCACGTCAATACCTCTTGTTTTAGACGACCATGGTACAGAGCATTCATCATTAAGATCCCATCAAGTATGTGAAAGACAGACAGGGTCGAAGTGTTATTTGTTGAGTTTCTTAACCCAAAAATTGTTGCTGTTGCAAATATTCGTGCAAGGAAGAGTGACTTTTTCTATTAAAGGCTCAAGCTTTCAAGTGTAGTGTTTCTAACTTATAAACACTCCAGTAGTTCAAGCACGTCAATACCTCTTGTTTTAGACGACCATGGTACAGAGCATTCATCATTGAGATCCCATCAAGTATGTGAAAGGCAGACAGGGTCAAAGTATTATTTGTTGACTTTAACCCAAAAATTGTTGCTGCAATGAAGAGTGACTTTTTCTATTAAAGGCTCAAGCTTTCAAGTGTAGTGTTTCTAACTTATTAACACCACAGTAGTTCAAGCACGTCAATACCTCTTGTTTTAGACGACCATGGTACAGAGCATTCATTATTGAGATCCCATCAAGTATGTGAAAGACAGACAGGGTCGAAATGTTATTTGTTGACCTTGTTAACCCAAAAATTGTCGCTGTTGCAAATATTCGTGCAATGAAGAGTGACTTTTTCTATTAAAGGCTCAAGCTTTCAAGTGTAGTGTTTCTAACTTATAAACACTCTAGTAGTTCAAGCACGTCAATACCTCTTGTTTTAGACGACCATGGTACAGAGCATTCATCATTAAGATCCCATCAAGTATGTGAAAGACAGACAGGGTCGAAGTGTTATTTGTTGAGTTTCTTAACCCAAAAATTGTTGCTGTTGCAAATATTCGTGCAAGGAAGAGTGACTTTTTCTATTAAAGGCTCAAGCTTTCAAGTGTAGTGTTTCTAACTTATAAACACTCCAGTAGTTCAAGCACGTCAATACCTCTTGTTTTAGACGACCATGGTACAGAGCATTCATCATTGAGATCCCATCAAGTATGTGAAAGGCAGACAGGGTCAAAGTATTATTTGTTGACTTTAACCCAAAAATTGTTGCTGCAATGAAGAGTGACTTTTTCTATTAAAGGCTCAAGCTTTCAAGTGTAGTGTTTCTAACTTATTAACACCACAGTAGTTCAAGCACGTCAATACCTCTTGTTTTAGACGACCATGGTACAGAGCATTCATTATTGAGATCCCATCAAGTATGTGAAAGACAGACAGGGTCGAAATGTTATTTGTTGACCTTGTTAACCCAAAAATTGTCGCTGTTGCAAATATTCGTGCAATGAAGAGTGACTTTTTCTATTAAAGGCTCAAGCTTTCAAGTGTAGTGTTTCGAACTTATAAACACTCCAGTAGTTTAAGCACGTCAATACCTTTTGTTTTAGACGACCATGGTACAGAGCATTCATTATTGAGATCCCATCAAGTATGTGAAAGACAGACAGGGTCAAAGTATTATTTGTTGACTTTAACCCAAAAATTGTTGCTGCAATGAAGAGTGACTTTTTCTATTAAAGGCTCAAGCTTTCAAGTGTAGTGTTTCTAACTTATTAACACCACAGTAGTTCAAGCACGTCAATACCTCTTGTTTTAGACGACCATGGTACAGAGCATTCATTATTGAGATCCCATCAAGTATGTGAAAGACAGACAGGGTCGAAGTGTTATTTGTTGACCTTGTTAACCCAAAAATTGTCGCTGTTGCAAATATTCGTGCAATGAAGAGTGACTTTTTCTATTAAAGGCTCAAGCTTTCAAGTGTAGTGTTTCGAACTTATAAACACTCCAGTAGTTTAAGCACGTCAATACCTTTTGTTTTAGACGACCATGGTACAGAGCATTCATCATTGAGATCCCATCAAGTATGTGAAAGACAGACAGGGTCTAAGGTTTATTTGTTGAGTTTGTTAACCCAAAAATTGTCGCTGTTGCAAATATTCGTGCAATGAAGAGTGACTTTTTCTATTAAAGGCTCAAGCTTTCAAGTGTAGTGTTTCTAACTTATAAACACTCCAGTAGTTCAAGCACGTCAATACCTCTTGTTTTAGACGACCATGGTACAGAGCATTCATCATTGAGATCCCATCAAGTATGTGAAAGACAGACAGGGTCTAAGGTTTATTTGTTGAGTTTGTTAACCCAAAAATTGTCGCTGTTGCAAATATTCGTGCAATGAAGAGTGACTTTTTCTATTAAAGGCTCAAGCTTTCAAGTGTAGTGTTTCGAACTTATAAACACTCCAGTAGTTTAAGCACGTCAATACCTTTTGTTTTAGACGACCATGGTACAGAGCATTCATTATTGAGATCCCATCAAGTATGTGAAAGACAGACAGGGTCAAAGTATTATTTGTTGACTTTAACCCAAAAATTGTTGCTGCAATGAAGAGTGACTTTTTCTATTAAAGGCTCAAGCTTTCAAGTGTAGTGTTTCGAACTTATAAACACTCCAGTAGTTCAAGCACGTCAATACCTCTTGTTTTAGACGACCATGGTACAGAGCATTCATCATTAAGATCCCATCAAGTATGTGAAAGACAGACAGGGTCGAAGTGTTATTTGTTGAGTTTGTTAACCCAAAAATTGTCGCTGTTGCAAATATTCGTGCAATGAAGAGTGACTTTTTCTAGTAAAGGCTCAAGCTTTCAAGTGTAGTGTTTCTAACTTATAAACACTCCAGTAGTTCAAGCACGTCAATACCTCTTGTTTTAGACGACCATGGTACAGAGCATTCATTATTGAGATCCCATCAAGTATGTGAAAGACAGACAGGGTCGAAGTGTTATTTGTTGAGTTTCTTAACCCAAAAATTGTTGCTGTTGCAAATATTCGTGCAAGGAAGAGTGACTTTTTCTATTAAAGGCTCAAGCTTTCAAGTGTAGTGTTTCTAACTTATAAACACTCCAGTAGTTCAAGCACGTCAATACCTCTTGTTTTAGACGACCATGGTACAGAGCATTCATCATTGAGATCCCATCAAGTATGTGAAAGACAGACAGGGTCTAAGGTTTATTTGTTGAGTTTGTTAACCCAAAAATTGTCGCTGTTGCAAATATTCGTGCAATGAAGAGTGACTTTTTCTATTAAAGGCTCAAGCTTTCAAGTGTAGTGTTTCTAACTTATAAACACTCCAGTAGTTCAAGCACGTCAATACCTCTTGTTTTAGACGACCATGGTACAGAGCATTCATCATTAAGATCCCATCAAGTATGTGAAAGACAGACAGGGTCGAAGTGTTATTTGTTGAGTTTCTTAACCCAAAAATTGTTGCTGTTGCAAATATTCGTGCAAGGAAGAGTGACTTTTTCTATTAAAGGCTCAAGCTTTCAAGTGTAGTGTTTCTAACTTATAAACACTCCAGTAGTTCAAGCACGTCAATACCTCTTGTTTTAGACGACCATGGTACAGAGCATTCATCATTGAGATCCCATCAAGTATGTGAAAGGCAGACAGGGTCAAAGTATTATTTGTTGACTTTAACCCAAAAATTGTTGCTGCAATGAAGAGTGACTTTTTCTATTAAAGGCTCAAGCTTTCAAGTGTAGTGTTTCTAACTTATTAACACCACAGTAGTTCAAGCACGTCAATACCTCTTGTTTTAGACGACCATGGTACAGAGCATTCATTATTGAGATCCCATCAAGTATGTGAAAGACAGACAGGGTCGAAATGTTATTTGTTGACCTTGTTAACCCAAAAATTGTCGCTGTTGCAAATATTCGTGCAATGAAGAGTGACTTTTTCTATTAAAGGCTCAAGCTTTCAAGTGTAGTGTTTCTAACTTATAAACACTCTAGTAGTTCAAGCACGTCAATACCTCTTGTTTTAGACGACCATGGTACAGAGCATTCATCATTAAGATCCCATCAAGTATGTGAAAGACAGACAGGGTCGAAGTGTTATTTGTTGAGTTTCTTAACCCAAAAATTGTTGCTGTTGCAAATATTCGTGCAAGGAAGAGTGACTTTTTCTATTAAAGGCTCAAGCTTTCAAGTGTAGTGTTTCTAACTTATAAACACTCCAGTAGTTCAAGCACGTCAATACCTCTTGTTTTAGACGACCATGGTACAGAGCATTCATCATTGAGATCCCATCAAGTATGTGAAAGGCAGACAGGGTCAAAGTATTATTTGTTGACTTTAACCCAAAAATTGTTGCTGCAATGAAGAGTGACTTTTTCTATTAAAGGCTCAAGCTTTCAAGTGTAGTGTTTCTAACTTATTAACACCACAGTAGTTCAAGCACGTCAATACCTCTTGTTTTAGACGACCATGGTACAGAGCATTCATTATTGAGATCCCATCAAGTATGTGAAAGACAGACAGGGTCGAAATGTTATTTGTTGACCTTGTTAACCCAAAAATTGTCGCTGTTGCAAATATTCGTGCAATGAAGAGTGACTTTTTCTATTAAAGGCTCAAGCTTTCAAGTGTAGTGTTTCGAACTTATAAACACTCCAGTAGTTTAAGCACGTCAATACCTTTTGTTTTAGACGACCATGGTACAGAGCATTCATTATTGAGATCCCATCAAGTATGTGAAAGACAGACAGGGTCAAAGTATTATTTGTTGACTTTAACCCAAAAATTGTTGCTGCAATGAAGAGTGACTTTTTCTATTAAAGGCTCAAGCTTTCAAGTGTAGTGTTTCTAACTTATTAACACCACAGTAGTTCAAGCACGTCAATACCTCTTGTTTTAGACGACCATGGTACAGAGCATTCATTATTGAGATCCCATCAAGTATGTGAAAGACAGACAGGGTCTAAGGTTTATTTGTTGAGTTTGTTAACCCAAAAATTGTCGCTGTTGCAAATATTCGTGCAATGAAGAGTGACTTTTTCTATTAAAGGCTCAAGCTTTCAAGTGTAGTGTTTCGAACTTATAAACACTCCAGTAGTTCAAGCACGTCAATACCTCTTGTTTTAGACGACCATGGTACAGAGCATTCATCATTAAGATCCCATCAAGTATGTGAAAGACAGACAGGGTCGAAGTGTTATTTGTTGAGTTTCTTAACCCAAAAATTGTTGCTGTTGCAAATATTCGTGCAAGGAAGAGTGACTTTTTCTATTAAAGGCTCAAGCTTTCAAGTGTAGTGTTTCTAACTTATAAACACTCCAGTAGTTCAAGCACGTCAATACCTCTTGTTTTAGACGACCATGGTACAGAGCATTCATCATTGAGATCCCATCAAGTATGTGAAAGGCAGACAGGGTCAAAGTATTATTTGTTGACTTTAACCCAAAAATTGTTGCTGCAATGAAGAGTGACTTTTTCTATTAAAGGCTCAAGCTTTCAAGTGTAGTGTTTCTAACTTATTAACACCACAGTAGTTCAAGCACGTCAATACCTCTTGTTTTAGACGACCATGGTACAGAGCATTCATTATTGAGATCCCATCAAGTATGTGAAAGACAGACAGGGTCGAAATGTTATTTGTTGACCTTGTTAACCCAAAAATTGTCGCTGTTGCAAATATTCGTGCAATGAAGAGTGACTTTTTCTATTAAAGGCTCAAGCTTTCAAGTGTAGTGTTTCTAACTTATAAACACTCTAGTAGTTCAAGCACGTCAATACCTCTTGTTTTAGACGACCATGGTACAGAGCATTCATCATTAAGATCCCATCAAGTATGTGAAAGACAGACAGGGTCGAAGTGTTATTTGTTGAGTTTCTTAACCCAAAAATTGTTGCTGTTGCAAATATTCGTGCAAGGAAGAGTGACTTTTTCTATTAAAGGCTCAAGCTTTCAAGTGTAGTGTTTCTAACTTATAAACACTCCAGTAGTTCAAGCACGTCAATACCTCTTGTTTTAGACGACCATGGTACAGAGCATTCATCATTGAGATCCCATCAAGTATGTGAAAGGCAGACAGGGTCAAAGTATTATTTGTTGACTTTAACCCAAAAATTGTTGCTGCAATGAAGAGTGACTTTTTCTATTAAAGGCTCAAGCTTTCAAGTGTAGTGTTTCTAACTTATTAACACCACAGTAGTTCAAGCACGTCAATACCTCTTGTTTTAGACGACCATGGTACAGAGCATTCATTATTGAGATCCCATCAAGTATGTGAAAGACAGACAGGGTCGAAATGTTATTTGTTGACCTTGTTAACCCAAAAATTGTCGCTGTTGCAAATATTCGTGCAATGAAGAGTGACTTTTTCTATTAAAGGCTCAAGCTTTCAAGTGTAGTGTTTCGAACTTATAAACACTCCAGTAGTTTAAGCACGTCAATACCTTTTGTTTTAGACGACCATGGTACAGAGCATTCATTATTGAGATCCCATCAAGTATGTGAAAGACAGACAGGGTCAAAGTATTATTTGTTGACTTTAACCCAAAAATTGTTGCTGCAATGAAGAGTGACTTTTTCTATTAAAGGCTCAAGCTTTCAAGTGTAGTGTTTCTAACTTATTAACACCACAGTAGTTCAAGCACGTCAATACCTCTTGTTTTAGACGACCATGGTACAGAGCATTCATTATTGAGATCCCATCAAGTATGTGAAAGACAGACAGGGTCGAAGTGTTATTTGTTGACCTTGTTAACCCAAAAATTGTCGCTGTTGCAAATATTCGTGCAATGAAGAGTGACTTTTTCTATTAAAGGCTCAAGCTTTCAAGTGTAGTGTTTCGAACTTATAAACACTCCAGTAGTTTAAGCACGTCAATACCTTTTGTTTTAGACGACCATGGTACAGAGCATTCATCATTGAGATCCCATCAAGTATGTGAAAGACAGACAGGGTCTAAGGTTTATTTGTTGAGTTTGTTAACCCAAAAATTGTCGCTGTTGCAAATATTCGTGCAATGAAGAGTGACTTTTTCTATTAAAGGCTCAAGCTTTCAAGTGTAGTGTTTCTAACTTATAAACACTCCAGTAGTTCAAGCACGTCAATACCTCTTGTTTTAGACGACCATGGTACAGAGCATTCATCATTGAGATCCCATCAAGTATGTGAAAGACAGACAGGGTCTAAGGTTTATTTGTTGAGTTTGTTAACCCAAAAATTGTCGCTGTTGCAAATATTCGTGCAATGAAGAGTGACTTTTTCTATTAAAGGCTCAAGCTTTCAAGTGTAGTGTTTCGAACTTATAAACACTCCAGTAGTTTAAGCACGTCAATACCTTTTGTTTTAGACGACCATGGTACAGAGCATTCATTATTGAGATCCCATCAAGTATGTGAAAGACAGACAGGGTCAAAGTATTATTTGTTGACTTTAACCCAAAAATTGTTGCTGCAATGAAGAGTGACTTTTTCTATTAAAGGCTCAAGCTTTCAAGTGTAGTGTTTCGAACTTATAAACACTCCAGTAGTTCAAGCACGTCAATACCTCTTGTTTTAGACGACCATGGTACAGAGCATTCATCATTAAGATCCCATCAAGTATGTGAAAGACAGACAGGGTCGAAGTGTTATTTGTTGAGTTTGTTAACCCAAAAATTGTCGCTGTTGCAAATATTCGTGCAATGAAGAGTGACTTTTTCTAGTAAAGGCTCAAGCTTTCAAGTGTAGTGTTTCTAACTTATAAACACTCCAGTAGTTCAAGCACGTCAATACCTCTTGTTTTAGACGACCATGGTACAGAGCATTCATTATTGAGATCCCATCAAGTATGTGAAAGACAGACAGGGTCGAAGTGTTATTTGTTGAGTTTCTTAACCCAAAAATTGTTGCTGTTGCAAATATTCGTGCAAGGAAGAGTGACTTTTTCTATTAAAGGCTCAAGCTTTCAAGTGTAGTGTTTCTAACTTATAAACACTCCAGTAGTTCAAGCACGTCAATACCTCTTGTTTTAGACGACCATGGTACAGAGCATTCATCATTGAGATCCCATCAAGTATGTGAAAGACAGACAGGGTCTAAGGTTTATTTGTTGAGTTTGTTAACCCAAAAATTGTCGCTGTTGCAAATATTCGTGCAATGAAGAGTGACTTTTTCTATTAAAGGCTCAAGCTTTCAAGTGTAGTGTTTCGAACTTATAAACACTCCAGTAGTTTAAGCACGTCAATACCTTTTGTTTTAGACGACCATGGTACAGAGCATTCATCATTGAGATCCCATCAAGTATGTGAAAGACAGACAGGGTCTAAGGTTTATTTGTTGAGTTTGTTAACCCAAAAATTGTCGCTGTTGCAAATATTCGTGCAATGAAGAGTGACTTTTTCTATTAAAGGCTCAAGCTTTCAAGTGTAGTGTTTCTAACTTATAAACACTCCAGTAGTTCAAGCACGTCAATACCTCTTGTTTTAGACGACCATGGTACAGAGCATTCATCATTGAGATCCCATCAAGTATGTGAAAGACAGACAGGGTCTAAGGTTTATTTGTTGAGTTTGTTAACCCAAAAATTGTCGCTGTTGCAAATATTCGTGCAATGAAGAGTGACTTTTTCTATTAAAGGCTCAAGCTTTCAAGTGTAGTGTTTCGAACTTATAAACACTCCAGTAGTTTAAGCACGTCAATACCTTTTGTTTTAGACGACCATGGTACAGAGCATTCATTATTGAGATCCCATCAAGTATGTGAAAGACAGACAGGGTCAAAGTATTATTTGTTGACTTTAACCCAAAAATTGTTGCTGCAATGAAGAGTGACTTTTTCTATTAAAGGCTCAAGCTTTCAAGTGTAGTGTTTCGAACTTATAAACACTCCAGTAGTTCAAGCACGTCAATACCTCTTGTTTTAGACGACCATGGTACAGATCATTCATCATTAAGATCCCATCAAGTATGTGAAAGACAGACAGGGTCGAAGTGTTATTTGTTGAGTTTGTTAACCCAAAAATTGTCGCTGTTGCAAATATTCGTGCAATGAAGAGTGACTTTTTCTAGTAAAGGCTCAAGCTTTCAAGTGTAGTGTTTCTAACTTATAAACACTCCAGTAGTTCAAGCACGTCAATACCTCTTGTTTTAGACGACCATGGTACAGAGCATTCATTATTGAGATCCCATCAAGTATGTGAAAGACAGACAGGGTCGAAGTGTTATTTGTTGAGTTTCTTAACCCAAAAATTGTTGCTGTTGCAAATATTCGTGCAAGGAAGAGTGACTTTTTCTATTAAAGGCTCAAGCTTTCAAGTGTAGTGTTTCTAACTTATAAACACTCCAGTAGTTCAAGCACGTCAATACCTCTTGTTTTAGACGACCATGGTACAGAGCATTCATCATTGAGATCCCATCAAGTATGTGAAAGGCAGACAGGGTCAAAGTATTATTTGTTGACTTTAACCCAAAAATTGTTGCTGCAATGAAGAGTGACTTTTTCTATTAAAGGCTCAAGCTTTCAAGTGTAGTGTTTCTAACTTATTAACACCACAGTAGTTCAAGCACGTCAATACCTCTTGTTTTAGACGACCATGGTACAGAGCATTCATCATTGAGATCCCATCAAGTATGTGAAAGACAGACAGGGTCGAAATGTTATTTGTTGAGTTTGTTAACCCAAAAATTGTCGCTGTTGCAAATATTCGTGCAATGAAGAGTGACTTTTTCTATTAAAGGCTCAAGCTTTCAAGTATAGTGTTTCTAACTTATAAACACTCCAGTAGTTCAAGCACGTCAATACCTCTTGTTTTAGACGACCATGGTACAGAGCATTCATCATTGAGATCCCATCAAGTATGTGAAAGACAGACAGGGTCTAAGGTTTATTTGTTGAGTTTGTTAACCCAAAAATTGTCGCTGTTGCAAATATTCGTGCAATGAAGAGTGACTTTTTCTATTAAAGGCTCAAGCTTTCAAGTGTAGTGTTTCGAACTTATAAACACTCCAGTAGTTCAAGCACGTCAATACCTCTTGTTTTAGACGACCATGGTACAGAGCATTCATCATTGAGATCCCATCAAGTATGTGAAAGGCAGACAGGGTCAAAGTATTATTTGTTGACTTTAACCCAAAAATTGTTGCTGCAATGAAGAGTGACTTTTTCTATTAAAGGCTCAAGCTTTCAAGTGTAGTGTTTCTAACTTATTAACACCACAGTAGTTCAAGCACGTCAATACCTCTTGTTTTAGACGACCATGGTACAGAGCATTCATTATTGAGATCCCATCAAGTATGTGAAAGACAGACAGGGTCGAAATGTTATTTGTTGACCTTGTTAACCCAAAAATTGTCGCTGTTGCAAATATTCGTGCAATGAAGAGTGACTTTTTCTATTAAAGGCTCAAGCTTTCAAGTGTAGTGTTTCGAACTTATAAACACTCCAGTAGTTTAAGCACGTCAATACCTTTTGTTTTAGACGACCATGGTACAGAGCATTCATTATTGAGATCCCATCAAGTATGTGAAAGACAGACAGGGTCAAAGTATTATTTGTTGACTTTAACCCAAAAATTGTTGCTGCAATGAAGAGTGACTTTTTCTATTAAAGGCTCAAGCTTTCAAGTGTAGTGTTTCTAACTTATTAACACCACAGTAGTTCAAGCACGTCAATACCTCTTGTTTTAGACGACCATGGTACAGAGCATTCATTATTGAGATCCCATCAAGTATGTGAAAGACAGACAGGGTCGAAGTGTTATTTGTTGACCTTGTTAACCCAAAAATTGTCGCTGTTGCAAATATTCGTGCAATGAAGAGTGACTTTTTCTATTAAAGGCTCAAGCTTTCAAGTGTAGTGTTTCGAACTTATAAACACTCCAGTAGTTTAAGCACGTCAATACCTTTTGTTTTAGACGACCATGGTACAGAGCATTCATTATTGAGATCCCATCAAGTATGTGAAAGACAGACAGGGTCTAAGGTTTATTTGTTGAGTTTGTTAACCCAAAAATTGTCGCTGTTGCAAATATTCATGCAATGAAGAGTGACTTTTTCTATTAAAGGCTCAAGCTTTCAAGTGTAGTGTTTCTAACTTATAAACACTCCAGTAGTTCAAGCACGTCAATACCTCTTGTTTTAGACGACCATGGTACAGAGCATTCATCATTGAGATCCCATCAAGTATGTGAAAGACAGACAGGGTCGAAGTGTTATTTGTTGAGTTTGTTAACCCAAAAATTGTCGCTGTTGCAAATATTCGTGCAATGAAGAGTGACTTTTTCTAGTAAAGGCTCAAGCTTTCAAGTGTAGTGTTTCTAACTTATAAACACTCCAGTAGTTCAAGCACGTCAATACCTCTTGTTTTAGACGACCATGGTACAGAGCATTCATCATTGAGATCCCATCAAGTATGTGAAAGGCAGACAGGGTCAAAGTATTATTTGTTGACTTTAACCCAAAAATTGTTGCTGCAATGAAGAGTGACTTTTTCTATTAAAGGCTCAAGCTTTCAAGTGTAGTGTTTCTAACTTATAAACACTCCAGTAGTTCAAGCACGTCAATACCTCTTGTTTTAGACGACCATGGTACAGAGCATTCATCATTGAGATCCCATCAAGTATGTGAAAGACAGACAGGGTCTAAGGTTTATTTGTTGACTTTGTTAACCCAAAAATTGTCGCTGTTGCAAATATTCGTGCAATGAAGAGTGACTTTTTCTATTAAAGGCTCAAGCTTTCAAGCCTTACTCTCGATACTCGGAATCCGGAAGCAGGAACACCCAAGTCCTGCACGAGCTGCCTTATAACTGTGTAAAAGTACCAGCCCCTTCCAGCTGATTTCCTTGCAAGCCACATATGTTTGTTTGGTTCATCAAGTCTCTCACCCGCATGATTTTAACTTCATTTTGGCTCAATGCCACACTTAAAATGTTAAAGGTAAGCGCTATCTCCAATAGCACTGCAGCTCCTATATTAGATGTCAAAGATAAAGGAGTGCAAATAGCTACGGATATAATGACAAACAAAGGTGAACAAAACCATAGATCAAAAGTGGCAATGTTTACACTCCTTTGCAATTGTGAGCAGTCCAGCACGTGTGTCCAGTAAACCTCAACCTCACTACTGCTTACCCTATCTCTCGATGTCTCCGTGAGGCAAGGAAGTGATGTGTCCAGGTTGTTCCTCCGGAGCTTAACAGCGCACACGTCTCCTGTATGTTTCCGACGATGATTGTGCAGCTTCTCATTGCGGTGGTTCTTGTTACTATGATGTGCTGGATAGGTCAAAAAGATGCAGTCAGTTCAACGCGTTTCATCCACTGGGGACTTTGTCAAGAGTATTGCTGCATTGTTAGAAGTGCTTTTTATTCATTCTTCTGAATAGTTTAATTGCTTGATTAAAATAACTTAAACTTGTGGAGATAAAACTCAAATGGTAATGTTGTCATATATCTGACACAAACCACTGAAAAGTGAAATATATAGTTATAAAAAGGGGAAAAAAACGTAAAAGAAATATAAAAAAAAATAGAAATACTACAATATTACAATAGTAAACCCATAAAATCTTATAAAAATTGGCTAAGCTCAAAATCCAGATTTAGTCCGTGTGGAGCGTACGTTTTCATATAAAATATCTATCTGGATTCAGACCTAGCAATTTTTTGTATGTCCTCTCCAATCTGGTCCAATATGTTCCACTTCCATGAATTTAAGACCTTTAGGATCTTGGTTATGCACTCTGCAAAAATTGTCTGATGCGCTGTGGGTTTTGAGTCCTCTTAATATTATAAATATGCTCAGATATTCTTTGTTTCAATTTCCTTTTAGTCATCCCTACGTATTGGAGGCCATAGGGGCACTCAAATACATAGATTACTCCTTCAGTGTTGCATGTTATATGTGTTTTGACTGGAAAACAATGTGAATTACTATTGGATTTCGCCTCTTTTATATGTTTTGTGGTCTTAATATCAAGATGTTTACAGACATTACAAATTAAACAAAAGAAAAATCATTTGGAGAAATGAGTGTTATTATTTCCCAAGATGGGTGGAATACAACTGGCAGTAAGAATGGATTTTAAATTGCTCGCTTTTTTATAGACTACTCTTGGTCTGTCTGAGATGATTTTATTGCAGTCCTCATCCATCTTCAACACATGTCAATGTTTTTGAAAGATGGATTTGAAAACACCTATGTTGCTATTGCATTGAGTAATCATCCTAACTTCATCAACATCACAGGAGATTTTATCTTTGTATTCCAATAAAGTGTGCCTATCAATGACTTCATCCAGAGCTCTTGTGACTTTGCTGGCATCATGCCACACTTCCCTTAAACATATTGTGCTTCATTAATAAACAAAGAGAAATATTGCATTCTACATTTAAGGCTACAAGTGAATCATTATGCAAGATGAATGCTACTATAAGTCACATTAAAGTTAACAATATAAATGTAAAAGTTAGTACACATTAATTATATAAGTAATATATCCAATGTATCTATCTAATATTAAAGTATACACATTTGAATTAACCTGTTTTTTTGGGAGAATTTTGACATTTCTGCAAGGTGCCTTGAACGTGCATGAGAACTGCTGTGGGCTAAAATGAATAAAACAAAAATTACAACTGGAAATATATGTTGGGGGGAAAAAACAAGATTAACTAATTTATTAATAAAGTAGGCAGTATCATGTTGGCTTACCACTCACGACAGTAGAAACATCCTTACTTTTTTCCTTTCTTTTTGTATCCAAAAAAATATCTAAGATGAACAATATATAACATGAAACTGTAACGAACATGTAATAATTTGTAAATACTTTTTATGATTTTTACTTGCACAATATATGTGATTATTTACCTGATGCAATGGAAGTGGCTGTTTCATTGCTTTGCAATGGACCTGTAATGTGAACAAAATGTAAAATATTAAAAAATATTTGATATTATAATTAAATATTTAAATGTGATAAAGTAATAATTAAAATCATATACTATAAAAGGAATCCTCACCTGTGTCTATTTCTGCTGCTACTCCAGTTACTGTTGTGGAAGACATGTGGGGGTAAATGTATCAAGGTGCGATTTTGCAAAATCAGCAATTTTCTCGGGAGAGTTGACACTCGCAGATGCGCCAGAGTTGTGCTTCTGTCAAAATCGCCAGAGATCAAACTCCCGACTGTTTGCCACTGCAGCTATACAAGTCTGAAATGTATGAAACTGCGAGTAAACAAACTCAGGAGAGTTTGCTTGCTAGCAGCGTGTTGTATAAACACATCACTGTTACACTGCCTGTCAGTGTAAAAATTGTAAAGAATAGATTAAAGTATATAAAAAAAAAAAAGCGTGGGGTCTATTCATGCTAAACCCTAGTGTTGCCTGACTACTGCTGGTTCCGTGAAAATCGGGGAAAAATTTTGCGTGGGGTCCCCCCGATTTTCACTTAACCAGCACTAGGCAATCCAGCCGGGGTTGTAGGCACTATAGCAGTGGGGACACACAGCAGGGTTCCCCTGCCATAATGACTAACCAACCCCAGGCTGTTCAGCTCTGGGCTGGATTCCCTAGGGAGTGGGGTCTGCCGAAAAAAATGAACGCCCCCCCCCCCCCCTAGAGACACCCAGCCCAGTGCTAATAGCACTAGGGCTCTTCCTACCCTTGTGGGCTGTGGGTAGTAGGGTAATAATGGCAATAAATATTGAAAAAACAAAGATGCCATTTTGTTTTGTGGAACTACAAGTCCCAGCCAGCCAGGTTGCCCAAAATAGTGTGGCCATGCTGTTGCTTGTTTAACTACAAGCCCCAGCATACCCACAGCAGCCAGGGCATGTTGGCACTTGGAGAAACACAAGTGCCAACATGCCCTGACATCCATGGCTGGCTGGAACCTGTAGTTCCACAAAAGAAAATGTTTAAAAAACCACCACACCCTCGTAAAAACCACTAACATTTAATAAAAACAATAAACACAGTAAGCACCCTCATTTACACCATATGTTTTTATTAAAAATAATAAATTCCCTGATACTCACCAATGAAGCCTTCTTTCTTTTATCAGCAGATTTCAATCCAAAAATGGCTGTCACTAATGTCCCAAATAAATTTGTAGATCCAAAAGTCCGGCTTGCCCCAGTCCCCAAGTTACGGTACTTATGCTTCCAAATGTCCAGCTGACCAGCAAGAGGTGTGGTATGTGTATGTGTTTTGACTTACACTTTCTGAATATATGTAACCATAAAAGTTAAAAGTGGTGTAAATGTGCACATGTTAACATCTGAAGAACAAAGACCACTGCAATTCACAGTGTAAACACAAATTCAGGTTTATTTCTATGCTTAATTAAAACAAAAACTTATGGCACAGTTTTTGGCTTGTATGATTTCTCCAATATACATTTACTAACTGTAGCATAATTACACAAAATACAAACATTATTTCGGTCTCTTCCCGGCAGGACCTGGAGACCTTCCACAACTGGTGGATGGACGCCTTCCACCTCTGAGGCGCACACTGGACCGCACAGGAGTAGTAGGTAAGGAGGGGCATGGGGTAGTGTCCAGGCTAGTACCCGCTGATGTGGTGGGTAGTGGGAGTCTGCTGATGAGTTCGCTAACAACACCAATAAAAGTGGAAAACATTTCTCGCATAGCCCCTGTTTGATTATTTATGGTAGTGTTTATTTGGGTCAAGGAGGTATCAATGCGATTCATCGTATTTGCTATTTGCCTTTGGTCATCCTGCATGTGCTGCAAGATTCGGGAGGTTCGATGTAGCTGGCGATGTATCCCCCGCATAGAATCTTGCTGAAAGCCCACCAAGTTTTCCTGCACGCTGCAGAATTGACGGATTGAATCCGCCAATGTGGGTGCACTTTCACCTTGGGGGTGTCTCTCTGGGGGTTGTGGGGCAGTGGCTGAGGGTTGGGAATCAGCCTGCACCAGGAGTTCAGGGACATCTGGCACGGGCTCTAAGATAATGTACTCCCCACATTCGTCATCTGTGGCTGGAACGGTCAGACTGGGGTCTTCTTGTGATGTTCTGTAAGGTGGATTTACCTGCTACACAATCCTCCTCATCTGGGTCCCCTGCTGGTGCTGCTACTACCTCCGGGCCTGTTGCCACTGGGCATGGTTGCTGTTGTGTGGAGGCTGTATTGAAATACATGTGCAATGTTACATAAAATTAATCCTTTCTGGTAATTTACTAATCACCCTTGCTAATAAAAATGTTTAAAAAAGAAACAGACTTATGTGTTAGATGTATTGTAACTAATTACAAAGCAGGCTGCAGGATAACTGTTTACACATACAATGTACAACAGGACATCATTAGACAATACTCACTAGCCATTGGTTGAGACACAGGTCTGGCTATATCCCGGAAATTTATCCCCTCCAGGACCTCTGGGGGTATTAATTGTTTGAACTCCTCCTCATAGGAGGTATATGAGATGACGGCAGGAGGCCCACCACCAGTGGCTAGGAAATAGAATACATAATTATTTTTGGTTACAAAGGTACCCTACACTATTCACTATTGAATGTAAACATGAACTAAAGTCACACAACTTTAAAAATAATTTTTTAATGATACCAATTGCATATATACTAATAACCACAAAGGGCTAAACACAATAACCATTTGACCAGGGTAAAAAATAAAAAAAATATGTGATTCCAAGATGGGAAAATTAACACATCCTAAGGTACAGCATGCTCATGTTATGAGATTCCCTATAAAGTTTTATAAGTTGATGGCTCACATTCTGACAATTATGGGACAGTATTGCTGTGAAGTAGTGTGTGGTAATATAGAGGACAATAATCTGGATATGCACTTTATAGCCAGGGGTCTATTTAATAGAAATATGTATGTTTGGGTGGTGTTTAACTAAATCAGGATCCTTGTATCCCCCTGTGTGATATAATAATGTAAATCCCAACGCCAGTACCTGCAGCAGCTCGACTTTCCTCAGACATCTTCTCCTTCACCCTCCTTTTTATGTCACTAATTCGTTTGCGACAATTCTCTACTGAACGTTTGATGTGGCCTACTGCATTCACAGCATCAGTTAAATTTTGCCACAGATTTTTTTTTATGGATAAATGGTGTTTTGGCAGCAAGGCTGCCTAAAATGCGATCATAAATGGGCACTAAAGAGAGCACAAGAGAACAATTTTCCGAAAAACTAAACTGGACATTACGCCCAGATTTCGTTTTTCCAGCAGAAGGGCCTGGCTGCTCCTCCTGACCTCCTAACATCCTAACTCCTCCCCACTCTCCCTACCCTCCACACCTCTCCTTCCTCTCAACGTACTCACACAAAGGGGGGGAATAAAATAAAAATGGGAAACGGAAGGGAAAGACAACACAACAAAGGAATACACACACTACAAATAAACAGACCAAAAGGGAAAAAAAACAAAACTGGACAGACAATGAACGAAAAACAAAAAAAACTCACACCAACAGAAAAACAACCACTAATCCTCCTTAACAAGTCTCTGACTATCTCTCTATCTCTCTCTATCTCTCTCTATAACTCCTCAAACCCCTTTCAACTCAAATAAGGAAATACCTGAGCTTTTATAATGTTAGTGAGGTTTAAATCACGCAGGATTTGCAGTTCAAAGTGACAACCAATGAGACCTGAATTTTGTCTTGGCTATGTAAATTGTCACATAAACACACGATAGTTTGCCAAACACGGGAGAGTTTGCCAAACACGGGAGAGTTTGCCAAACACGGGAGAGTTTGCCAAACACGGGCGTGTTTGAAAGCACTGCAAATCGCCGGAGATGACCAGTGATTTTGAAGATCGGGGTCAAAATCGCAGCTTCATACATTTGATGAGTTTGTGACTAAAATCGCAGGTAAACACCCACGATTTGCTGCGATTTTAACACGCTGGCAAAATCGCACCTTGATACATTTACCCTGTGGTCCATAATCTTTTTTTCCCATTCGACCATTTCTATATGCAATGCTGGAGCCCCACCAGTTCCCTTTGCATGTTGATGTATCAGGGACAGCTTCCTCTAAACAGTTATTTTTACAGTCTTGATACCGTTTTTTGCAAACATTGAAACTTCTTTGGCATCTGCCCACAGAAGTCACCTTTTCTGCCACAGTTCACCAAACGGCTTCTTTGGCCTGTGTTCCATAATTATATCCAGTTGGCCGACCAAATAATCTGGAGTAATTTTGGAGGACTGCCTCTACTAGGGCCTCATTTTCTGCAAGAGGAAACCGTGGCGCCCTTTTAATTTTTTTGGTGGTGTTGGATTTAGTATGTGAACTCTGGGGTGCACTCTGTCCCACTTCTGTTGTCTCCAAATCCTCGTTGCTGCATGGGTAGGAACACATCTACAAAGTGCCAAAATATTGCACAAAACTAACAGGATGAGTACCTACATGTGAATGATTTTTAACAAAAAAAAAAGTTAAATAAGGGATACACAATAACTTTAGTGTTTATTTTTTTTTATAAAATTAACATTTACTGTTATAGGACACGTGATATAATATTATTACTTGATTAGGTATTATGTTTTTTTTTACTTTAGGATACATTGCTTTATTTACTACATGACAGTACAATACAATGAAAAAAATGAACAACAAAGACTTATGGATAGTGCTCAGCAAAACGATGAGATGCAATGCTAAAGTGATACATAGCTGTTTAGCGGTTAATCACCGAAAACTGTTGCTTTCAGGGTTTTAACAGGGGGGAGAACTTTGATAAATAGGCCCCTTAATGCAGAAACGACTTTGTGAAGATACGTGTTTCCCAAATCTCTCAGACACGGTATTAGGGAAAAATAGAAGGATGATTTATTCTGCAGAACAGGATTAAATACAGCACGGCTCCTTAACGATAGCAGGTCCAAGTGAGGAAATCAGTTCAAATAAATCCAGTGAAATATGTTCCACAGCAGAGCATCACCTCTTGGCTAAAAGTTAGTCACAAAAGTGTCCAGTTCAGTGTTGCCAAATCTGAAATGAAAAATAAGCAACCGGTAAGTTAAAAACAAGCCCAAACCAATGCTAACAAGCCCACAAAAAAGCCCAACCCCCCACTCTCCCCCCCCCCCCTCCCAAAAAAAGGACCAGCTTACAGGCGGGGTGGGGGACGACGACGACAGGGTGTTCTTCCAGTGTATTGTATGTTGCTATATCAATACATATAAAGATTTCTACAGTCTGTCTTCAGTCTCTCTATAATGATATTTGTCAGCACACATTGCCTTTTAAAGTTGACTAGAATTTTCATAATTCTTTTGTGTGATAAAGATTATTAAAACAGTGTAACAGTTGTGTAAATATAAGATTTTACGCTCATGTTTCCTCCAAAGCCAAATTTCAATTGGAGATAGATATTACCTTCTGTATATATTTTCACAGTCCTTTGTATGTATAATATTGTTTCTAAGTAAAGAATAAAATATCTTGCAATATGCAAGTTTGTACTTCTATTAAATAAAGGGGCCAAACCAAATTAACAAAACACAAAAAGAACTTTATTATTTAACCACTGTAACATTTTTGCAGTATTAAATCACAATATTAAAACACATACATAAATATTAAATAGCAACTCAATAAATTAATCCATGTTGCCAAATTCCTTTATTTACACAGATGCATGAAAATATCCTCAAATAATAGAAGTGTGGGGGTAGCAAAGTGCAAATAATAAATACATTGAACAGAAGATTTACTAGAGTTCATCTGAGAGTTCATCTGAGCTTTCTCTGTCATTTAAACCAGCTTCCGTGTGATACATTCCAGAATTAAAGCGCTGTAGCATACTGGAACTAGGATTAAAGTTCTTGCAGCAAATACCCAAGAGCTTCAAACCGTAACGGACATAAAGAATGCCACATAAAGTCTTCTGACCCGACCCATCCGGTTTCTCAGCTTTGATTTCACGATGTTCATTTGAGAGAAAATCATCTGCATTGCTGAGAGGCATGGCAAGTAGTGACAGCGCAAATAATGCCAGCTCTTTTAAGCACCTTTCATCACTGCTGTCTTTGAAATTTAAAACCTCAATCCAAAATTTCTTAGCATGCTTATCATCGGCATTCTTCCAGTGCTGAACACTAATCGCGTGATACTGGTTATCCAAGGCTCCCTTGTCTCCTTTGAATACCTTCAGCATCGAGATGCTTGCAAGCGGTGGTTTGGCCCGAGAAAGAATAACTGATGGACAGAATGCAGCCATAGATTTCCACAGCTCAATGTTGGCTGGAAGTCTCGCCTGAACTTGCTTGGCGGCTTCTAGCAGGAACTCTCTGCACCTGGTTGGTAGGTTTGCTTTAACATCGTTGCTGAGCTGTGCTTTTCCAACACCAAAGGTAAAAAAGACCCCAAAATTCAGAACACATAGGGGCAGGGCAGGTGGTTGGATGTGTCATTTAAATTGATATCAAGCAGCTTGAAATCATTAACAGGAATCCTGTGTGGAACACATACCCTTGCCAGAAGAGTACGGAAAAATGCATGTAGACAGTCCAGCATCTTGAATGCATTACCAGACTCTAGTTGAAAGAGCTTATTAATCTGTTGAAATTCCTGCAGAACAGGTGTGAGAAACTAAATACAGTTTGTTGATAGGGTCACAGTACATCTGGTAAAGGACTTCTGCATCATAACATCGCTGTTTGTCCTTACTCAGCTGAAAATGTAACTTTAGTTCCTCCCACTGGCTGAGAATCCGTTCACAACACGGGTACATTGAGAGCAATTTTGTAGCAAACGATTTCAGCAGCCTCAATGGTGTTTCCCCTTGATTTATCAGGCTGTATATCTTGGCATATTCGCGTTTCCGCAGGGAGCTGTGGGAAAACCAGTTGTAGGAGTGGGAAACCAGGTACTCCAGATTGCGTGGCAGTGTCTCGCCAGCTTTACTGGCACATAGTTGGATACAGTAGCATACACATTTTATAAGGTTAAGATCTTTATTCTGCTGAAGGAGATGGGTATACACAGAATTCTTCCTTCCAGCCATGACGCTACATCCATCCGTTCCAATGCCGATACAATTTTGGAAATTTAGTCCAACAGTGTTAATAAAACGTAGGAGAGCTGTAGTAATTGCTTCTGCAGTTTCGCCTTCCAGATTCACCATACCCAAAAATGTTGTCACAATCTTGTCCAAGGAGCAGCTGAAGTAGCGCACAACTAAACATAACTGCTATACTGCAGAGATGTCTGTACTCTCATCAATGACAAGAGAATAACAGGACTGACCAATATCTGTAATAAGATCAGACAGCATGCAGGGACCAATTACATTATTTATCAGTGATGTACACTTGGTTTGATGTATATGTAGTTCTTTTTCAAAAGTAGATCCTACAAGCACCCCAAGGTGATCCACAGACTGTGTAGCAGAATGGCATGGGATGTAACAAGCCAGTCTCAGTTCTGCTGTGTGGCTTGTTGCTGAGGGCTTAGTAACTAAATCCCAGATTTGTCAATAGCATCCCAGATAATTGTTTGCAGTTGGTCTTGTGCTTGTCTGTGCTGGCATGCTGCACAAGGTCTGCATGATGGGCACAGATCGTGGTTGTACAAAACTTGCAGGCAGCTTTCATAACGTCCCCAACCACTGGCCTGATCCAATCCTTCAGGCCATTTTCTTTTTCCCAGTTGCCGTTGTATCTCTTGCCATACTTTGCCCACTTGGTTGGTGCCATTTTCGATATCTTTAGAATACAAGAAATGGGAAATATTAACATACATCTCCAAGTAACGTAACTGTACTAGAGAATCCAGATGATAATATGAACAGACAGCTGACACTAGTACAGGGCACAGGAACAAAGTCCACCCAACGTATGTGCCCTATAGCAGCTGGCGCATGTAAAATCCCCTCGCCCCCGGTCTGAGCTACAGAAAACATGCAATTATGGAGCTAAACCTGACTGGGGGTAACCCTATATGTGCCTTAAAAGCATACAAAAACCCTGCATCGTTGCAGACTCGACTGTGCACCATACAGGAAAAAAAAAATAGAGGAAGAAAAGTCTTATTGTGGGTGCACCAGCTGAGTTTATTACAAAAATGCATTACTATTTTTCAAATACAAAATGAGAAATCCCACACAGACTGGGGAACCCCAGCAGCAACAATTTGCCTTGCCACAAATGTTAGTTGGTCAGTGTGCAATATATCCGGTTTTGAATCGATTATTAAATAATATTTGCCCTGTTGTACCTCTGTAATGATATTAGTTTTAACTTGCTCAGATAGTTGCAGAATAATCTCATCAACAATGGTGACAGATAAATAAGAGGGTACACCTCTTCCATAGTTCCCAAATCTAGCCAGGTGGTCAGCCATGAAGGAGTCAAATGTAGCTATCGATTCAAGACAACCAAGATAATTTTCATTCTTTGATAAACCAATAATCTCGTTCTCTCCATGAAAAGGTCGTCCTCGGGAAGCGAAGAATTTAATTGTTTCAACAACACGTAGAAGTACTTTGCGCCAATAACTTCTTTGTTGTATTGTTTAAATAACTGGATGTTCACTATTTCTGAAAAGTTTCTTTTACTAACATATTTTGCTAGACATTCTCTGTGTTCAGAAAGATTGTCATGGTTATAATATTACTGTTTATACAGTCATTAAATCCATTGTTAGCTAAAGTTGTGCCTTCATAAAGTCTGCAAGGAACACAAAGTACATGATCAGTTGATATTGAATACAGCAGCCAAGCTCACTAAACAGTCTCGTCATTAGTAAGTTTTTTAGAAAAAGCAGCCTTAGATAAAAATTGTTTCTGATTTAAATATTGCCTCTCAGATTTGGAAAAGTCTGCCTAATAGTTCTGCTTTATTCCATTGTGAGCTATAAAATCTCGTAGTTCATCACTCACCACCCAAAATGCTGGGTCATCAGATGGTTTATACAGCAGTTTCTTCTACTGGGATGGGTGTCAGTGACTCAGTTGGTGCACTGGAGCTGAAACCATAATAAGTAGCTGAATTAATTGAAGGCACTGGCTGAGTAACAGCATGACCACTACATTTATCACCAATACTTAAATCTTCAGGCACCTTTCCTACAGAACAACGGAAAAAAGTGTCAAGTTAGGGAATCTTTTTCAATAAAGAACCCTCTCGATCATCTCTCTCCTTTTCTTTTTCTTTTTTTTTTGTAAATCTTTTTTTATTGTACAAAGAAATAGGCAAGTTTACATCACGTCAAATAATTGCAACATAATTTCTCAATGTACAAATAACATTTTTCTTTTTCTATCACAAACATAAATGAGAGCGGAAAATAAAAAATAAAATAAAAGAAGGGGACAGAAATAGAATGGAAAAGAGAAAAGGGCAAGAAAGGAGACAGAGGAGGGGAAGAGAGAGGAGACTGAGACTAACCGAGTCACTGAATAGTGTGTTTTCCTGGTGTTTCTCATGAAACATACTACGACTTCCTATTAATACCAGTTTAGCTGAGCATTTGCCAATCATTCACATTTTGGATAAAACTTAACCTCATCCACCATCCTCAAAGATTTCTCAGTAAAGACCACCTAGTATCCTCAAAGACCCGCATGATATGGAGCCAAGTCGATTCCTTCAATGTGTCTATGTATGCACCCCATTTAGCATGGAAGCGCTCCACCCCTTTCTCTAAATCATTGAAGGTGGCTCGTCTGTCGAAATATAATGTTTCCATCAACTCCGATGTGACCTCCAATATCGATGGGGTCCTTTTGGATGTCCAGTTGCCTAGAATGGCTTTCTTTGCAAAGGTGACCACAATTGTGAGTAGCGGTATAATCCGCGAACCTTCTATCTGATCTTTCCAAGAATCAAAAACTGCAAACAATAGTACTTCATAGTGAGCCGATACTTGTACTTTAAAGGTAAAGTTTATATATGTTACCAGTTTATTCCAAAACTTAGCAATCTTTGGACATGACCACATGTTGTGTAACAGAGAGGCCTGAGCTTTCTGACATTTCGGGCATATACCTGTTTCTGTTGTTACCATAAATCCCCTCTGCGATTATGATATATATGCCCTGTTAATTGTTTTGATGTGAACTTCCTGGAGTCTGGCAAAACTAAGAGCTTTCACAGTATGCTTCATATAACCTAACATCTCTCCTGGGGGTCGTAGATTCGGTAGGTCTTGCTTCCTAGACTCCCATGTTTTGGCCCACACCTTATCAAGTTCACCATCAATTAGGTCGGCGTACAGATATTTGATCTTAAACCTGTTTATTTTAGCAAAGACTAAGGTCGCTTCTAAATCACCTGTGCCTTCCACATAGTCACTTAATAACCATTCTCGTTGTTTGCTCAGAACATAGTGCCGGATCTGTAGATACATATAAAACTGATTATGTGATAAGGCAAGCTTTTCTAGTAGCTGCTGAAAGGAGTATATCGTGCCCCCTGGGTCAAAGATATCTCTCACCGCCATAATTCCTCTCTCTCTCCAAGCTCTGAACATCTCATTTTCGAGCGAGGGTGAGAACTCTGGGTTACCCCAAAGTGGTAGGTATTTTGAAAATCTTGGCCTACTTTTAAACTTTTTATTTATGGCTATCCACGCTGTGTATGTGTCTCTGAATAGAATGTTGTGCAATTTTACAGATGGTATTTTTGCCCTGGGTAAATGAAGTAAGGCGGCCGGGGCATATGGATAGAAACATTCTTCCTCCAGAGATTTGTTGGTAAAATGTTCAATCCCCAATAACCAATCTGAGATGTACCGAAACATGGCAGATCTGTTAAAAGCTTGTATGTCTGGGAAGCCCAGCCCTCCCTTGGTTTTTGGTAATATCAGCCTTTTCCTGGCTATTTTCGGTTTCTTATTTTGCCATATAAACTGGCTAAACAGAGTATTGCACTTCTCTATATCCCTTTTACCGACTGCTATTGGGAGCATCAACATAGGATATGAGAGCTTGGGAAAAACTATGTTTTTGATGATTATTACCCTTCCCATTAATGATACTCGTAGATGTTTCCAGTTATTAAGCTGAGTCTGAATTTTGCTGATAATATTGTTATAGTTGCATTGGTATAATTTGAAGGGGGAGGGGGTCACCAGTATGCCCAAGTATTTTAATGCATTTTCCACTACTCTAAATATTCCAAAATTATGTTGTTCTCTATCAATTGTTTGGGGGTTACCTAAATACAATATCTCCGATTTGTTTATTTTGTAGCCTGTGAAAGAGCTAAACCTTTTTATCATGTCTAGGATTATTGGAATCGTAACTTCGGGCTTGGAGATAAATAGAAGCATGTCGTCTGCGAATAGAGACAGCTTTACTTCCTTTTTCCTTACTGTGATTCCTGTAAATGCCTGATTTTGCCTAAGAGCTATGGCTAATGGCTCTAACGCCAGTGCAAATAGGAGTGGTGACAGCGGGCAACCCTGGCGTGTCCCTCTACATATATGAACCGGGGGAGAAGCATGGCCATTTACCACTATCTGTGACAAAGAACCTGTATATAGTGTCCTAAGGGTTTCTATGAATTGTGTCGGGAAGTCAAATCTGGAAAGGGTCTCGTAAAGGTGGTCCCAACCCACCATGTCGAAAGCTTTTTCAGCATCTAGGGACAGCAGAAGTGGCGGATTTTCTCCCCTGCCTCCCCATTCCGATTGAAGTACTGCAATGACTTTTCTGATATTGGAGACCGAGTTCCGGCCCCAAATAAAGCCAGTCTGATCCGGGTGGATGATAGAGGGGAGTATTCTTTTGACCCGTTCTGCAAAGATCTTAGTCAGTATTTTATAATCTGTATTCAGGAGCGATATAGGCCTGTACGAACTGGGTAACGTTTGGTCCCTACCTGGCTTGGGTAATACTTTTATTATAGCCATGTTAAAATAAGCAGGGGATTGTTTTTCTAATAATATTGTATTATAGAAATTCTGTAAGATTTTCGATATCCTAGGGAGGAGCAATTTATAGAACTCTCCAGAGAGTCCATCGGGCCCTGGCGCTTTATTATTTTTTAAATGTTTGATGGTTGCTATCACCTCTTCTTCCGAGATCGGGGCAGACAGAGCAGAGATTTGTGTCTCTGTTATTTTGGGTAACTTAATTTGGGACCAAAATTCTTGCTTGCGCTCCAGATTTGGATCCTCTTGCGCATACAGTGATTCATAGAATTTATGTAGTATCTCTGCTATGTCTTTCCCTGCATGTTTCACTACCCCAGAACTGTCACATAATGAGGTAATATGTGTAGGGGGTCTAGATCCTTGCAGAAGGTTTGAAAGTAGATGACTCATTTTATTCCCGTACCTATAAAATTGGTACCTGCCTCTCTTAATATGTTTGTTCCCTATTTGTGTGACTACATTATCAAACTGCACTTGTTTCTCTCGATACTGCGCCCTATTGGCTGGGTTAGGTACACGCTTCCATCTTTTAAAGGCCCTTTCAAGGTCTCTTTGAGATTGCATATATAACTCAGATTGCTCTTTCTTAACATAGGATATTATTTCCCCTCTCATCACAGCCTTTGCTGCCTGCCAATAAAGAGCAAGGTTTGAGATGTGCTCTATATTGTGTTGTTCGTACATGGCCCAGGCTGCATCCAACCTACTTCTAAACTGTTGTGAGGATATCATGCCTGATGGGAATCGCCATTGTCTATGTGTACCCGTGTTATTATTTAACTCCATGCTAAACCAGATCGGGGCATGATCCGATAAGCCTATTGGTTCTATTTCCGTTTCACTTACCCGTTGGGTGATAGATTTGGATATTAAGAAGTAGTCTATTCTTGAAAATGTGTTGTACACTGCTGAGTGGAAAGTATAGTCTTGGGTACTCGGGTGGCGCTGATGCCAGACGTCTGAGAGTTGCAACTGCTGCTCAATATATTTGATTCCCACTTTATATTTTCGTGTCTGGTGTTGGGGCCCTCTTTGCCTGTCCAATGTGTCTGAAGATACTATGTTAAAATCTCCCCCTAGTATTATTTTCCAATCAATGTGAGTATACAATTGATTAATTATTTTTAAATAAAAATTTTTGTGATAAGCTGTTGGCGCATATATGTTGCAAAGGAGATACTTACTCCCTGCCATTGACACCTCTACACATACAAATCAGCCTTCTTCATCTACTTGCTTACTGTGGATTGTGATAGGTAGATTTTTCCGTATTAAGATTGCTACTCCCCTTGACTTAGAGGAGAAAGAGGAATATGCTATCACCTGTTGGCCTAACATGTTTAACTTCTCATGTTCTGAGTCTGTAAGGTGTGTTTCTTGCAGAAAGGTGATATCTGACCTCAGTTTGTTAACATAAGTTAATATCGTTCTCCGTTTGATTGGAGAGTTTATCCCATGGACATTCCACAAACATATTTTTATCATGCTCTGCATTTTAACCTATGGTTATACAAGCATCCTGAACCTCTATGCATACCATTTATAAAAAGAGTGTACTGACCAGTGTAGATCACCTCTTGGTTCTCTTTGTTGATTTTTCAGTCTCCGCAATTGGGAATGAGAGGGGGGGAGAAAGAAATAGAAAGAAAAAGAAGAAAGCATACAAATAAATAAAAATACAATAAACCTTTCCGGTTGGTGGATACACATAGGGAGAAAGTGTAATCCCCACCCCCATATTTTACCACAACTTGAGAATATCTTCATCCTCATTTCCTTTAAAACAGTAAACTACTTATCAAAATAGGTGGTGGTCTCTGCCACCTCACAACTTGTACCTATTTGCCAATAATCTTGGCATATTCTTAGCTTAAACGTTTCACATTTTAACTGTTATAACTTTGATATACCTCAACAATACCATTCTCTATCTTATCTATTGTCCCATTTTATGGGAATCCTCTGACTATAACATGTTTGAATTTCTGAAATAATTGCAAATTCAAGTGCATTTTACTTATCCGCTATCTGGGCAAGTCTCTCAGAGTTTTCTTCGTCTAGGTAGGCTTGCACATCTTCCGCTTTATTAAAGTCCCGGAACTCTGAGCCCTGGAACAGACGGAGCTTGGCTGGGTACAAAAGTGCGAACTTCCGTCCTTCCTTGATAAGACGTGTACACACCGGTGCCATTTCTTTTCTTGCCCTGGATACCTCTGTAGAGTAGTCCTGGAATAGCAGTAGTTGCTTGCCTTGCCACAGGATTTTCCCTTTTTGCTTTATAGCCGCCCAGATTTTGACCTTATGAGTAAAATTCAAACATTTGAAAATGACTGTCCGGGGTCTTTTGTCCAGGTTGTCTCTAGTCGGGCCTAGTCTGTGTGCTCTTTCGATTTCCATCCCTTTCAGATCCTCTGAAATGTCCAGCAGAGATGGCAGGTCAGCTACAAGAAATTGAGTTAGGGCTTGGCCTCTAACGGATTCTGGCAATCCAACCAAACGGAGATTGTTGCGGCGCGATCTATTTTCTAAGTCATCAATCTTGTTGAACATTTGACTCTGTGTCTTACGTAGCATAGTCACCTCTTGTTTTAAGGTAGAGACATCTTGCATGTTTTCTCCTATGCGTTGTTCGTTTGCTGCCACTTGTTTTTTTGTAGCAGCAAGTTGTTCAGAGAGTTCCTTTACAGCGTCTGCAAATCTATTCGCTTGCAACTGCAACAACGGTTCCATGGTCTCGCGTATAGCTCTCACCACCTCTGTGTAGGATACAGGCGCCCCTTCTGGGTTTGAAGTCATCACTTCTGTTTGTTGTATGTTTTCCGCCGGTGTGACTGTGTCATCATTAGCATCACTGTTGGTTACATTTTTTCCTCGGCCTTTAGAGCGCTGCTGTTTAGCCGTTGACGAAGGGGTATTCATATATTTTTCCATCGTTGTCATTGGCTATTCAAACTACTATAGCACTGTTCATTATCGTTGTGGGAGGTGAACAGAGACCGTCCCTCCCAGTCTCCTACATAATAGAAAGACTTTTCCTTTATTACACTTTAATTTCCAACTGGGGACCCTAAAGAGAACTGTGGGTCATATATTTAGTTATTCCAGATATAATGACGTTAATAGAGTCGCCACTAGATGGTGCTGTTTGGCAATATATTCTCTGCTTAGTGTTATGCTGTGTACATGGAGGAAGTACTTAAACCTTTGTTTGCTGGATCACACTAGAGATCATTCAGATCCACAGGGCACATTTATTTGTCACTGCCACCAGCTTTCCTCCACCTGTAAGCCTGCTGTTTGGTACGTGCTGTTGATGTGCCTGTACTCACAGTGCTGCAGCCTCGGGACAGCTTGCCACGCCTCCTTTTCTCTTTTTCTAAACTCAGCTCCACTTGGCTTTTTAAATGGTTCACTGGAATCTTTGTCAGTCATTTGTTATTAAAATCCCTAAAGAAAGGGATTAAGGGAGGCAGATATTTACCAAACTTTAGTGTATCAGGAGCAAAGATGTACAAGACAAACAGATAAAGCTATATCCTATGCTTCAAATAAGGTCTGTCTGCTTAGTGTGACATCTCAAGTGACCACACTAAACAGCTTCCGTCACCTGGATCATGATTGGAGATGTGCCAATTGAGGTGGGGAGTGAAAGGTGGACTCCAGAGACCAGCGGCGGCCCCCATAAGGTAGGCAGTGGTTTTGGTTGGGAAAACAACCGCTAAAAAAAAGAAAAATATATTTTTTCTGTTTGCCAGCGCTGCGCCCCCCGACCCAGCGCCCATGGGTGCAGCCTGATCAGTCTATTGGTTGATCAGGCCCTGTGGGTGCCTCTACTCGGTCCAAAGGTAGAGGACATATACCATAGTGTCAGAGTACAACACTTTGACCCAATCCATATTAATTGTGCCTAACCCAAATCTTTCCAGTGCCTCCCAGAGAAAGAACCATTCTACAAATGTTCCTTGTCTGCATCCAGTGATGCGCTCTGGTATGCAACATCTGTAGCTGCATAAACAGGGAACTGGTTTGTAGCTATGGACTTCCCAGGCATGATCCCGTTCTGATCTGGATGAATTATCTGTGTGATGCCTTCATTTAGACATGTTGCTATAAATGTTGCCACAATTTTCACATCAGTTCAAAGTAGTGAAATCGGATTGTATGAGTCTAGCGCATAAAGGGTGTTTACCTGGTTTTGGAAGTCCTACAAGCAGTGCTTCAGACATGTACTACGACAGTGAGTCTGAATCCAAGTGTTTGGATACATAAAACGCTCTGTGCCTTTTCATTTCATTCAGTATTCTGCTATCCTTTGGCGCTTTACTATAAAGGAAAGTAGTGATTGCCATATCTACTTCTTGTGTAAATGGGGAGTGCAGATATTCCCTAACTTCGCTGGAGACCTTGGGAAGTTCAATATTAAACATATACTGCATCAATTCCTCTTTAAAGTATTGTGGTTGGGATGAAAATAATGTTTCATAATATTTTTCAAATATTTTACCAATTTCCTATGTCAATACCTGTTTTTGTCCTGCTGTATCTAATATTTATGTGATGGCTGTGTTGAGCTTTCTGCCCTTGCCATATATGCCAGGAAAACTCCAGTTCTGTCTGCATCTGAGTAATTGTGTATGAGCCCCAGAAATTTGAGTGTTGAAAAACTTCTTTTACATGCCACTTGATTTGTGGACATGCTTATTTATGCCCGAGTGAACAAGGTGTGTCGGGGGGGGGGGGCAGGGAGGAATTGGCCCCCGGGCCAGTGAGCCTGACGGCTTTTCGGGCCGCCCGCCCACCCCCGGAGATACTATATTTTCCAAATATTATTGGCGGCCGCATCACAATATACGTGATATGGCCGCGTCAGCATCACGAGACACGCGATGCGGCCGTGTCATCAATGACGCGGCCGCATCGCGTGTGACGTGATGTGGCCGCCTGTCTGCCCCCCGGGCTGAACATTGCCGGCCCGCGTCTGGTACCGCTCCAGAATAATATAAATCCACACTGCTCATTTGTTACATTGTTTGCACACATCATATAAAACAGAAGGTATGGTCGCACACAAAAATTAGGACCATGCATCTATAGTAGGTACTTAATGTAACCTCACGAAAAAGATGGGGTGCACTCTAATATATACTTTGAGCATAGTCAAAAAAAAAGGGAAGAGAAAAAGAGTAAATAGAGGCACTCCGGTCCCCAGAGAAATAGTATCAATTAAAACTAAATTTTATTAAATTCATATTAAAACATCAAGTAAAGCGGCGAAATATAGATAAAAATGAAAAAAGTGTGTAGTGTATTAAAATACTACGCACCCTGGCGGTGGCAAATATAGGATTTCACAAAGGCCAATTGAGTTATATTGAGTCTATCCAAAGTTCTACAATCATCAAATAGTATCCAAAACCATATAGGTCTACATATGGCCTATTGAGAATATACAACCTATATATATCAATCCCTATGCAGTCAAGCTATGTCGGGGAAGATGATACCCCTAAGTATGTATGAACAACTATATATGACCATATAGTGGGAGTATATAGGGCTGGGAGGGTGAGATATGTCACCTTACTATATAGCCAGTCACAGACAATACCAATAGAAAAAAGTGAAGAGAGGCCATAGATATGTATATGGTGATGTTTAAAGGAAATATATTACCATAGTGTTATCTTGGATAACCCTTATTGCATATAGTCTATGGGCATTCATATGGATCACTAATTATATTTGTTCTTGGCTGGCTATGTTGGCACGGTGTTCTTAAATAATCTTATATCAGGTCTAAGTAGTATAAGAACACTCAGTTTACCAAACACCCGAGGGTAAAGGAGTGAAACGTGCACTCGCACATATAGGACCATATGGTGTTTATGAAATAACCTTATCCCTCTACGAGTGTATCGCCACTCTACCAACTAACGGAGTGTTACAGTGGTGTCTTCCCATTATAACCCCACTCGGTTCATTCATACAATCATAGCTTAGGAATGTGAGGATAAGTAATATGCCTCCAGCGCTTATTACTAAATATACGGGATATCCCGTATATTTAGTAATAAGCGCTGGAGGCATATTACTTATCCTCACATTCCTAAGCGCATTTTTTGGGATTCAGTGACTTATATTATAAGCTATGATTGTATGATTTTTGTAACTTCTAGCTTTTGCTAGTTTTCTGGGATTCTCCAATTGTGTTGAGAAAAATAATGTTGTCTTGCATGGAACTTTTTGGGTTCTTAAATGAACCAAATATTTTTTGCTCACTTCATTCTATGCAACCAACTCATTTCACCAATGTACTGCATCCTGTGGTGTTGACCAGTGCCGCTATTTCCACTCGTCTGATTCAAACATTCATTCTATTATATTATTCCTTAAAAAAAAAAAAAAACAGCAATCCAATTTCAAATACAAATGAGTGATGTTGCTGCAATCAATGATTGAATTATATCACTATTGACGCAATTTAATATATGACTATACCACCACATATAACTTGTCCAGGTGATTCATTATTCTGTTATGTAACTCACACTTCATTACCTTTACACAGTGTCCTACTTGTGCATTGTGACATACATGTTCATGATAACTGACTGTAACTACATTATTCTGTGTTGAATATGAAAGTAATGTAAGATATGTAAATGAATACACTTATGATTGTATTGAAACTTGAACTTGTATTAAAATGTAACATTTTTAACGTAACTGATCAGCGCAAACAAATTTCCCATCCTCATGGAGCTATACAGGCAAGTAATATTGAAGAACCCCCCCCCCCCAAGTGGCTGATTATAGACCTACGGCTATTTCCATGTCCAGCACCTATGTATAAGAAGAACACAAGTATACATTGTCACAGTTTAGACCATTTAATATTTAATGTTATTTTCAAAAACACAGTGCGGCATACTCCACACTTATTCCAGCACTATTGGCTCACCGTGTATGTCCCCCTCACCTTCACAACACCTTTTCAACTTAACAACTTATATACAGTAAAAGCACAGAGTCGTGTATAAGGTTGCGAAAAATGGAGGACATATTTTATTAATTACGTTACGAGAAAGGGCACTGCGGGACAGCTCCCAAGCTGATATTCTCCACACTAGACGGGGAATTGGAGCCGACCAGCCGATGGTAATGTCCGGCGAGCTCGTGTGAATCCGACGCAGGTCTTGTCAAATCTTAATCATGAGCTCCAGAGATTTTCCCTTCCCCAGGTCATTACCCCCCACATGCATTATCAAAATGTCTGGTGGGCCGTGTAGATTAATGAGCTGCACCAACCATGGCATGGCATAAAGTCGGACCAACATAGGCCCCGTCTACCGAACCATATTATCTAAAAACAAATGTAGGAGTGACCTATAATCCACACGCCCTTAGCCGTAACAACTTCACCTGTAGGTAGAGAAAACAAGTGTCAGGACAAGATACCCATCTGCGTCCAGACAGGTCAGGTTTAGAGAAGTGAGCTTCCAAGAAGGATAGAAAATCCAAAACGTATCACAGAGGGAAGGGTAAGGGAAGGAGACACATGAGGGGGGGCAGACCACCCAAACGAAGGTAACAACACCCACGTAAAACCCAGGCAGCACACCACTAATCAGGACTTACGCCCAGGGAAACCGCCGGTAAAAATTCCTTTGCGCCCTCGCGTAAAAGCGACGAGCGGAGGAGCCCTGGGTAGCCCACCTGCATATGATTTGTATGCCGTGGACTTCCATCGGCCCAGAGCCTTAATAGACTCCGTAGACAACCCGGCCATGGTTGCGGAGGTAGCCGCCCCAATCCTAAAAGAGTGGGTGCCGTACAGAGAACTATCCAAGTCAAGGGACTGTATCGCCCGCTTCATTATGGCTGTAAATTAGTATTTGGTCAATGGAGTACTGTCAATATGGATAAGGAACAGGCAGGCCTCAGGTCTTACCCTTACAAATTGTGAGGTCAAACTAATTGGACAAATCTGATTATTCTGGTGTGATGTTATTTGCACCCATGACCCTTTTCCACCTACAGATTTTGCAAGCTAACACCCCATCCCGCAAAATGACATGCTCCACTCGTAGCCTGGACTCCCCATGCCCCCTAGATCTAGCTACCAACTCCGACTCTTGGAAGGCCTCAAAGAACGCCAAAGAGAAGGCTGTGCTAAACAGTAGCCTCTCATATTCGTCTGTTGTGACCTGTTCTAAAAACCCCTTTGTGATGTTTGGAGACCCGTGTATTTGTGCCATAAATGAGATACCCACCAATGTGGAGGACATGTTGATTTTCGAATCCCCTCTAGCGTACCTATCCCACATAAAAGCCATCAGGGCATCTCTGACCTGATTCCGACTGCTCTCTTTGATGAATTGTGACAACTGCTTCTAGGCCGTCCGATATACATGCAGGGTAGAGGGACCTACAGCTTGTTCCACAAACCCCCTTATGCCGGCTTGATTATCTGCCAAACACAAGAGGGACACGGAATGCCAACACTAATGGCTTGGGGGGCCAAACTACGAAACCTACTCCATTGGAAGCGGGACAATGCGTCGGCCAAGCTATTCTGTACCCCTGGGACATGTTTTGCTTTGAATGATATATCATGTTGCAGGCAGCGCAAGATAATTTGACGCAGCAGGGATATCGCGTGATGCGACGACGCACTCTGTTAATGGATTGAACCACTCCCAGGTTGTCGCAGCAAAAAACTTATGTGCTTACCCCGCAATGCGGGCGCCCACAGCTCCATTGCCACCACAGTCAGGAACTAGCAAGTTTTTAGTAATGCCTGCCCAATGCCAACTATCCGGCCAGCGCTCCGCGCACCAGTGCCCGTCCAAATAAGCCCCAAAACCACATGCACCCGACACATCAGTAAAAATGTTTATTTTGAAATTTTCAATTGGGAATGGCCAAATTCGCCTGTCGTTAAATTTCTGAAGGAAGAGTAGCCAAATCTGCAAATCATCCCTGATCTCTTTGGACAAACGAACAGCCGCATGCGGCCTACTTCTGCCCGCAGTGGCTCTCTATAACTTCCTACAAAAAAACTCTCCCCATGGGAATCACCTGGCAGGCAAAATGGAAAAGGCCCAATAGCGACTGCACTTTCCTCAACGAACATGAACTAGGACCTACCACTACCGCAATTGCGTTATACATTTTACGGACTTTATCGGAAGGAAGTCTACAGAGCACTGCTGACATATCGATCTCTATGCCCAAAAATGACAAACGCATGGTGGGACCTTCAGTTTTATCTGCGGCAATGGGGACCCCCATCACGGTAAACAAGGCCTGTATGGAGAACAATGTATTGCGACATCCGGTGGGCCAATAGCCAAGAAGTCATTGAGATGCGCATTCCACCTGCACTTCGTTCCTGCCTGGACACAACAGTGCAAGAAACCGCTATGGGTATCGAACAACCAATGGGTAAACAGCGGTCAATATAATACCCGCCGCAATGCCTAAAACCCATAAACTGATACGACTGGCAACAAACGGAAAGACGATTCAATATCGATCTTCGCCAAGAGGGACCCCCCTCCCACATTCTTGCACCAGGGCCAGTGCGGACTCGAATGACTGGTAGCTAACCGAACTAAGGGAATCGTCAATGGCGTCGTTAACGGATTGGCCAGCGGGGTAGGAAAGGTGTTGAATAAGCCTAAACTTACCCTTCGCCTTCTTGTGCACTACCCCCACCGGGGATAAAACAAGGTTGGGAATAGGAGGTTGATAGAATGGCCCAATCATGCGGCCCAAACTAATTTCTTTCCCTATCTTCTCATCTAGAACTTCGGGGGAAAACGAGTGCTGATTTTAGATTCACTGGAGCTGCCGTGCTTAAAGTGCCCCGGACTGGTAGCTTAAAACCAAAATTAAATCCGGCATGTAACAATGCTGCCGTGTCCCTATCATTTTAAATTGCCAGCCATTTGTCCAATGCCGCCAAATTAATTGGCGATGGACCCTTGACCCGGCAGAGCTGTTCCTGCACCTCTTCCTCTACCGCCGCGGGTCCGCCCGAATTCCGTGGCAGAGTGTTGACCGCCACAAGACGCACAGGTGTGCTTAAATCTACATGCTGATCCTCGCTGACATGATCCCGAATTGAAATCATTGCATTTACCTTTGGCGGGGAGGGCGGCTTGTGCCCTCCCCAGCCCGTGAAACCTCCGGCCGGGGCCACCATCCGCTGCCTGACTACTCGGCCTCATCAACTCCAACCAGGTATCGATGTCTTTTGACCCCAATGGTTACTTCTCCCGCCCGCTCGTGCGCTTCCTAAACGTCCTTCACGAACATCCCGCTAATGAGATGCAGGTACCTGCAAACCTCCGCATGCTCGCTGGGCCTCGACTCGATGTACACCGTCGCAAAAACACAGACTGCGTTTAACCCACCTGGGAAATGAGCGGTATTTCTCCTCGCCCATGCCTTACCTCTCACACGCTGCGGCCAAGGCTTTTTTTATCCTCGCTGGTCAGCGCGAACATATCCACATATTTTCCCCGCCTGATTTTGTTATGCACGCTCTGCCTGATCCCGTAAGTTACTTCTAAATTTTCAACCTGACCTAAATTGCTTTTTGCCCTCAATGACTGTTCAGAGCTCCCTGACCATGTTGGTTGCTTGCTGTGTTTGCCTAATAACTCCGTCTCTAAAATCCTAATAATCTTCCTAGGCCTATCCTCTGAGTCTGATGACTCACCACTAGTAGTTGACACGGGTGATCCTGGCTGCTGTGATTTGTGCGTAAGTAAAGTAGTGGACTCACCCACGGGCGCTAGGGTTCCCTGCACCGGAAGCTGTGTCCTCGCTCATCCACGCCACTTAAGCAAACACGACTTTAGCTGAAGCGACCTGTCCTCCTGAGCTGGCAGGCGTTGACTCCCTGGTTTCCCCTGCAGGCCTCCGTCCCCGTGAGTGTGACCTGGACCGACCATGGCTGCTCGCCATCGCATCGTGTTCATCGACCACAGGTTCTGAAACAGAATAGGGGAGAGTGAGTTGTGCCCTAGAAGGGTAATAAAATCGCCGTTGTGCCGCGCAGGTATCCCTGCTGGCGTCGTCCCTGTTCAATGTTATATAGCGTCCTGAACTAGAATAAAATTCCGCCTCCTCGCGACGCTGCGGGGCTAACGTACCGTATCCGGGGCAGCCGCCGTAAAGATTGCCGGCACGTTTCGCCCCTTCCCGTGAAATTGCTTGTGCTCCCGCTATCTACCGTGTCAACCTCCAGAGGGTGGCGTTCGAATGTGGTCCGCGGTAAAATGGCTGTCTGCGGGGTAGACTGATAAAGGACCCATCTCGCTGTCGGGGGGTCCCTATTAAAATGTGATGCCCAGAATGAGCCCCTGCTACTGTGGGGCAAAAATGAGCTCGGGGGGCGGGGGGGGAAGTGCAGCTGAAGCAGTGCAGGGGGGTTATTAACCTGTGCACCCCCCCTGTGGGCTGTGATGAGGGGTGTTATTGGGCATTGCCTAATGCTGCCCATACTATGAATTCCCCCCCGCTCTCCCTGGTGTACTAGTGGTATCCTGACCCCCCGCTCCCCTAGCCGCAGGGGGGGGGTCATACTGACAGCCTGTGGTAGCGCTATATCCGCTGGTGGGGAAATCCCCACTTGCCCACTAGCATTGTCCCCTCCAACTCCGGCGCAGGGAAGCCCAGCTCCCCACGACAGCCCGAGTTCTGCGCATGCACGGTCCGGCCGGCAACTCAAGGTGAGCTGCCCAGCCCGCCGCCTGCCACGACCCATCGCTGCTGGGACCAACTGAAGGGAGGCCGGGGCAGGAGCTACCCGGCTGGAGGTACCCGGGGGAGCCCACCGCGCTACCACCCGGGGAAGCGGGATCATAGCGGGAATGGGACACAAGATGGCACCCAGGGCTGGAGGGGGAGGTGGACCTGAGCCGCGCTGGGTGGACAGAGGACCGTTTTGGATGGGGCATACTACACTGACTAGGTGGACAGAGGGGCATAAATGCAGGGTGCTTTAAGGGGTTATTAGGAGCTCTAGCCGGGGAAAGCAGTAAGAATGAGGGAAAGCTAAGTGGAAGAGGGGAAGGGGGGGGAAGAGGGAGAGGATAGAAGCAGAGAAGGACAGGAAAATTAACAGAAAGACACTAGAGTGGAATAATAAACACAGAATAAACAGTAGTATGCAATCCAATTATAGTAGTGAGGAAAAATAGCAGTAAAAGAAGACAGAAAATAATGGATACTTATCAGAGTTCTCTGCTGCAGGCTCTTCCACCGAATCTCGTGCTGAAGAGTGAAGAAAACCAGGAAATGCAGCCACCTATATATCAAACCAGGACCCTCCCACAAGAGCTACCATTGGTCGGGCCAGCCCTGATGTTAACCCTTAAATAAGTGTCCGTTCTGTTAGAAACCCTGTCGCCCTTTAAGTGCGTTCGACCTAAATTAGCCTCATTTGTCATTTTTTGTAAAGTAATTTTGTTACTATTGTTTTTTTATTTGCATCGCATGCAGTATTGTATATTGAAAGCAACAATACCTTACAAATAAGGTCAATTTCACATGTATGCGGTAAAAGAATTGGAGATTAAGGGCCCGATTCATCAAAGTTTGCAAACGCATACGCATCTGCCTTGCATACTTTGAGTGACGTAAACCGAAATAAGCACCTCAAACAGCAAAAACACACCCCCATGTGGTCTAAGTGACGGAAATAAGCAGTGCAAACGTTAGAAAACACACCCACCTGCGGATCTTTAAACATGCTACACGCATAAGCGACGGCTCTCAACTGATTGACGGCAAGCCAAGCAATGCAAACCTCACGCCCACTGTGGGAGGGACCAACAGTTTGTTTACACACAACACAACACAAATGCCTGGGGCTTATTTTTATGAGATAGCTCTTACTCATTAATCACTGACAAATAACAATGATGTGCAACACTCTGGACGGTTGTTTTTCCTTTGCTACTAATTAGCCTAATACACACTTGTAACAAACACATTGCTCACGATCTTTCTGTGTTTAGGATTTCGATTTCAAGTCGCCATATAGTATGCAAAATGCATGCACGTGGCTACATTAAAAACACATGAATAACGAATGTATTAAAATGTATGTGGTGTGAATACATCTTTGCCTTTTCAGCAAAATGAATGCATAGCATACTCTTCCATAAAGGATACACACAAGAGTGTATACAACCTCCACACAGAGGAAGGGTTTCTGTCTGGATTAGAACTCAGGAATGACTGTATGCAAATGGGGACAGCTACCCGCTACCCCAACCTGAGACATGAAAATACACAGACAATACCAACAATACAGCATGCGTGCTACACAGACACCTCACACTTAATACTACTCTACATTATTCACACAAATTACTTACAAAATACCAATCTCACAGGTAGCTCACTGGTTAGCACTTTGGACTCGCAACACAGCAGACATGAGTTCAAATACTGAGCATACCCATAACTAACGTGTGGACTGGAATCATTATCCTAACAAGAAATGTGACACAATGCTTTCTTTTTTTATTTTGCATTTGTTATACACGCTCAACCATATGCCCTCTGATTTATACTGTATTGAAAGTAAATATTTTTTTGGAGGGAAAATCCAAGAAGCCTCACGGCCTATACTTCACATGCACAGTATTCGGTGCATGCTGACATTGAGTATTCTAAATGGACTAAGAGGGGGGGGGGGGGGGGGTGTTGTAGGTGACAGCTTCCTTGGAGGTAAATGCAACATTGTCAGCAAATAGACTTTCATCTGGATCCATGGCGTACACGTTATGTCATGTACTCAGCTTTATCCAAACAGGCCGCTCTCCACACTCCAGTACCATGGTCCTTTGCCTCGCTTGCACTTCTGACGCCACTTCTGGGTACACTTTCGAGGCTCTCTTCAATGTGTCACTGGCTTTGCTCTGTTACTTGAATGTAACCTTGGACTATCACTACAATGACATATGTATTTGGGGGAATTGGTAACTAGCTAGAGCGTTTGACATTTTTGGATTTTATCTTGCACACAGGGCCTACAGATGCAATACCTCTTATAGGGGTGGCTTGTTCGTGGAGGGCACATGTTACTTTTGGATAACATGCAAACAGCTAAAGAAATCTTTTTGTGCTATACAAATGATGTTATAAGCAAAACATCTTTCTTCATTACTCTTTTCGGACTATTATTTATACCCACATGTTGTGTAATGAGATGAATAAAGACACACAGACCAAGGTTTGTTTTTTGATAAAGTTATATATTTTTACAACGCAACAATGTTTACGAACTATTTACATCAGAACCAAAAAAAAAACAAAAACAACAAATTATCATTGAAATGACCCCCAGTACGCCAATTTAAACCGAATGTTGGCTACAATGTTTGCTAAATGTAGGTGGAGGCCTTCCAGGTCGTCCGCAATGTCACCCATGTGGTCCATAAGTTCTGCTGCGGTGGGTGGTGGTGGAGCCCAATTGGCAGCTTCCTCAGTGGGTGCTGAAAGAAAATCAGAAATTAAACATTACATACATGGATACATATTTCATCAAACAGACAGGATTTACTAGAGATGTTTACTGTTACATTACTTCCAAAAGTTATGCCTCTGGCCACAAAACCATTTGCACGCACATTAGACGTTGAGAAGGCATTCGAATCAATGTACTAAATTCTGGTGAGCCACGGGGAGAGGGCCATGCACAGGGCTGTCTTATCCAGCATTATTGGCCCCAGGTCTATGCACTACATGGGCCACTACCTATACAATCACTCACAGGAATTCCAACGATTTTGGTGTATATTAGATTTTATAAACAAGTCATTAATATACTGACGAGTTTACCAGGCTAGCGGCCACATTTTTTTGCCCAATGCCCTGCGTGCCCATGTGTTAAGATGGCTATGGCTGTGGTTTGAGTGTTTAATGCGCCTAAAATGTATAGGCAGATATTATAAGTGTTCAACCTGTGGCATTTAAGGCACCATTTAATCAACATATGTCACAGCAGGGATTATGTACAAGTATAATGCACATGTCAATCTTGTATAACTATGTCCATCACTTATCGCAAATACTTACAATCTTCCAACTCCACTGCCTCTTGGCTGCCTGATGTGGAGTCCGCAAAATCCTGGGGCTCCCGGTCAGCCTGCTCCTCGTCCTCCTCCACCGCTGCTGCCACTGGCACTGCCACAACCTCCTCCTCCACCGCTGCTGCCACTGGCACTGCCACCACCTCCTCCTCCTCCTGCTCCTCCACTGGCACTGGCACCGCCACCGCCTCCTCCTCCACTGGCAACAGCACCGCCTCCTCCTCCCATGGCACCGGCACTGCCACCGCCTCCTCCTCCTCTGGCACCGCCTCCTCCTCCTCCTCCACTGGCACCGCATCCTCCTCCTCCGATGACAGTGGCACTGCCACTGGCTGCTGCTCCTCCTCCTCCTCCGCTGCCTGCGCCTCCACGAATGCCTGGCGGCGTTGGCGCCGTTCCCAGCGTGCCCGGTCTGTTTGAAAAAAGGAAATATAAACAAAAGGACATGTTAACACAATCACCATTTGAAAAAACTTATAGTATTTTGACAATCAGGTGATCATACATATTTAATCAACTTTACATTGTCAGCAGGCATAAATATTTGCTACTAACAATGCAAGGAGGTAAACATGATGAACACAAAGCATTTCACATGACTTGTCAGCCCAGCACAGTGGTCTAGTGGTTAGCACGTCTGCCTCACAGCACTGGGGTCAGGAGTTTAATTCCTGACCATGGCCTTATCTGTGTGGAGTTTGTATATTTGTGTTTGCGTGGGCTTCCTCCGGGTGCTCCGGTTTCCTTCCACACTACAAAAACATACTGGTAGGTTAATTGGCTGCAATCAAAATTGACCCTAGTCTCTGTCTATGTCTGTATGTGAGTGAATGTCTATATTAGGCAATTTAGACTGTAAGCTCCAATGGGGCAGGGACTGATGTGAATGAGTTCTCTACAGTGCTGCGGAATTAGTGGCGCTATATAAAAAATTGATTATGATGATGACCTGGCACAATTTTTGGTAATTTACATAGAGATGTGGAATATCGCAGTGGCCTAGTGGTCAGCACTTGAACTCCCTGATTATTGATTCATATGTGTGGAGTTTGGAGGCTTGCTCCATATTTGCATGTGTTGTCTAACACACTCCCCAAACATACTACTGGCCGCCTAATTATGTTTTGTTCAAATTTGCCCGTAGTATGTTTTTTCATGTAGGTGAATTTAAGTCTGCAAACGCCCTTGGGCCCTGGTAATGATGTCAATTAGTTCTCTCTTTACAGGACCACAGAATTAGTGGATGGAGCTGCAAATCTTTGAATGTTGAGTATACTTTGGAAATCACCCTTTGTTGGGATTACCTCACAGTCTAAAATAGTCTAAATAGGCAGTTAAGTAATGATTGATTAGCTATATCTAGTACACTCTGTAATCTGTTTGCATCTTATGGGAGCTTGCAAAAATGTGTCTAAACACTAAGGTGTTTTGTATTTGAAACGTGCCTTTTAAATCTTGGCCCAATAATGACACATCTTCCACTCCAAAATGTTTTTAAGGTTAGACTAGCAAGTTACAGCACTCGGGTCAAGACTTAGAATGCCTGATTTCCAAAACCACACTTAATGGTGAGAATTGTCACACAAAAACATTTAGGTCAGTAAATGGATAGCAGACAAATTTAGGACACAGGAGCCAAAGCTTTTTGGGTGCACTGGAAGGGGCATGACCTTTATAGTGTGCTTGCACATTGTTATGTAGGCCATGTCAGGTGTTTAGGGTGAACATATTTACAAACATAGGGCCTGATTCATTAAGGATCTTAACTAGAGAAACTTCTTATTTCAGTCTCCTGGACAAAACCATGTTACAATGCAAGGGGTGCAAATTAGTATTCTGTTTTGCACATAAGTCAAATACTGACTGTTTTTTCATGTAGCACACAAATATCACTTTTAAATAATCTATCAAGTATCTGTGCGCTAAATGAAAAAACAGTCAGTATTTAACTTATGTGCAAAACAGAATACTAATTTGCACCACTTGCATTGTAACATGGTTTTGTCCAGGAGACTGAAATAAGAAGTTTCTCTAGTTAAGATCCTTAATGAATCAGGCCCATAGAGCAAATATATATGTGTAGACATGTTTTTGCGATTAGTAGAGCACTCACTTATTCTAATCTCACGACGGAGCTCTTCCAGAAGCTGGGGCTGGCGGCGCCGGAGATCGCTCCACCGCCGTTGGAGCTGAACAATACTTCTCCGGATATTGTATCTGAGGCGGAGGTGTCTGCGGACCCTTTCATAGGCCCGCACCTTCACTACGTTAGACACATACCTTCCAGAGGGTACATTGTCCATACCCTCTGTAAGGACTCGCAGTTCACACCTGGCGAAATTAGTAGCCCTCATTTTGGAATAATGTCTATCACCCAAAATGGGTGTCTGTGTTCCGCTTGGTTCGCTGAGCACGTAGGGGCGTGCTCACATCACACGCGGATCTTTCAGACACCTGTGTGTGTAAGAGGTGCTCTCCCACCAAGAACATGGCGCCCATCGCCGATGAGACGAGTACTCTATGCGTTGCAGTGAGAAAACATTAACATACACCTCGCGTCTCTATTAAATCAGTTATTTAATCCCACTTGTCCCTTTTTCTTCTCTCCTGCAAATTTGAAGTTTCACTGAGCAGGCTCTGGCATACTGTGAACATAACAGTTTTTTGGGCCAGAAATTTGAACAACATGTGTAAACATTGTTAATACCAAATGGGCCTACCTGGAAATGCATGTTATTGATGTGTTTTATTGAGAATACACATACAATTAGCCATTACGAATAAGTGACCAGTAGGAAGCCTCACAGTGTATCTGACCAATTGTAAACATCAAATCCAACCCCAGTGTGGCACTGAGCGCAGAGATGCTATGGGAATGAGTAACAACAGTGTTAGTGTGTATGTTAGCAGTTATCTACATTACTATTGTTAGTGTGTGCTAGGCTAGTCCATACACTCTAGGGGGGACATGGGGATAGTAAGTAAATCTTACACCATATAGCAGGGGTGGGCAATTAATTTCTTTCGGGGGCCACATGGAAAATCAGATCTGTGTTCGAGGGCCGAACCAAATTTATAAAAGGCCATTATAAAGGGCCCATCATAAAATGCAGCAAATTATATATAAGAATCATTTACCTGTTCAGTGGGAGAAATCTAATCTGTCTTGGGCTTAAACAATTGCACTGAAATCTGGCGGAATATCTGAGGTGGCTATGCGAAGGACAGCTGAGAGGTGGTCATCAGTGATACAGGATCTAAAGTGCGCTGCCAGAAGTGTGTCAGACTGCAAGTCAATGAGTTCCATCTGAACATCACTGGGTGCATTATCCACATTGCAGCTGAAGGGAGAAGAAACCATGTCCATTTCACTCTCAAGTCTTTTGAAGTCTTGAAATCGCAATAAAAACTCAGCATGCAGTGCTTCTAACATGGATGAGTACCTGTGGAGGTGATCAGCTGATGGTTTGGCTTCCTTCAGTGTTGGCATGTGAGTGAGAATATTGTCCCCCATTTGGTTTGATAGAAGCTGCAACTTTTTCATGAAAGCCTTCACTGCGCTGTACATTTCATGCACAAAAAGGCCCTTGCATTGCAGTTTGACATTCAGGTCATTCATCTGAGAAGTCACGTCTACAGCAAAACTAAGGTCTGCCAGCCAGTCTGCATCTGAAAGCTGAGGGATGTCATTTCCCTTGTTCTCACAGAACTGCCAGATCTCCTCTCTCAGGTCCCAGAAAACTTTCAGGACTTTTCCCAGGCTCAGCCACCTGACATTTGTGTGGTAGCTGATATCACAATGTTCAGACTCATTTTCCTCCAATAGTGCAACAAACTGTCTGATTCAGTGCTCTTGCTCTGATGAAGTTAACGGTTTTAGTTACAACATCAACAACATGGTTCATTTTTAATACTAACCTACACAACATTTCCTGATGTATAATACAATGCAAAAATGTCAATTTCTGCTCAGGGTTAATTTCGGTAACTTTATCCTGCATTCTCTTCAAAAGTCCAACATTTCTCCCCGTCAGATTTGGACAACCATCTGTTGTCACACCTACAAGTTTGTACCATTTCAGTCCCAACTTGTCTAGACAGGCATTTACTTCTGTTAGGAAATCAATCCCTGTTGTTGTCCCTTTCATTGACTGCATGGCTGCCAGTTCCTCCGTTATTTTGAAGTCTGCAGTGATCCCACGTAAGATGATAAGTAGCTGGGCAGTGCCTCGTACATCGCAGCTCTCATCCAGAGCCAGGGTAAAAAAGGAAAATGTAACCGCCCTGTTCTTCAGCTGAAACTCCAAATTTCCTGCAATGTCCTCAACCCTTCTCGTCACAGTACGCCGGGACAGAGGGATGTTCTCAAATGCATCCTTTTTCTCTGGACATATTAGCTCAGCAGAGTCCACCAAACACTCTTTAATAAACTCTCCGTCAGAAAACGGTTTACTTCGTTTAGCTATTTTATGAGATATGAGATAACTTGCTTTGGTAGCTGTATCTCTGGATGTGCCAAGTTTTGTAAAAAGTGTTCGTTGAGTTTGCAGCTTGGATAGCAAAATCTCCGACTCCTTTGCTCGCTCTTGGTCAGACAAGTTCCTATATTTATCCTCATGTTTGGTCACATAGTGGCGATTCAGATTATAATCTTTCAACACAGCGACAACTGTGCCACAAACTAAGCAAACGGCTTTGCCTTTGACTTCCGTAAATAAATATTTAGCAGTCCATGTCTTGTTGAAAACACGGCATTCAGAATCAACTTTCCTTTTTTTTTATGTGAGACGACATTTTTGGGGGGCAGGAGCAGCTGGCGATGTAAACAAACAAAGAGAAGCACAATAGTAACTGCAGTGCCAGCAAAATGGGCAGCAAATTAGTATCCCCTATGATAGGTGGTATCACTCACGTTTAGGCAGATTTAAGCAGAGTGTCTGAAGGTCAGGAGCAGAGGACGAGACAGCTGGCAGTGGCAGGAGAACTTACTGGGAAGAGATAAAAAACAGAAGAGAACAAGTTACTAGCACCTCCATCAATAAAAACAGTGACCCACAGTACCAATATCAATAAAAACAGTGACCCACAGTACCACCATCAATAAACACAGTGACTGGAACCCCCACCTAGATATTACCCCACTATACCAGATCTCTATCCGTCCATCTTTAATCATCATGCCGGGCACAGCAGGGCTGAGGGGCAGCGCGGCATGATGCCCGCTGTCCTGTGGTGATCCGCATCATGCCGTGCTGCCCCTCAGCCCTGCTGCACCTGGCATGATGTTGTCTGTAACGGTAATACTTACCTTTTTACTGTCTTCTTCCATACTCTTCTGTGCTCTCCTCCGCGGCGCTGCTGTGAATGCGGCGGGAGAGGTGAATGGACAGTGCGCACTTCCTCCCTACGCAGCAGCGCAGGGGATTACGCTGTATCCGGCCCCGGCATGATCTGATGCTCTGGAAGGGACGCGCATCGCCGACCAGCTCCGTATCCCTTCCAGAACCTGTGGCTGGCAGCAAAATTAATTAAATCTCCTGGGCAGACCCGGCGGGCCGGATTCGGAAGGCTGGCGGGCCGTATGTGGCCCGTGGGCCGGAGTTTGCCCAGGTCTGCCATATAGTGTAAGTTTTGTCCTGGTGTTAGCTTGGTTTTTATGCTGTCATCAGAAGGTGTTTGAAATGGAGTATACATTTGTGGTAGGGTAATGGCTTTTCAAAGTAGAACAGTACAAATGTTTAGGGAAGGCTTGGCCTACCTGTCATTTTGATTTAAATATCTGTCTTTTATTTGGCGCATGCAATTTTTGGACTCTACAACAAGTTGTGTCATGGTTGTACACAGTTACTATTAGGCCTCTTGGTATTGCTTCCCTTTAACAAAAACCACAGTGGCAGTTGGTCACAGGATGGCCATGCAGACATGGCATATTCCTAGCCTATTAGCTAGGTAGCCACACCAAACTCTGCTTATTGATTAGATTTATATCCAAACGCACCTTTGTGTCAACCACTATGTTTGCGGTTGGGTTTGGAATCTCACTACAGATTGTGAGCCAGTGTTCTGTACTTACTTCTTGCCAATCTGGCATATGGACACTCTGCTGGGTGAGGAGAATGTAATTGTGGCCTCAGGCTGCTATTATGTGCCACAATTTGAACGTATTTGAGCTACCTTACATGTAGACACATGTTAAAGCAGCCATTGGTCTTACTCTACAGAAAATAGTTCAAACATAGAAATTACACACACACACCTTGGCAGATATTCCCAACATGAATTTGTTTTAAGGTTAGTTTTTTTGCAAGCCCCATTAGCAATGTGAATACTAGTGCAAATTAATTAACTTATTCTTACACCCCAATCCAATATTAACATTTGAGTTCACATCCATAATACTTATACCTCTGAATTTGAAGGCCACTAAATATACAATATGACAAGTGTGCTCATAGGAAAATCCCTAGATGTCACACACATTTTACTAGGCTTTAAAATGTTTATATGTGCTGCTGCAAAGGAACATTGCATGACTGCACCAAGACACAATATAGGGAAAGTGTAACATATGAAAAATAGCGTATGAGGGCGCCCAACAGTGCTGTCCAAACGGGACATTTAAAAATATGTTGTGACCAACTCCAACAGATGCCTAACTTGCATCTTACTCAAAGACCTTGGTCTTGAATATGTGGACTTTGTGTGCAGCATTTGTCTGTGGCCACGATTCAAAACAAAGCTGCATTTGAGTTGCAAGTGTTTTTGGCCCTGTTGCCTTCTACAGGTCCTAGCCTAGGAAGTGTGCCAGTCAATGCCATCAACATTTAAGAAACACTTTGACAGAGGTGTTGTGCAAATCTCTATATGTGCACAGACCATGTTGAACGTGCACAATATCACATTTTAAAATGCACCACAACCATGGAGACTATACTAAATACACAAATATCTGTAACATTAAATGAAAACCACTACATATAGTGTGAATTCAGGGGAGGACCAGTATGTGGCTAAGGGGCCAAAAACCAAACATGGCCACAATATATTGTACAAGTAGACTTGTCCCTAAACATGCCCCAAAGGACTATGTATGGATTATTGGGAATGGCAATACAAAGAACAGCAGTATAATAGTCAGCAGATACTTGATTGGGACTGATTGATGACACTAATGCATGGTCACATTTATTGTAAACAAACATGAATCTATAGTTTAAGCACAATACATAGCAAATAAGACAGTGGTCTTTGTGGCAAAGTTACTTGCATCAAGAGTAGACAATCTGGGCAAAGTCAAGAAACATAAGCAGCCTAGGAGCATTGGATAAATATTTCAACGTGTAGTGAGACACGAACTGCTGAACTCCAAAAGGCACACCAGCTTGGCCTGTAGAATTGAAAAACAAAAAACATTACTTCTGCAAGATTTGCTCAAATACTAAATTAAATAATGTACATAGTATATGCATTGGTGCACATGAAGGTGTCCCCTGTAATGTAACCTGGAAAGCTTGCTTTAGCTGTGTGTTTTGCATCATTGGTGGCTTGAAAGTCCTCCCACAAAAGATAGTTTCCAAATGTGCAAAATGCCTATTGACCACAAGGCCGAGCAGCAAATTAATCTCACACATGTACCGTTTTGTTGACACTAAAATTTAAACCAGCAACACCACTTTACTGTAACATATTAGGCAAAACACTAGAAACTTTCATTCCTCCACAGCATACCCCATGGCCACATCCTGCCAAACATTGGAGACAGCTGGTGTTCCATATTAATCTGTATCATTTGTACACAAATGATTTCTTGCCATACCTCAATAGATATATTGGAAGGGAGATTTTGCAACAGGTGCCTATAGTACAGGAGCAGTTATTTAGGTAGCAAGTGATCCAGAAGAGACCTGTGTCTAGATGGACAATGGAGTGAAGGATGTATAGGGTGTTAGTCAGTGTCCAAAGCAGCAGAGAGTTACAATTAATTAGTTTCTCCAAAACATTCACCATCATAATTTGGACTAACACATTTACAGTAAGCAAATGAAACATAGAAAAAACAACAACTCCTTTCTAAGCATTGCTTAGAAGTGTAGGAAGGCAGCTCATGCAGAAACCCATAATGCCTGTCTTCTATATTTCAAATATCAGATAGAAAGCATTTTCTATATATTTAAAGTAACAAATTCATTGCCACATCTGTACTTTCCAAAATTAAAATCTACAATATGTAATCTTAACTGTAACACAAGTCCACAAATGTCATAATAGGACCATAAATATATACTTACAAGCTGAAAAAGCCTCCAAGTCCATGTCAGTTGCCTTCTGGATGCAATGGACATTTGCAATCCACATTGATTAATTATTATTTTCAGGTGAGGCAGACATGTCCCAGCCAAGGCCTGTTAGTACACAAAGGAGAGCCTTTAGTTTTGCTATAAACACAACAATCATCAACATTATTGTTTAAACTGTTCTGCCTATAAAAGGCACATCTGATAATAAGCTGCATAATTCCACACACAGGCCTTCCAGCAGCATTTCTATTTAGCAGAAATCAAAGGTACACTTTTGATTCCCTCCCAAGATCTAGTCCCAACATTTGTATTTGTTTCTTAAAAAGAAAAATCCATTAACATAAATCCCAATACAATAGTTTGTGTGGACTGACAGATTGTACCCAAAGTGTGAAAAACCATATTTGATGGGCTTTTTTACCTTGCAAATCAATGTTGAAGGTTAGGTGTCCAGGCTCCACATTTTCGTGAGGGCTGGTGATCTGTGGAATAAACATGCACCATGGCAATTTGGCTATACCACATAAGAGTTTAAATAATAGGTAGAAGGCTGAAATGCTTCACAACACCACACCACTAAAAAAGATTACAAATCAATAGTCAAATTAGACACATTAAAATGCTTATTAAACCTGCAATACAAAATGCACTGTTATTGTGTAACATCAAACATCTTGAAAACATTTAAAGTGCCTATAACACAGTAACTTTAAATAACACTCAATACAAATAATATGCAATTAAGGAAACCAGCAGCAGCAGAACACAGTACTATCTATTGCTTTTTTTTTTTTTAATCTAACAAACTTTTAGTGTGCATGAGGGTGTATTTTATAGGTGATTGTAATGAGCTAAGTATATGCAGGTGTATAGGCCAGGTATCAGCTGACGAGATCTGATGCTGGGTCTATGCAATGGTGGTTATGAGTAACTCTCTTTTATTTTATACTGATTAAAACAAGTTTGTGTTTAGTTCTTATAGTATAAATATCTGATATTCATTAGACTACACATTGCTTTCTTGATTTTCTCATCACCAATCATGATCCTTTCTGTCTGTTACTAAGAAGGTGTGTTCAAGTGTTCAATTAATTCTGTTGAAGGACATTTTTGTGTGCAAATAGTTCATGTGCAGTTTGGTGTGGGTGTTTCCATCTGTAGTATACCTTAGTGGCTAAAGAAACGAGCTGTCAATGAGAAGGTAAAGAGTTTGAACCCCGAATGATGCCTGTACTTGGCTTAGCTTTGTCTCTTTCCATGTTCCACTTTATCTATTATACTTTGTCATTTATCTAAGAGTGCTTTAGTATGTTTTGGTGTGTAATATGCATGTTGAAAAGTGTGGTCAGCTACAACAGAGAAAAGCAGTTGGTGCAAATTACTTGATTGCAAAGACATAGGAAATCTCTACTGGCAAAAGTGGAAAAACCTAAGTGTCCAAAATCACCTTAGAGACAAATGAATAATTGGGAGTGCTAGCAATATTATTATACTTTGGGTTTGTATTAATATACATGGCTTCATTTTAATATGCAGACATTTACACTCTGCATGTACCAAATCTGTATGTGTTTAATATTTCTAAGTATTGACCTTTTTAACAAAGTTTTATGAAAAACAACTTATGATTGAAGTAGGTGGTCAGCTTGTGTCACGGGCACTAGGAGTTGCTTACCCGAGTTTCACCAGATGGAACTCTGCTAGAGAGGCGGGGTTATGGCACGCACCTCAAAGCAGGCAGGTGAATGATTGGAGCGACACAACAGCAGGAGAGTAGAGATAGTCTGAGGAAGTCAGCGACTTGCAGCTATGGTTAGAGGAAAGTCAGCGACTTGGAGCAGTAAACTGGAGGCTGAAGATAATGTAGACACGAGGAGTGGACGTGGATAGGTGATGGTAGGTAGAGGAGGAGTCAGTGGTCTGCGTACAGCAAGTTGTACCACTGTAGTGATGGAAAGAATAGTACTGGTGCAGGTAGGAAGCAGGGTAGTCGGTGGTCTGTGTTCAGCAAGTTGTACCACCGCTATGGTGAGGAGTCTGGTCCAGGTGTAGGTAGGTAATAGGAGAGTCAGTGGTCTGCGTATAGCAAGTTGTACCACCGCTGTGATAGGAGGACTTGTCCAGGTGCGGGTAGGTAGCAGGGAAGTCAGTGGTCTGCGTGCAGCAAGTTGTACCACTGCTGTGAGAAGGAATGAGGACTTGTCCAGGTGCAGGAGAGTGAAGTTGAAAGGCAAACTGTGGCTGTATGGAAACAGCGCGAGTAGAGCAATGTCTTGTGAGGCAGAGATGGAAGGCACAATGAATAGTCTGTATGGAATAGATGCCTTGCAGAGAGGAGAAGCTGGTCACAGCAGATATGCACAATAACGCTAAGTAGTAGCGTGAGGAGATATTGTAGCTTGAGTGAAAGCTTGTCCTAAATGAAGCAATGCAGTAACACAGTCTATATGGGTACTTGTACCCTGTGCAGCAAACAACAATGGATACAACTGGTATGCGAGCAATAGGCAATAGTCAATAGTAGTAGAGCATACCCAGTTGTGTAGATCCAGAATCAGCTGAGAAGTGAGGCGTTGTAGCGGTATGGGAACCGCCGCTGAGTTGAGCAGGGAGCAGCGTGGAAGCTGAAGCACGAGTAGAGCTGGAAGCAGTTTGGAAACTGTACACACGAGTAGAGCTGGAAGCAGTTTGGAAACTGCACACAGTAGAGCTGGAAGCAGTTTGGAAACTGCACACACCTATAGAAGTTCACTGGGAGTGAGACTTCAAGATCAGGCAACTACCTAAGGCTGCAGGTGCCTTAAGTAGGGAGGGGTGATTGATCCATCAATCACATTAGTGGTCAGGTGTAGTTGTTAAAGGGACCTGCGCATGCCCAGTGCGACAGGATGGCGGACAGCCGCGGTTCCACACAGGTGTGAGCGGGAAAGATGGAGAACCACGTACCAGAGTGGAGGCACTCACACTCCGGTGAGTGTCAGCTTGTAGTTCTATGACATTTCCTTGACATGTTGTTTTCATCACTTGTACATTGGCGTAGCAGTTACCTATTCTACCTTGCAAGCCTGCATGTGTGAGTTCAAGTTCTCACCTATGCTCTTGTCTCTGAGGGGTCATTAATATGCTTGCCATATTTGTGTTGATGTTAAAAGTGTTTCTGGTTAAAGTCGCATATATCATGCGTGTAATTTGCAAAAATGTAATATTTATTCTTTTGCTTCATAATGGTTTTGCATGCAAAAGCACCATCAACAAGTGTCACATTATTCATTTCACATTGACAGTAATTAGAATGGTGGTTGTGGTGATTATAAAGAGAATTAACATCAATATTGATGTGAACGTTGACTGTTAGTGCCATACCTTAGCTTTAAGGCTCAATAAGTTAATATAACTATTTGTGGAGACTTGGAGCTAAAATATAAGTATTGGAGTTCTTATTAAGAATATTTAAAATCAATACATGCATTGCAGTTATTACTGCAATTTTATTTTAATTAACCCATTAATGGCAGACCCATTTCTCCTACCAGTCTTCCACATTGCACTGAGCCACAGCTGAGATCTGTGGATCTGGATTCCCTGTAGCACAGGAGACATCCGTGTGGGTGTCACTGTCCCAGCCACAGCCTCCGCAGCACCCGGACAGCAATAGGCAGCCTCGGAATTGACTGCAAGGACCTCTTCACTGCCAGGACCTCCCTCTTCATGTCGGGATGGTCTGGCATAGATAAAAATTCTAACACTCTTTTCCACAAGCCCGCCCCCTGCTGGTTGTAAAAAAAAAACGGAATGAAGAAAACTAGATAAAAAATACATAGACACATCTGACTGCCTCCAGGTGGCCTCTATGACCAATCCGCCCCTGCATATTGTCTAAAATACAAGATACAATGAGGTAATAACATAGTAATATTGACAGTAAATATAAAACTTTGACCTCAATAATAAAGGCGGCTGGGTGTCTGCTCTGAACGCTGCATTAGGAAAGCTCTACCTCCCTCAATCCTTCTGTAACATATGGGGATTCTCCATCTGTACCAGATCTTTTCATATTTATCCCCTAGATTTCTACTAGTGTACATGAACCTCTCATGGCCTACTGTGTCATTAACAAGATCAATCCAACTCCTCACTGTCAGGCCTTCCGGTGCCATCCACTTCCTAGCGATGACCACTTTCGCCAGCATAAGTATCGTATTAATGAGCAATCTAATTAGCTTATGGATGTTTTTGTCCAAACCCAAACCAAATATACATAGTTTTGGCATCATGGCAGATACTCCCACCTCCAACCTGTTAATACAAACCCCCACCTCTCCCAAAAAATATGAGACCAACGGGCACTCCCAGAGCATATGCCAAAAATTCCCTCTCTCACTCCCACACTTAGGACACAGAACCAGCTGATCTCCGCTAAATTTAGAGAGCCGAAGAGGAGTAAAATACGCTCTATGCAACAGGAAAACATGGACCTGGTGAAACTTAAACGATGCAGTGACCTGTTTCGGACTACACCACATAATATCCCATGCCTTATCACTAATTTGCCCAAGATCCCTCCTCCCATCGGAACTGCAGCTCCGGAAATCCTCCCACTCCAGATCCTTTCAGCAACAATGAATACAGAGACGAAATTTTCCGCCTTGAGTCCAACCTTGACAGCTGCACCCTCACTGGATCTTCATTAAAATTTGGGGCAGATCCCCTGAACTGCGAGGCCAAAGCATGTCTCAACTGCAGATACCTATAAAAGTAACCCCTGCGTAGCTCATGTAATCCCCGTAATTGCTCTAACGAGTGCAGTATCCCATTCTCATACAGTTGTCCAATTAGTACTATATTGTAAATACGCCAAGCACCAGCTCCCTCCATCCTAACCAGCTCACTAAATTCCAGATTTTCCCAGAGTGAAGTACATGCATCCCAGTCTAATTCATCCCCAAACCGAGATGAGAATCGCCACACCTTCATGGCTTATATCACTAAAGGAGGATCACCCCCAGACTTCCTACCAGCTAAGATAAACTGCACCCGTGTATGTTTAGAGCCTGTCCCAGAGACTAGAAAATCATGCAGATCCACACCCATCCGCGACCGGAACCATACCTCAATATGCGCCAGCTGAGAGGCAAAATAGTAGAGCCGCAGATTCGGCAGAGCCAGACCCCCCGACCCTCGGGAGATATACAAGGTAGTAAGCTTGACCCTTGCTCTCTTGCCCGCCCACACCAAAAAAGTCATGAGACGCTCAATACAATGAAATATACTATGAGGGATATAGATCATTGACTGCTGCAAAACATACAAAAAATTTGGCTGAATTATCATTTTTACCAGATTGATTCTACCTGTGACCGTTAATGGCAGCTGCTTCCACATCCCAACCCGGCTCTTAAGATTATCAATCTGAGGCTGGACATTACGTTGGATATACTGACCCATATCACTAGAAATCCACTCTTGGAGTCTTGCAGTACATAGGGCCTTCATTGTATGCTCCATATAATGTAAGATCTCTCCAGGAGGACGGAGATCTGGGAGATCCCGTCCCCAAGACGCCCAAGTTTTAGACCACACAGAATCTAACTCCGTGTCTATCAAGCTATATATAAGTATCTAATCCTGAATCTATGTAGTCTAAAAAAAAACTAAAATAGACTCAAGATCCGTCAAATTATCTACATTATTTTTTACCAACCTCAGTTTGTTTATAACGTAGTGTCGAATTTGTAAGTAAAAATGAGTGTGTGGGAATACGTACAGCTCCCGTAACTGTTAGAATACATAACACCTTCTGGATTAAAGATATCCTTTACCGCTCGAGTGAAGGGGAAAATTCAGGATTACCCCAGAGTGGTAACTACTTTGTATATTTTCAGTCATTTTTCAACTTCTTATTTATTGTTAACCAGGCAGTATATGTGTCCCTGAACAAGATGTTATGTAGTTTTGTAGATGGTATTTTCGCCTTGGGAAGGTGAAGCAATGCAGCTAGCGCATAAGGATAAAAACAATCCTCTTCCAAAGACTTATTTGTGAAATGATCCATGCCCAACAGCCAATCTGAAATATATCTGAACATGGCCAAACTATTGAAAGCCTGGATATCAGGAAATCTCAATCCTCCCTTACGCTTAGGCAATGTCAATCTCCGTCGGGCCATTTTCAGTTTCTTGTGTTGCCATATGAACTGGCTAAAAAAAGTAGTGCATTTTGATATATTGTTTTAACTGATCGCCACTGGGAGCATCAACATAGGGTAAGTAAGTTTGGGGAAAATTATGTTCTTGATAATTACTACTCTTCCCGTCAATGATACTCACAAGTGTTTCCAATTACCCAACTGAGTCTGGATCTTATTGATGATGGGAGTAAATAATTATATTGATACAGTTGGAGGAGAGAGGAAGTTACCTGTATTCCTAGATATTTAAGCGTAGGTTTAACCACCTGAAACACCCCAAAATTATGTTGGACCTGCTTGTTCGCTTGAGGATTGCCTAGATACAGTATTTCTGATTTGTGGAAATTTATTTTGTATCCTGTAAAAGAACTAAACTTTTCTATGATATCAAGGATAACTGGTACAGTGTTTTCAGGTTTGGATATGAAGAGAAGCATGTTATCAGCAAATAGTGACAGTTTCACTTCCGTGCTTCTTACTGTGATTCCCGAGAAAGATTGACTCTGCCTAAGGACTACAGCTAATGGCTCCAGCTCTATTGCAAATAAAAGCAATGATAGAGGGCAACCTTGGCGTGTCCCTCAGCAAATACGAAAGGGTGAGGAGATATGGCCATTCACCACAATCTGCGTTAGGGGGTTCATATAAATCGTCCTAAAAGCTTCTACAAACTGCCTCGGAAATCCAAATCTGGAGAGAGTATCATAAAGGTGATCCCCCACCCCACCATATCAAAGGCCTTTTCGGCATCTAAAGAAAGCAATAATGTGGGATCCTTTCCCTTGGCTTCCCATTTTGACTGAAGTACCGTAATTACCTTTCTGATATTTGATACTGAATTCTGCCCCCATATAAAACCCGTTTGATCTGGGTGTATAATGGAAGGAAGAATAACCTTAAACCGTTCTGCAAAAATCTTGGTCAAATATTTTATGGTCAGTCTTCAAAAGTAATATTGGCCTATAAGAACTAGGTAATTTCATATCTCTTCCTGGTTTAGGTAAATGTTTTGGTATTGCCGTGTTAAAATGAGGGGGGAGGTGTTCCTCTGTTAATACAGTATTATAAAAGGTTTGCTAAACTTTAGAGCTTCAAGGGAGAAGGAGTTTATAAAATTCTCCAGGAAGACCGTCCGGCCCTGTTGCTTTATAAGGTTTTAGGTGTTTAATTGTTGCTATTATTTCTTCTTCTGAAATTGGGGCAGTTAGGGAAGCAATCTGTGAGCAGAGGTAACTTAATCTGGGACCAACAGGTATGCTTGTTCTCCAAGTTAGGAGGTTCTTGTGCATCAAGTGCTTCATATAATGTTTGCAACATGGACACTATATCTTTTCCCGAATGTCTTATTGTTCCAGATACATCACACAGAGGCGTAATATATGTGGGGAGCTTAGTTCCTTGCAACAAGTTAGAGAGTAGATGACTATAGAATTGATATGTACCTCTTTTAATATGCTTGTTCCCTAGTGACCACATTATCAAAGTGTATTTGTTTCTCCTGGTAAGATACCATATTAGCTGAATTAGGCATCCGTTTCCATCTTTTAAAAGCTACTTTGAGATCTTTCTGAGGCTGTAAATATATTTCAGATTGGTCTCTTTTGAGGTTTTTTTAGCATATGATATTATCTCTCCTCATCACTGCTTTCACAGCTTGCCAATAAAGAATAGAATTAAAGACATGTTCTACATTGTGTTGCTCATACATAGCCCATGCCGCATCTAACATGTTTCTGAATTTTTGTGATGAGACCAGAACTGAGGGGAAGCGACATTACCTATGTGAACCCACATTTGGATTAATCTCTAGGCTAAGCCAGATAGGTTAGCCTGCATGGTCTGACAGGCAAATGGGTTCTATTTCTGTCTCAACAACCCACTGGGTAATAGGCTTTGACACCAAAAAATAGTCTATCCTAGAAAAAGTGTTATAGACTGCTGAGTGAAAAGTATAATCCAGAGTATTCGGGTGACGAAAGCACCAAATATCTGTGAGTTGTAATTGTTCTATGTATTTTATCCCGACTTTGTACTTGGGTGGCTGGTGTTTAGATCCTCTCTGCCTATTTAGTGTATCCAAAGAAACTATATTGAAATCTCCTCTCAATATTAACATTGAGTCTATGTTGGTATAGAGTTTATTAATTGCTTTTAGATAAAATGGTTTATGGTAAATCGCTGGTGCATATATGTTACAGAAAAAATAGAAAATTGTCACTGGTTTAAAACATTGGGATCTTAAAACATTAATCGTTTTTGGGAGAGCTTATTACATTTTCCATCTTAACTTTTGAGCATAACATTTCTTGGTGTATAATGCAATGCAAGTGATGGAAATTAGATCTATCATGAGTTTAATTTGCTTACTTTTGCAATCTTGTTATGAAACCTTTGTTTTTTCCCTGTCAAGAAAAGAGCTCCATCCATCACGACGGATGTCAACTTTGGTAGAGGTAGATTATATTTTTTCAGAAGTTCATAAACAGAATTGAAGACATCTTTTCCAGTTGTGATGTCATGCAGTGATACTGTTTCTAATAATTCCTCAAAAATATTTAATTCCACATTGAAAGTACGAAGAAATACAGCTAACTGAGCTAATCCACACATGTCCATACTCTCCTCAAAAGTGATGAAAAAAAGCACTGAAACTTGATGCAATATAAGTGATCATTTCAAAACAAAAGCAAGTCAAATCATTTACTCTTTCAGCAACTCTATTTCGAGACAAAAGAATGGCTTGAAATGCCTTCACACTTCCCCGACAAACAATTACAGCAGCTTTTTATCAGACCACGTTTTATAAAATCACCTTCAGTGAAAGCTTTTGAGTGTTTGGCTATTAACATCCGACAATATGTAGCTTGCATGCACCGCAGTTTCGCTTTCTTGTGTTACTGTGGTAAACATTAGCTGTTGTTGTTTTAGTCCTGACTTAACTCTTTTAGCTTATCTTGTCTCATTAAATCCTTCATATGTCGCTCATAGTGACGTGTGATGTTATATAAGTTTGGAAAACCGAAGGAATTATTGCACACTAAGCAAATAATTGTATAATTTACTTTACAGCAAAAATACTCCAGTTCCCACTTCTTTTGAAAAATGCGACGTTCGTATGTAATTTTTCATTTACTACCATATGGTTTTGATAGAGACACGGCTGCTACTGCAAGCATAAACTAAAAAGAGATAAATAACCAGCACAAACGGGTAATACATTTGATAAACAATCAACAAACTGTCATATAAATGTACTTGGACACCAACTTGCAAAACGAATAATGATAATATTTTGAGCACAAACAGTTCGCTTGAATTTATGAAGCGTACTGTTCTGACTGCGTGTGACAACATACAGCGTAGGTGGAGGGATATTGGCATCTGCACGTGACACTGACGGGGAAGGTTGACAACTCACACGCAAACTGCTCTTTCGTATTCATTGAATATGAAAAAGTCATATAACCGAATAAAATGCGGGCTGCATTCCACTTGTTTTCCCATAGTAATGCGGGGCCACGAGTTTGAAACATCTGTATTAGAAATTTCTCCTTCAAACAAGTCAACCTCTGAGGTGGTATATTATACTGTAGATTTTCTAGCTTTTTGTGTATTCAGTTTATCACCAAGTATAGAAATTTCATGCGTGTATTGATCAAGTAGGATGTTGTCTTGTTGGAACATTTAGTGAGTTTGTTTTTCCACTTTTTTTTTCAGATCTTCTGTGGTTAGTTTAAAGGCGGGATATAATTTGGGCCTAATTGTCTTATATAATTATCAAACATAGTTTTGTTCCAGTGTGCTTTGGTTTGTTTATACATTAATGATTTTAATTTAAATAAATGGTCAGACGAGCCCCTACTGATGCCTTCATTCTCAGTTGTATGTACTAGAAAGTGTTTCACCTTTGTTAATCCACTTTTCTTGTGTGCTATTTAGTTTACGACAGATACTGAATGATGCAATAATGTAAAATAAAATAATATATCTTTACTGTGTTTAGAGTCAGGATTAATGAAAATGCACTCTCTCAGAAGTCATTAATAGTGTGTATCTTACATTGCTATAACTTGTGCTAGTTGGTAAGGAGAGTGAGGGGAACCTCACACATGCAATATTAATGTAATGGTTAATCCTGTCCACACCAAGTACACAAAAGTTTTTGTCTGCTCAAAGAATTTAACTATTCTGTACAACTATTCTGAAAGGTGCACCCAAACACATACAAATGTACCAATAGAAAAAGGGAAAGATAAAGTGTGTATTATTGGGTCACTCTGGGATGTTTAAATATTAAAATAGCTAAAATTGATTGTCATTAAAATATTAATGAATCCTGAAAAGTAACAAAATAGGAAATGACGAAGTGAAAGTAAAGTCAATTAACCTAGCACCATTGTCGTGGAAATTTGTTACACGGACATTGAGGAGGGTCATTATGACCCGGGTATATTTTATGCTAAATCAAGCAGTGTTGTAGGGTATGGTTTAAATGAATATAGTGGGTGGTCCTAAAATTGGAGTAGTTTGGACTTTGAAGTGATGTTTCACTCATTCAACCATATGTGTTTTCAGGTGTGTTAGGACATTGGGACTGTCTCTTTTATTTCTGGTGATCATGAATTACTGAGTGTATATGTTTCCATTAACTTGTCAGCTGTAGTGAGCATGAGTCATTGTACACCTGTCTCACTAATTCAGGGTGTGTTTCTCTCCTGACCTGATTTAAGCTTTGGAGTTTAAAAGCTCCTGTTCTTTGCATTCTTTGTCGGTTAGCCTGCTCTCTGAGATTCTTCAGTTACTGGTTTCTGCTTCAACTCTCACCCTGTACTTTGGGAAACAGCACTACTACTGCAATCTTTTGCATCCATCTTACTTTGGATTCTTGTATGAGTACTGCAGCTTGAACATAGACTCGTTTATATGAAACAATTGTCTGCTGGCTAGGAAAGAAATATTTCTACATCACTCTGCATACTGATACTGGAAATACTGCAACTTGAACATAGAGCTGCTTATATGAAACAATTGTCTGCTGGCTAGGAAAGAAATGTATTTTACATCACTCTGCCTGATACTGCATTGATGGGGGCTCTGGGCTCTTCTCAGTTGCACTTGGATTTGCTGTCTTCATTTGATTAGGAATATTGGATATCCTCCATTTCCAAGATTGCATCTATGAGTACTGCTATTTTATTATCAGAACTGATATTATACTGTTTGAAGTACTACAGAGTGCCAGTGTCTGAAGATCTTTTAATTACTACAACTGTTTGAGATGAGCATTACTAGTGTCTATTTTCTGCGCTCATTAATCAGTTGCACGCTGTGTTTCCTCTGATTACTCTGGATGTTTTCTACATATTCAAAATAAATTCACCGTTGTTTGAATTTCTATCCTGCCTCTATCTTCATTAAATTACCTGACCAGGTATAACCACAAACTGCAAATTTAGCTGCAGTTTTGTTTTCTGGGCCATTTGCATTGACCATGAAATAGGTGTTTACTTACACAAACAGGTGCAGTAAAACATAAACAAAAAAGTATTTCACATTTATTTTCCTGCACGTAAGACAAATAACAAATGAAAGCAAATTCAGAAGTTTATTATACAACTTTGTCTTATACAATGTTAATACATTTATTATTAAAGAATCCACCTATATTTACATTTATTAATTCACATGAAAATTTTTTGGGCCACACAGATCTTAATATCTCTGTTTTTCCAAAAAATCCATAAAAGTATAGATATTTCAGAGGTTAGTAAAAAGTACATCCATATAATGAATGATGAGGGTAAAAACCACTATAGCCTACTAGTGTAGTATGTAGTGTGGATGCAGTACCGCGTTAAATAGGTTTTTAAAAACTAGATAAATGCAATAAATAATTATTAAAATAATGTTCTGTAATAGTGATGTGTAAGGAGCAATGCAAGCCAAAATAGTCACGATAACCAAAGCACAGCCAAGGAACAGAGGATCACAGGGACCAGCCAATGAAATCATAGCAAATGGCAGTTAGATATGACTAAGTTATACTGTTATGGGGCAGCACAGTGGCCTAGTGGTTAGCACTTCTGCCTCACAGCATTGGGGTCATGAGTTTGATTCCCGACCATGGCCTTATCTGTGTGGAGTTTGTATGTTCTCCCTGTGTTTGCGTGGGTTTCCTCTGGGGTGCTCCGATTTCCTCCCACACTCCAAAAACATATTGGTAGGTTAATTGGCTGCAATCAAAATTGACCCTAGTCTCTCCCTCTCTGTCTGTTTGTCTCCCTCTCTGTCTGTCTGTATGTGAGTGTGTGTCTATAGTAGGGAATTTAGACTGTAAGCTCCAATGGGGCAGAGATTAATGTGAATGAGTTCTCTGTACAGCGCTGCGGAATTAGTGGCGCTATATAAATAAATGATGATGATGATAGACGTGGAGGCGCAAAATTGCGCAAATTCTTGTGATCTGCAGATTACACTGATTGCGCAATGAGAGGGCGGAAACTTTTGAAATGGCAACATTTCCTTATGCATATTTAAATAAAAATTGTTACGATGTCCGTGGTGACTTTAAAGGTATAAAATAACAATTTTATGCGCATAGTTGGAGTACTAAAACTGCGGTCAGCCTTACAGGTAGTTACCAAAAGGACACATAATATCTTCAGCAGGATATGCCGGATTGCTAGCATGGCATCGAGCTTCAGAAGCAGTACAGGGGAGAAGTGTTTTATCTTGAGCCTTCCAATGGTGTTTCCATATCAATAGCTCAGCATGAAATGTTCTTTGTGATGAAAGATCCTCTTCATACATGTCGGTGAATTTATTTAGAACTTGGCTGTAATTCTTCATGTCTGTAACCAGTACGGATGGGATTATTGTCAGTGCCGTCATAGCTTTTGTTTGGTGATCTGAGAAAAGGAAAGTTAAGCTCAGCAATTAAGTAATCAGGATAGGGTATCATAGACACACCTATAATAAATTTCAGGAGTTTCATCCGACATATTATTTCTATTGGTCTGCTAACCACAGGTACGTGGTCAGGTAAGGTATGTAGCTTCAAACTGTAATACACTATCAATTGCAGAACAGGCCTACACAATGTCTTCAGCTTTAGATTGTAATAAAACAGTCCTTTCACAAAGGGCTGTACTACTACTAAAGAGATGATGTGGTCAATAGTAGTGAAAGAAAGGTAAAGCGCTTTGGCATCAATAGCACAATCTCTGTTCCACGATACTGGGTTTTCAGATGAAGGATCATAAATGTCCACAATACATTTGACTATTGTTGGTTATATGTCAAGAAACGTCTCCAATGTGATGTCGTTCTATCCAGCATGTCCTAAACAGATACTCACTTTTAATAGCAGCATCAAGAGCATTCTGACATATAAGGTGAGAATCAAAAACTATATATATTCTGTCAGCAACACCAAACATATTCCTCACCATGGGAATTTTTTAAAGAAGGGTCCCCCGGCGCGGTAGGTCTAAAGGGAGCGAGGGATGGGATAGAGATAGGGTGTTAAAGATGGTGACACAAAGCGGGTATGAGGAGTGTATTGTAAAGATATAACAGTTACATATTACACAATAGTGACCACTCTATAATATCAAACATAATAGTTATATGCACAATAACAAATAACAGATGAGCCAGCCGGCTCAAGGTCCATAATATAAAGAAGTATAATGTATCCCTGGGTCGCCAATATTGATAGGCCCTCGGGATCTTTAAAGCAATAATAGCAGAAATGATGATATGACAAGCTGGAGAGCAAGTTAGTTCTTGCAGCTTAATGCCGCTATATTATACTTTATATTATGGACCTTGAGCCGGCGGGCTCATCTGTTATTTGTTATTGTGCATATAACTATTATGTTTGATATTATAGAGTGGTCACTATTGTGTAATTTGTAACTGTTATATCTTTACAATACACTCCTCATACAGTAACAGTATTTTTACGCTGTCGTCTCCTCTTATTCCCATCTTTCTGCGTTCAACACCGAAAACTCTAAGGTTTTGAGGGACCCCATTTTGTTCCTTGAAAAAATGTTTGGCCACTGGGGGATAACTGTTTAAATTGTTCTGTGTCTCTCACAACATTGCGGATGCATCCCACATGTCCTAGGATGCAACATTTTAAAGTCCGGCCTGTCTTACCTATGTAAACTTGATTGCATGGATAAGTCAGGAGATAAATTACTCGTTTCATGTCTTCATGTCACAATTAATAAATTCCTGAATAAGATGTTTCTTGCCATATCTATCAGTTAAATCATAGGTTTTTTTCATGTAGGGACATGCCTTACAATGTCCGCACTTGTTCGAGCCTTTTGTTCTCACTTCAGTCCTTCTCTCAAGGAAATGACTCTTAACGAGTCTATCTGAGATTTTGTGCTCGTCTCCAGCTGAAACTCACTTTATCCTTTAAATTATTCCTTAAGGTTCTGTCCAATAACAATACTGGCCAATGTTTTTAGACAATGTATTGGAGTGTTTTCCACTTTTGGCAGAAGTCACTGACAAATCTAAACTTGTCTGTTATTTTATCACTGTATCATTTATCATTGTTGGTATACACAATTTCATTTCTTTCTTTGAGCTGAACCTCTCTCCATGCTTTTTTCATCAACTTCTTGCTATAGCCTCATTCATGTAATCTAGTGCCTAATTCATAGGCCCTCTTTGTAAAATCCTGGGACTAGGAGCAATTCCTTTTTGTACGAAAGAACTCGCCTTTAGGAATGTTGTTGATGGTCGGCGTAAAATGGAAACTTTTTTTATGTAGTATATTATTAGTGGCTGTTGCCTTTCTAAACAAATCTGTTTCCAATACGCCGTTCTGACCCCTCCTTATTGTGAGGTCCAGATAGTCAACTTGTAACTTACTCCATTGAGTATACTGATGAATTCTCTAAAAAGACCTTCACTACCACACCATGTTAGAATTTTGTTCGTGTAGATCTTCAGGTTGTCATTGAAGACAGTCTCCCGCTCCCACCTGCCTAGGTGAAGGTTAGTGAAAGTGGGGGCACAGGCTGCTCCCATCGCTGTACCCCTTATTTGGAGAATTTATCAGCAAAAACAAAGACATTTTTACTCAAGACAAAATCCAGTAGTTGTAATAAAAATTTGTTAAAATGGGCATTCCCCTCGGTTTGTAGGAAGTATTTAACAGTCTATTCCATTTTTGTGGTTTATGCTCGTGTAGAAAGACTCTACATCACATGTTGCTAGCCAAGTGTTTTCATCCAGAATCACCCCATCCAACATTTTTAATACTTCCGTTGTATCCTTAATGTAGGACGGAAGGGCAGTTACATATTTCCGAAGATGAGTGTCCAAAAAGACACTCGCCTGTTCTATCATGCTGCCTTTTCCTGACAGAATTGGCCGTCCTGGTGGATTTTCTTTATTTTTGTGAATTTTTGGAAATATCTCAATATATGTACATTTCTAATCATTTTCCCAAAAGCGGTGACAATTTTAATCACATGTCTATTGTGTTTATGTAATCTGTTTTTAAGATTTCACTACTTTGGCTTGGTGGGATGATTATATTTTAATGAGATATTAATAAAAGTTATATTTTAATTAGGGATAGGAGTGCTTACAAGGCCCATCTGTCAGAACTTTTGTTTCTCTTATATCTTTCTAAGGGGGGTATTCAATTGTTCCTATTACCATTATTTCAGCGAGTAAACTACCATATTAACGGTTTTTAAGCGCAAGTTTACCGTATAAAGGATAATAGTTTTAACGCGCTCGTTCCGGCGGCGCCTGGAGGAACAATTGAATACCCCCCTATGAGTTTCTCTTAGTTACCGTATATACTCGAGTATAAGTCGACCCGAATATAAGCCGAGGCACCTAATTTTACCACAAAAAAATGAGAAAACTTATTGACTCGAGTATAAGTCGAGGGTGGGAAATGCAGAAGCTACTGGTAAATTTCAAAAATAAAAATAGATACCAATAAAATTACATTAATTGAGGCATCAGTAGGTTAAATGTTTTTGAATATTAATTTGAAAGAAAAACAGTAAACTGTAAGTGGAAAAAAGTCAACAAAACCAATATGGTATCAACTATAACTTTAAAAGTACAAAAACCTAAGCTCAATCAGCAACAAGCTAAAACACAAGAGTTAAAATCCTTCAAAACTGGATTGCTCCTCATCATCTGTAAGTCCAAACAGAGCTTCAACTCTTTCTGGTGTGAACAAATAATATAGAATTTGCTGACATGCGCTGACATCAGAAATCAGGGCGAGGGAGTAGACTAATACAATGATTGTCCGAAATAACTCTTTTTCAGAAAAGTCTTTCTAGGAGTCTTCAAATAAGTTTCTTGGATGTAAAGGGTATTTCTGAAATGATTGGAGTCAGTTCACCCGTAGTTCATATCACGGCATGAAAAGATAAAAAGAACACGAAACAGCACATAGTGTAATCAGTAAACCAATTACATAAGGAATAGACGCCCTTCACAACTAAAAGTGCATCAATAGTAATGGAATCAGGCACCACGTGAAATCAATAATCTTCTTAACCCCTTAGGGTATGAACTCACTAGACACAAATCAGAAAGACAGCCTGTAGATAACATGGAGTGGAATCGTCTCATACCATCATTCCTCTAATAAAGAGTGCCGCTTCCATCATAGTAAAAAACAAAGAAAACTTCATAGTGTAAAATCCTTCATAAAATTTATTACAAACGATGAATCAATAAAACAATCATTCACTGACGTTTGAATATACTGCAGATCTCGAAGAGGCAGAGATAGTTGGACTCTTACCGTCACAGACTAGACCCATACACGTAGTAGATGATTAAAAACTGCAAGGCATATCCCGGTAATATCACGAGCAATGTCCGCTACGTGGAGGAGAGAAGCCAAACTGAAAGAGCAATCCCTGTCAACATCAAACATCTGATCCGATCAGCATATCTCCCATAAACCAACGCGTTTCGGCTCTCTTGGAGCCTTTGTCAAGGTATGTGGGAGGAGTCCATACCCTAATGCTTTTATAGCCGAATTTATAATGATATACATAATCATTGAAAAATCACAAATAAAACTTAATTAAAGTAAACCACATAAAATAAAATGTAATAAACATAAAAGAAAACAATGCCAATCTAAAAAATAAAATTAAAAAATAAAAACTTAATGGTGGTAAAAAGCGGAGTCCCCCATCCACAGCCCAACCCAAGACACTACTGCTTAGCTTCCAAGACATAGTAGATGCCTGAGATTATAGCCCACACAGCTATCAATGCTGGCTTAGTGAAAGTCCCACTAATCATCAGAAAGAAACCACTTTAGTTCAAAGTCTTGGTTTAGACCCTTTGGAGACAGAGTTCCCAATTTATAAATCCATCTCATCTCGCATTTTGCGAGAGATGTCAAGGTATTCCTATGTCTCCAATTATTATCAACTTTATCAATAGCTAGAAAAAATTTTAGACCACTCGTGGTACAATTGTGATGACTTTTAAAATGAGCAGACACAGAGTATTTATCATAGCCCTTCTTTATGTTACGAAGATGTTCAGACAATCTGACCTTGAGAGGGCGGGTGGTCCGCCCCACATAAAAAAGACCACATTTGCATTCAAGCAAATAAATTACATTTGGAGTATTGCAACTAAGGAACGTCTTAATAGGATATTCATGGTCATCAACCACAAAACTAGAAACCTTATTCTTTTGATCTGTGAAAGTTGCTTTACATGCTGAACATATACCACATCTAAAAAAACCTTTGGAAACGACCCCTGATCTCTTATCCTCACCTAGAGCACTTCTAACCAAATTATCTTTCAAATTAGGGGCTCGTCGATAAATAAACCTTGGGTTGTCAGGAATAATATTAGCTAACAACGGATCTTTTCTTAACATTCCCCAATGTTTAGAGACAGCTCTCTCAATCTTCCTATATTGGGAGTTGTACTGTGTGATAAATGCTATCTTATTACCTTTTGGTTTGCAAACTGCAGAGTTTGATCTAAGCAAAGAATTTCTATCTTTATCATTTGCAAACCCAATAGCTTCATCGAGTACTTTCACCTTAAATCCCTTACTTATAAATTGCTTTTTCATAATAGTTGTTTGTTCTTCCAATACATGGGGATCAGAACAATTTCTTTTAAGGCGTAGAAATTGTCCCTTTGGGACATTATCCAACCATTTCACGTGAAGCCCACTTGTGGCCAAAATGTAAGAGTTAGAGTCTGTGGGTTTTTTGTATGTTTTAGTCAAAAGAAGATTCTCAGAAACATAGATATTCAAATCCAGGAAATTCACTTCATATACGCTAATGTTGAATGTAAATTCAAAATTAATGACATTACTATTCAATTTTTCACAAAACAAATGGAGGCTCGAAAGATCACCCCTCCAAATAAAGAAAATGTCATCGATATATCTCATCCATGTCACCAGGTCCGCCCCAAGCTCATCGCCACTCCATATGGTGGACTCTTCCCAAAACGCCAGAAATAAATTTGCGTAACTCGGAGCGAACCTGGTGCCCATGGCTGTGCCATTCCGCTGAATATAGTAATGTCCCTCAAAAAAGAAATAATTATTTGTCAAGATAAAACGAATACTCTCTAACATGAGGTCCTTGATGTCTCTATATTCTTCCTCTCTATCTAAAAAGTGTTTAACTGCCTCAAGTCCATCATCATGTGTGATAACTGTGTACAAAGACTTAATATCGGCTTTCCTGCCATTCAGTGGCTTTCCCCCCAGCGATGACAACGATCATCACTGTCCATACACGCTGGGCATAATCGCCCAGTGTGTATGGACCTTTACTCTGCAAACACTGAATGTAATGGAGCTGCTGCAGCTGAGGGTTATTTACATCTAGTATTTTATGCACTTTATTATGTTCATCTTCTTTTTTTTTTTTTACTTTACTTTTATACATTCAGCTGAGACCGCAGGCTTCCACTACAGTGTAAGCACATCCATTAGAAGCAGCGGCACCCAACAGTTATGCTGCTCTAGATAACAGTGATAACAGGATAGCTTTAAGCATACCATTTTTAAAAATCCATCTAAATTTAACCCCAGTTATTGCAAAGGACCCTTTATTAACACTTTTCAGCAACTGGTTGAAAACGACCTGGAATCACTCACTCTGAGTAGAAAGCATTACAAACCCAACCTCAGTCAGGCAGACAATAAAGCAATCAAAGAACTAGGTCAAAATCAAGAAATTATCATCAAACCCGCGGATAAGGGGGGAGGGATAGCCATCCTTGACACTAAAGACTATATGACCGAATTGGAGAGGCCGCTTACTGATAGTACTACCTGCCAACCACTGAAGGGTGACCCTACTGCCACTTAGCTTCTAGAACTGAACCAGCTTGTTAAACCAGCATTCATGCAGGGAATTTTAGACAAGAATGAATTTGATTTCGTTCTCACTAAACATCCGAGACTCCCCGTCATATATCACATCCCAAAAATCCACAAATCTCTTACTCACCCACTGGGCAGACCCATCGTGTCCGGAATAGGTCCATTAACCGCGAACCTCTCGGAATATATTGACTGGTACTTACAACCTCTAGTAGTAGAGCAAAAGAGCTATCTAAGAGACACGGGGCACTTGCTTGATGTCATCAGGAATATCAACTGGGCACCTGGCTTCTATCTGATGACATGCGAAGTAGTCTCTTTATATACTATCATTGATCACCATATTGGGTGTAAACATGTCAGAGCCATTTTAGAACAGTCTGCCACGCTTCCACAACCACAAATTGATTTTTTGATCAACAGCATTGACTTTGTGCTTCATCACAATTTTATCTGGTCCAATGGGACATACTACGAGCAGGTTTGTGGGACTGCTATGGGCGCAAAATTTGCGCCCAGTTACACAAATCTGTTCATGGCCCACTGGGAGAACATCACGATTTGGAACAATAATCAATACAGAGACTGCATTGTTGATTGGTATCGCTACATCGACGATGTATTCTGTGTGTGGGCGGGCACAAAATATCAGCTATCCTCATTTATCCAGTACATCAATGACAACAACTTAAACATAAGCTTCACTAGTCAAGTTCGCACCGAAAAAGTTGAATTCCTTGACCTAGAAATCTTTGTTCAGGAAGGACGCCTTGCCACTAAAACCCATTTCAAACAGGTTGACACCAACTACCATAAGAATTGGTTGGCAAATATACCCAAAGGCCAATTCACCCGCCTTAGGCGCAACTGCTCCAAAATTACCCATTACGATGAAAGATTTCAAGAAAAAAACTATGACACTAAACTTATTGAGGAAGCCTGCCTCCCAACTTTGAAAAACAGATAGGGAACTCCTGCTTACTCGGGATAGGCGTTGAAAAAATAAAAATATTGCCGATCAAGATATACCAGCACTTTCCTTTGTCACACAATACAATAGGAATCATATGAGCTTTGAAAAAATCATTAACAAGCACTGGCACATCTTGATGAGAGATAAAGATCTAGTGAAAATCCTCCCCAGAAAAACCCAAATTCATTTATAAACGGGCAGCAAACCTAAAAAATTGTTTGGTACAGAGCACTATCCTGCCAAGTCAAGGGGACAAAAACAAAAACAACTCCACATGGCTGAACGAAAGAGAAGCAGGTTTTTTACACTGCAATCGTTGCCAGGCCTGTAAAACTACAAACACCTCAAGCACCAAACCAAATATTACATTTAAATCAAGAACTAGCGGTGAAAGTTTCTGCATAAAAGACAAACTCACTTGCGACTCCATTGGGGTAATCTATCTCCTTGAATGCCCTTGTGGTCACCAATACATTGGCAAGATGATCAGAAAACTCTCAACCAGAATAGGAGAACACATCAGAAATATTAAGAACCAACTACTGACTCACAGTGTCTCCGAGCATTTTTCCACACACCACCAGCACGACCCCTCACTACTAAAATTTCTGGTAATCTGTAAGGTCAACAAATTATGGCGTGGTGGTGATTACATTAAGCATATTTCACAAATTGAGACCAAATGGATCTACAATTTAAAAACCTTGGCACCAAATGGTCTCAATATTGATATTGACATCAACAGCTTTTTGTAATTTTAGCTTTTCATTTCATTTATCATTATTTTTCTGCTTTTAGTATGTTTTTTTTTTGTTTTGTTTTGCAATGCAACCTTGTTCATTTTTTATCATGCACACTCTTCTATGGATATCGTACCTGAAAAGCACGGTAGTTTCTTTAAGCTACCCCTATTCTATTAAGAGAGGACTTATATAACTGTGTGTGCTTTGCTGAGTGTTCCAACTGTAACCTATATTTATTGTTTACATTTACATTTATTCATCAGAGCATTTACTTCGCTCACATTGTTGCCCAGCAACTATTATTTGGGACTTTTAATCAACCAAGCATGTACCTAAGGAACCGCCCCATACAGATGCCAATCCAGTGGAGGACCCAATTAGATACTGTTATTATATGGCCGCCTCCCATATATAACTCATTGAAGACACGCTCTCTCTATGACACAAACTACAATCCCTGACGAAGCCCCACGTGGGCGAAACGCATAGGCTCTATCCATATAAACAACTATCAGCTCATGAGCACACTATCACTTCTACGGACATTGCCGATTATTGCGCCTCTGCGCATGTGCACTGCCCCTGGCAACCATTCAGAGTCGCAGATACACATCTGCACAGAGAGGAGGGGCGGTCGTCCGGACACTCCTCTTCACTGTATCACAGGACCCGGGACAGCTGTCCCGCAACACGTGGAGCCCTGACTACCGGACCAGGATTACTCTGGGAAGCTACTCCGGTTCTAGGTCTGTAAACTTCAAATTGCACTGTTGATCAGGTAACCACCAATACTGCATTATGTGTATGAACTCACTTCAATCCTGATCACACACAGCGGTTTAAAGGTACTGGACTTCACAGCGCAATAATTGCATGGGACATTTGCATATTTTTATCCCGTGGTCATAGCACTATTTCCAGCATCTGTTTGGATAAACGGACTCAGAGATACACACAGTCTTTGTTGAGTTTTGGACCCCGGTATACACAAAGTTATTACACTGGTTTTTGTATATCGGCCAGTTTGCATTCCAGTTACCATTGCTGAGTGTTTATCATTTATACTCTGCCATAATGTTGCATTGCTACACACAAGTATCACAACAATTGTAGCACAGTACATTCTTGCATTTGTGTTTGTTTATACTGCAACTTCTTGCATTTGTTTATTGGTTAGTATACCTTTGACATATTAAATCTGGCTTACAGCCGATCTCTATTATTTCAGTCTTCATTACACTAGCGCCTGGGAATTTCTATATTACTCAACTATATAACAGTGACCCCACTGTCAGGATGTGCGCATTGAAACTAGTGAGGGCATCTCGGCTTCTCATCAGCATCCCTCACCGCTAAGTGCTCTGGCGCACGGTCCACAGGGGAGGGCGCTCACCCGGAAGCATACAGAGCAGAGCAGGTCACCAGCGCAGTGGAATCAGACAGGGTAGCGTACCCCGTGGATATCTCACACTGCTGCCGCCGGCCACCTCAAGCAGGTACTTTTCATTGTGGTCCTGGAGCATCACTCGAGTATAAGCCGAGGGGGGGCTTTTCCAGCACAAAAAATGTGCTGAAAAAACTTGGGTTATACTCGAGTATATACGGTATTTATCTTAGTTATATACAGAGGACTCCCTCCTGTTGTACAGAATAATAAAATAATTTTGGCTATACGATTCAGTAGGTTTTCCCCCTTTTTCTTGGTGCAGAATGTGTAGCCAAAATTATTTTTTTTATTAATATTGCAGTACCGTGTTAGCCAGAAAAATCTGTGATGTTAAATACTTTCGTGTCAAAGAATACAAAAGTATTATAGGAGTGATACCTTTATTGGCCAACCCAAAAAAATTTCATTATATTTGCTAGCTTTCAGCACAGAGGCCCCTTCATCAAGCAAGTTTACTAATGAATGACTGAGAAAAAGGCACAACATTGAAGAGCTGGTACATCAAGAAATTTGTACAAGGGGGTTATACATTATTAAGAAATGTGGAACTTCCATCTCCTCATGTATATTTTACACAACAGAATGCTCTCCTTGGTTGAATTTACTATCATATAGAAATAAAAATAACTATTATGCCCAAGTAACCAAATAAACACAATGTCCTTCCTGATCTAATGTATAAAGAGAATGCATTATTATGCTATCTGCAAAAAGCTGCACCACTTGGGGGAGGGAAGACAGCACAGAATCCTACATCAAGTGACTTAGAATATGCCAACCATTTGAATTATGACAGATACTCATGCTGGAATTTAAGCTGCTTTCCATACATAAGCTTCTTAGGAAACTGGAAATCTTCCAGAGGTTTATAGAAATTCTCAAGAAGATTGAACTTCCCTGCATCACTTAGTGAATGAGTTAAGGCAATGCTGATATCAGGGGGTGGAGGAAGCTGTTCAACATGTGGAACTGTGGGTGAATATGCTAGTTCTGCACATGATGGTCCTGTATCATCCTCCTAGCATGTTTATGAAACACTTGAACATGACTCTGTTTGTTATTGGGGTGGTTAGTACTGCAGATGATGTTCCTGCCTCACCCTCAGAGAGTCCCTCTAAAACAATTTGATCCGTGTGCTCTGCCACACAGCTTGGGTATCAGTAGAATCAGTCACTGCTGGCAGCGGCATAGCCTTTGAAGCTGCTTTAAAATATTTAAGGATATCACCCTTTTGAGATGAGGGATATTTTGACATAGATGTATTTTCTGTATAAGTTTCTGACAGTTCTAAAAGATATGATAAAATTATGATTTTGTCATAACTGACCTTTTTATTAAAATATTTTCCATTATATATTATATTAGTATTTTACATGAAAGGAAACATTGCTATCACACACTATAATGAAAGCTATGCGAAACGTACGTTAGAGGAGTTAGGTAGACTTACGCTACCGAATAGGTTTTAATAGTCATTATGAAAATGGAAAGCTGACCCAACTGCTAAATTACTTAGTATCCACCCAGCATTACAGAAAAATAATAAGAAATTAGTGATCGACATGCAGTTAATAGTATACGGCACATGAATGGTCCAAATTTGAATTACCTGCAGATGACGGTGGTTGCTATACACACTGGTCTACCTGTAACGACCCCAACCAGGCCTTCTGCTTCTTCTGGCTGGATAGCCACCATTGCTCTCTTCTCTGAAGAACTGAGAGCTATTTGCTCCAGCAGTCCGGATAATTGGGGGATAGTTCTATTTATAAACATAACAGACGGACGGGGATATAGATGCCTAGATATTTCAATTTGTGTGAGACACATTTAAAACGTGATAATGCAAGTGACTGTGAGTGGTTAATTAGTGATAGTCAGAATTTCAGATTTGTGTAAATTGATTTGGTATCCCCCAAAATGTCCCATACATGGAGATTAAATTGACTATTGAGGGAATTGATTTCTCAGATCAGGAGACCAGTAGCATCATCACATCCGCAAACATGGCTAATTTACACTCATGGTTGTGAACAACTACGCCAGAATAGTCAATGTCTGATCTAAGAGCAATGGCCAAAGGCACCAACGCCAGGACAAATAATAAAGGAGACAAAGGGCAACCCTGACGTGTGCCACATTGTATAGTGAAGAGGTTAGAGACATGTCCGTTAGAAATTATGTGAGTTTGAGGGTTAGTGTACAGTATAGGGTCCGCAGTGTAAGGATAATTTGGGAAACCAAATCTTCTAAGAGATTCAAAAAGATGATCCCAAGTCACTAGATCAAAGGCTTTTTTGGCGTCTAGTGATAAAAGCAAGTGTGGGCTATAGTCCCCAGAGGAGTTCAAGTGAGACATGATTGTTAATATTTTTCGGATATTTGTGAATGCAGTTCTCCCCAGACAAAGCCTGTCTGGTCTTTATGGATTATCGAAGGAAGGATGGTCTTCAGTCTCTCCGCCAGAATTTTGGTTAAAATTTTATAATCTACATTCAACAAGGATATTGGTCTATATGACACTGGTTCGTCTAAGGGTCTGTGTAGTTTGGGCAGAACTTTAAGTGTAGCAGAAGTGAAATGGAGGGGTAAGGCGTGGTTAGTAAGAATATGATTAAAAAATTAAGTAAGGGGTTCAGCAATTAGTGTTTGCCATTATCTTTTAGAATTCCCCACTTAGACCATCTGGACCAGGAGATTTGAAGGGTTTTAATGTTTTAAGTGTGTTTAATGACTTCTTCCAGATGTTATGTGAAGAAGATTTACTTTATCCCAAAACAGTTGACTATTATCAAAGCTCAAATTGTCTTGTTTATACAGATTTTCATAGAATTTGTGAAGAATGTTAAGGATCTCCTTCCCCTCAGAAGAAAAAGCACCCGTTTCGTTTTTAAGAGAAGGGATATTAGTGGGGGGGCGTTCGCCTTGTAATAACTTAGCAAGCGAATGGCTACTTTTATTGCCATGTCTATAAAATTGGAATTTGGATAGTCGGGAGTTCCTGTCTGCTATTTGTATAAGTAGATAATCAAACAGATTAATTTTGATCGTATAGATGTTTGTCAGAGGGAGCATTGCTACGCTTACAAGTTTGGTAAGCGTTAGTCGGTCTTTTTGTGTATTAAGATAAAGCTGATATTGAAACTTAGAGTATTTGCTGACATATGAGATTATGTTCCCTTAGAGAACCGCCTTGGCTGTCTGCCAGAATAAAATACCATCAGACTGGTGGGATTCATTAATATAATGAAATTCATGATAAACTTTAGAGAGGCAAACAGCATTAGTATCAGGAGTCAAGCCAGATCAACATAATTCAAACCCATTTATGGCACCCGTCTATTGAGGGGTTAAGGAATTTCACGTTTAATAGTAAGTCTGGTGTCTCAGAGCCGATTGCAGTAAGCCTCTTTGAATCTTCCTCAACAGACAGGAGCCCAGAGGACTGCAGCAGTATCGATCAGGGAGAGATACTAGCTGTTTACGATCGTAATACTGATGATTGTGGTGGTAGGGGGGCTGCTCCTCTGGTAACACTGAGCAGGAGACAGAGATAACTAGAGTCTGCCAGTGTAAGTCTGCACAGTCTGTGTTAGAACTGCCGGCTACGGGTATTCCCCACAGCCTCACCAAAGAAGGTGATAGTTCTAGTGTGATCGCGATTTGCTGAGGAAGTTAAGTTTGCAGTTAAGTTTGCTAATCCTTGGACTCCTGTGGTATTGTAGACAGGGTCCTAAGTGAAAATCTTGTCATGGTACTTTTGGCGGGAAGAAAGGCAGACGAGCAAATATGATTAAGCGGCCGGAGCAAATTCAATATCTGCTGTTTGCAGGCTCAAATGATTATTGCAGCGTTACCTGCAATTCAACTGCAAAATTAATGCGTTAGGTGTCCCGAATCAGTAATTTCAGACAGGGGATGCCTGGAGCTCTTGTAATGCATGTCTTGTTGTAATGGCGTTGTTAGGGTAATTTTACCTCTCCTTTATCAAGTCCCTTCAGATATCAGTGAGATAAGATGCTGGTTAACCAGGAGATCAGTAATCAAGACACAGACATGCCAATGTCAAGATAGAACTGAGCTATGCTCGTTTATTTCTGGCATACATTTATACATGAAAAAGCGTTTGATCTGGTTAGAGAACAGAAACACATGATTGATATTTTCCTGAGTAAATATAAATATTCTGACAAAGCTAGTTAGTTCTCTTCATGTCACTTTTATGGGTTCTTATCAACTTTCACTGGAGCCAGTACTCCCAATGTCCTCATCATCCATTATCCCATGTCCTAGGCCTCCATCTGGGGTCTTTGAGATAGTTCAAGGCTGGAGCTGGTGATTACACTGAATGTATTTTTAAGGCAAATACCAAGATTTTTAACTCCTTCACATATCATTATTACCATCATCGTTAAGTACCTAGAAATGCTCTCACAATCTCCCTCCTTTTAATAATATATATAAAAGGTTAAAAATGTTAAGGCCTGAAATGGTGACATCTAACGCAGCCCAGACTAATTTTGTACAGTCTCTTGTGAGAAAGCAAGGGTCTTTCACCATTCACCCGGGACCGAGTAGAGATATCAGCACTTCTGCCCCTGTTTATTCAAAAAGTATATTTTCTTCATGCCTCTGCTGTAATCTCTGTATATCTTTTCTGAACGTACATGACATATACCAGTTCCATCCTATCAATATGATCAATACCACAGTAATAATGAATAGTGGGTGTAATTCCCATACGCAAACACTAGTGTTATGCTGCAACATACATGTTTGAAAATACTGCAGTTTGTTGTGGGCAAACAGGTCCCATGTCTGTGTTATCACATAGATCTAGGTTATGTGTCCAGTGTGACCAGCGTCGTCTTGCAGTGTGATGAGTGCACCCAGGAGTCTCGGTTCTGGAGTTTCACTGATGTGGGGGTGGTCAGTAACACCTGATACGGACCCTTGAACCTTGGTTCAAAAGTTCTCCTCGCGCGTTTCTTTAAGTACACCCAATCGCCAGGTTTCAGCTTATGCGGCTGTAGGTCTGAAACAGGCTCTGGAAGTGAAGAAAATGCTAGAACATACAAATAGTTCAAATGGTTAGTTAGACTTCTTATATAGCTAGTAAAATCTCCATGTTTATGTTGTAATTGCTGTGGATAATAACACCCTGTCTTTGGTAGTGTTCCAAAAAGTGTTTCATAAGGAGACCGCTTGCTATTCCTATTTGGCACAGTTCTTAAACTGAGCAAGGCTATGGGCAAGCATTCTGGGCATGTTTTTTTTTTTTTTTTCAGCTATGATTTTCTGAATCTTCAGTTTCAATGTCCCATTCAACCTTTCTACTCGCCCATTAACCTGTGGTCTGTACGGCACATGAAAAGCTTGCTGTATGCCTAGATCTTTCATTATGTGTAGCATTATTTCCCCTGTGAAGTGTGTACCTCTATCTGATTCAATTACCTCAGGGACACCATACCTGCACACAATCTCACCAATCAGTTTTTTTTTTGGCTTTTTCTTTTTTTAAAGTCATTTTTATTGGGGGGTTTTCAAAACAAAACAATGAGATTGAAACATACCAAGAAAATGTACTGTATACATATGAAATTCAATAGAGTTTACACATAATAATAGAAAGACTTAGATTAATTCTCTAAAATCCGGTATGTTATCACCAATCAGTTTTTACGCAGTTGCTTTTGCTGTTGCCTTGGCTACTGGCCAAGTCTCCGGCCATTGACTGAAAAGATCTGTACAGACTAGAACATATTCATATATTCCAGATTTAGGCAATTGTATATAGTCTATCTGTAGTCTTTGAAAAGGATAAAAGGCTTTTGGAGTTGTACCTTGTGACGTTTTTACCCTTTTTCCTGGATTTGAAGTTCCACAGATCCAGCAGGCCTGAACATAGTCTGTAGAAGCTTTATTGAATCCTGGAGCTATCCAATGCTGATGGACCACGCTAGTCATCTGTTCCTTCCCCAGGTGTGGCTGTCCATGAGCTATCTGTAACATGGGAGGGAACAAAACCTGTGGAAGACAAAGTTTATCATTCAGTTTCCACATACCTGCGCAATCTTCTTGTGCTCCTAATCGTTTCCATCTTTCTTTCTCCAATGGTCCTGTTTGTTGTTGAAACTTTTTAAGATCAGTGTAGTCAGACATTTCTTTCTGTACTGTGTATACTTCTCTTTCAGGTTTTCTCTTAGCCACCTTTTTTTTTCTTCTGCATCTGCGCAACGTGTTCCCTTTTGAAACAAAAGTCTCATTCCTTGTATGTGCTTCTATTTTAATTACGGCAACCTTGTGTGGCAATTGCAATGCTCTAAACAAGTTTCTTATTAGACTGGCATGCTGTATGTCCTTACCACTAGAGGTCTTGAAATCTCTGCTCTTCCATATTGGACCAAAGTCCTGCGTCACTCCCCAAGCATACCTGGAATCCATGTAGATATTGGCAGTGGTTCCTTCTGCATATTCCAATGCCTTGGTGAGTGCTATCAGTTCAGCAGCTTGTGCTGACAGTATCGATGATAGTGGTCCTGAGTCAACTACTTCATTTTCTGTAGTCACCGCGTATCCTGTAATTAGTGATCCGTTATCATAATACCCGGAACCATCTACAAAAAGTTCATACACAGCATTAGACAAGGGAGAGTCAGTAACATTTGGAAGAGTCTGTGCTTCCATATCCATAAGAGCGAGGCAATCATGTAAAAAAGAAAAATTGTGGTTAATATTTTCACCCAATTCATCGTCATCACCTTCATTATCACAATGTCTTTCTTCTGACGCTCTTGTTCTTCACTATTATTCCCTCCTTTTGAATCTTGAGATTCATACTTTAGGGGTAACAATGTTGCTGAATTTAATACTGTGCACCGTTTGATTGTGACATGTGAAGCACTTAACAATGCTACCTCGCACTTAGTGAGTCTGGCTGCTGAAAGGTGTTTTTACCTGTTGTATCGCTTGTACTGTTTGTGGCGTCAGATGTTTAGTGCCCTATAAAAATGCAGTGTCCTAAGAAAATTACCTTCTTCGTTGCTGCTTGGAGCTTGGATTTGGACACTCTGCAGTCCTGCTGGGCCAAAAAGGTTAGTAGAGAAACAGTTTCTTCTTTACACTGTTGTTCACTATCAGCAGCTATCAACAGGTCATCAACATACTGCAGTAGTCGGGTAGTTTCAGGATAATGTGGTAACCAACCTTGTAAGACAGTTGACATTGCTTCAGAGAATTCTGAAGGGCTGGTGGCCCCTCCCTGGGGAAATCTGGTCCAGCAGTATTTTGTTCCTTCATGGGTAAAAGCCAGCATTTTCTGTGAATCGTTAGTTATTGGTATAGAAAAGAAAGCATTTGCTAGATCTATAACTGTAAACCACATTGATGTAACAGGAATTTGGTTCAGCAAGGTATGTGGGTTTGGGACAATGGGTGTGTTCACAACCAGTCGTTTATTTATTTCTCTGAGATCGTGAATTAACCTGAATTCGGGAGCTCCTCCCTCTTACTGTTCTCTTTCCTTGACTGGGAATAAAGGTGTATTAAAAGGTGATCGACATTTCTTTACTATACCTTTGTCTTGGTATTCTTGTAATTGTTTTGTGATTGCTTTATTCTGTAACAAAGTCAAAGGATATTGTTTAACACATATTAGTAGTGTGTTAGGTTTTAGTATAAGTTGTACCGGAATAACTTTTAACAATCCCACATCAGTTTTTTCCCTTTGACCATATTTTCTCAGATACATCCTTCAGCCACTGTGATAGTGGTGCCTCATCTTGAGATGTGTTTTCACTTTGTTGTATCAAAAACACCTGTATTGCTGCTTCTACCTGATTAGATATGTTGTCTGGAAGTTGACTGGTGCATTTCATCCCTTCTGGGGGTGTATTTAATGCATGCTCTCATTAACTAATATGTCGGCACCCAGTAGATTTACAGGATAAGTGTTTGAAGTGAGAAACTCTATAGGGACAGGAGTACAGTCTTTGTTTACTTGTATCTTCACTTTCTTTACTTTTCCTTAGGTGTATAGGCTGTCCTGTGAACCCTGATACTGTTACATAATCTGAGGTCACTTATTCTTGTGGTACTTGATCGTGTCTCAATACTGTTTGGCTTGCTCCCGTTTCAATTAGGCAGTCCAATTGTTGACAAGTGGGCAGTGTAATTTGCACAGTAGTTCCAGGCAGCTTACCTTCTTCAGAGGTGTTTACAAGAACTGGACAAGGTGTTGACAACGGGGAGCCATATCTTCATCTCTTTGCTTCTACTGCCATTTCTTGTATTTCCTGCAGTCCTTCTTCATGTGACCTTGTAATTTACATCAAAAACATCTGCCAGTCATGTCCTCACCTTGATTCCTTTGTCTTGCACTTACTGTTTCTGTTCCTTTTGGCTGCTGCCTTACTTGCCATGTTCCTTTCCCTGTACCAGGTGTACAGTTACCTGAGGGGTCTTTTGGGCATTCTTTTCCCTTTTTTCTGCTTCCTGGTCCTCCAAGTACCGGTAGCAAAGATTACATTTTCATAGACAATGCCTCAGGTCTGACGCTAAAGAGTTGGCTTCTTACCGCATTCTTTAAACCATTCAAAAACTGTCTTTAACATTCTTTAAACATCTGGGGTTTCTGTAGAAAAACCATCATTTTGTCTAGTAGTTAATTTATCCAAATACATCCTAACTGAATCATTTCTCTGTGTTATGTCTGGTGCTGCTGGTGCTTTTAATTTTTGTTTATGACCCCACAATTGTACTCTGGCTAGAAATTCAAGACCACTGTTATACGTATTTCTTTCTTCTACAGGGGGTGCAGGGTGAGTAATAGCCCCCCTGTCACCTTCTGGTGCTCTTGCTGTTAACCCCTGCTGTTAAATATTTGAGTCATCACTCCTTTTATTAGCACCTTCGGCAGTATTGGCATCAAAGTTTGGGTTAGGCACCCTTTGTATTCTGACTGGATACATATTAGTGTGAGAATGCAATACCTGCTTTTCCGATGTTATTCTCCTTCTCACCCTCTGATTTGTTGTTTCTCTTTAATGGATTGATATTGCGATCCTTCAACCGGCTTACCATCATTGGTATCTTGGAAACATTTTCCTTTCTCCTGCAAGAATTATCTGTACAAGGAGGTGCATTAGATTCCACATTGCAAACATTGTCTCTCAGGATAATCATTTATTTCATTATTAGCAGACTGAGAATGGATTGGACTTGGGGTTTGAAACGTGATTGATGGAGTGTTACCTGCATCCACTGGGGTCACTGAATGAGTTTCTAATTGCGAATGCCCCTTTTGTGCTGCTAACTGTACTATGTGATCTGCCTGTTGAGGTACTAGTGGTGTATCTGGTCTATTGTCTGGTTTCTGCGGTGGAGCTGTAGGGTCCACATAAGGCGGTGGCATGTCTAATAGACCTGTACTTATGTGTGCATTCTCTCTTCTTTTTTCTCATCTCTAATGATACTGTATACCACATGTTAACCACATCTGCTTGTCCTTTTCTGCTTATCCATGCTTTATTGGTGTTTTGAAACCTTTTCCACTTCTCTGGATCTAGTGTGCTCTCTAATGGGAAACCTGCTCTGTCATATATTTGTTTTTAAATATTTGTTGTTGATTTTTTTTTTTTTTATAAATTTCTTTACTTCTCTGTATTCCTGTACCTTTGTTGGGTTTTATAAACCCAACAACCCTGCTAGCCCTGTGCACCCTAGTATTCAGAATTGATCAATTTCTGAATATACTGTACTGTTGGGTTGCTTTACCGCATGCACTCTTATAGCAGTTATCTGTATTTTACAGAGAATTATACCTCAATACCACCGTTCAAAAACCTCTTAATTCCTTCTATTCTGGCTGAAAAATATTTGCATACCATACAAAAAAATATAATCAAAAAACAAATAATAATAACAATTGTGCAGATCTCTGTTGCAGCTGTAACCATTTTTGCTTTCTTATTTCATAATCACCAGAATATCCTTTTACAATTTCATTACGTAACCCAGGTGGTAATTTTTTTATACTGTACAGACAGATAGGTTTCCCTTCAAAGGGTATGTGATTAACTTGCCAATATAGTAACACTTGAGACCAAAATACCCTATATTTTGCTGCAATATATATCCTTATTTAAATGCACATTTAACATACAATAATATTGCTTTACATCCACAACACATTCAAAAACAGTTCTATCAATTACAGCTTCCAGTGTAGAACAGTATCATCAGAATGCTTTCAAGTATAAGAGCACATGAACAGTCTGAGCAATAACCAAATGAATTATTAAAATACAATCGTGAGTACTTTTGACATATATTAAATTCAACCATATAGTTAGCGCTTTTTATGCTCTCAAACAGATATCTGGGTTCAGGAAATCTCTCTTACCATATACAGATGAACAGCTTTTAGACACACAGCAAGAATGCTGGACAGAGAGTAAATCAGTGTAAAAAATCACAGCTGAATTTACTCACCGTACGGTTTTGAGCTGTCCGTGATTCTAGCTGATGCTGCAAGCGTTATTTGTCATCTGTATAGGTTGTCCGAGATCCCGGCTATTCGAGCCCCCACGTAATGTTAGGGTAATTTTACCTCTCCTTTATCAAGTCCCTTCAGATATCAGTGAGATAAGATGCTGGTTAACCAGGAGATCAGTAATCAAGACACAGACATGCCAATGTCAAGATAGAACTGAGCTGTGTTAGTTTATTTCTGGCATACATTTATACATGAAAAAGCGTTTGATCTGGTTAGAGAACAGAAACACATGATTGATATTTTCCTGAGTCAATATAAATCTTCTGACAAAGCTAGTTAGTTCTCTTCATGTCACTTTTATGGGTTCTTATCAACTTTCACTGGAGCCAGTACTCCCAATGTCATCATCATCCATTATCCCATGTCCTAGGCCTCCATCTGGGGTCTTTGAGATAGTTCAAGGCTGGAGCTGGTGCTTACACTGAATGTATTTTTAAGTCAAATACCAAGATTTTTAACTCCTTCACATATCATTATTACCATCATCGTTGAGTACCTAGAAATGCTCTCACAGCGTCCAAACCACGCCCCAACTATCACAATGTTAATTCAAACAGACGCAACTTATATAGCCTCTAACAATAATCAATTAAATACTCACCTGAGTGTCATTGCCAGCTGAGTCAAGCTTCTGTAGTAGTAGTAGTAGTAGTGCCATGATCAGTTTGATATTTGCACCATCACAGATCTGCAACAACATTGCTCTCTCTTTCCAGAGCTGATTGCGTCTCAGTCCCTCTACTGCATACAGGGCCACAAGCTGTCGGAAGTGTTTTTTGACTGAGTCCATGGAAAAAGTGTATGATATGCCCAAACTGGACTTTGCGGCCTGCTCTACATCAGTCCCATAGGGTGCAATTTGCACCTACCTTTTTCAGTGTTATTGGGGGAAACAGCGTTTATCCATTCACACACATTACAGGTTGTATCCGCTATTCCATGCATCATAATTACAGAGATTATATTTGTTTACATATATAAGGTGCAATTTACACCTGTTGTTTGATGCTATTAAGGGAGATGGTGTTAATTTATCCAGGGGCAGCATGGGTAGTATATTCTATTTTATGCCACTAATGCAAGAAGAACGGTGCTCTTACATGAGCAGTACAAAATTTGTGTCTGCCACTTAAATCCTTTAAAATCTACTAGATCATATGTTATTAAGAGGAACGATATTCATTTATATAAGGGCGGAACAGCAGATATCTACGCTAATACTTTGATGAGAAAAGCAGTGTCGCTCTTGCATGTACATGTTTTACGTTTGCCACTCAGTTCTTTACTGTCCCTCAAATTATATCCCCTTTGTATTCTCTAAATTGTATTTCTAAGTTATCTTAAGTAACGGAACAAACACTTTCACTGCTTAGGTTATGTGCGGCTACACAACCACTGCTGGCACCCACTTCCGTGAGTGTGATGAACGTTTGTCATAGGGGAAAACCGTGTTGCAGAACACGGTAATTCTTTACAGTAACTCCAACCACTAGTTATCCTTTATTTTGATTGACAGTTAGAACAGCCTATTAAGCTTCTCTAGGGTTCTTAGTGTGACAATATTTGCCAAGAGGTATTACGCATTTTTTACCTATACCCTTAATCATAAACTTTACTTTGAAGTTTTAGTTTTTATACTTATATATTATATTTATATTATTGGCCTTCTCCTATCTTTTATTTTAGCTTTATATTATTAGCTATCTTCTAATAGTAACTAATAGTAATAAACTTTACATTGTTTATCCTAATAATAAACTAGTTTATACTATAAACTATTATTTTAATTAGTTTGTCATTTTATCATTTGATAAAGTGATAAAAAAAAAAATGAATTTGTAAAAGTCAGAAGAAGTGAAAGTAAACTGTATAAATAATTATAAAATGATTATAGTTAGTGATTATGTGTTTATGTTGTGATTTAATAGTATGTGATTGTACTATTATTGTGACTTAAATACTGTGGTAATGATTATGGTGCTTTATATGGTTATATGTGTTACCCTTATTTAATATTTTTTAATTATTAAACTAACTTCAAAGTTTCAATCAATATTATTGTAATTAGAAAATAAAGAAAAGAAAATCTAAAATTTCTAAATAAATTTTAGTGTTCCAATCATACTGTGTTAAAGTGTGGTGCTATTTTAAACATTGTGGGCCTGAGTAATTAAGGAAGGTATGGCAAAAAAAAAGAGTAAATGTTCTCCGGGACAAACCATGTTACAATGCTAGGGATGCAATTGAGTTTATTATCTTGTACATAAGTTAATTACAGTTTTTTTTTCATGTAGCACACAGATACTTGATAGCGTCATTTTTACACTGAAATTTAAAGTTGATCTAGGACCTGCCTTACCCCAACTATAAATCTGTACCCACATTTTAAATTTACCTCCCCCTCTCTCCAATGCAACATGTTTTTGCCCAGGTGAAAAGTTACTCATTTTTTATGTTCTGCATAATTTTATGAATCAATGGCAAATAGTTAAGCTGATACAACTGGGAGTAGTTTTTAGAAATAGACACCCTAAGATATCTGGGAGTTGAGGGCACCACTGAAATTTAAACGAAGATTCCACAGCCTCCCTGTCTCTATGGGGGGGCATTGATTGCCAGAGACGCAGGTTTAGAGTCGTTCATTTTAAGCTGGACAGAGATCCATATAACTTAAGTGCGAGCAAGAGGTTGGGTATAGATCTAAGTGGGTTGGATAGTGTAAGGAGGACGTCATCAGCAAAAAATAGGATTTTTAATCACCATAAAATTTGTTTCTCTAAGGCTAATGGGGAACACTGTGACCATTGCATGTGGATCAGAAGCTAGGGCACTTCATTAGTTAAATTATTCCATTTACATCAGACTCTCTGTCTTTAAATTTTACACTTTAAACTTATAAATGGATTAATTTGATATAACCTATTTACACTGCAGTTATGAATTATCCCTTATAAATAACTGCAAGCTCTCTATGTTCACAACAGGGTTCAAAATATTTAGCTTTTTCTCTGCAATCACCCTAACATATAGGATAAATGAGGTTTCAATCCAAGCTAAGATGACTGTCATCTTTAAGCAGGTCTTATATGACAACTAATAAGGAACATTTGAGGCGTTCCTACCGCAGTAATAGCCAAATTCCTGCAGGTTTGAATCGTATAGCTGCAGCTATAGAACAATCAAATGTCACCATGATTCAAATGACTGGTGCTGTGGAGACAACAGTAAGGGAGTCCAATGCCAACGTGAATCGTATGGCAGCCCAAAATCACCAGGACATAATGGTAAGGTTACCTTTGCCAATGTCATCAACCGCAACCAGTTCGGCTAGCACGCCTAGTCGCTCCGTCCAGAGTACTCCACCAAGGAGATACGCTCGCACCAGGGGTGGCCGAGGGAGAGGAGAGAGTGTCTCCCGAGGCTCAGATGTACCTGCCAAAAGGCGTAGGTAGCCTAATGTTTATGGGTTATGTTAAAAAATCTGTAAATTCTTTTGTTTAATATTCAAGCCATGTATTTTTTTACCGTTGTGCGAAATGTTGCAATATTTGCAGCCTGTTAGTCTTCTGTTGCACGTACCACAAATACAGTGTGTACATTTTGGTGCATGTTTATGCAATATTCATTTATAATTTAGGTTTACTACCGCAATAAATGTTGTTACATTTAAACGCAAACAGTCTTTCCTGCCAATGAAACACTAGTATACTGCGTTCAATAAACACTGCAAAATTGGAACTTACACTTTGACAGCTGTCTGTAACTTACCACTGAATTTTGAAGTTTGCACATGAGGATTACACACTAGCCTCTGGTTCAAAAATTCAAACTCTAAAAAAAATTATAAAATAAAAAAATAATGAGTGCATTGCTCACACATCAAACAAATGTAATTAATAACAATTTGCTTTTACTATTATGAACTTACATGTAAAGTAGTTTGCAATGAGACGGTCTCTAATCTGCCTCTCCCCCTCTGTGCTCTGCACATCACCAGATGGGACACGGGCCGCTACTTGTTCACTCTCTACAGCAATAATCAGTTGTTATAAAGCCAGATTATGTAGGAGACAGCAAATCATCACAATATCAGACACCTTTCAGATACATATATAAGCACACCACCAGATTTATCGAGGCACCTGAACCTAGTCTTCAATAGTCCAAAGGTATGTTCTATCACACCTCCATTGGCTATGTGTGCCTCATTATATTTGTTCTGGGCAGGAGTCTGAGGATGCAGCAGAGAAGTCATCAGCCAGAAGCGACACCCATATCCTGATTCTCCTGTAATCAAACACAAATGTTAGCTAACATTTAATGCAGCATGCTCTACAGCAGCTAGCACCTGTGAATAGAGATGGTCACTGACCCCCGTGTTTTGGTTTTGGATTCGGTTTTGGATCTGGATTACCGTCGTGTTTTGGTTTTGGTTTTGGTTTTGGTTTTGCAAAACCGCCATTGCGTGTTTTGGTTTTGGTTTTGTTTGGTTTTGTTTTGCTATTTTTTGGGAAAATCCATGTTTTTGGGCCTAAATTAACCCAATTTAGTGCTCCAACTGTTTTAGAGACAAGTAATCTAATTGTTGAGGTAATAAATCATCCAAAAAAACAGTTTAATTCTTCGTTGGTAGGCCTATTCTACACACAAAACAGATTGTCTTCCTCTCCATCTATGCATATTGGCAATGCAGCCATCGTCTTTGAATGTATATTACACCCTACACTTATAGTTAAATATGTAAAGAAATGGAAAAAGCCAGTTTGGTTTCTGTCTCTCAAGGCCCCCCTCCACTTATATAAAATACCAAAAAATTCAGCCATTATAGACTGTACAATATTAATTGACATGGAGAAAGCCAGTTTGGTTTCTGTCTCTCAAGGCCCCCCTCCACTTGTATAAAATACCAAAAAATTCAGCCATTATAGACTGTACAATATTAATTGACATGGAGAAAGCCAGTTTGGTTTCTGTCTCTCAAGGCCCCCCTCCACTTGTATAAAATACCAAAAAATTCAGCCATTATAGACTGTACAATATTAATTGACATGGAGAAAGCCAGTTTGGTTTCTGTCTCTCTAGGCCCCCCTCCACTTGTATAAAATACTAAAAAATTCAGCCATTATAGACTGTACAATATTAATTGACATGGAGAAAGACAGTTTGGGGTCACTCTGTCTCTCTAGGCCCCCCTCCACTTGTATAAAATACCAAAAAATTCAGCCATTATAGACTGTACAATATTAATTGACATGGAAAAAGCCAGTTTGGTTTCTGTCTCTCTAGGCCCCCCTCCACTTGTATAAAATACCCAAAAATTCAGCCATTATAGACTGTACAATATTATGAAAAATGGACAAAGCCAGTTTAGGGTCACTCTGTCTATGACACCCTACCCTTAAGGATAAATTACCCTAACAGCAGCCTTTCAAGGTGGTATGTGATATGGAAATGCCACAAGTCCCTTTCCTCTTTGGGGGTAGATTGCACCCTACACTTACATAGAAAGTTTTAAAAAGATGTTATCGGCATCATCTTCAGCTTAATCCTCACCCTCATCAGTGTGTACGTCATCATCACAGACTATCAATTCATCGCCGCTTGAATCCGCCATTAGAGAACAGTCAGTGCTTGGATGTCTTGGATGGTGAAGGCCTTCCTCGTGGAAGATGTAGTTCATTTTTATAAACATCATTTTCTCCACATTTTTGGGAAGTAACCTTCTACGGCGATCACTGACTAAGTTCCCTGCTGTGCTGAACACTCGTTCAGAGTACACACTGGAGGGTGGGCAGCTTAGGTATTGCAAAGCAAGTTTGTACATGGGTTTCCAAATAGCCTGCTTTTCTTCCCAGTAAGGAAAGGGACTGTCTGACATTTCCATATCAACTACCTCTTGAAAGTAATCCTCCACCATCCTTTGCATGTTTATACTCATATTGGATGGAGTTATGGGCAAAGTGACACATTTTTTTGAAAAATCCTTCAAACCAGCCCAGATGTTAAATTGTTCTGGTCTGCCCCCTGTGTCTTCCCTGCTTCTTTTTTGGAAATTTAATTTTTTACGAGCAACAGCTTGAGAAAGTGAAGGAGGACACGTCGTCAAGCCGAGGCCCAGTTCAGCGGCCAACTTGCTGAGCAATAGCTCCTTGCAAAAGTTCACATCTCGCTCATTTACAAGTAAAGACTCAATGTAGGTTTTAAACCTTGGATCAAGCACAGTGGCCAAAACGTACTGATCCGAGTTCAAGATCTTAATAACTCGAGGATCATTGTGAAGCGAATTAAGTACTTGATCGACAAGGCCAACATACTTTGCTGAATTGCTTGCTTTCAGCTCCTCCTTCATTTTCTCAAGCTGCTTTTCCAATAGTCTAATTAAAGGAATGACTTGGCTCAAACTAGCAGAGTCAGCACTGACCTCACATGTCACAACTTCAAATGGTTTCAGCACCTTGCACAGCACTGAAAGGATTCCCCACTGTGCAAGAGTGAAATACATCCCCCCTCCTTTCCCAATGTCATGACTTGTGCAATATGCTTGGATGGCTTTGCGCTGTTCCTCCATCCTCTGAAGCATGTACAGGGTGGAATTCCACCGAGTTACCACCTCTTGCTTAAGTTGGTGGCAGGGCAAGTTAAACTGCTCTTGGAGCTGCTGTAATCTCCTACATGCTGTGGCTGAATGCCTGAAATGGCCTGAAATTTTACGGGCCACCGAAAGCATCTCCTGCACCTCACGGTTTTTTCGTAGGAAGCTCTGCACCACCAAGTTGATGGTGTGAGCAAAACAGGGAATATGTTGGAAATCACCCAGCTGTAATGCTCGCACTATATTGTTGGCGTTATCTGAAATGACATACCCTGGGGAGAGTCCGAGTGGTATAAGCCATGCATCAATCACATCTCTCAGTTTGCGTAACAAATTGTCAGCCGTATGCCAGTTAGTGAAGCCGGTGATACAAAGAGTGGCCTGCCTGTGACAAATGTTACGTAGTGGTGTACATGCTGCTGCTGTTCCTGCTGGTGAAGGTGAATGACCAACCCAGTGGGCTGTCACAGTCATATAGTCTTTGGTTTGGCCACTTCCACTTGTCCACATATCTGTGGTTAAGTGAACAGTGGGCAGAATGGCATTTTTCAGCGCAATCTCTACATTTTTACACACTTTTTGGTATAGTTCTGGAATAGCTTTACGGGAGAAATGGTGTCGCGATGGAATTCTGTAACGCGGACACAAAACCTCAATTAACTGTGAAAAACCAGCTGCGTTTATTGTGGAGATTGGACGCAGATCTAACACTAACATTGCAGCCATGGCGTCTGTGATTCGCTTGGCGACTGGGTGACTGCTGTCATATTTGCTTCCCCTCGCAAATGATTGTTTCACAGTTAATTGCTGAAATGTAGGACTGCTCATTTTATTCACCTGCCTCTGGGATGACGATTCACCCCCAGCAGCAGCAACAGCAGCAGCAGGACTAACGCTTTCTTCAGAGGAATCAATAATAGTGCCGGAGTCATCCAGCCTTAAGTGGGATGCTGGGCTAACTCCGAGCGCTACTGAGGATATTGATGAGGATGGTGTGGTGGGTGTATTTTGTAGCCGTCGGTATGTCGGTGAGCTGAGGGTCTTAGCTGATGAGGGAGTGCTTGTATTCTTTTGGGAAGAACTTTCAGCTTTTCCCAACACTTTGCCATGAACTCTCGTTAAATGGCGTAACATAGACGAGGTTCCAAGATGGTTAAGGTCCCTCCCTCGACTGACTGTGGCTTCACATACACTACAAATGGCTATACAATTGTTGTCTGGATTTGGGTAGAAATAATTCCACACATAAGATGTGGATTTTTTTGTTTTATGCCCAGGCATGACAATGGCCTTTTTCTTGTCACGTGCCAGAACTGCTGCCACTGGTGCAGGACTTAAACAAACAACCTCATCCTCATCAACATCCTCATTAGCGCCCTCGTCGCCTACACAAATCTCCCCCTCATCCTCTTCTAATTCCAAAGTGGCATCCTCAATTTGGGTATCACCGGCTACACTCGGGCTATTAAGGCACACATCAGCAGAATGCTCATGATTAGACATCCCACTGTTGGATGGACTCTCCACAGGGATTGTTGTCATTTGTGAATCAGAGCAAATATTCTCCTGTAATGCCTCACTGTTATCTTGCAGCTCGGCTTTGACGCGTAACAGTAGTTGTGCACCAATTGTAGGCTGGGTAACTTTTTGGGATCTGCCACTAATAGCCAAAGGTGAAGGCCTCATTCTCTCTTTGCCACTGCGTGTGTAGAATGGCATGCTTGCAATTTTTTTTTTATCGTCACTTAACTTTTGCTCAGTTACACTTCTTTTTCGCTTCAATACAGTAAATTTTTTTTTGGTTTTTGTTTTTTGCACTAATTTGAAAACACTCTGTTGTTTGACATCGCCTTGGCCAGATGACGTACTGGGAACACTAACATCAGGAATGGTGACAGAACCTGGTTGCTCATTTAGATCATATGTGGACTGCTTTGAATCCATTCTGAGCGCAAACCACTGGGGAGTGCTAAAAATTATTTAGTAGATACTGCTGACAGAAATGACTTTTGACAGCCAGAAATATTAATGCACAATTAGGGAGGACACCCCAAAAGCACTGAGGAGTGCTAAAAATTATTTAGTAGATTCTGCTGACAGTTATGACTTTTGACAGCCAGAAATATTAATGCACAATTAGGGAGGACACCCCAAAAGCACTGAGGAGTGCTAAAAATTATTTAGTAGATACTGCTGACAGATATGACTTTTGAGAGCCAGAAATATTAATGCACAATTAGGGAGGACACCCCAAAAACACTGAGGAGTGCTAAAAATTATTTAGTAGATACTGCTGACAGATATGACTTTTGACAGCCAGAAATATTAATGCACAATTAGGGAGGACACCCCAAAAACACTGAGGAGTGCTAAAAATTATTTAGTAGATACTGCTGACAGATATGACTTTTGACAGCCAGAAATATTAATGCACAATTAGGGAGGACACCCCAAAAACACTGAGGAGTGCTAAAAATTATTTAGTAGATACTGCTGACAGATATGACTTTTGACAGCCAGAAATATTAATGCACAATTAGGGAGGACACCCCAAAAACACTGAGGAGTGCTAAAAATTATTTAGTAGATACTGCTGACAGATATGACTTTTGACAGCCAGAAATATTAATGCACAATTAGGGAGGGCACCCCAAAAACACTGAGGAGTGCTAAAAATTATTTAGTAGATACTGCTGACAGATATGACTTTTGACAGCCAGAAATATTAATGCACAATTAGGGAGGACACCCCAAAAACACTGAGGAGTGCTAAAAATTATTTAGTAGATACTGCTGACAGATATGACTTTTGACAGCCAGAAATATTAATGCGCAATTAGGGAGGACACCCCAAAAACACTGAGGAGTGCTAAAAATTATTTAGTAGATACTGCTGACAGATATGACTTTTGACAGCCAGAAATATTAATGCACAATTAGGGAGGACACCCCAAAAGCACTGAGGTGTGCTACAAATTATTTAGTAGATACTGCTGACAGATATGACTTTTGACAGCCAGAAATATTAATGCACAATTAGGGAGGACACCCCAAAAGCACTGAGGTGTGCTACAAATTATTTAGTAGATACTGCTGACAGATATGACTTTTGACAGCCAGAAATATTAATGCACAATTATGGGGGACACCCCAAAAGCGCTGGGGAGTGCCAAATATGAAGAAAAAATAATAAACCTCTATCCTCCTCTCTGCACTAGCGATTTTGGTTAGAGCAATTGCAAGAACAATATTGTATTCTCTGTCCCTGCTCTAATTAGCCTATGACTACACCCTGCTCTCTCCCTCTGTCAAATGGCGATGGATTGCTGTGGAGGCGTGTATTTATAAAGTTGAAGTATCGCGAGAATCGAGTCCCGAGATCCGACAACGTCACAATGACGTTCGGCCTCAATTTGGATTCGGAATGGGCGGGAGAGTACCGAGCTGCTCAGCTCGGTACTCGGATACCCAAAGTTCGGGTGGGTTCGGTTCTCGGAGAACCGGACCCGCCCATCTCTACCTGTGAAGCAAATCTAACAAGGATAAGGAATAAATAAATGCTAGGTACATACCCAAAAGCCATCCCTCCAGCATTTCTCCACTTTCATATTTGGCATAAAGGGTATACTGTCTCAGGATAAAGGTGTCATGACATGAACCAGGATAGCCTGCCAAAACACTCAAATGCATGTTAGCATCACAGACAACCTGCACATTCTGGCAGTGGTAGTGATGGCGATTAATGAAAACCTTTGCCCTGTGGTGAGGTGGTCTCAGCCCAATATGAGTGCAATCTATAGCTCCCAAAACATTCAGTATGCCCAAGAGCCTATAGAAAGCTACCTTTAGCTCATGCCACTGTGACTCCTGGCTGGGGAAGCAGATATATTTAGGACAAACTCTTTTAAGGGCAACTAAGACCTGTCCAAAATGTCTGGAAAATGTAGGCTGCGTTATGCCAATTTCATTGTTTCTGCCGTGGCGCAACCTGGGATGGAAATAAAGAGGGGTGTAGAAGAGAGGGGGGGAGTGGGAGAGAACAGTATACACGGTACAGCCAATATACTTAGATGCTGTTGATTAGAACAGTATATGCCAATATCTCTGGAGGATACTGATTGAAAGGAACCTGTGGCCAAAGTGAACTGCATACAGTAGTTTGTGTAGTCCTGAAACTGCATTAGAGCGACTGGTCGTAGGCTCCAAATCATGCTTCTGTTGCTCATAAAGCCTCAGCAGGTTACTGCGATTCAGCCGAAACATTTGTACTACGTCCACATCAGCCAAAGAGTCCAGATTCAAACACACTGTAAATGCACGTGGAGTGCGTGGTCTGCACAGCCTCCGCTGAACTGATGCCAACTGCTGTCCATCCTCCTCCTCCCGCCTTTCTGCCTCCATCAAATGAAAAGCTGCAAATATACACTGGCAAGAATGCACCACATTCCCTGCAAAAGCCATTTTCCAACAAACCCACACCTGAAAACACTTGCTGGCCCCTTTTTATAAGCATCATTATTAACTACTGCCCAATAGACTGTGATTTCTTCACTCAGAAACACCTTTTTTGTTTGTGATATTTAGATTAAATTAACATTATATAATGCCACATTGTGCATCATTAATATTTATACCCACCATTAGCATTGAAATATTATCGACTATTTATTTTATTTATCTATATATATATATTAAGATTTTTTCTTTAACAAATTATTTAAAAAAACAAAAAAAAAATAATATTTATAAATTAACCAAAAATAAAATCAGACTTTGGCCCTTTATTATATAAAAACATAATGGAGCAATAATTTAACATGCAATGGGGCTTATGTTCTGAATGGCAAAATAAAAACCGTCATGGCGAGTAAAAAAGTGGTGGTTTTAAAAAAAAAAATAACATCTGGCTGTTTTGATGGTGGTTTTGACTATAGTAAATCCTAGCCGAAAAGCGGCGGTTTGAGCAAACCACCCTTTAGTAAATCTAGCCCTTAATATCAAGAAATTTCTTAAACATGTCTGATATTGAAAAATGATGGTGCGGTGATATATCACAACCAAAACTGGGAAATTCTTGTGATCTTGGGATCCTTGTATAACTAAAGATATAAACTTAGAAGTAGATCTACCTAAAGTATCTTAAGTGTCCAAGGAAGGAACAACTGATGTTATTTTACATAATCTTACATCTTCTTTTATATTATTTCTTCATTTTCTATGATTTTTATTTTTATTAATATTATGTTTCAGGAGTTCCTCAGAAATGGCTATACTTGTGATTTTTGTAGATGTAGACAAAATGTATATGATCATGGCTTTTATTGTTCTGGAATCAAAGAGCGCCTAGTAACAGTCTTAGGGGGCGATTCACTTAATTTGCTGACGCTGTGTAACCTGTTGTTACCGCTATTTGTGGTAATTTAGGAGCACGATAATGTAACCTGCAATTCAAATCAAATGTTATGCTTCGTATTTCTTGAGCAAAACTAGTACAACGCAATGGGTTTGAGGATCTTATTAAAATATAGGGAAAAGCTTTATTAATTATGGGGAAAAAAAATCAAAATTAAATTTCCACCTTATGGTAAAGTGTATTTATTATTATATATTTAATAGTGAAGGAGAGAATTTTCACAGCTGTCGGTCTACACTGAGAAAAGCATTTTACTGCAATGAGGGTTATGTTGTATTAACCCGGACTATCCAGGACTTTCAAGGAGACGTACTGTATTATTATTCCTTTTGCTTTGTGTGTCTTTTAATTATATTATTACATATAAAATTTGTCACCGACACTAAATTAATATCTTAATTAAAAGTATAGCTCCTCGCGGGTCCTTTTTTTCCCCCTGCACCCACACACCAAACTCTCATATATTCTCTAAAAAAATACTGGATAATTTGTACTTTTGTGTAATAATCCCAAATGTATTATATACTGTCTCTTTTGCAATGGAGCCATTCATGGACACTGTGTGGATGTACATGTATGCTGCAAGTATGGAGGAGACTGCTTTGGATGCATTGCATTGAGATGCAAATGTGGGAGTGGCTAGAAAGAATGTTGCTGAATATAAGGATGGAAAAGGGAGAGATTGGTGGACAGGCAATGGCAGCATTGTCAATTGAGGCAAGTAGGACTAGAATCCCCAGGCCACGTCTGTACCGTAATAGGCGCTTGCTTGATGGATTGCCTGAGGATGAGGTGATAATACTTTATCGCCTATCCTCTTCTGCATTTACAATCTTACAATCTCATGGGTGCAATAGATTGCACCCATGTTGGAATCAAACCGCCCGCTGAATGAAAGTTTTCGTAACCGAAAACACTTCCATTCCCTAAATGTGCATATGGTCTGCGATGCTAAGCAGAGAATAACTAATGTTTTTATAGGTTTGCCAGGCTCATCACATGACACATTCATCTTGCAACAGTCAACGTTGTCCAGAAAATTTGAAGAAGGAGCTTTCCCAAATGGCTGGCTGCTTAGTTAGTGGAATATTGATTGTACTTCTAAATATCGTATGCAAGTAAAATGAAAGAAAAAAAATTAGACGATGCTAGATTAAATCGGTAACAATAACACTGTACGCTGTAAACCTTGAAATGTTATGTTTTTTCTTTTTTAGGTGATGCAGGATATGGAAGCTGTCACTCGCTGCTGACTCCATTAGGTAACCCTGTTACTGCAGCAGAAAAAGGTATCAAAAAACAGACATTGGCACTGGGTGAGTTATAGAAAGAGCTTTTGGTGTTCTGAAGAGCAGGTTTCGTTGGTTAGACAGGTCTGGCAGTGTGCTCATATATATATATAATTGTAGCAGGTGTTATAGAATATATTATTTTACTGCACAAACAGGAATGATGGACATCATCTTAATGACGAATAAGGAGAAACTGCAAAAACTAAACCTTTAGGACATCTCCACAAATTTATGAATACTTCAGATCAAAAGGTGATTTTGTTCCTTGTTTGTTGTCATTTTTATATATTGTGTTGCATTAATGCCATTTTTTTTATATATAAAATGTTGATTTAAATATGGAAGGGAATGATGTGACCAGTTTGTCAAATTAACTGTAGTGATTAATCTAGACAACCATACTGACCCCTCCATAAAAAAAAATTTAACCGAGAAAATATCAACCATGGCTTGTGTTACATATTTTTTTTTTTCTATGAGATCCTCCACTTACAAAATGGCCACGATGGAGCTGACAACAGAAGTTAAAACCAAGTCAAAAACAGCGTAAGTTGACAAAAAAATTGTTGGAAAAATTAATATTTATATGTAATATTAAAATAATGGCATGGAAATGTTTTATATTACAGATATATCGGAAGCCAATGAAAAATGTTACTCAGTCACTCCAGAAAGGTCAAAGTTAATTGAAAGAAGTCAATATACTGCAATATTGTAATAAGCAACAATGATTAAAAAAAGAGCAATTTAACTGATTTTTATAACTATTCTTTTATTTCTTCCAGTAAAATAAAGGTGGATCCATAAGTTTTCTATCAAGATTCAGAAGGGGTTATAGTTTGTTAAAGGACAGGTCGACATTTCTGAAGCTGTGTTGAAAGGTCTAATCCAACCTCAAACTGATTCTTGCAGAAGACAGATAAGTGATTTCAAATTTAAATTTTGGTGTATACAAGTGGTAATTGATTTGTAACAAAATATCACAATTTCTTAAAAATAATCTTAATACCTATTAAGCAAATCAAAATAGATCCAGGGAATTATATTGGTCACTATGCCTTCACTATGGCAGATTGGCCTACCCAGTACCTTTCACACTTCCAATGCAGACATAGGTCTATAGTGAGTAGCTGAATATGGGTGCAACTAATGAAAACACTAATCATATTTACATCCATCAGTTAGGAAGTGCCAACAGCCAGTGTTGAATTAGTTTCCATTATGAAATCAGAAGCATATCCCCCTATCTCCATTAGGTTACAATGTAGGCATGTTATGTTAACAAAGAAATTCTCTAATGTATATAGTTAGTGTTTTGTGTACATAAAATCATTCTGTATTGGCTGTGGCTGTATTGGCTGTGGCTGTATTGGCTGTGACTGTATTGGCTGTGGCTGTATTGGCTGGGGCTTTGTAGGCCAATTCCTCCCTGTAGTACCTAGAAAGAAAAAGAATGGAGATTTGATTAGAAAATACAGACCAAAACATAATGGGGTAAATTAAGGTTTATGCTGTACATCATCAACACTACAGTCTCTACTAGTATTTCTCACAGATAATACTTATTTAAGTTTAACTTAATTTATATTGGTTTTGTTATTGTTGTTTTTTTGCAAAATAGAATGAAACTAATGGTTCATTTTTAAAAAAAATGAAAATATAATCAAGAGTTGAATAGTGACAGCAATTACATTGGTCATTTTATGCACAGTCTTAGCCAACAGATTGTTGCAGTGAAAATACATATAAGTAATAAACATCAGACAGAGGAAAATGGCAACAGTGTGATGCATGACATGAAAGTCACACAGCCGGCTTAAAGTGCAATGCAATCAGGACTTGCATCTATACAGGTGCAGCACCTGCTGGCAATTTTGTTTTCAAAACAAGAGGGGTAATATAACCTCAAAAAATGGTTTTCCCCCATTCCAATCAGTACTAACCCTAGATTTGCCTGCCTAATTCCAGCATGTAAACAGGAACAGCACCCAAAAATTTGTAATTCCAGGAAGAAACCTAGTTCTTTCAGGACTTTCAAAATGTGTAGCAGGACTTCCGGTGGGCGGGGCATCTAGCATGGCCGCATCTTAACCCTGCTCTGTGTGAGGATTTTTTATCCAGGACCATCTGTGGTGTTTCATAGCATAAAATTATTATCCCCTGGACCTGCTGGGGCTAGAAAACGTGAGGATCAAATATAGGATTAATATCCTACACAGACACCCTTATTTTCCCCGGAGTCCAGCTCCATCTGTGAGCTAAGCGGGTTTTCCCGCCACACTACTTGAAAGCAATCAGCCGAAATTGCAGATATACTGCACCTGGCGTGGAAGCCTACACTTAACTGGCTGTCTCTGCGGTCACTCTTGCAGCTGAAATTGCTTCTCTCTCTGCAAACTTTGGTTTGGCAACAGTGGAGTTTCTGTGCGAGAGCCAGGGGTGCTGCTGATTGATCTGTACGCCCGGGAGCCTGTGTGTGGGAGCACACTTGTAGGACAGCAAACCCTCGTGTGGAGTCTTTACTGTGCACACTTTCCAGGTACTGTTTCTCAAGCAGGCAGCTAAGATAGAACTGAGGAGACGCGACCAACAGCAGCCTGTCACCTCTTAATTTATTACTGATCCTGTGTAAACGAGTCTCCGTCTAACAGCAGCCCGGCAAGTATTTACTTTGTGTTATCTCCCTTGCCTAATTGATGACCCAGGGACACGCTGCAAGGAGGGAATTTGAGATGTGAACTGTCTTGCTATCTTCAGAGTGTTGACAGCTTTCTATAATATAAGATCCTCTGTATAGTTGATGTGCTGGGAGCCCTGTTACAGGGTATGCTGGGTTTCTAATCCTATCTTTAGGAATGTCACCTTTGATCCCACTAGCGAGACTGTAAGAGGCACACTCCAAAGGAATATCTTTGCTATTTGCACTGCATCACTGACTGACCAATCTCAAGTGCATTCTAGATAACCATTTATACAAGACACTTAAAACACCTACAAGGATCAGTTTTTTCTCTTTTGACAGCTATCTGGCACTACTGGAATTGATTGTATTCATTGCAGTCCTGCAGTGTCCACACCTGATAGTATAACTTTGGGAGACATATACTGAACAACAAAATATCTTTGGAAAAGTTGTCTGTGCAACATAGCCACTTAGAGGAACCTTTACATGTCTACAGTCAACTGTATACCTGGTTGGACTTAAATACAGATGAATAATCCAAAGTGAAAAATTTACCATTAAACGCTGGTTGTCAGACCATTTACATTTGATACCCTGTCTTGCTGATCAGCCTGACAACATATTTTGCAAGTCATACTGGGATAACACGTCGTGACTGAGAACCAATTATTTCATTTATTTGATTGTATTTGCGGCTATTACATAACCTCAGCACTCACATTGAAAAACAAAAAACAAAAACAACAAAAAAAAATTGTACACCCTTCTCTGAATAGATCAGTATTACTCACTAGATTGCAACTATTTCACTTTTCACTTGGTGTGTTGTCGTAACGCCGCCGTCTAGTAGCCTGATTATATTATTACCTAATAACTGATCTCTATAACACATTGTATTTGTATTCAATATTTCATATCCCTAATAGGAATTGTCGCCTTAGACTCTTACCTTAATTCACCCTAATAGACACGTGTTTTGTATTACTTGAGCCTGCTCACGTATCCGTCACTCACTATTGCTCACTCATACTAACCTTGTGGTAGTATACACTCTTGTGCCTAGTGGATGCTCAGTCTTATGCTAAATAGAATGTAGTTGCTGTACTTATTTTTCTCCTTTGGGAAGATATTGTACCTTTTCAATATGATAGCCTGATATTCAAAATCTACTAGGCTCCTCCCCCCCTTCCGTTTTACCCTTACACTGGCAGTTTGTATGCCTGATGGACAGATTTTTACATAAGCAAAAGCTGGTGGTCTCCAATTCTCAATCAAACATGGGTAAACCTAAAGTACAGATTACTCGCACTGCCCCCCCCTCATCTCCACCTAAAAAATCTGGCGATCCACCTATTGACACGCCGATGGCAGATTCTATTCACACCTCACCCTCTATCTCTGCAGTCGAATTCTCTGCTATGTTTATGCCCCAATTAGAGAAAAGGTTTGAGGACCTGCATAATTTGATTGACAATACTATGACTGCGATTGCTGCAAATACTAATCGTATTGCTGAGGTTGAACAGAGAGTTGGTTGTGTGGAGGATAATATGATTACTGTTCAAAGCACAATAGAGAAGCAGGCCAAATCCCTACAAATTTTAACTGATAAAGTAGATGATTTGGAGAACAGAAACCGGCGTAATAATCTTCGCTTCATAGGCATACCGGAATCTGTCAAAGGACCACACCTGGTCCAATTCCTTAGTGTTGCCCTTCCAATGGCTCTAGCACTGGAGCAATCCATGGATAAACCTCAGATTGAGAGGGCTCACAGGATAGGGCAAGAACGTGAAGGGGAACGATCTAGGCCTAGGCCAGTTATTGCTCAGTTTTTGGACTACCGTGCCAAAGACACCATCTTGGGAGCATACAAAAAGAGCCGGGGGTTGGTAGTGGAGGGCCATAAGATACTTATCTTTCAAGATTTTTCAGTACTTGTTTCCCAAAAGCGCAAAGAATTTGCATCAGTATGTAAACACTTGATTGATAACAACAAACGTTTTGCCCTTTTATACCCGGCCAAACTTAAGGTGACCGAGAACGGCCAAACTATGTTTTTTGATGACCCGGTTGAAGCAACACGCTACTTTATCCCAGCCCCGTCCTCGCATAACTCACCGGGTAGGGAAAGACGGTCACCAACTCGTTGACATTATCGCTCTATGAGATTTTGATATTTTATTTAACTATGTTCAGGATATATTCCTGATTTGCTCAGGTATTTCATGTTATAATATATATCCACAGTTTATTATGTCTTCCCGACATTCAATAAGTTCAAAATTTACTTGTTAATTGTTTTCTTGGTACATCCCGACTCTTGGTCTGGGATCTACCTTTGTTTATGGTTGGATAAGGAAAAAAGAAAATGTGGTTTGAGGAATGTTTGGACATGTTTGCTTATTTTATTATTGTTTCATCCGAGGTCAAACTCAAGAATGAATCCGAACCGACACTGGAGAGGCCGGGGTCAACTTTCTACTTTGCGCTCACCCTTAATCTGGATGTGGAAACTCCATTCCACTAGACCGCGGCCAATTGTGAGTACCCTGCCCCTGGTTGGGGGGACGAGCTAGCCATGTCACACCCACAACATATTAACACACCCGCTCCATCTACACCACCGTCCCTTAAAATCCTCTCTTGGAATGTTGATGGTTTAAATACTCCTGTTAAGAGGAAGAAAGTTCTCTTACATATGAAGCGCTTTGGACCAGACATCATCTTCTTACAAGAGACTCATTGGAGGATGGGGGATGATTCGACCCTACGGGATTCATGGTTGCATAATTGTATCTCTGCACCATACAAAAACAAATCTAGAGGGGTGGCTGTTTTGTTGGGAAGGAAGTTGCCATATAGTATCTTGGACACAGTTATTGACCCTGACGGTCGTTACATCCTATTGGACATCCAAATTTGTGACCATAAATATACACTCCTTAATATATACGCTCCAAACGATCACCAAAGAGAATTCTTCAAAAATATATCACAAATATTAGCCTCACGTGAAACACATAGCTTGATAGTTGGAGGGGATTTTAATGTTATTGATGATCCTTCCTTAGATAGACAACCGTCCCTCTCCGACACTAATCGAGTGAATCTACATGTCTTACCTAGGTTTAAGATCACACATAGCCTAACAGACCCCTGGAGACTTTTAAATCCTACAGATAGATCATTTACCTTTCACTCTGGGGTTCATAACTCTTTTTCTCGATTAGACTATGTCCTGATAGCGGACCATCTTGTAGCTGAGGTCATGAAGACAGACTTAGGCAATATTGTAGTCTCTGATCATGCACCAGTACATTTGTCTTTGCGTCTCCCGGTGGTGGGCCCTGGAACTGCCTCGTGGAAATTCCCCTCATATTTATATACTTCTGAACATTTTAATCAGTATCTTTGCAGCCAGTGGTTGGAATATGTTGACAACAATATTGAACATTTAGATAATCCTGTCCTATTCTGGGAGACGTCTAAGGCAGTTTTAAGAGGCATTATTATGTCTTATACAGCAAATAAAAGAAAAGAGGCCGCTACTCGTTACCACTCTCTAGCCCAACAGGTGAGATTATGCTTTGACGCATTTACATCTAACCCTCAAGAAGTTTCTCAGGCCAATTACAAATTAGCAAAGCAAGCCTTGGATGGTTTCCTCTCGGTTCAAGCTCAATCAAAGCTCTACTACACTAAAAATAAGTACTACCGTTGGGGCAATAAAACTGGAAAACTTTTAGCTAATATGTCTAAAATGACCAAACGTAGAAACCATATAGTAGCTATACAAACATCTACTAATACCCCCTTACTACGAACATCTGCTGAAATTGCAGAAGCTTTTGTTGATTACTACAGAGATCTTTACTCTGACATTCCACCAGATAACAACCTGATAGACAGACTACTAGACGAGGCAAACTTACCTGTTCTATCTGACTCTCAGAGGGAACTCTTGGATGCGGATATAAGCCCTCAAGAAGTGTTTGAGGTAATATCAAAGCTTAAACTTCACAAGGCTCCTGGGCCAGATGGATTTACAGGAGAATATTACAAATTATTAAAAATTGAAATCACGCCCATCCTCCTTGATTTTTCCAAACGATTCATCGTTCACATCCCACCTATTCTACATTTAATAGGGCATTTACATCCCTCATTCCTAAGCCGGACACTGACCCCAAACTATTAGCCTCATATCGCCCCATCACATTGTTGAATTTAGATTTCAAAATTTTGTCAAAAATCATGGCAAACAGACTTCAAAGCATTATACCCTCGTTACTGACGGAACATCAATTAGGCTTTGTTCATGGCAGGCACTCGGTTAAGGGAATTCGCTCAGCTATTGCTGCCATAGCAGCTTCCAAAGGTATGAGTATTACCAATAATGTGCTGGTCAGCCTAGACGCCCATAAAGCCTTCGACACTGTATCTTGGCCCTTTATGTATACAATTTTGCAGAGGCGTGGGTTTGGAAGGGACTTTATTGATTTGATCAAATACTTCTATAATAAACCAATAACTTCCCTTCTAATTAACACACTTCAAGGGGCTCCCATAGAAATGCACAGAGGGACCAGACAGGGTTGCCCTTTATCCCCATTATTGTTTAATTTATCATTAGATCCAATGTTAAGGGTTCTTCAAAATTGGCCAGTCATGCAAGGGATCCAAATTGGTGATGAGAGTATCCGTATTACGGCATTTGCAGATGATCTTTTATTATACGTGTCCAACCCTGAGGCCGCTCTGATTCCCCTGATGTCGAAGATTGAGGAGTTTGGATCTGTCTCTGGATTCAGGGTCAATTTCAATAAATCAACTGTTTTCTCTCTGGGCATGGATAGACATAAACCCAATTGGGCATCTAACACTCCCTTGAAGTGGGAGATGAATTATATATCCTACTTGGGGGTCTTCCTTCCTCGTAATCTAGCCACTCTTTATACACTCAACATAAGACGTATAATCGAATCTATAAAGATAGAGATAAAAGGGTGGGAGAATCTCAATATTTCATATCTGGGTAGAGCGAATCTCTTGAAGATGGTGTCCTTCCCCAAATTGCTATATCCTCTACAAACATTACCCTTACTTCTCACAAAATCAGATGAACATTTATTGAATTGCCTATTCCGCACGTTCATTTGGAGGAAAAAACGTCCCCGTATCCCGTTTATCAAACTACAACAGTCATCTTCCAATGGAGGCATCAACTTTCCCAATATAGTTCTGTATAGTTACGCTGCACATTTACGGTACTTGAGAGATTGGATATCACAAACTAGTATATATACCAATTTGGCATTGGAAAAACAATTTATACCTTCTATGCATATAAAGTCCTTTCTTCACATTCATGACCAGGAAATATCAATAGAATTATTAGATAACCCACTGGTGATGTCTGTGAGAAAGATTTGGCACATTCTTCGACATAAATTTCATTTAAATCCTTACAAATCTGTACACCTTCCTTTTGTTGGTAATCCTGATTTTCAGGATGGCATGGCGGCTCGTCCCTTTAAGACATGGGAACAACAGGGTCTATACTCTGCGGGTCAATTGATGAATAAATCAACCAAGAAACCATTGCGTTATGCCCAAGCTAGTGAAAAATTTCCATTTCTAGGCCCCTGCGGGATGACATTTCTCCAAGCCCAACATTATGTCAAGAGCCTAATTGTTTTTTTCTCAGACATAGATTGGGATAACCCATTAGACAATATACTACTCTCTAAATCCCCCAAACAAAAAGCTATTTCAATTCATTATAGACTCCTGAGAAACAACATAGACTATTCGACCATACGCTCGGGCCTTGCTCAATGGTTATTGACATTCCCGCACTTAACTAATGAAATTTTGCTTAAAAACTTAAACATCTCGATCAGATTACTCCCAGCCTCTACATATGTAGAAATGTTCCTCAACATATTTCACAGGGGATATATATCTCCACATCGCAGATTGGCTATGGGTCTGTCAGATAATGATAGGTGTCCTAAATGTGGGATGGGAGGGGCGGACTTGTTTCATTGTTTCTGGGGATGTCCGGTTATTAGAGGGTTCTGGATACGTGTGTGGAGGTTTGCTACTGCTGATCTTGTAAATTATCTCCCTTTCACACCAGACTGGGCTATATTGGGCATTCTCCCACCAAATGCCCGCACATCCAGAGGTGGCAGACGTCTGCTGCTGATTATTTCGGCAGTGGCAAGAAAATGCATCCTCCACATGTGGATCCAGAGCACATCCCCCACACTGGACCTCTTTAAAGAAAAAATGTTCTTTGCCATGAAAATGGACTGGTTGGAAGCCTCCCTCCAAAAAACAAAATACACAGGGAGATTTTTTGACACTTGGGAGAGCTTTGTTGGCACTTTGTCAGTCCCCCTGAGAGAACAAATACAAAAATGTTTTCAACATACCCTTTGGTATGAAACTAGAATATTCATGCAAGACCCACCTATCTTTCTGGACTAGGAGAGTGCTTGTGTTGCCCCGGTCTCTCCAGGCTTTTGTACCTTATGTGTGATATCATATTTATAGTTCACTTCAGTGACTCACAGGTGACGTTTTTCCTCATACTATGTGTCATGGTTCATGATTATTAAGTATAAACATATCTTTGTTCTAATTTATTTACTGATGTGTACATGTTTGACATTCTTCAATAAAGAAATATAAAAAAAAAAAAAAAAATGTGTAGCAAATTTTTTTTTTATTATTACAGTACCGTGTTAGCCAGAAAAATCTATGTGATGTTAAATACTTTTTTTGTCAAAAAAGACATAAGTATTATAGGAGTGATACCTGGTTTGGCTAACCAAAACAAAGATTATATTTGCTAGCTTTCAGAGCACAGAGGCCCCTTCAACAGGCAGGTTTACAAATGAATGACTGAGGAAAAGGCAAAATATTTAACAGCTGTTACATCAAGAAATTTGTACAGGGGGGTGGTATACATCATTAAGATAAGCTAAAGTAATAAAACAAAGGTTTTCGTTACGGAGGGAAGAGTAAAAGTCCTACGATTTCAGAGATCTGGAGTCACTTTGCTGTGGGGTGTGAAGTGTGTCCATGTAGTGGGTCATAAATCCAGGTGTTAGATTGAGCCCTTGAGTTAATGACTGGAATGTTCTTATCAGTTTGAATTCCCATATTTTTCTCTCCCTGTCATTTTTAAAAAGACCTTTTAGTATTAAGACTTTTAAATCTGTCATACTGTGTCCTGGTCCAGAGAAGTGTTTACCCACTGGGGTGTCCAGAGACTTCCTTATTGTGTGTCTGTGTAGATTCATCCTGGATTGCAATTTCTACTTGGTCTCTCTAATGTATATTCTCTCAGGGCACCTTGTACACTGTATCATGTACACCACATTGGAGGATGTACATGAGAATGTGTTAGTTATTTTATAGTCCCATTGTGTGTTGGATATGTGAACTGTGTTTGTTGGCAGGACATGGGTGCATGTTTTGCATTTTTTGTTTTTGCAAGGGAAGGTGCCAGTCTCTGATGGTGATGAGAGGGGATTTATTAAATTTGGAGGGTGTTTGTATGAAAGGAGAGTTAAATTTGGGAATATTTCCTTCAGTCTATTGTCTTTCTGAAATATGGGTTGAAGGTCAGCAGCAATTTTCCCCAAGATGTTCATGTGGGGATTGTAAGTGAGCACTAGGGGCACCCTGCTGTTAACCTCCTTCTGTTTGTAATCCAGGAGGCTACTCCTTGGGATCTTTATGGCTCCGTGGACATATAAAGAAGTCCATCATTTACAGCTAAGCTCTGAGATGCATTCGGATTTGTTCAGACAGTGAAGACAGAGAATAACTCCTGCTATGACTGAGGAGTACATTCCTACAACAATGATACCATCCAATAGTTATAGATGAACAGAGCCACAAGGATACACACGGCTACAAATAGTTTACTCCATAAAAGTAGTTTTCACTTCCCACCAGTACTTAGATGAATTCCGAAAGGTGAATTCGTGAGGTTGAGGAGGAATTGTTCGAACACAGAGACCTTCAAATTACCAGCCGAAGAGCTAACTGTACATCTAAAAGAAAGGATACAGTAACAGACTTATAAAACAATCAAGAAGAATAGCAGAACAACAAAATAGAGACCGTCTCATTTCCTGGACCAAAGATATCTGATAAGAAGAATGAAATTCGATTTGTTGCTGATTTTTGTCAGGACTGGAGAGAAATTCAAAAAAATTTTATAAACTCATTGGCCCATCCTACAAACTGATGAAGATCTACAACATATTTTGGGTCCGATAAATAACATGAGTTGGAGAAGAGCTAAAAATCTTAGATGTACTAGTACATAGTCATCTTTCTACAGTACAACGAAAAAAGGCTACTATTACTGGAACAAATTCTTGTGGTAATTGCAAAGCTTGTCAGCATATGACAAATAAAACTCTAATAACTGATAAATACAATAAGGATCACATAAAGATTTTTTTCAATTGTAACACTAAAGGAATAGTCTATGGTCTTCAATGTCCATGTGAAAAAATATATGTGGGGATGACTACCAGACCTATGAAAAAGCGAATCTTAGAACACTTAACAAATATTAGGAATGCTGAAAATGACCAAAGACAGTACAAGATGTTAACATCAGTGGCAAAACACTTCTTGGAGAACCATAATGGTAATCCAAATGTTCTAAGGGCGTTTGGTATAGACAAATTACCATTTGATATTAGAGGTGGCAATATTAAAGCAGAACTCCTTAAGCGGGAGAGTCGTTGGACTTTTCTTTTGTTGAGTGTAGCACCATATGGTCTTAATGAAAACATAAGTTATGTAGCATTTCTTGAGAAAAAGATCATATAGGTATCTAAAGGACAAAGATGTAATTCAATAATACAAGCATATGGAAGGGATTATAACTATGAATAGAACAAGAAACAAAATTCTTATTTTATTGAATATTGAAAATTGAGATTTATGACAAAAGAATAGTTACCTGAGGACATATTTATGTTCTCCATGTCTCTTTTTTTTAAAATTAAGTTACAGCTATTGCCTGATAATATTGATGTATATGGATAGTATGTGAAAGGACTATATAGGAGCTGGCATAAATTAAGTTTATTTCTTTTTTATTAAAATTTGCTGTTATAAAAGTTTAACAGAGAAACAATTTAATAGAAAATATTAATATGATTAATGCTTAATATATCTGAATTTATGATTATGCACTTTTTTATATTCAACATTATTTTGTTATGAGATTATTCTCCTTAAAAATGATCACATTAATTTTATATCACATTTAAATATCACTTATTATTAATTAATATTTTTCTTTTTATTATTATAACAATTGTTACACAATTAGTTCACTTTTCACTATTTAATTCGCTAAATGGATTATTATAATATGGAATCGCGCTCTCCACCCAAGGTTTGTGAGAGCTGCACCTGCTAAGGGTATCCCTCCCTTTAGAATAGATCAAGAAATTTTATAGTGCTGGGCGCTCATCAAATGTTTGACCTAATAATGCAGATACCTAGTACTCCAACTCGATATACTTCAATAATGTTATAAGATCAGCCTACTAGTTGTGTAGTTCCATGCATTCGTTTCAATAAAACAAAGTATAACTCTGTGTTTTATGATGGTATAATACTTGCGGTTTGATGTTTAAGCGAGTGTAAGGTCCAATCTTAACAAAAAATCCAGTATATTGTCCCGATAATACAAACAGCTTATCCCAAGTAGAAGAAAAGATTAAGCAGCGAGTGATCACGCCGCTGCTCTTAGCGTCTAATGGTGTGTTCCAATGTGGACCGCAAACGCACTTCCGGTATTAACGTCACTTCCGGATAGTGCTATTGGCCAATAGAATAGTAATGGGTGGAGCCCCAACGCGTTTCGTCCTGCTCCAGACTTTCTCAAGGGCTATTTAATAGGGCTATTTACACAACTAGTAGGCTGATTCATTCATCTTTTTTGGTTTATTGATGTTAAGCGTGACAGAGTTTCTTTTATTCGGAAGTTTACAACCTTCATGAGGACTGATACTTTTTATATTATATATTTATATGTTACTTATCTTCAGCAGCACGCGTCATCAATCTGGATGATTAGAACTGTGATTCATGTATGATTTATTGTTAAAGTTCATATATTGATGAGATTGACTCTTCTCATGCAATCCCTTGGATTATTAATTGTTAATTGCTTTTTATCTGTCATTCCATGCAATTAGGTTTGCAGTTTATGTATTATTGTGTAGATTACACTATTATTTAAAGTAGTACTATTAATTTCCATTTGAATGTACATATTTTTTATTCATGGGAACACATGATCATATCTTTTATTGTATTTTAATAAATGTTTAACTACTATATAATGATTTTATAACATTATTGAAGTATATTGAGTTGGAGTACTAGGTATCTGCATTATTAGGTCAAACATTTGATGAGCGCCCAGCACTATAAAATTTCTTGCTAAGTGGATTAATTATATATACATAATGTATGGTCAAAATATTTAGTCTCAAACTAGTTTATTGTTATAAATTATAAAATAACTATTGAAATAAACATCAGGTTAGCTTATTTATAATCATTATATCCTTCCATATCGAGCACATTGGAATACATTAATCTTAGAGAGCAATTATTTAACCTTTCTTTACCTTGAATGTTCAACAGTTAGTGATTTTATATGTCTGGATTGGCTCCTATGAGTGTCAATCAATAGATGAGCAACGTGATTGAACAAAATCAGTTTAAATTAACTTCTTGATAAAGCATTGAGCGAAACGCGCGTCGGCGTCTTACTATGCAGACTATGTGTTTATCACTTGATCTTCTGAATTAAAAGTTGTTTTAACAACTGGTATTTACTTGAAGAGATAAAATAGGCTTATTAACTTGCCCACGGAAAATGGTTTTATGATAGCGGGCATTCAACAAGCTAACATGTTGTTTATCTAATATCTTTATGATATCTAAGAGCCAAACGAGACATGCATAATATGTATTACAAATGTTGTTACAGTTACCATTTACGGCACTAAGAGTGGCCGGTAATATGATTTACAAAGGAACAGTTTTTATTAATTGAGTCACTCACAGCGTGTCTGGATAGGAAGCCTTATTTATTACAGTCAGGGCCGGCGCTCCCATTAGGCAGCTGCCTAGGGCGCCGGCCTCTGGAGGGCGGCACTAAGGACTTCTTTATACATAAATAATGCGGGCCGAGGACAGATCGCCTGCCCGCCCGAATGCCCGCCCGAACACCCGCCCGCAATAATGCGGTGCTGCACTGTAGCAGCACCGCATTTTGAAATTTACCTGGCGCCTAGTTCCCGGCTTCTGGCGCCGGGTAGTGACGTCACGCCACTGCCGCTGTGAGTGTAGAGTGTAGAGGAGCAGAAGACAGAGAAAGAAGCAAGCAAGAAGAGAAAGGAAAGAAAATGAAGAAACTAAGGTGAGTACAGGAAAGAGGAGGCTACAGAAAACAGGAGAGGACGGGGGACGGATGCTATACATATGGGGGAGAGAACGGAGGCTACATAAAGGGGGGGGGATGGAGGCTACAGTAAGGAGGCAGAATGGTGGCTATACAAGGAGTGGGGGATGGAGGCTACAGCAAGGAGGGAGAATGGAGGCTATACAAGGAGGGGGGGATGGAGGCTATACAAGGAGGGGGGGGGATGGAGGCTACAGCAAGGAGGCAGAATGGTGGCTATACAAGGAGTGGGGGATGGAGGCTACAGCAAGAAGGGAGAATGGAGGCTATACAAGGAGGGGGGGATGGAGGCTACAGCAAGAAGGGAGAATGGAGGCTATACAAGGAGGGGGGGATGAAGGCTATACAAGGAGGGGGGGATGGAGGCTACAGCAAGAAGGGAGAATGGAGGCTATACAAGGAGGGGGGGATGGAGGCTATACAAGGAGGGGGGGGTGGAGGCTACAGCAAGGAGGCAGAATGGTGGCTATACAAGAAGGGGGGATGGAGGCTACAGCAAGGAGGGAGAATGGTGGCTATACAAGGAGGGGGGATGGAGGCTACAGCAAGGATGGAGAATGGAGGCTATACAAGGAGGGAGAATGGAGGCTATACAAGGAGGGAGAATGGAGGCTATACAAGGAGGGAGAATGGAGGCTATACAAGGGGGGAATGGAGGCTATACAAGGGGGGGAATGGAGGCTATACAAGGGGGGGGGAAATGGAGGCTATACAAAGGGGGGGAATGGAGGCTATACAAAGGGGGGGAATGGAGGCTATACAAAGGGGGGGAATGGAGGCTATACAAGGGGGGGGGAAAATGGAGGCTATACAAGGGGGGGGGAAAATGGAGGCTATACAAAGGGGGGGAATGGAGGCTATACAAAGGGGGAGAGAGAACAGAGGCTACAGAAAGGGGGCGAGAGGAGAGAACAGAGGCTACAAAAAGGGGGGAAGAATGGAGGCTACAAAAAGGGGGGGAGAATGGAGGCTACAGAAAGGGGGGGGGAATGGAGTATATAGAAAGGGGAGAGAATGGAGGATACAGAAAGGGGGGAATGAATGCTACAGAAAGGGGGAGAATGGATGATACAGTAAATGTGTGTGGGGGAGAATGGATGCTACAGAATATTGGGGAGGGGGAGGAGGCTGGAGAAAATAGGGAATTGGGGGATAACAATTAGAAATGTCCTTGAGTTAGAGACTCTGGGGTCTTGTACTAAAATAGTGTCATGACAAAATGCAGCTATGCATAATGAAGCACAGCTTTAATTCACCTTGCTGGGGCTACTCTAGGATAGTTAAGGAACCATTTATGTGTTTTAGTATTTGCCCTCTATTTGGCTCTCCTCTGTTGCCCTCTATTAGTATAATTAATTTTACATCTGCAGAATACATTAACAAATGCAAATAAAATAGAACGGTCTAGATTATCTGTCATTTAGATTACCTTTCTCTATTTATTTGCATGTGTTAGTATATTTAATATATCATCTACAGAATACATTAATAGACAGCAACAGAGGAGAGCCAAGTAGTGGGCAGGGGGGCATGTGAGTAAATCTGGTGTTATGCGGCTGGCATATGTGACACAAGCTGATGGGGAAGGGGTGACATATGTGAGAACAGCTAGTGGGCAGATGGGCATGTGTGAGTGAAGTTGGTGGGCAGGGTGGTACATGTCAGTGTGTAACAGGTGAGTGATGTCATGTTTTCTTTTCTTTCCTTTGTTTTGTTCTGAAGTCTAGCATTTGGAGCCTCCCCTCTAGATATCCTGGTGTTGCTCCTGGGCAGCAGTGAAGCCTGGACAGCATTCTGCATCAGACATCAGTGCTGCGTCAGACATCTGGACTGCATCCTAGCCAGCCAAGAGGAGGTAAGAGTTATTATTTTTAGTGTGTTAGGGGCTGGGAAAATAGATTTTTTTTTTTTTTTGGGGGGGGGCGGCAAGCTTCAGCTTTGCCTAGGGTGCTGGGCAACCTTGCACCGGCCCTGATTACAGTTCATTTGAACACAGCAGATTAATTAGGAAGGGGCATAGTATCTCACCATGCAGATTATTTGGTGTCTATTATGAAAACAAAGTGTCTACAAGTAAATGTTGCTTTTAACAATAGACATTTGTCTAATGATATACAGGCAATGAAGGCAATTAAATTTGTCCGTAGTGAACAGTTTTTATAGATAGAGGGCATTCATCATGTGAGTACAATGACTGTGTAACACTCTCACAGTCTTTAACTAGCAGATCTATAAACTAGCTTGTCCGTGATTAATTAAATGTTAATTACTTACCTGATATCGATCACATGTGGGCATTTTAGGACATTTATAAATGTATTCAGAGACATGTAGAGTGTTGGAATATTAGTTTGGATCAGGTCAAAATAAACTGCAATTTAGCCGATCACATGACCTGTATAGTAACTGACAATCATATAAGCTACTTAAGAAATATGTCTTGCTGTATAGCTTTTATTATCTATTTAACGATTAGAACACTACGTTAAGAAATACAGAACCTATTTTAAAATTGTGTGAGACTTTCAATTAATGGAGTAACTTAAACAATAAATCAGTATTGTCAATCAGTGAGATATCACAAATATTTTAATCCCATTCTTTCATTTTCTTTCACTTTCACTTTCTAATACTAATTATTTAATAAGTCACTAAATAGGTATTTTTAATATAAACAACAATAAAGATATTATTTTAACTAACTAATGAACCTTTGAGTGCATCCACATGGGAGTCTTCTTTTTTCTTCTTTTGTAAATGAGGGTCCAGCCGTGTTATCAACCCATTTATCTAGTATCTCAAATTTGTTGCTTAAAGGAATATCAAAGATCAACCGATGATCACCATTTTTGCCCTGATCTCCATAATCTTGTGCATATGTAGGCCCCCTTATAAACATGTTCACGGAGCCTGACTTTCAAAGTGCGGCTTGGAACATGTAGAAATCTTTGTTTTCTTGATGATGCTGTGTGAATTTTTCATTAGAACAGGCGAATCTTTTCTTCGGGCACACATCTTTCAATAAGAAAAATATCATCTGTCTGTGTATATATTTGAGCGCTTGATGTACGTTTTGTTTTCTATGTACTATATGGTTTTTTTTTATTATAACAGTTTTTATTAGAAGTTTTCCAATTACAGAATAAAATAAGAAAGTCAATTTCCAATCAAGTAATATTCACTGACAAGAATATGTTACAAAGGACTGAACAGAATCTTGTTTACATTCAACAAATATCGATGTTTGCTCACTTTTTAACTTTTATATCTTTTTATCTTAAGAATAATAAAGATCAATTTGAAAAGTTAAAGGTTGTTAGTCTTATTTTTACCAGCGCGAAAGGGTGAGTCTAGTATCAATGAGTCTAGTAATAAGATTATAATGGTAATTCACATAATAGAATTGGAAGTGTTCATTCATATAAGATGGCACACATAACACAAAATAATACTGGCATTAACAACAGCAACAGGCAGGCGACAGCGGACAACCTCCGAGTATATAACACAGTGGACGGAAGTGTACCCACCACCCCATCCCCTCCACATGTTATGGATCGAAAGATCAAATGCAAATGAGGGTGAAGGTGAGCATGAGGAACGTGGGGGGGGGGGGGCAGCAAAAGACTGCTCCTCTACAAAATCCCATACCAACAACTCCAGACACCTCACATCAATGTCAATTACTCCCCAAGGCACGGTGCAGAGACCATGTCGTGTCTTCAAAGATCTTTTAAAATTCATTCTTGGGAATTAGGAGGAAGAGAGTCAATAAAAGGACCCCATTTCTTGTAGAATCTTTCAACCCCTTTCTCAATATCTGGCAAGGTGGCTTTTCTATCTAAATACAATGTATTAAAGAGTTAATTTTTCACTTCTGAGAACGATGGGGGGGATTTTTTAATCCAATGTCGAAAAATTACTAGTTTAGCTATTGTGATGGTGACCGTTATAAATGGTTTAACATCCTGGGATTCTCTGGATGGAATAAGATGTACCCAATGATCAAATTGACATCAGAAAATTGCCCTTCTATCACTTGGAAGAGGAGTATCCAAGACAGAAGATAAAAAGCTTAGTATTTTATTCCAGAATTTCTGGATCTTTCTGCATTGGCAGTTGTTATGGTAAAAAGATGCACAAGTATGTTTGTGTGGTGCCCCAAAACCCTGTTAAACAGCACAGAGGAAGTACATAAATGCTTTTAAAATGCAGGGCTACAAGGGGTTACTAGAGGGTGAGAAAGACACAGTGGGAATGACAGTTGACAGTTGAACTGAAAAGACGTGCCCAGGAGTGATTGACAGGAGGAGGATGAAGGCCCTGATTGGCTGGGGGAGTAACAGGAAGAGGATGTGCAGGAAGGAGGAGTGTGTGGCATAGCAACAAGTCCACTAACTTTTGTAATAACTGTGAACTCCCAGAAGGCAGTGGAGAGAGGAAAGTTCTAGACTTCTGAGGGAGAGAGATGAGGTTTATGAGTGACAAGAAGACAGACCGAGAGATAAGAAATCTGAGTTGAATCTTTCCATGTAGCTGCTCACTACCTCAGGAACAGGCTGAGAGAGATAAGAGGTATTACTGCTGGAAGTCGATCAAATGAAGGAACTGTAGTTGAAAGTACAGTAGGTCTGCAAATCACCGTTGTCACAGATTCCTCCACTTGCTTTCCTCCATGCTGACAGATTTAATGTACTACAAAATTCCTGTGCACAGGTCAGCCCAGGACTGAGTGTAAAATATGGTAACGTTACCAGGGATAATATTGGTGCACCAAATGTTTTAGATGAATGTTAATGTTAAGTGATTTACCTAAAAAATTATTTATTGATATTGAAGATGTTATCGCTATTGTGCCTTATACTCACCAAGTGTATATTATATGTTAAATGCTATTGTGCTCTATTTTGATCAGACGATTATTTTGTCATTACCATTGAGCTGAAGGGGTCAGTGGCGCGGTGGCTTACCAAAATTATCCATACCACATCTTAATAAACCCAAGTTGTTTAACCAATCCTTGTCCCTTTCATTGAAGTATTTATCTCCTGACCACCGGATATCCGAACAGAAAAGAACCTGACTCGTGTCTGGAGGACAAGGTAAGGGAAGGAAATCCCATCCGTCTCAACCACCACATAAACTTCGGCGTCAAACCGAACAGGATCCGAGTGCATCAGGAGAGTAGTACCCTCAGTGAAAAATGGATCAGCAACCGGCAGGGCCGCAAAACCCAGAACAGGCTGCCCCAGCAGCAACACCAAATGTGGCCATAACCCTACCGTACTATTTCGGGGCCCCATGGCTCCCGAAGTACAGAGAAGACGACAACAAGCTACAGAAGACTTCATTCACAGAATTCAAGAACAAACTGGAATCCATGTTCCGGCTATACCCGATGAATGAACAGCAGAAAGTGGAGATCTTAATAGGGCAACTCACAGGGTCGCCGCTCAGAGAAGTAATCTCATGGCCGATGGACGACAAGAAAGAAGCGGCACAAGTTTTAAAGAAAATCTCCACAACGTTTGAGACAAGAACTCTTCCGGAGCTGAAGATGAAACTATATGCTCGCAAGCAACAACCGAACAAGACACTGCGGGACTATGCCCTGAGCCTACAAGAGATGCTAAGAGCCATTCAGGCAGTGGACAAAGAGGAAGTATGAAACACGGACGAAGCCCTGACCGTACAGTTCGTAGAAGGAGTCGCCCAAGAAAGCGTTAAGATTCAGCTACGACTGATGAAAGCACAGATGCCAGGCAAAACCTTCCGAGAGTTTAAAGAGACCGCCATCGCCATTGTCGGTAACCAACGGGGAAGGGAGGAAGAATACCCAGAATTGGTGGGCTTCAGAGAAAGCGCAAGCTCGACGGGAGCCATAGTAAGCAGCACAGAAAAATCAACACAGGCCCAAGAATCGGTAATACAGAGCAGTCAGTATCCCACCGGAGACCCAATGCAAACGCTCAAAAAGCAAATGGAGGAGCTGGCTGTCAGAATGGTAGAAATCCAGTGAGAGATGCGCCAAATGGCGAGACCACCGGCACACACCTACGGGGAACCAAAGTGGAGGCCCGAAAGGCAAAGAGCAGCCCGAGGCAGGAGGGAACCACCTCGCGAGTATGTACGGCGATCGCCCAACCAATTCGATAGTCAAGGGCGCCCAATATGTCGCCGGTGCCATGGGATAAGACACATAGAACGAAACTGCGACCAAAACGAACATTTAAACTCCGACACCCCGAGATTGAGGGCCGAATCTCGGGGCGAGCACCGGGAATAGATCCGGATCCAGAAAACTGAATGCCCCAGTTCATCGGACAATGTCCGACGTTACCCGTTACAATTAATGGAGTGGAGACCCTGGCTATGCTAGACATGGGGTCACGTTACAATTAATGGAGTGGAGACCCTGGCTATGCTTGACATGGGGTCGCAGATCACGACCATCCGGCTCCCTACATTCCACAAGTATTGGGGCAAAAAGCAGCTGTTATCACCACCCCCAACCTGGCTGCAGCTGACCGCCAGTAACAGCCTCGAGATTGCGTGTGAAGGGTATTGGGAAGCGGACATCCAGATCGGAGCGACCTTGTTGCCAAGACAAGGCTGTCTTGTCACCGCCTCCTGTGAAGGGAACATAGCCCCCATCATCCTGGGGATGAATGTGCTGCAAAGATGCCCGGATGAGTTAGTGGCAACTTTGAAGGGTAAATTAACCCAAGCGGCTTCCCCCGGTCATCAGGCCTTTCAACATACTGTTCGGCTCCTACAAGGTTACCAAAAGTCCTCTGGTTCCCATGTAAAGGTTTCGGGCACTGTCAAGTGGTTTAATGTGCGGAATGAATATGGCTTCATCAACAGAAATGACACCAAAGAAGATGTCTTTGTCCACCAGACAGCAATAAAGCGAAATAACCCACGGAAGTTTCTGCGCAGTTTTGGAGACGGGGAGACTGTGGAATTTGATGTTGTGGACGGAGAGAAGGGTGCCGAGGCAGCAAATGTGACTGGCCCTGGTGGTGTACCAGTAAAATGAAGCAGATTTGCACCCTACCGACGAAGGTTTCGCAGACGTTTTTACCGGCCAAGAAGAGAGAATACTGCAGAATCTGGTGGGGAAATAAGTACAGAGCAAGTGAGCAAGGGAGAGAGAGCAGAGGAAGTGTCCTCTCAGCAGAGACCTGTCCAGCGCAGGCGCCCTTCTCTGTTCTTCTACAAACGGCAGCAGAAAGACTACGACTGGGATGCACAGGCCTGTCGGCTGTCAGAAGGAAACATCGTCCTCAAGAAGAAACATCAAGGGATGACTGGGACGAAGAGCCATATGATAGAAAAGGGACTTTGCCTCAACTGCCCACTGACCCTTTCGAGCTACTAATGGCAGTATCAGGATTAGAGATCTTTCTCACTGAAACTTGTATATAATGTATATTAAAACTGTTGTCATTGAAAATGTTTGCTATTATAAATGTTGTAGATGTGGGATTTGAGTTGATAATAGAACAAGCACCTTTATGTCTTAATACGTGAGGACACGCACCTGAAAAAGCGGGGGTGAATGTGGTGCCCCAAAACCCTGTTAAACAGCACAGAGGAAGTACATAAACGCTTTTAAAATGCAGGGCTACAAGGGGTTACTAGAGGCTGAGAAAGACACAGTGGGAATGACAGTTGAACTGAAAAGACGTACCCAGGAGTGATTGACAGGAGGAGGATGAAGGACCTGATTGGCTGGGGGAGTAACAGGAAGAGGATATGCAGGAAGGAGGAGTGTGTAGCATAGCAACAAGTCCACTAACTTTTGTAATAACTGTGAACTCCCAGAAGGCAGTGGAGAGCGGAAAGTTCTAGACTTCTGAGGGAGAGAGATGAGGTTTATGAGTGACAAGAAGACAGACCGAGAGATAAGAAATCTGAGTTGAATCTTGCCATGTAGCTGCTCACTACCTCAGGAACAGGCTGAGAGAGATAAGAGGTATTACTGCTGGAAGTCGATCAAATGAAGGAAATGTAGTTGAAAGTACAGTAGGTCTGCAAATCACCGTTGTCACAGATTCCTCCACTTGCTTTCCTCCATGCTGACAGATTTAATGTACTACAAAATTCCTGTGCACAGGTCAGCCCAGGACTGAGTGTAAAATATGGTAACGTTACCAGGGATAATATTGGTGCACCAAATGTTTTAGATGAATGTTAATGTTAAGTGATTTACCTAAAAATTGATTTATTGATATTGAAGATGTTATCGCTATTGTGCCTTATACTCACCAAGTGTATATTATATGTTAAATGCTATTGTGCTCTATTTTGATCAGACGATTATTTTGTCATTACCATTGAGCTGAAGGGGTCAGTGGCGCGGTGGCTTACCAAAATTATCCTTACCACATTCTTAATAAACCCAAGCTGTTTAACCAATCCTTGTCCCTTTCATTGAAGTATTTATCTCCTGACCACCGGATATCCGAACAGAAAAGAACCGGACTCGTGTCTGGAGGACAAGGTAAGGGAAGGAAATCCCATCCGTCTCGACCACCACATTTGCATTTGGGACAAAACCCTGATTCTTCCGGAACATAACATCTCCTTTGATATTGTGATATACAGGTACGATTAAGAAATTTTATATGGGTCTCTTGTAGTCTTGCAGAATGAAGCCATTTCAAAATGTTTTCGTTATGTTTGAGTAGATCTATATCAGGACTAAATTCAGGAGATTCCTTCAACCAGAATCTATGTGTCTTAGTCCAAATTTTGGGTATATCAGATGGTAGTAGATCCTGATAGAGGAATCTAATTCGGAATTTCTGTCTCTTGGAGAAATGTAAAAGGTCTTCTAGAGAGCTGGCTGCGGGGAGAGATAGTTTATTATCTGTATGTGTCATGATGTAATGGCGTAACTGCAAATACATGAAAAAATGGGAATTAAGCTGGTTACATTTTTCTTTAAGTTGTTGGAAAGTGAATAGGGTCCCTCCAGGGTCGAATATATCTTTTTTTGAGGCAATACCTTTGGTTCTTCAAGTGGAGAATTCAGCATTTTCTAGACCTGGAGGAAACACAGGGTTGCCCCAAATAGTAACAAAGTGTGTAGTAATTCGAGGGTGCTTTAAGCGTTTCGTGATAATATTCCAGGCCTTGTAGGTATCTGCAAATAAGATTTTGCATTATTTCTTCTGGAATCAATTTTTTTCAGAAGGTGGAGGAGTGTCGCCAGTGAATTCATTTTCTAGAGGCAGATTAATAAAGTATTCTTGCCTCAATAACCAACCTACAGCATAACATAACGGAAAAGAGCAGAGAGCATAAAAGCCATCACATCCGGGAAACCAATTCCACCTCTTTGTTTATTTTGTTTAAGTTTAACATTGTGAATTCTGGGTCGCTTACCTCCCCATAGAAAGGAAGTAAAGAGTTTGGTGCATCTGTGTATATCAGTTTTCGTAAGACAGAGAGGGAGCATCTGCATCGGGTATGTCAATTTGGGAAAAATAACAGATTTAATCACAGCGTTTCTACCAAGTAGCGACAAAGGAAGGTTTTTCCAATTATCTAGCATAAATTCTATTTTCTTAATAATGAGAGAATAGTTGAGTTTATAAAGGTCACTCAAAGATGATGGAATGTAAATGCCCAAGTATTTTAATTTTTGTGTTACAAAACGGAAATTTGAAATGGCTCTAATTTGGTCTGAAATCATTGCAGTGTTCGAAATAGGGAGTATTTCAGATTTTTCAAAGTTAATTTTATAACCTGCAAAGGATCCAAAATTTTCTATTATCTCTACAACTGTGGGGATAGATTTTTCTGGGCGTGTAACCATTAATAGCATATCGCCAGCAAACATCGCTAATTTGCATGATTCTGAACGAATTTGTATACCTGAGTAATTAGGATCTTCCCTGAGGTTTATAGCCAATGGCTCTAACGCAATTGCAAAAAGTAGTGGGGATAAGGGACATCCCTGGCGCGTGCCTCGTTGTATTTTAAAGGGAGATGATATGTGTCCATTTGCAATTATCTCCGTCTGAGGGTTATGGTATAGTGTTTGAATGGTTGATATAAAAGCTTCTGGAAAACCAAATCTTCTCAGAGATTCCTATAAGTGATCCCAAGTCACTAAGTCAAAAGCTTTTTCAGCGTCTAAGGAAAAAAGGATATTGATCTCTGGAGATTTGGTATGCTTAATGTGTGACAAAACCGACAGAACTTTGCGTATGTTCGTAACAGAATTCCGGACCCAAATAAAACCTGATTGATCTGTGTGTATGATAGAGGGCAAGATAAATTTTAATCTCTCTGCTAATATTTTTGTTAGAATTTTATAATCAATGTTGAGCAGGGAAATTGGTCTGTAAGATCCCGGGTCATCTAGTTGTCTGTCTTGTTTGGGTAAAACTCTAAGAATAGAAGAGTTGAAATGTAGGGGTAGTGAACGAGATTCAATGATTTGATTAAAAAACTTAGTTAGTGTTTCTGTTATTTGAAATAAGAGTATTTTATAAAACTCGCCACTCAAACCATCAGGTCCTGGTGCTTTGAAGGTTTTTACATTTTTTATTACATTGATGACTTCTTCTGTTTTGATTGGGGCTAAGAGGGATTCTGATTGTGGGTCAGAGATGCCAGGCATAGAGATTTTCTCCCAAAATTGGTCTTTAGAAGCAGGATTAATAGGGTCTTGAGAGTATAGTTTTGTATAAAAGTTATGAAAGATGTTAAGTATTTCTTTTCCATCACTAGACAGTGAGCCATCTTTAGATTTAAGCGCTGCAATAATGGTTGGGGATCTCTCATTTTCTCATCTCTCTCTTTTAACAGATTGGTTAACAAGCGACTATTCTTATTTCCGTGTCTATAGAACTGAAATCTAGAAGCTTGTGAAGTTCTATCTGCCAATTGAGCAATTAGATTATTAAACTGTGTTTGTTTTTGCTTGTACATATTTTTATTTGTTAGAGATGGATTATTTTGCATGTTTTGGTAGGCTGAAGTAAGTTCTCTTTGTGTGTCTAGGTATAGCTTAGTATGTGTTTTTATATGTTGGCTTGTAAATGGAATTATACGGCCTTTAAGTACCGCCTTGGCCATCTGCCAGAGTAACACTGGGTTAGATTGATGTTCTTCGTTATTGAACAGGAAATCATGTCAGGCTGCAATGAGCATATTTCTAAATGTTAATGAACTAGATAAATAATTTGGAAACTCCCACTGCCTGTATGAGCCTGTTTTATGTGTTTTAACTATTTCCATCCAAAACATGGCATGGTCTGACAAAGAGATGGTTTCTATGTCTGATCCACCCAGAGTGGGAAGGAGAGATTGGGATATTAATATGTAATCAATCCGAGATAACGAGCCGTGTGCCGCTGAAAGACAGCTGTATTCTTTTGAAGTGGGGTTCAATAGGCGCCTATAATCAGTTAGGTGTAGTTGGTCTATGATATACTTGATTCCTACCTTAGGCAGTTTGGAGGAACAATGAATCGAGCAGATGCCCCCTCCTGTGTCCATTGTCGGAGATGCAACGAGATTGAAGTCCCCTCCAATTATCATATTGGAGTCTAAGTAAGGATATAATTTTGAGACAATGTTAAGAAAGAATTGCTTATCATATTTGTTAGGTGCATACAAGTTACATAGTGTCAATTTAAGACCATCAAGGGCGATATCGGTAATCACATAACGTCCTTTGGTGTCCCGGATTTGTGAATGTATTGTATAAGAGAGACCCTTTCTTAGCAGAATTGCTACTCCACATGACTTAGATGTGTAAGAGGCGTAGGTGACAATTTTATATTGTAAAAGATCAAGTTTGTCGTGCTCCTTGCCTATTAAATGTGTCTCCTGGAGTAGGCCGACATCTGCTCCCTGTTTTTTTAAATAAGTCAGGAGTTTTTTCCGTTTTGCCGGGGAATGGATGTACTATATGTTTTAGAGGTGTAGTGGTACATTTTTATGTATTCGGCTGCACAGAAAGTGGAGCGCCACACTGAATAGTTTAACTTTTGTGTTTTTTTTCCTAATTTGCCAATAAATATATAGGAATTATATTTAACAAGTGGTTAATAATTGAGCAACTGAAATAATGAATATAGTACTCTATTAAACGTGTGAGTATAATTTAACAGTTGAATAACTGAATCTTATTATTTATTTATTTATTTAGAAGGCGTCGCAGATTCCGTAGCCCCAGATACAGAAGTAAATAACAAATAGATGAGGTAATACATCTAAGTAGCACAGATGAGTGTGAGTAATGCTATGGGGACTCATACAGAGTCTAGCAAAAGATGTGACAGGATGAGCGAGGGAGTTAGACAGTAGACAGACGTGGGACAATAGCTAGAGAGGACCCTGCCCGCAAGAGCTTACATTCAATATGATACTCTATTGACCATCAGACGTAATTTGTTCACTTTGATTTTGTGATTACAAATACATGAGTATAAATTGTCAACTCTGTTCTTTATGAACCTTATCCTAAATATTGATAATCCAATAATTAACCAAATTAATTTTAATAATAAAAATTAAAATTTTAATTGTGAAACCAATTCATTAAAATTAATATAAATCATTTGATAAAATGTGCAGGCTCCCAATAGTCTTATCCTAGAAATCTAAATCACTAATAAACATAAACACAAACATAGGTCCATTAAATGCAGCTTAAAACTCTCTGGGATGTATTACAATTTTAAAAGCCATCAATTGGTTGTACTATAAATTTAAAAACATCAATTCGTCATAAAAGAATCATAATATTGTCACAAGATTGTATTGGTGTTACCAACCTCTGGGGTAGACGGTTGCACTTCAGCCAGAACAATCACACAAGAGCAGTGCTTCAGGTTCAATAGTTTCAGCTAGTTTTATTCACCAGCTTGTAAACAAAACAAAACAAACAAAATCCTTGCCGTCTGGCTACTAACTAATACAGAGGTATTCCCTCTCTAGAGTGAGGAGCTTAGTGTCCCTCACTTAAACCAAACAATGTGACTTACAGATCAAATTTGCAGTTTTTCTCAGGAGTCATCTGACCTTCTCCCCAGATAATGAGAGAATGAGTGATCAGAGCTGCAGCCTTTTACAGGCACCACACAGGTACAACTCCTAATTAGTCTGCTGTGAAACCTACACTGGGAAGCTTTTCCTACACACCTAAACAATCTCCCTGGTGTTTTACAATAAAATATGACAGGAATCAAGGACTTATATACCTGCCATTCATGTCGTTCCCAGTGCTTCTGTCACATATCCCCCTCCCTTGTTTCAACCTGCGGGGCGTAACACTTGTAGTTCCTAAACAATGAACTTGGGACAATGCATCTACATTGGCCAGTTGGTTTCCTGGCCTATGCTCTACAGAGAATTTATAATGTTGGAGAGCCAAGAACTATGATCGGGGATTATCCTAAATTTCCAGCCCATCTTAGAGTTTCTAATGCCAATTTAATTGCTAGGGATTCCTTTTCAATAATGGTATAATTTGTTTCATGTGCATTCATCTTCTTGTTTAAATAAATAATAGGATGCTCCTCATTATTTTTACTTTGGGATAACACCTATCGCTACATTTGACGCATCTGTCTGCACAACATATTAATTTTTAAAATCAGGTGTCATTTAAACTGGTTGTGTGCACAATGCTAACTTTAATACCTGGAAAGGATTTTCTGCTTCCAGACTTCATTTAATCATAACTGACTTACTTCCCTTTGTGAGGTCATTTAATGGGAACGCAATGGTGGCAAAATTGATAATAAATCTTCTATAATACCCGGTGGTTCCCAAGAACGCTCTAACTTGTTTCTTGTTTAAAGGTCTTGGCAAGTTTTGTATTGCCTCAATTTTTAGTTGGGGCTTTATCAGACCTCTGCCAATGGTATACCCCAGATATTTTACCTCCTCCATTCCTAAATGACACTTTTTTCGGTTGGCTGTTAAACCTGCCTCACAGATGGAGTCCAACACTGGCTATACTCAGGGCAGGTGAGATTGCCAATCTGGATTATGGATGACTACATCATCAAGGTACGCAACAGCATAATGTCTATGGGGCTTTAGTATCTTATCTATCATTCGCTGAAACGTGGCAGGTGCCCCATGTAACCCAAATGGTAATTTACTGGAAGAAACCCTCAGGGGCCTTGTCTTGTCTTTGGCTTTGTCTGTCAATGGTACCTGCCAGTACCCTTTGTTTAGGTCTAGAGTGGTTAAATTTCATGCTGTACCCATCTTTTCAATAAGCTCTTTCACCCGAGGCATTGGGTATGCATTAAACTGACACCTTATTTAGATTACGAAAGTCATTGCAGAAGCGTGAATTCCCCTTAGGTTTCGGAGTGAGCACAATAGGACTTCACCATTCACTATGTAGTTCTTAAAATACATCCAATTCTAACATTTTTTAATTTCTTTAGACTCTAACTTCCGTTAAGCCTCCGATATTCTGTAGGGTTTTAGGTTAATCTTAATCCCTGGTTCAGTGACTATATCATGTTTAATAATTGTTGTTTTTCCTGGTACATCCAAAATTAATTTCTGTTTCTTATGATAAACTCTAGCCTCACGCTGTTGGGAAGTTGAGAGGGATTTATCTACTGTTACTTCTGGAACTAGAGGTATGGCGGTTGCCGGGACAACTAGGGTAGCTGACAAAGCTACTCTCTTTCCAAGGTTTACATGGTAAATCTGTTCTATTTCCTGGCAGATATACCTTGTAATTAGTCCTCCCACTTTTTCCATTATTTCAAAGGGTAATGCCATTTAGCTCTATCCCCGGGAGCAAAGGTGCGCACTTTGCATTACGGTTATACACTGTTTGTTGTGCCTGTTGGGCTTGTCCTAGGTGCTCTTTTACTTTAGGCACCACTGCATCTATTCTTTGTTGCATCTGGGAAACATGTTCAATCATAGTTTTATAGGGACTGTTTTGCCACTCCCAACGTTTCCTTGGCGATATCCAATAATCCCCTAGGGTGTCTCCCATACAACAAATCAAAAGGTGAGAACCCTGTGGAGGACTGAGGTGGCAAGTAGCTTTAAGGTTTTATTAATGGTCATAATTCAAACCTCAAAATAAAACATAATAAATACAATTCAAATAGCAATGGAAAATAAATATAAATAAAAATAAATATAAAAATAAAAATAATAATGAAAAATAAATAAATATAAATGTGAAAATAAAAATAAAAAATATTAATAATAAATAGAAATAAAGATAAAAATAGAAATAAAAATAAACATAAATGTAAATAAAAATGAAGAGTAGAAAGTCCTCAGGAAACTAATACCAGCCCCTCATGATCATTAAGAGTTGCATAATAATTAATAACCATAGAACATCCTCTTAAAGATTAACAAAGATAGTAATCTTAAGAGTTTTGTAGGTCATAATATATACAGACACCAATCAGTACAACAAAACAATAACCTAGAAGATGTAGCCCAATAGGATGTTCACTACTACATTATCAGTATATATATATATATATATATATATATATATATATATATATATATATATATGGGAAATAAAGCCTGTGACATATACTCTAGATGACAATATATTCTAAAGATGGAAAATCAGATACCGCATCAATTCAGACAGTGATGGTCCAGAGCTTCATTCACGCCGGTAGGAAATAAGGTGGCCAACTTAAAAATCCATGCAGATTCACCTAAGCAAAGTTTAGCAAAGCGGTCACCTCTTCTTTCTGTATTAACAACTTGTTCAACCCCTACTACCATTAGACTACTTGGATCACCCTCAGGGAAATCAGCAAAGTGTCTACAGACACCGTGGGTTCGCACTTTATTCAGAATGTTTCTTTTATGTTCTCTAAATTGTGTTTTCAGTGTCCTTGTAGTCCTACCAATGTATTGAAGCTTGCAGCCACATTCTAACACGTATACAATATAGGAGCTATCACAATTAATGAACCCTTTTAAAGGAAAAAACAACGCCAGAATGATTAGACTTAATATTTTTAGACTTACTGATGATATGTTTATAGGTCAGGCATACTTTCTTGCCACATTTAAAACAGCCTTCTGGTTGTTTAGGTAACCAACTTTCACAAGAGTTTTATTTTATTGTTTTCAAAGAGCTTGGTGCCAAAATCCTTTTAAGGTTCAAGTTCTTCTTGAAAACAATAACTGGCTTTTCTTCAATGCAATCACATAGAATATTATCCAACTTCAGTAAGTCAAAATTGGTTCGAATTATATTAGTAATCTGTTTAGATTTAGAGTTATATTTAGATAAGAAAGCTGGTGTCCTATTATTTCCATATTTTCTTCCATTTGATTTAGAATTGTTAGTGTATTGAAGGAGAGACTCTCTATCTAAGGATAGTGCATAGTATTTAGCACTCTCTAATAAGGCTTCAGGGTAACCTCTAGATCTAAAAGATCCTAACATGATATCAAGTTGACTTCTAAATTCTAGATCGTCTGAACAATTCCTTCATAGACGACCTAGTTGACTCTTAGAGATATTCGTTACCCAGGGTCTATGATGCCCACTTCTAAAGTGCAAAAAACTACAGACATCAACAGGTTTATTATAGTTCGATGTGACGATTCTCCCCTCTTTTATGGATAAAGTGATGTCCAAAAAATTAATCTTATGATTATTGATCAAATGAGTAAATGTCAAATTGAACGTATTCATATTCAAAACATTAACGAATTCTAGAGCTAATTCTTGACCACCCTTCCAGATGACAAAAAGGTTATCTATATAGCGACCGTAGAGGACCAGGTTCATGATGAATGGACCATCCCATATAAATTGTTGTTCAAAGACACCCATGTACAAGTTCGCAAAGCTCGGAGCGAACCTGGTCCCCATTGCAGTCCCGGTCGTCTGTAAATAGAACCGTTTCTCAAACATGAAATAATTATGTGATAGAATGAATGTGATTGCCTCCAAAATAAAAATCCTCTTCCCATCTGAAATCGTACTATCTCCCTGTAAATACATCTTTGTGGCCTCAATACCTTTCTCATGGGGAATATTTGTATACAGGGCTTGTACGCCCAAAGTTAAAAAGCTGTATTCATTATTCCATTCAACTGACTCTACTAATTTCAACATGTGTAGAGTATCCTGAACATGAGATTTTTGGCGAGAAACATGCCCCTGCAAAAAATAATCCACATAAATAGACAAATTTGAGGTAAGAGATCCCACCCCTGATATAATAGGCCTCCCTGGTGGCATCACAGGAGACTTGTGAACCTTAGGAAGGTGGTAAAACACCGGAACGATTGGATGTTCACTAAATAAGAAGAGGAATTTGTCTTTGGTTATAATACCTTGGCTACAGTTTGCAAGAAGAAATTTCTTTAGATCCAACTGAAAACTAAGAGTTGGATCTTTATCCAAACGTTGATAGAATAGGTTGTTATTGAGTTGTCTGTAAGCTTCATTAATGTACATCTCTCGGTCCATCACTACAACTCCTCCACCCTTGTCGGCCTGCTAGATAACCAGAGAGGAATCCTGGAGATCTCTGAGAGCCTGCCTTTCCCTCCTAGTTAAATTGCCCGCTTCTGGAGTTCGCAGAGGCCTTCCCTTGATCTTATATTTACATTCTCCATCATCCTAAACCATATTAGTTTTAGAGCCACAAAGGGATCTAAACTCATTCAGTGTTTTGTTGTAAAAAAAAAAGGGTTATTGCTGGACTCTTAGGTTGGATAGGAAAAAAGTTTAATTTATTCTTAAAAAGTGATTTGTCGGGAATACATTGGTCCTCACTAGACCTACTTATATCAAATAATAAACTAGGCCTAACTTCATTGACATGATTTTCTTTAAAAAGAGATTCCAAATCAGATAAACACTCTAAATCACCACTATCCAATAAAATGGGCAGAACATCCTCATCAATTCCCTTCAGGTTTTTTTGTGCGAAATATCTTGTTCTACATAGATTTCGGATATATTTTTTAAGTTCCAAAAAGAGATCAAACAATTCTGGTTCCCTACTGGGTGCAAAACTCAACCCTTTTGAGAGTAGGCTAATTTGGTTGTCAATAAGTGGTTTGCTGGATAAAATAAAAATACCCCCTGTGCTTAAACTATTCTCTTTCTCCTTGGGCCCCCTCCATGTTTCCTACTGGTGCAGGGGAAGGGCAGCTTGTAGCCTCCTTAATCAGTGGATGGTGTCCCATGTTAGGGTTCATAAGACTTTGTGATACACAGTCTTTTCCCAAAATTGGGTGCCTGTCTCTGTTTGGCTGAAATTAAAGTGCAATGCTTGCATTCTCCACCATATATGACAAGATCGTATTGGGGTTACCATCCTCTGGGTTAGACTGTTGCACTTCAGCCAGATAAATCACACAAGTCCAGTGCTTCAGGTTCAATAGCCTCAGCTAGTGTTTTTCACCAGCTTATAAACAAAATCCTCGCCATCTGGCTACTAAATAATGCAGAGGTGCAGTTTTTCTCAGGAGTCATCTGACCTTCTCCCCAGACAGTGAGAGACAGAGTGATCAGAGCTGCAGTCTTTTACAGGCACCACACAGGTGCTTTACAAAACAATGACAGGACTTATGTACCTGCCATTCACTTCTTTCCCAGTGCTTCTGTCACAATATATAAAAAAGAGATTTAGCAGCAATCAATATCCACTGAGAGTTATCCAGCTGTTAAATTATGCTCACACGTTTAATAGAGTAGTATAGTCATTATTTCAGTTGCTCAATTATTAACCACTTGCTAAATATAAATCATATAAATTTATTGACAAATGACACCAATACCATACTTCTTTACCCATTAGAAAACTTGATAAACGTAATTCACCACTATATATAAATTAGTTTGTGCGCACAGATAAACAAATGGGATTTTGCTGAAAAGCTGCTAGAATATGTAGGTAATCCAAACCTACTATAGATTAATAAAACACTCCAGGTGAGCGCTCTCTCAAGAGATAAATGCAGCTCCTATAATATAAATACCAAAAATAATAGAAGAGAAGGAGCGCAAATGCTGAAAACACTATGGGTGAAAATGGGTGAAAGTGATGAATATATGTATACGTTTGAGAGAAAGAGATACTACCAATGTTTATACTCCTTTGCAAATGTATACAGTCCAACAAGTATAGCCAGTGAAACTCTCCCTCAACCTAACTGCGCTTACCCTACCTCTTGATGTCACCATGGATCTGAGAAGCAGTTAGTCCAGGTCCTCGGTCCGGAGTCTGTAGGTGCACACGTCTCTCCTGTGTGTTTGCGGCTTCTCTCGGCGGTGGTTTCCTGTTGCTACGGTGTCCTTATTAGATCAAACAGTACAGTCAGCTTCAACGCGTTTCATCCGCTCTGGGACTTTGTCAACAATACTGCTGCAGTAGAAGGAAAGCTTTTTTATTCATTTTTCTTAATTACTTTATTAAAAATTATATATGTGGTTAAAAATAATGTATTAATAAAAAATCTCAAGCACTAAAGACCAATATTACAACTAGCAAAAGAGCACTTGAGAATTAGAAAAAAAGTTAAAATATATAAAGATAAAAGTGTAAAAAAAGGTTGTATTACTAAAAAATTGTCAATTAGTATACAAATATTATTGAAAATAAGATTTTATATTTCAGTTCCTAAAGGAAATGACTGAGATCGAAATCCAGATTCAGTCCATGGGGAGCACATATTTTCATATGAAATATCCATCTGTATTCAGACCTGGCAATCTTTTGTACATGATCCCCTCCTCTCCAGTCTGGTGGGATGTGTTCTACTCTCATAAATTTTAAACCATTATGGTTATGTACTTTACGGAAATGTTCTGACACATTGTGAGTTTTCAATCCTCTTCTTATATTGTAGATATGTTCAGTTATCCTTTGTTTTAATTTCCTTTTGGTCATCCCCACGTATTTGATCTACTATAGATCAAATTAAATCATAAACAGGTTCCAGCACTAAAATATGTTAATTTGGATATAAATACATATGTCTAGGTTGTGAATGACCCAATAAACTGATATGCTATATTGGTGTTTATAAGAAAAAATATATGTTTTGTATATGTGTATATGAACTCTTGATTTTCTTGAGAATACAGATATAATATGTGCTGAATAGCAAATTTAATTATGCTTATATAGGAAGTGCTGATATTTAAATTGCAATAATTTAGTCACAATGATTGATATATATATATATATATATATATATATATACACATTTTTAAAATATGACAAAAATCAAAATAAATAAACTTTAACCAGTACTATTGCATTAGTTTCAAGATTAAATCACGATGTAAGAATAATGAGTCCAAATGGTTGTATGTACTGAACTTGAAATGGAGTAGAGGCCGATGTTACAAGGGGAGTAGAGATGCATAGCATAAAAAAAAAAGATCTATTCTGGAATAGGAGTCATGTGGGTGAGAGTTGAAGGTGAAGTACTTAGCAGTAGGGTTAAGAATTCTCCAGGTGTCAAACAGGCCTGTCTCGGTCATGTTCTTAATAAGAGACTTAGATCCCGGAACGGGAACTTGCTGTGTCTAAGGACTGAGATAAAACGGTATTAAACTCTCCCCCTACTAAAACTTTATTGGATTGGTGCTTATGTAGCTTGTGAAACAATGTGCGGAAAAAACAGTGTGACCTATGATTGGTGCGTAAACATTAGCCAAGGTGAGTTCATGGTATCCTAGCTTTCAATTGATTATTAGGAATGGTCTATTAGAATCGCGTATAGTCTCTGAGATCACCTTTGGACAGCTCCTCAAATCAATATGGCTTGGTTATGTGTTTGGAGTAAAGAGTAATCGGAAACCTTGAGGACAGAGAGCGATGGTTCACACCTTTAAGACGAGTTTACTGCAGGAAAATCCCATCAGCATGAAGATTAACAACATCGGTATGGAGTAAATAACAGTTCTGAGGGGTGTTGGGACCCTTAGTATTAATCGATAGAAATTTGAGCGGCATGTTATGGTGTGACCCACGAATAATAAAACAAGATCAGTCGGCAGTACAATTAGAGGAAGAAAGTGTACCTGAGAAATAGACATGTTAGACGGGGGAGCCGGGAGTAGAGAGGAAAAATAAGAGAAGGAAAAGGTGACAAGGGAGGATGTTAGATTGAGCAAGTAGATTCAGGTACACTAGTTTGGGTTACTGGCTACTCCATGAGAGCCACTAAAAAATGGGGGGAAGGGGCACAGAGTCGGGATTAATAAATTGCCCTAGGGGCTAAATATATAAACAACAAACAGGAGGTGAACTAGCTTGAAATAGTGTGGTGCAAGACCATATTCAAAATTAACAACATTGCAGTGAGCAAAGAAAGAACTAGGGTTCTTACATCTACAAATCCATGAAATAATCAGTATTATACTACTGTATAATAAATGTTGTCAATGCAGACCTATCCTTAGGGGGAGGAGATAAACGCATATAGGGGCACAAGCTCACCTTCACTCGACCTGTAGACAAAAAGAAAAAGACAAGTAGGGTAAAACAGCAAAAACAACCTGTGGCATGCGCTTGCTCCAGGTGCCATGGTTCCATGCTACTCCTCTGCCAAGGACCCTTGTTTAATGGTCTATTCTTGTTCCTATAACCAATCCTATGATATTCTAAATCTCTCTTGAACATACTTTGCTCTCTTGTTATGACTCCACTATCAATTTTATCCAATTTTGCTTAGATCATTTCATGCAAATAATAAAATCCTCCCATTTGTTCAAATGATTCCATCTCTTCCTGACTCGGATTAGTTTGTGTTTTAATTATAGTTAAGTCTTCCTCCCTCTCTTGCACTATTATGTCATGAGTTCAAGTAAACATTTATCAATTATGTTATTCCATTCTTGCATAAATTAAATGTTTTCTAAATTATGGGTAAGGTTTGTAACTATTCTTAAATCCCTAGTATTAAATTTTTCCTCCATATACTAGGATTGCTTTTCCCACCATAATTTAATCACTTCGATTAAGAGCTTCTCGAGCCTTAAAAATCTAGAGCAGAAATTGTCTTCATTTATATTATATTGTTAAGTCTACATCTCTTAATTTTCTAATATTGAATAGAGGCATAATAATGTGTGCTGTTGACTGTATATAGGAATCAGACCCGTAAATTAATATAATAAACTCAATCCAGTGCAAGTAACACCCAATATGCTAGGTATGCGGGCGATGGCTAGACATTAATTTGGTCAACATTTAGAAAATCGACAACATTAGTCGACAATTCACATGGTCGACAGTATTATTAGGTTGACAATTTGAAAATAGATTTATTAGGTCAGCAATTGCAATGAAGACAGTATTACTAGGTCGACAATTCTATGTACAGTATTATAGAGTTAGGGATATTATTGCTGACTTAATTATACTGTCTACCTTTGAATTGTCGCCCTAATAATACTGTCTACATTTCAATTATCAACCTAATCGTACTGTCTACATTTCAGTTGGAAACCTAACAATACTGTTGATGCCATTATTGTTGACTTTCCAGCCCTTTCTATATTATGATGTTGATCATATAAATGTCAAACATAGGTATTACACCCATATGTTCAATGCACAAAATTCCAATGAGCATTTTAAAGGGATGCTTTCATTTTTTGGAGCAAAGCCTGAATCAAATAAACAAAGATTATCCAAAAAAGCAATCAAATATCATACAGTTTCATAAGAAAAGTACAGGTAGACATACCACTGTCACCCTCTTAAAAGATAACAGGTCCTTATTTAAAAAAAAAAAGTCCTAATATAACGTTCCCAAAGTTAATATGTCGCTGACCTATAAAGTTAATAATTCTCTCCAAAGTTAGTTTCCTTTGTAGTCTTATATGGGAAAATAGTATTTTTTTTATACAATCCATTATATTACATGCCCAAAAGAGGCATATGCTCTTATTTATTCTGTATCCAGTCCTAGTAGTAAGGAAAGTGTGGTGTTTTTCTCAAATTCTAAAATGCCAGCACATACTGTACATTTTATACAGCAGAGGAATAAACATCCTGTATATTATTATTATAACTTGATAATAGTAAAAAAAAAACAATAAAATATGTAATAAAATAAAAATAAGTAAAAAATACTATACAACTGAGATTCGCAAATGGAAGACATATGTCACAATCATAAGTGCATGGTCTGTAACGTCCTAAAAGTGAGAGAAGGTTAAAATATATAAAAATGTAAAAATCAAATGTAAAATATCAATTAAACTACCTGTTAATACTATCCTTTAAAGAAAAATTGCCTACAAACCTCACTGCTATGTTCGGTGGTTTCCCTATAAAGCAGTCCTCTGGGTACCATCAAGTAGTCACATTGACGGGCCAACTAACTTAGTGTTAGAAGCAAATGCTTCCGTTTCACTTAAACAGGTTCTGCTGAGCAATCATGAAATGTGACAGATTTGGTCACATTGCACACTTATGATTCCTTACACTTAGAGATGGGGAATGGAAGGGGGCGGTCAAGCATAGGTCGAGTACAGTAGGTGTGTATTCTCGTAAATACGATTGATATATATCTGGGCCAAGATGATTAGGAGGCAGATCTCTTGTGGGTGCTGGAGGGCTGGTGCAAATATATGCATTGATAGTGATGAGCAGCAGCATTAGCTAGCAGCTTCTGATTGTGGATTGAGCTCTCTGATAGTGCTTCATTCATTTGTGTTGTGGCTATATAATATTTGTTTGCATTTCTTACTTATAATGTTTACAACCATCATCAGAAAAAAGATTCATTTGGCACTCAGAGCAAAGAGATAGGTTTGTAATAAATTACAATTTAATTGCTGCATTATTCTCCTAACACTACAAGCACACGCTATATACTGTCTTATTACTATCAAATGAGTATTTATTCATTTATGAGGTTTTAAGGGGTACTGGAATTCCATATTTCTCCTCACAGTGCAAGAACACATTATATACTGTGTCATTATTCTATGTGATTCACTTTTTTGCATACTTTTGCAACAGAGATTTTCCTTTTAAGAAATGGGCCATGCATTTCCTGGACTGCATCAGATAAGATATGATGTGTATTTATAGCAGAACAATCCTCTACAGTCTGATTCGATCGCTTAATTTTATCTGCTATATTGGTTTACTTGCACACGAATAATAAAGGGTTTCAACAAATACTTAATTGGTCCAAATCTGGAAAATGTATTTTATATGTTTAAAGAGATGACATATCTATACTGACAGAGACAAATTCCCCCAGCACACTTCTATAGCCAGCAACAGATCTGCTATTTCTACTGTAGATAAAAATGCAAAAGTCTCAGTTGCACACATTTGCAAATGTATGTTGAAGCCACCCACCACGCCAAGGTGCTTTTACTAATAGGGTGGTCCTACTCTAAACAATGAGAGTCCCATATATTTGGGCCATACATATGTGTGTTTAAATTGAGAGCTAACTTACCAAAGAGGTACCCCAGAGACCTCCAAATAGCAATCCAATATCAGTACTCCCCCTCAGCTACTGACCCCACCCTTTCATGCACCTGTTATAGCCTATAAATTGATTTGAGCAACTACCATTTCTTTATTTATATCTATACTGATGCCAGTCATTTACACAATGATAAATGTGGAATGTGTCAACATAAGATCCCTGTATGTTTTTAGATTTGCATCACTTGAGATTTGCATATTTAACACACACAACATCATTTCTCTGTTCTTTTGTACCAGCAGTAGCTATAGCCAAGGTGTAGGGAGTATCTTTACAGGTCATATGCAAGTCTCTGTGCCTGACCCAATGATGAGAAGTTGGTTCAGTTTTCCACCTCAGGTCATCTTGGAAACCCTAAAGATTGTGGAGAGTGACCTTATGCTTATGATATAATCTGGACACCAATATCCCCCTTGTGTAAAATTTCTGTGCATCTGGATTAGTCCAGACCACAGTAGCTGTGGTGGCAGACTGCTTTTAGTAATGTACAAAACAGGTCATATTAGACTTCCTGTCACGCATCAGCCAATCTAATAAATTAACAATAACAGTGATTAAATATTCAAGCGCTAATAGTGTTTACATGCATAAATGAAAAAAGTGCTTAGATATTGTTGAAAATCGGATTCTCCCTGCAATGTGACAAACCAGATCACCATCTAATATAAATGTGAATAGAAAATGTCTTCAACACGGTTGACCATAAACCAAACACATATAGTGCAAATGTGTAAACATATGACTGAAAAAAATATATTTATATTTATGATAAAGATCTGTCCTCTTCTCTTATGTATAGTTCATTCAAAATTATTTTTTCATAGTGAAATACATGTGTAAAAGAAAAACATAAACATAGCGTGATACTGTATAAAAACACAAAATATTCTCTCCAAATTGTGTAATCATAAATTTTCTCAAATTAAGTGGTAATATAATTACATTTTAATTACAGCAGATGTTACTGCTTTATACACTAGCATACAACACCAGAAAGGATTAGAAGCAGTTATACATTTTTTTATACACTACAGACCATTCAACCAGATTTAATGGATTTAGAATGGAAGGAATTCAATTTATCCTTGAGAATAATTTACCATGATGGTAATTATTTTTTGCAAATTATGGGAACGGCGATGGGCAGCAGGTTTGTCCCAAGTTATACCAATTTCTTGGCATATTGAGAACAATGATATTTGGCTCTAACAACCCACTTTGGGCAAACCTGGTGTCATGGCATCGCTACATAGATGATGTGAACGTATATACCTCAGTAATACTTTTGGTTACTAATTTCAGGTCAGATGACATCCACTTCCAGTTTGATGGCTTAGGAACACAAACCAGAAGTATGATTTAATGGTGCTGGAACTCAGACCCTGCTAGTATACATATATATTCTATACATAACACAGAGGAATTTTATTTCATTTTATAAGTAAAGGTATCCTGGGTCCTTGTTGGGTGAACTCTGTTTTAGACACTTTTGCTGCTTATTTAGGTTTTTATGCATGGGCAAAGGGGAAAGCAGTGCACTCCTGTTACTTATTTTGCTAGTTACCCGATCATCAGGTACACAGCGTTGTTACGCATCTCAGCCAATCACTGTCTTGGTGGATTTCTTTAAAATATTAATATGGTTGCAAGCATGAGTGTAGCAAATTTTATTAAGCAGGAACTTTTTTGTTTATAGTAAGATATATGGACAGGCACCCTGCTAGCAGGGTACCTATCAGCAATATGGCAAAAAGGAGGGCATGAAGGGTTGTGCAGAGTAAGATCTGTCCAAACTTCGCGCTGAATCACTCTATCCGCTAAGGTGGTGGAACGCTCCAAACCACAGGCAGCCAGAGGAGGATTACAAGCAGTAGGTAAGACATTTGAAATTAGTGATGTGATTTTTCCGCAACCCAGATAGCTTTCAAATCAAAGAGATAACATTTGAGCTGTATATTTTAGGGGTAAATTCAGTTTGGAGTGATGCTTCTTTTTCTTTGCGGTAAAGAGTTTATTGTCACGTTACTGATGTGAATTTGTCCTTCCGCAAATCCATTGAGCTTTTAATTTGTCAATGTTGTAAAACCATGACGCACCTTGCTATTAAATTCAGTAACATGTCATTGAGCAATTACAAGGTGAGCAGCAACATCACCTGTTTTTCCTTGCGACTAGATGGAGGGGAAAAAATGGTAAAACATTATAAAATAAATAAAATGATTAAATAATAATTGTAAAACACCACTTAGACGTTTACAATATTAAAGAAGTTAAAAACAATTTTAAAAAACTTTTATATTAAAAAATGCAAAAGACCAAAGTGTTTCTGGTTCGTTATCTCCACTTTGAAAAATGAATATGTAATTATATTTTACCATATGTATTTATATTTCATTCCCTCCACTCTAGTAAAGGAGAAAATTACATACTACTGAGATCAATACCTATTTTCCAGATTTTTACTGAAATGATTTCATAAAGATTCAATAGTTTTCACATATTGGGGGGGTATTCAATTGTTAGCGTTAACGAAAAAAAACGAGCGCTCAAAAAATCTTAGCGTTAATACAGTAATCACTCGCGGAATTTCAGCTCGCTGCTCCCTGAGCGGCGAGCTGAAATTCCGCGAGTAAACTACCGTATTAACGCTTTTCGCGCGCAATATTACCGTATAAATGGTAATATTTTTTGAGCGCTCGTTTTTTTTCGTTAACGCTAACAATTGAATACTCCCCATTGTATTTGTTCACATTACAGTTAGTTGTTATAGTATTGTAGGATTTAAAGGGTTTGTATTTTCTTTTTTTATTGAAATATCTTTTTGTTTTTTAATAAAATCTCATATTTTTTTTGTGTCTCGTTTGCAAGGGAGCCATTCCTGGACACTGTATGGAGGAGACTAGGTTGGATGCAATGCAAGGAGATGCAAATGTGGGAAATGTAGCTGAATGTGATGATGTAAGGGAGAGAATGCAGCTGTACAGGCAATGGCGGCATCTGTGATAGAGCAAGTTATAGGCAAAGAATCCCCAGGCCACGACAGTACTGCACTAGCCATTTGCTTGATGGGATACCAGAGAAGGAGGTGATGAAAGTATTATTGCCTATTCTCCAGTGCAATTTATACTCTGTGTGACCTTGTAAAAGATGACCCGGAACCTCAGGTCCCTACCAACTGAACCTGGAATAGCCAGCTGCTTAGTACTTTGCATTTTTTGGCTTCGGGAACTTTTCAGCCAATGTTGGCATCTGTTGCTGCATTTTCTGAAAATTTGTTCCATGTCCTCAAAGCCCTCAAAACGCACACTGCAGATTTTATTAAATCCCTGCAGTGTGCCACAGAGTGGCGTGAGCTTAAAGCAGAATTTTTTGCTTTGGCTCAAATGCCTAATGTCCTGGGTGCAATATATTACACTCACACCACCACTGAGGATGACAAAAAAATTTGTTAACTGAAAACACTTTAATTCGTTGAGAGTTTAGATCGTCTGCCATGCTAGGTAAAGGATTTGTAATGTTCTGATTGGGTTTCCAAGGTCATCGCATGATTCGTTTATCGTGCACCAGTCAGTGCTGTTTAGAAAATTTTAAGAAGGCTACTTCCTGCATGGACGGTTGCTGGGTAAGGAAAATAGTGATATGTCTGTTAATTATTATTTATTTATTTTTTAAGTTTAAATGTTTATGTAGTTCAATTCAAAATTGGATGGAATAGATTTGCAAAGTAAAAGAAAAAAATATAACATTTCATAAGCCAAGTTAATTATTTTTATGTAGGTGATGCAGGATATGGGACTTGGTCCTGGCTGTTGACTCCATTCAGCATCCCAGTTTCGGATACACAAAGAAAGCGATCAAGCGGCACACATTGCCACCAGAGAAGTTAAAGAAAGAACCTTTGGGGTCTTTAAGAGACGGTTTTGCTGTTTAGACAAGTCCGGTGGTGTGTTCTTCAAAAGTTTGCAATAAAATTATTGTATGCACCATTCTGCACAATATTTGTTTTCGAAACAGATTGGAGGTAGTGATTAATCTGCTGGTTTCTGCGGACCCTTCTCCTGGGGCTATACAAGTTGTGGAGCTCGGTAGCCGGATACGCCAGCACGTTATTACCAAATTCTTTGCGTTTAAGTTATTTGAACTTTGCCATTTGTTAAAACTAATAACATAAAAACTAATAACATAAAATAAACAGGTGCAAAAGATTAAATTAAGTAATCATCTATTTTTATTTTTAATAGAAGTGCAAATGACAGCCCATGACATCTAAATCAAACCTTTCTGGACATATTTCAATCTGCTCTCAGTTCAATTTACTACCTAGAAATAAATTTTTTGTTTGATTACATTTTCATTAATTTTAATTTGTATTTTATTTAAAAAAAAATTGTTAATTTTTTAAAAATAAATTGAATCTCTTCGATATTTTTAAGAAGAATAAGACAGTGGAAGGATGGACAGCGCAGAGGACATCAGCAAGTTAGAAGACAGAAACCTAACATGAATAAAGGGTGAGTGGTCACACAATGGGCAGCCTCATGTCAAAGAATCCCAGTGTGATCTGTAGTAATTTGTGTCCTTATTTAGCTTTCATGGTTATGAGGAAGGAAGGATTGAGGGAAAAAACCAATAGTAACATTTGTCATTTGTTTGAATTATTCATTTAAGATGGGAAACATTTAAATATCAATGCAGCTAATGAATAATGTACTGTAATACATTTAAAAATTTTTACAGTGTGTTTTATATATATATATATATATATATATATATATATATATATATATATATATATATATATATGAGTTATTTATCTATCTATGCTTGGACACGTGGTTTAATCTATGGTGCCGCCACTGGGCTATAAAAACTAAAAAGTCTGCCCGACAGACGAAACGCTGATCCTCATCTGTTTATCCTATGGAGTATCTAATATTGGTTATTGGCTCCATTAAGCCTCATTGATCGTGAAGACTGTGATACATTGTCTCCAGAGACATTACACTTACCGTGTCCTCAAGAGGACTCTTCTCTGCACTATTTGTGTTTCAGTCCGGATGAAATTTGGTGGTGCGCACCACACGAGATCTATTCTGAAAACTTCAAGCCGCCTGAGCCGCTTGTGCGGTGGCACGGTGATTCAGATCTACATTTCCCGTTACGGGTAAGCTTTGCTGTTTTTTCCATCTACCAACTGGATTAATTATATCGGTTGAACTGATATTTTATACAGCGGACCAACTCTTTTATATTTATGCTCCATCACTAATGTATCAACATACAGTTGACTTTACGGAGTTATACATTTAACATCATTCACACCGCTCTGATTGCGGGAAATTGCCAACCAATCAGGACACCGGAATCAGGTGGAACTAAGCGTGTTTTGCCAAAATTTCAATACAGAGTTACCACTCTTCTGGTTATAGAGCCAATTGTTGAAAGCCTATTTTTTTGTTACTCTATAGAGATATTTGTCTCACTGTGTACACATATATATATATTTAGGTCCCTATGAGCTTGTGGATCATCTTATGTGATTATTGATTTTATTTAGGTATTATATTCAGTAAACAGAGGTATTATTATATTATGAGCTGTTTGTACATTTATTTTCATATATTTTTATATTTTTTATGTGTATAAATTTGATTTGAACATCTCATGCGCAATCTGCTTTTTGGTTTGGGCTATAAAAACTGCCAAGAAATATTTCTTACCTGCCAGATTGGTCACATATAACCAAATGTATTGTTCTTCTTTCATGTATTGTCTGTTCAAGTCTTGATCATGTTGATAGTTCTGTAGTCTCTGATGTTTTAATACTCAGTTCTGGGACTTTGTAATTATCTTTCGATTTGCATTCTGAAATGAAATGTTTTAAGAAAAAAAGAAAAACAAAAAACTTATTATTTTAAGTTAATGGCACCTCAAACATTGAATATTTCTTATAATCATTCTGTATCTTGGAACCTTTCTTTTACAAAACAAGGTGTGGTCTCCACCTGGCCATCTTAATAGTGGATCTCACGGTAAAGAGATATAGGGGTATATTCACTGAACTGCGGGTTTGAAAAAGTTTAGATGTTGCCTATAGCAACCAATCAGATTCTAGCTGTCATTTTGTGGGATGTACTAAATAAATGATAACTAGAATCTGATTGGTTGTTATAGGCAACATCTCCACTTTTTCAAACCCGCAGTTTAGTAAATATACCCCATAATGTGTATGTAAAAATATCTAACTTGTATGTTATACTTTATAAAATAAATATTTGGAAGGGTCAATACGCACTCATCAAAGATCATTTTGATATGGAGGTCATATAATTTTCTTCTATATGTTGACCTAGATTTTAAAACATAAGGGAAATAGCGTATTACAAATATACATAACACCTTTACTAGGTATATAGAGGAACAAACTCACCGTTTAGGTATAGGCATTGACTCCATCTCTCCTCTGTCTTGATCTTCCTCTTGTATTAGTCCTATTGTAACTGACTCTTCAGGTCTTGTTCTTGTAGATCAGGGGTCGGCAACCCATGGCACGCAGAGCTTTGTCATCTGGCACACCAGAGCAGCTTTCAGAAGTACAGGAGCTTGCCGAAATTGAACTGCTGCACTTCCACCTGGCTCTCCCGTTAAGGGACTGTGACTAACTTAAACTTTTTCTGATCATAGGCGAGACACTCTAGCAGGGCTGTCATCCTGCCCAGGGATGCCAAGAGGGGGGGGGGGGAGCGGCTACTAATTAGTGCTGACAACAAGCTTATTTCCACCCTCCCATTCACCAGCCGCTATGGAGTGGGGCAAATTAGGAGGGGGCGGGGCTAATCGGGACGGCAAGTCAGTGACAGGCTGTCACGGAACTTGGAGACAGGCAGCCAGGCAACAAATCAGACTGCACTGCTGCCAGAATGCCTGTCATTTCAGAGCACAGCCGTAGAGCTATCAGCCTCTGGAGATGAGGTGAGTACAAGGGACTGGGGGGTGGGGGTGTTATAGCCTTGCTTTGTGTATATATGTAGAATTGTGTGTTTATGTATATGGCAGTATGTATGTGTGTGATATTTTGTATGTATATGGCATTGTGCCCGTGTGTGATGTGTCTGAGGGGGGTGACGTGATGGGTGATGTGGCATGATGCGTGATGTAGCTGAGGGGTTGCGTGATGTAGCTTGGGGGTGGCATGATGTGTCTTGGGGGTGATGTAGTGGGTGATGTGACGGGGTGGTGTGATGCGTGATGTAACTGAGGGGTGGCGTGATGTAACTGAGGGGTGGCGTGATGTAACTGAGGGGTGGGGTGATGTGGTGTGTCTGGGGGAATGACGTGATGTAACTGAGGGGTAGTGTGATGTGTCTGGGGGGTGACGTGGTGTGTCTATGGGGTGGCGTGATGGGTGATGTAGCAGGGAGTGGTGTGATGGGTGATGTAGCAGGGAGTGGTGTGATGCGTGATATAGTTGAGGGGTGGTGTGATGTGGCTGGGGAGGGTGTGATGAATGTAATATTTTACTATAATGTATGTATTATATACTGCATTATCTGTGTTATGTATGGTGTTCACTTATTGCTCGCTTTTCCATATTTACATTTTTCAACAGCTCCCAACATTCCAGGATCCATGCTAGAATCCAGTACTAGGTTGTGAAAGCTGCAATCACAGGTTGGTGAGAGTTAATACATAATGGGGGAATTCAACTGGCTGCGAAGTATCTCCGCGGGACACTTTGCGGTGGAGATTTGTCAGAAATCTCCTCCCATTTTTACTTGCACCTGTAGGGGGTGCGAGGGAGATTAAGCGGAGATTTCTACTGTAATTGCCGGCAATGTGGGCTGCGCGATATCTGCGTGTCACATCTCCAACAATTGAATTTCCACCAATATGTCATGTCTAACAAAGTCCAGCCGTGTCCATGTTGACCACGCCCCTTTGGAGGCGCTACTCAGGGGAGGCATACAGCGCCCTTGCTGCTCACCTGTGCAGGGGGCGGGCCCAAAAAAATTGCTGTACAATGTCCCAAAATTTCTCTTGGCGGCCCTGATCCCGCCCTGCAGCCACGATAACACGCCAGCATTTCCCCCAGTGCAACGTGCCACGGAACATTTCTTATCACATCAGTTCATGCAACGTAACACCCTGCGCCCATGAGACGGCGGCCACATTTATCAGTGATAACTTGCAATGCCACATCTCACCCAGGGTCATAAATCACCTTTCAGTCAACCTGTCATTTTATACAGAACAAGATGGAATGTAACTACTGTCTACAAGTGGTATGTCGCATACACTGGCTAATGTGGCATAATATGATTTGGTGCACTTATGTCAGGTATACTATTAATTAGGGGCACTTATGTGTGACATAATACTAATTGGGGATACTTGTGTGTTCCCATTACCATTAATATTATCATTTTAACGTGATAAAATAAGATCTCTCCCCCTAGCACACACCTGGGCTTGAAAAGATTTTTGCCGGCGCACTGATAGAAGAAGGTTGCCTACCTCTGTTGTAAATGGTCCTTGCAGCTGGGGTATGAAGCAAAGATCTGGTTCCTTCTTGGGGTGTTGGGGGAACATTGCCAATAATGTTGAAATGTGGGAAATCCATAGAAACGTTCCCTATAGTTCTTTGTTTCATTTCTTCAGCCATATATTGCACGGTTGTTGCTATTAGCAGACAGTTAGTAGATGTTTGCTGGAGACTTGACCCCCTTTGCTCCATTGATTGTGACATTCTAACCTGATATGTTGTATTTAAGTTTTGACATGCTGCATTTCTCTCCTGTGTGGAAGTCTTCATAATATGGATATCATGCTGCTCTCAATGGCAGTTTGTCTGTTTTGTACGTCAGCCACCTATGACGTCAATCAGTCTACAGGCTCTCGTCCCTGCAAGATTTCTTCCTGCATGATTTCTGCTTCTTTCTCATCCCTAGCAAATTGTGTGATGGAATCAAACCGAGTCATTTCTTCTGGTAGACCTTGAACAGGAACCATTTGTAAAATCTAGTATCCACAAAGGAATTTCAATTGGGCATTGACCTAAAACGGTGAATGGAATCAATCTTAGTGAAGTTATAATTTATTAATATTTTTATCTTTATTTCAATTTCTAAATTATTTGGGAAGAGAGTTGATGCTTCAATAATAAATTACTGTGCAATAATTTAACCACCAAAAACGTCAGAGAGAAAAAGAAGCACAAACAAGCTCCCCAAAATATATACCGCAGATCTAAATAATCGCAAAAAAATTACATATTTATTAACATCCCCATATTTTTTGGATCAAGCTGCTAGACAACAATTTTTATTTTCTTTTATCATCACTTGGAATATTCTTTTCGGTTATTTTTTTTTACTAACTCAATTTGGACTAAAAGCTTACAAGACTGGATCCTACAGGAGATACAAGAACAGAGTTGGTAAGTTTTTTGTTTTTTTTCCAATTTTTTTGGGGCTTTAACAAAGCCTTTTATTTACATTTTACATTGATCCACTATAGGACTCAGCCGGCTCTGGGTGTCAGGGCATGCTGGCACTTGTGATACCCCAAGTGTCAATATGCCCTGGCAGCCATGGGTATGCTGGTGCTTGTAGTACTACAAGCACCAGCATACCCAAACTGTTCATGGCAGCTGGGGCTTGTTGGGACCTGTAGTTCACCAATGTAAAATAGTGTTTATTTCTTTTTTTGGGTCCCCAACCCCCTTGGGAATCCAGCCCCATGCAACCAAGCTGGGCTGGTCGCCATCATGACAGGTGGACCGCCTGCTACAGGTTCACCTTCTATGGTGCCACCAGCTGGCAAAGCCTAGGGCTGGTCGTAGGAAAATAGGGGGAACCCCTTGCTGTTTCTCACCCCGATTTTCCTCTGACCAGTACTAGGCTGGCAGCATTATTTAACACTTTAATTATCATCGTCTGTGACATGAAGTTGAGGTGTAGATGTTTGACTGTATAGAGACCGCTGTACTACTGTACATAGGCAACTGTGTTTACGGAGTACATGTTTCTGAGAAATCAGGGTGTTGGCTCCTTTAAAGAGGTGCTTGACTATGGAAGGACTGCTGTATTTCTGTATTCAGATGGCTACACTGACAATGTATATGTTTCTGTGAAGTCAAATGGCAGTGGCCACTGTTGCAGACTGTGTACAAACTGCTGTGTTGTCATATGCAGATATTTGACTAGGCAGTGCAGCAGATCTGTTAATCAGAATTTATGTTTCCCACTTGCTGACAGCCGATATTTTACTGTTCTATCCGCACTATAATCTTCCCTTCGGCCTGAGAATAATCAGACAGCATAATCACTCCAACTTTAGTAATACAGTCTAGATGTGAAGATCTGAAGAATGGTGTTTATTTTAGTAGTAAAGAACATGTGAGGTCAAGTGGTAAAACTGTAATAAACAAATAATGGAATGCAATCACAATATTAACAGATATAATGCAATGCAAATGTGAAAACATGACATAACTGCATAACTTGACAGAAAATGTTACCATCGAAGCTGTGCTGAGGGGAGAATGTACTGCATCTCTGAGATAATATGTTAGATCTAGGATGTTGACCTCCTCTCATTTACCTAAGGTGCATTGAGAACTAACTACGGAGAGCTGAGTACACAGTAAAGATGGTGGACATGCCAGAAAACATAAAGGCACATTCAACAAGAGCCATGGCAACTGCACAGGCAGAGAAGGAAACTGCCTCCATAGAAGAGGTATGTATGTGTGTGTGTGTATGTATATGTATATATGTATGCATATATATATATATATATATATATATATATATATATATATATATATATATATATATATATATATATATATGTGTATAGTTCTTCTCTGCATAAATTTGATGGGGAAGATTGTTTCTACCTTTGAAACAGTTCTGTATGCCAGGTTACAGTCTCGGATGTTTCGGCCAGATATCCTGAGGAAGTGATCAAGGTCCAATCTTCAGTTGGCTTCCCAGCTCATCTCACTATCCGCGGAGACCTGCCATCTTTTAGGTGGTGTTTCTAGGAGAGTGGTCGCCATTCAGAGGTATTAGGTCTGCTGGTGCATAGATGCAGTCAGCTGGAGATGGATATTATGGCCTATTGGAACAATAACAAAATACCCATGTTCTGCTCCAGAACCAGGGATCGGTTGGTATCCCTAGTGCCATAACAAGCCATTGGAATTTAAGTTGGTCTATATATTTCCTCCAATTCTTAGTCTCCCTCGCATTGTCAAGAAGACCAAGAGAGAACGTCTGAATAGCAATCTGGAGTCACAAAGATCTCCAGAACTCCCTCTAAGGATGGCCACTTCCTCTTCAGCACAATCTTTGTTGCAAAGTCGGTTCCTTCACCGGGACCTTCATCATCTGACTTTAGCGACGTGGTTATTAAAGCCAGAGAACTAGATAGCCAAGGGTTTATCTGAAGGAGTTGTGTGGTCAGAGCAATTATAATATACCTGAACAGGACTTCAGGGACTAAATGTATTAAGTGCAATTCAGCAATATTGACGCCCAGATTTAAAGCGCAATTTGATTAAAGGCAAAACATGCCATTTTATATCTATTACATTGGGTTGACTGGCATCAGTGCAGACTATAGACAGATGGATCAGGTCCATTATTAATCGGGTTTATTCTAGTTCCGGTCAGTTCCAGAAAGTTTCTGATCACTCCATTAGACCAGTGAGTGTTTCTTGGGCAGCACGTCTTAGGGTTTCCACTGAGCAGCCACCTAGTCCTGTGTCCACACATTTACCAAATTTTACTGGTATGTTTTCATGTCCAGCTTTTCAGCTGTGTCTGAGCATTCCCTCCCATAGGGGCAGATTGTGAACATCCCCAAGGAAGTAGTGTGGGGGGACACTGCGTTACAACCCCTTAATCCTTTGGGGATTTCCAATATAGGAAGTGGTGTTTGGGAGAAGGAAGGAACTTCAGTCTTCAGAACTTTAATAATTAATTACACAGCACCTCTGCCTGCACCACAACCGCAAAGTGTCCCCCAGATGGATTTGAAGAAATGATTTAATGCACATGTAAAAATCCTCTTTTTCTTAACCCGAGTGGTATATTTTTAGTGTATAAGGTGTGCGCCTGCGACATACAGGATGTAATGTGATTTTAACAATACAACACATCACACAGAACATTGAAATGTGCTTGTATTATGCTTTACAGAAGAGTGAGTAGAGGACGCACAGGAGGTGGCCATGAAGGAGGCATCAAAATCTTAAGAATTGGCTGCGGAGGAGAAGTCACTGCAATCCCAGGTGGAGGAGGACTCTGCAGATGATACGCCAAAATCCCAGGCGGTGGTGGTCACAGAGGAGGCATTCCAGTCCCAGGAAGTAGGCACCGAGACATATTTGATAAAGTTTGGCTGTAATTTTAACTCGTACAAAAAGCAAAGATATGTTCATCTAGACCTCAGACATCTAATAACTTGTAAGTGGATTCAGTGCAATCGGAGACTACAAGAATTGAACTCAAAGCTGTTTTTGGAGTATTGTTTTTAGCTGGGTTGTCTTTGTGCTGGTCGACAAAATCCAAATGATTTATGGGATTCAGACGTTACTGGGATTGAAATACTTCTAATAACAAAAAATAAGATTCATATTTTTACTCAATTTGAGGTTTGATGACAGTACAACTCGGGCCGAAAGAACACATCGTTTAGCTCCTACCCGAGATATATTTGAAATCTTTGTCCACAATTGCCAAAAGACATATGCACCATTTGAATATCTAACATTAGATGAAGAGCTGGTAGCCTACAGATGAAGATGTGGCTTCAGATAGTATATTCTCTCCAAGCCAGCCAAATACGTTATAGAGATTTACACAGTGGTAGATGCAAAAACATATTACACATTGAAGCTTGAAATTTATTATGGAAAACAACCCGACAATAGACCCTTTGCCTTTTGCCTTATGATGTTGTGGACCGTATAGCGACCATGGATAACTTTTTCACTAGTTGCGAAACTGCAGAAAATGTATTTCGTAATCATAAACTTACTTTAGTTATTACTTTGCATGCAAACAAAACTTGCATCCCACCACAATTCAAGCGAGGGGAGAAGTTATCACTGGTTTCCAAAAAGATATTACCTTTGTTTCTTATGTGCCAAAACCATGTAAGCTTGTTCATATGATATCTACTTTACATCATGATAAAGAAATAGACACTAAGACGGGAGATCAACGACAGCCAGCTTGCATTACTTTCTATAATCAAACCAAGGATGGAGTGGGCATTGTCGACAAGCTTATTAGAACATATGATGTGTTCCGTAATTCTAAACGCTGGTCCCTAACTATATTAATGCTAAACCACGCAGACATCAATGTTGTGGTATTGCTTATGATGAATAATGGGATAGAGAAAAGAAAATCCAATCAGAGAAGATAATTCATTTGCAAATTGGGACTTTCATTGGTTGAAGAGCACATGAGAACAAAGAAAGAAACTCCCCGACTTCCACGGGACTTGCGTAAACGTCTTTATGAATACTTTGGAGAGACCACAGAAGAAAAGTCGGCAAAAAGGTCTAAATTCATGTAGCGATTCTCTACGTGCCCAGGGAAGAAAGACCGAAAAGCAAAATACCTATTTGAAAAGTGTGAAGCACCTATATGCTTAGGACACACTCATTGTTTACGGAAAAACTGCCCTAATGTCAGCCAAGAGTGACTGAATTGATTAAGTTTATTTGAATTATTTCTAATTGTTCTTAAGCTTAATTTTTACTAATGTTTGTGATTCAAATGTGTGCCGAAGATTGTTTTAAAAAAAGTGTTGTTACTAGAAGGCTTATATCTTTATTTGGTAAAAAATAGTTTTATTTTTGTTTTCTTGTTTTAAAACATTAAAGAGTTTATTCTCTTTTTTATTATTTTATTTTTATTTTTATACCTTAAGGGACAAGAATCGATGTGATGACAGTCAGAATTACTGTCGTACTAAATTGGTATACTGATGGTGAAGTACTGTATAGCATGTGGTATGAAATACCCCACATGGTTTGTCATGTTGATTTTTTTTTTTTTTCCACCTGACTCATGGAAGGTAAAAAGCTGTGTGCAGGTAAGTTTTTAGCCCAGATAAATAAGCATAGCATCTGATCATGTTAGGACTGGCCAGAATGAGAACAGTTTGGCATGAGTTGGTCAGCTTAATATATATATTGCAATATGTGGCACTGACATTCTCTGGTTTTAATATAAAAAGTAGATAGAACAGCATTTATTGTGTATTTGGTGAGTGCAGAGTATCCATGGTTTGTTTATACAATGTTAGGCAACCCCCTCTTGTACCCAAGTTTGTACATGGAGAGTGTAGACACTCAATTCCTTTTTTGTTTACATATAAAGCAAAAAGAGGTGGATTCTGAAGATAACTAACGATTGCATTTGTTAATTGCTCCCATGTGGAATGGATCATGGTTGGTATATTGTGGATATGGTCCATTTTTTGTTCTAAATTAGTATTTGCTTTGATACATCTTGTCTTGTCAACTGCAGCTCCTTCCTAAGGAGTGAAATTGCAAGGTGTAATTTCCCAATAAAAAAAAATGGGATTTTTATACTTACGTAAAATCCGTTTCTCTTGATCCATTGGGGGACATCGGGACCTTGGGGTATAGAGTAGGGACAGGCGAACACCGGCACTTTAACTTTAGTTAAAAAAAAAATGTACCCCACCTCCTGCTAGAGCCCAGTCTATGTTTAACTAAGCCCACAGAAAGGGAGATGGAGAGATGGCTCAGAGAGCCGCCGGCTGTCAGACCCACAGAGACAAAGTCTCCGCTAACATAAAATAAAATAAAATATAAAATAAATCAAAATTGGCTGCTAAGCAACCCAGTGCACAGCCCGTTCGCCGGGCACTTAAACTAGACTGGGCTCTAGCAGGAGGTGGGGTACATTTTTTTTTTAACTAAAGTTAAAGTGCCAGTGTTCGCCTGTCCCTACTCTATACCCCAAGGATGTTAGAGAAATATATATTTTATTAACTTGATTACAATTTGACCTATCCCACTGTAGAAGAGAAAGTATTGTATATAGTAATGTGGCTCGTAATAAATAATCTTCATTAGACAAAGTACAAAGTCTGCTCTATAATGGTGAGGTTTGAGAATCAGTATGTGAATACATTCACTATAGGATACTGAAATTTTCCTCCTATGTCAAGTAGTTTGGAGTTTTTATTTGGCCAGTAGTGGAGTAATGGTCCAGGTGTGGTATTTGATAATTGTCATTTAAACCTAACATTATATCTATGGATGTGGGGGAGAGAGCGATAACATTTAAGAAAAGATTAATGCGTTTCTTCCAACAGAATGCTGCCTCCGCCGTCAGCAGGCCAGGGAACAGACCCTGTCCACACTCCTGAATCATTGTGGACAACAGTGCAGACCACAGAGACTTGTGTGTCTTTGCCTAGACCAGTGTTGGCTAACCTGTGACACTCCAGGTTTTGTGAAACTACAAGTCCCAGCATAACCTTCCAGCAATACGCTGCTATATATTGGCAAAGCATGCTGGGACTTGTAGTTTCACAGGTTAGCCAAGACTGGCCTAGACAAAGCTTGCAATTCTAAAGGTGTCTGACTTTATGGTGGTTATCAGCATGTCTCCAACATGCAGTCCTCTGGCTAGTACTGTGTTCACACTAACATGAATCTTTCAGAGAATCTCAATTAATATAGCAACTCTGAGCTCTGCAGAGCTAGAAAAATATGGAACTTCTTTAAACCCATAGAGCTTACTTGCCAACTTTATGTTGGTGGACCCTGTGAGATCATGGAGGGGAGGAGCATGGTGTGGAGGGGTGGCAGGTTTGTGACAAATCAAGCCAATAAACTAAAATATTTGGACTTGCTTAAACTGCATTAGTTAGTAGAGATTATAAAATAGGTTTTATGCTGTTATATGTTTATTTTCTCTTTTTCACAGCAAATGTGCACTAATGTGATTAAGTTAAGTTCCAACAGGAAGATGAGACACATGGAGAAGTGGGCCTGGGCCTGGGCCCACGTCTATACCTAAGTGCCTGACAGAGAATAGGCGATGGCAGTAGCATTTTTCTTTCTGGAGGTATTCACATAGTGTCATCAAGTCTTTTGGGGTGTTCTTCAAGGATCTCATGGTCTACTTTGACGAGAGTAACAGCAGGATATCATGGATCCCATCTGTGTCTTTGTACTTACATCCACAGCTCCCCTCTCTACAGTTCTGAGCAACCACTTCGGACATCAGGTGGTGGTTTCCTCATCAGCCCAGGAATGATCATGGCTTCCTAAGCATGCAAGGTGTGGAGATGTATGTCACCATTGGGGTGGTGTCTGGTTAGATTTTGTCTCAACTTCCTTCCCACCTTGACAAACACCGCTCACTGCCGTGGCTTCCACTAGAGATAGTTTTACTGTTTTTGCTTTGCTCCAGCCATCACTCCATTAAATGACCAAGTCAGGTGGACATATTTTTGCACTTATGGAATAGTAAAAAAATAAAGGCATTAAGCTAATACTAATGAGGTTGAGCAGGAAGCTATGCCAAGTTATAATGCCACAAATTTCAAGTGCACAACTTCTATAAGTGGAATAACAAACACACATATAGGGGGCACTAATTACCCTAAAATGCCTGATCGAGATGCTGCTATCTGAACAGGATCTGGACCTGTTGAAACAGCTAAAAACTAATAAAAATGGATAAGAGCGCAAAAACTCAGATCGGCATAAAAATTTGTTTAATAACATCCATAAAGAAAAACAATACAAATTGCTACAGTGTGCACTGGTATTAAATAACCTATAAGCTCTATTTCTCTCAGAATGTTAAAACCCTTTTTGAACACTTGCATAAGTTTAATTACAGTTATACAGTAATATCTCAATATTGGTTGTGTGTATTTCACACACCAATGGCTGTTTCAATAAGGGTTGTCTGTATTTTATATACTCATTGTTATTTTTATAATGTTGATTTTATTAGATCTATGTTATTACGCTATGTTATATGTTTTTAGGGTTATTTATTTATATATGGTTTATTATTATTATTTTTCATGTTTATATTTATTTTTGGAGTCACAAGGAGTACTCTATTGCCTCCTATTTTGGAGAGATATAAACATCACTAAATACCGCTGTTTATTTTGAGGTATATTATTATACATTCTCCCGTTGAATCGGATCTTGATGATGCATAATGTGGTCGAATTAAGATAATTGTTTCCCCCTCCTTTTCTTTTTATGCATATTGTTGCAATGTGGATGTTATTTGTTTTGTTATGCTACAATTCACTTTTTTTTTTTTTTTTTTTATCTTTTTATTTAAAGAGGAGACAACAGGAACAGTACAGACAACATTTTTGACAAGAAAAATCTTAATATTCAAGGTGTATCCTCTGAGTTTTATACTTTTATATCGGTGGGAAGGGAGGGAGGGGGGTAGAAAGGCACAAATATTATCAACAATATTGCTAAAAAATAAATAGGCACGCAAACTTGGAACATTGCTAGGAAAGGCTTTGACACACAGTTATAATGACTGCCCGAAAGAGCAGTGGCATACAGACATTACTCACCAGCCGCGCACCATATCCAGCCTGGGGGGGTCCAGAGGCGGCCCAAAAGCTATGTTCCATCTGCAGGAGGAGGAGCCGTATTGGATAGGCAGCTACGGCTTTCTAGAAAGTACCATGGGGCCCACACCTTATCGAAGTTATATGATTTGTCATGGAAGTAGCACGTTATACTCTCCATGCTTGCGACATGTCTTATGTATGACCGTAACTCCTGCATAGAGGGAGCTCTAGGGTCTTTCCAATGCTTTGCTATTAGAGATTTATATGGGAGATAAGCTTGTTAGAAGGCGCGCTCTCATCAGGTATAGGGCGAGAGAGAAGGAATGACCAGGGAGCCTTACTTATCTGTTGTTCTGATACAGAGTTTATGAGTGTAAGAACCATGTTCCAGAAAGGAACTATGCGAGGGCAGGTCCACCATATATGTAGCATCGTACCTCTCTGGCCACATTCCCGCCAGCAGCTCGGAGTGGCCGTAGGAAACATTCGAGACAACTTATCAGGAGTATAGTACCACCTATAGTACACTTTATAGGCAGTTTCCTTAATTAGTGTGGAGATCGAGCTCTTGGCAATCCCCTCCCTGACCTCCTCCCAGCATAAGTCGTCTGGGGGAGGACCCAAGTAATTTTCCCATTCCCGCTCATGTCGGCCTGGAGTATCGAAAGTATAATCTATGAGCCAATTATAGATCAGGGAGATCATCCCTTTGGTGAGAGGTGAATGTAAACACATGTACTCAAAGGAGGTCGGGGCCCGGAAAGCCTCCTGGGGGAAAAGAGACATGGCGAAGTGTCGAACCTGGAAGTACTCTAAAAAGAGCGGACGAAGCGGTTCAAATTTATGATGAAGTTCTGACATAGAAGCCCAAGTTTGATTAACCACCAGGTCCGACACCACCTGTAATCCCGCCTTTATCCAGAACCTAAATTGCTGGGTTGAATTGCCAGGAGGAAAGTGTGGGTTGCCCCAAAGGGGAGTCAGAGGTGAAATAGGGGAGGACAATTTATATTTGACCCGGCATGAGTCCCAGAGGGATAAGCAGAATTTAAGAGATTGAATAGAGGAGGCCGCTGGTGGTCTATCTATATTGTCCATACCCCAGAGTGATGCCATGGAGGGGACCCCAACATAGTGGGTCTCCAGGTCCACCCAAGCTATGGACTGGTAAAGCGCATAAGTTACCGCCACCTGGGTCAAATGAGATGCCAAATAATAAAATGTAATGTCTGGATAACCCCTGCCTCCCCAAGCCCTGGGCTTCTTAAGCACTGCTATCGAAATTCTAGGGGGCTTGGCACGCCATATAAACTTTAGAAAAGAGGAATGCAAATCCCTAAACACAGAGTCGGGAACCCTCACTGGAAGAGTCTGGAAAAGATACAGAGGTTTAGGGACCAAGTTCATCTTAATAGCAATAATCCTCCCCAGCCACGATATGATATAGCTCTTCCAAGTCTCCAAGTCCTGTTTGATTTTTGACAGGAGGGGGGGGAAGTTTTCCTGATACAATCTCTCATAGGATGAGGTGATATAAACTCCAAGATATTTGATCTTATTTGCCTGCCAGCGTAGTGTGAAATTAGTCTGTAAACTGGACCTAAGGGAAGGGGAAGTGTGAAGGAGCATGGCCTCAGATTTAGCCAGACAGTAGGCCATATTCATCGATAAGTTTATATAGGGCGGGTAGAGACTCCTGAGGATTCGTCAGAGAAAGAAGTATGTCATCTGCGAAGAGAGATACCTTGAATTCCCGCGGTCCCACTGTCACACCTGAGATCGACGTCGACTGTCTGTTCATCACCGCCAGGGGTTCTATCACTAGAGCAAAAATTAAGGGCGAAAGGGGGCAGCCCTGTCTCGTCCCGTTGGAGAGGGAGAGAGGGTCGGAAAGAGATCCATTAACCAGAACCCTAGCTGAGGGAGAGTTATAGAGGGCAGATACTCCGGTCAGAAATTCAGCCGTGAAGCAGTACGCCTTCAAAGCTAGAGTCATAAATTCCCAGGAAATCCGATGAAACGCCTTCTCGGCATCCAGTGAGAGCATCATGGCCGAGAGGCACCTTTGATTAATAATTTGAACAAGGTCGATCGCGCGGTGAGTGTTATCCCTGGCCTGGCGACCCGGGATCAAACCCACTTGGTCATAATGGATTAGACCCGGAAGGACTCCATTCAGACGGGTAGCCAGGATCTTTGCGTATAGCTTAATGTCGTCATTGAGAAGGGAGATGGGACGGTAGCTTGCACAGTCGCTAGGGTCTTTCCCATCCTTATGTATAACTACAATACGCGCCTCTAACATTGATTTCGGAAAGGGTTCACCATGTAAGACAGCATTGAACAAGGAGCGGAGGTGGGGAACCAAGGTCTGGGAAAATCTTTTATAGTAGGCTGCGGAGAAGCCATCGGGCCCTGGGGCCTTGGAGGTCTTTTGGGCCTTGATAGCTGCTACTATTTCCTCCGACGTAATCTCATTTAATTGTTGGACTAGGCTGTTGGAAAGGGTAGGGAGGTTCGCTTGCCTCAGGAAAGCTGCTATCGTGTCCGCAGGAGGGGCATTCCCGGGGTTTAGAGCATCCAAGTTATACAGTGCAGAATAAAATTTCTGAAACTCTCGCCCTATCTGATCAGGGCGGTAAATAGGTAAGCCGGAAGGAGACTTCAGGGCCATGACGTTGTTTTGAGATCTCTGGGCCCTCAGACGGGAAGCTAGTATTCTGTCAGCTTTATCTCCCTTTTCGTAGAACGTCTGCCTCAGCCGTTTCAAGGCCGAGGCAGTGGATTCAGAGAGAAGGAGGTTCAAATCAGATCTCACCTTTAGAATTTTGGCCAGTACCTCTTCATCTGGGGATAGTTTATGCTGTCTCTCCAAAGTCTGGAGTTGAATAGTTAGTGACGCACGTTTAGAGGTGGCTAACTTCTTACGGCGCGAGGCCATGCTAATAAGATGGCCTCGCACCACTGCCTTATGAGCTTCCCAGAGGGTCATGGAGGAAGTATCAGGGAGGTCATTAAAGAGAAAATACTCGTCAAGGAGGGTCCGGAGCTCTAAGATAAGTAACTGATCATGGAGAATGGAGTCATTAATGCGCCACGAGGCGGGACGAGGACGGGGTACTATGTCCGATAGGTCAGCTGAAATAGGAGAGTGGTCAGACCAAACCATTGGGTGTATGTGAGCCGCCCTGAGTCTTAAAGACAAATCGTGGCTGAGGAAGACCATGTCTATACGTGAGTAGGTACCATGAACCGGGGAGTAAAATGTGTAATCTCGGGATGAGGGTTCCCTGAGCCTCCAGGAGTCAAAGAGGAGATGATGGGAAAGAAGGGATACCAAGGCCTTAGATTTACGGGACTCCGAGCCACTGACGGGAGGGAGCAAAGTGGACGATCTATCTATGGTATCATCTACTACAACATTAAAGTTCCCTGCCATAATCACTTCTCCCTGGCGTACCTGAGAGAGCAAAGAATCCAGTGCAAACAGGAATGAACGCTGATTCTGATTTGGGCCATATATATTAACTAGGGTGCATATAGTATTATTGAGTTTGCCCACTAGGATTAGAAAACGACCTTCAGGGTCAGAATGAGATGTCAAAAGCTCAAAGGTTACGTGGGATGCAAAAAGTGTAGCCACTCCTCACTTTTTTTGTCTGGGGTCACAGGCATGGAAAGCAGAAGGGTACCGTTTAGATTTCAATTCTGTATGTAAATGACGGGTGAAATGTGTTTCCTGAAGAAAAACTATATCTGCTCTATGTTGTTTAAGTGTGAGATAAAGTGTGGTGTGCTTTTGTGGGCTGTTCAAACCTTTGACGTTTAATGAGAAGATCCTAAGAGCCATCTGGAGGTGAAGACAGGGCCGCCTCAGGTCCCCCAGCGAGGACCGGTCGCACTACAAATGAAAATAAAAACAGTTCCAAGTTAACACAAATGCAATAAGGACAGAAAGTATGAAGAAGTGCCTGAGGCAGAAAGGGAGAGGAAGGAAAGGAGAAGGAAAAGAGGGGAGTAGGGTAGTGGGCAGGGCCAACGTGTGAGGGCACACCTGCTCCATGAAGCCGGCCAGGGAAGGTACAGGGCAGTGCCAGCGGCAGGGGAGGGCCGGACAGGGGCAAAATACCCATCATGGGAGCGTGGCCAGGAACAAGGATACCCAAAAAGCCTGGGAGAATGAACTGAAAAGTGTGGACACCCACACTACCTCCCAGCCAGGGTCAGAGAAGCAATAAAACAAGCTAGGTGGGAAAGTAATGTCGTGAGGGAAGAAGGTCAAACCACTACCCAAAGTCAGAAAAACGGCTACACATATAAAAAATGAGCTAAGGGCAGTAGGTGAGTAGCATAATGAAACAATTAGAAAATAATAATTACACAGAAAGTTACCAAACAGATTAACCCAATAACTGGGGCCAATGGCTCCTACTGCCTCCCAATCTACATGAGGAATACTGAAAACCAGCGATCAGTCATGTAGAGAGGAGGAACGAGAAACCGGGTGGTATTAGAAACAAAAAGAAAACAAGGAAACACCAAGAACATATCAAGGCGGTGGAACAGTAACAGGTGGTTTAACGGTTCTTGTAACAGTCGACCACTCTTTGGTTGGAAGCTTCCGAGATGCAGGGGCGGATCCCGTAGAGCCGGACTGCGATCCCGATGCCGTCGGGAGAGAATGGGAAGACGGAGCCGGAAGACCCAGAGTCCCAAGGAGCTGAACTGCTTCCATCATTGAACGGGCAGAATGAAGCTTATTATTATGCCAAACTAAAAGGCGAAACGGAAAGCCCCATCGATAGCGAATGTTATTGTCCCTGAGAATAGATGTCGCCGTTTTCAATTCACGCCTCTTGAGAAGTGTAAGTGGAGCAATGTCCTGGAAAATCTGCAAGGAGGCATCCTCAAACGTAATTGAGTCAGTCTTACGAGATTCCCGCAGGATTGCTTCCTTGGTGGTATAATAATGACACCGGAGGATGACGTCCCGTGGTTCAGAGGGCTCTTGAGAGCGAGGGCGGAGAGCTCTATGGGCCCTGTCCAAGAGAAGCTGATCTTCTGGGGTAGCAGGAGCTAGGCCGGCAAAGAGTCTTTTAAGATATTGGTCTAGGAGGGATTGATCCACCTCCTCAGGGATACCCCTGATGCGTAGATTATTACGCCTGGCCCTATTCTCTTGATCTTCTTGTTGCTCCTGCATATGAAGCATATCTTGTTTCAGTTGTTGGATGTCAGTCACCGTGTCCTTGTGGGAAGAAGCAGCTTCATCCATTTTAGTTTCCAAATGATCTGTCCTATTCCCAAGGTCCTGGACCTCCGACCTCAGTGAGCCAATAGCTTTCTGTACTTCTGATTGGACCGCCTGCACTGATTTCCTTGACCTCCTGAAACAGGGATTGTAGATCCTTGCGAGTCAGTGGCGAGGAATCCGAGTCGTCAGTCGGAATGAGCTTCGCGCTGTGAGGAAGAGGTGCTTGGGTTCTTAGCCTCTGAAAACCCAAATTTCTTAAGGTTCTGAGAGAGGTCTGGACCACCCGTCTTCCTGCCACCCTTCGGCATGGTACACTCAGGGGGTCAGTCGCCAATAGATCAACTAGGGAAATCTGTTGTGAAGGTTTCTGCGTTTAGATTAGAAAAGAAGACATCCCCACGACTTTTCAAGCGAGAGCCCTGGCGCAGGGGCCATGCGGGTCGTTGTAACTTACTCCATATTGCGGCTTATATTAAAGCAGAGCAATGTCCAGACAGGCAAATATGAGAATGAGGAAGGATGTCCGGGGAACAGGAGAAAGGTGGCGTCCTGGAGAAATTCGTTCTCTCTCGTAACAGAGAGAATAGATAGATGATAAAGAATAGCCAACTCTGGAGGATTGCTCTGACCCTCTTCGTGGGAGCTAAAACAGACATAGGTCCTCTGCACTCACCATGTACAGACTGGGGTGCAAGAGGGGGTTGCCCACATTGTATAGACAAGAAAACAGGGATACTCTGAACTCTCCAAACACATAATTAATGCTATATCAAGTACTGTTCTATATTAAAAACAGGGAATGTTAGTTCCACATATTGCAATATATGTTTAAGCTGACCAACTGACGCCAAAGTCTTCCCATTCTGGTCAGTCCTAACATGATCAAATGCTATGCTATTTTATCTGGGCTTAAGGCTTACCTGCACACAGCTTTTAAAGGCAAGTCTTTCCCTAGCACTAGCAGCCATGGGAGACCTGGGACTCACCTGACACCAGTTGGAGCTCTTCGAGAAGAGTGCAGGAGAACAGATAGGTACTGATATTATAGATCCTATTATCTCTTGCAGCTTCAGAGCCTTTCTTTGTAGATGGGGATCTGCAGCTTTAATATAGAGATTGTAGTACCAACTATCGACCACTGGGGGGCAGCAGAGTATTATACTACACAGCTTGCAGCCAACACTATGTAGTAATATTGCACAGGAGGAGCAGTACCCAGGGGAACAAACAGCACCTTGCACTGAAGATCCAGAGACCCCGCTGCTAGGCAGATGTGAGAGCCTGCAAAAGGATGTTGCCACTCAACAGATCTCCAGCCAGGGTAGATCAGACCCTCTTGCCTTGGTTCCTGCAGGGATTTTCTCACGAGAGTTGGATCGTGCAGCCACGCCCCCACCGGAAGTATCTCACTTGGAGGACAGCAATCACCCAGCTCCGAGGACCACTGACCGGAAGTAGGCCTCCTCTCCTCCAGAACGTCTCGGGACAGCCCCACACAGCTCTGCAGCCCTAGACACAGGCGCCCACACAGCAGACGACGTCCCCAGCCACCAGGTGTCAAGATTTGGGGGGGGGGGGGGGGGGGGGGGCGCTGAGCGGACAGCGGGGTAGACAACAGCCTCCGGATTCCACGCAGGGCAGACGAGAGGTGGCCGCAGCGGGGGCCACTTATATAGAGGGCACTAACCGGCAAGCGGTAGCAGGATGCCGCAGTCACGCCAGATGGGGCCCGCACCTCCTCCAGGCACTCCTCGCGCTGTGACCGGAGGTCCCTCCGGTAATCTCACCGACTCCCCCGCCTCCCAGGTGTATTGAGGGAGAAAGCGGGGACTAGATTTTGGCTCACTCTGAGTTTTTGGGGCTTTTGCGGGCTCAATGTCGGGAGCTCCTGCAAAACGTGTCTGCCTGGTATGGCGTCCTGGCCACGCCCCCTACAATTCACTTTTTATGAATAGTAGTATACACATCAATTTTTTTTATGAATGGACTTAGTACCTTATTTGTTCTTAGGTGTTACATGACCGCCTTTATGTTCATTGGCTAATACTTACCATATGACCATGTCAAACGAGTATATGACAACTCCCATAACTCTGGATGTCTAATCATTGCCTCTGATGAAACGCGTCAGGCAGACTTCTTAATGTGCACTGGTGATTCTGGAGACTGTCTATTTTGAATACCCCAGGGTAAGACTGAATGCATTACATCGGAGCGATTACCGGCCTTACCAAGCCGTGAGTGGAGGATATTGAGCCCGCAACAAAGGTTTGAAAGACACACTTTTTACAACACAAAGTGTTATTTGCCAGGAAGAAATTTTGTTTGTTTTTTTTATACATGAGAATCAGCAGTTGGGAACGGAGGACATTAAGCCCGCCTACAAGCCGGCAATCTCAGCTTAGAGCACACTGCTTTCTGTCGGCTAGGATCTATACACCCACGATTAACAACTTAAGCAGAGTGATGTCATAAACAGATGTGTGGAACAATCACGAGCCGGCTTAATCGTTACTGGCAGTATATGCATATTTCATGTTGTTTCTCAGAACCCAGGTATACTTTACACTGATACAACTCTTGTCATTATGTGATGCCTGTTAAGAGTGGCTGCGCTACTTGATTTGTCATGATATGCAATCTCCCTTCATGAATTATTGATCATTTTTTAATACCAGTGTACACTGTAGCAATTTGTATTGTTTTTCTTTATGGATATTAAATAAATTTTTATGCCAAACTGAATTTTTGCGCTCTTATCCATTTTTATTTGTATAAGTGGAAACCATGTTCTGGTCTGATGACAGTACCCAGGTCTGCCATTAAGATTGATTACACAATCTTACATATCATAAGTAAAATCTAACATTCCAGTGGCATGGTTCTAAAACAATATATGAAAGTGATACTGCCATATTTGACTTTTCTTAGCATTAAGTGCCCATAATAATGCACAGCAATATCAAAAAATTAAATAAAAACCAGTAATGCCCATTGAAAGCAGTACTACTCAATAAAGGTGTTTTTTTTTAATATCATGGGATTGTGCAGGTTGGTGTGGTAATGCATTTAAAGGGTTGATATGCAGTATTTGTCATGAAACATGAATGTTTAGGAATAAGGAAAATGAAGTAGATCAAGCAATTGAATGTGTGAGTGTTCTGTTCATTAAGAGTAATAAAGTAGTATGTAGTGCACCAAGGTGTCTGCTCATAAATTGACCTTGAAGCAAACCCAAGCGAAACGCTCATCGGCATTCACGCAGGATGCACGTTACTCCTAGTGAATGACTAGAGGTTCTTGGTTTAGCCTTACAGCTCCATTAAATCCATAGGGAGTGTCAAGTTATTAGCAGGTAGGTAGCCTTTCACTCCCTACATATACACAAACGGCTTGCATTAATAGACTTTTAGCCATTAGCAAGAAAAGGTCAGGCTGGAAGTTTGACATAATGTAAACTATAAAGAAGTTAAATATTTCAAGACAAAATTCCCAGGTATAAAATAGAGCTATGATTGACTGAATTGCTTAAGAAATATATACAGAGTTAGATAAAAGGCAGGCCATATCTAAGGGGCATATACGGATGTCAATTCACAAAGAAATTAGATTATATCCTTTTTAATGCACCTTGATAGTGTGAGCATAAGTCCTCAATATAGAAGCATTCAGCGATTCTAAACATGTTATTCACTTACACATTTTTATTTAAATTGTGCTGGGTTTTAATTTTATTTTAATTGAATGAAATAAAAATTTTTTAAAGCCGACAACATTTTTCATCAACTTATATATTTAATTAATACTAGAGCTTCTAGTACACCATCTTTTGAACAAACTTCTTGATTCTTCTACTATTGTAGTTAAGTTTATGTGCACCCCAGGGATAATTAAATAACCTTTTAGAAATTGAGATCCGAGGGTACTAGCTCCCAACAATTGATGTGATAGGAAAGCCCCCCCTCTTTCTGTATGAGAAATGGGTCAGTACAGTGCAGAGCTTGCTGCAGACCGGTCAGAGTGCCCATGTTGACCCCTGTCCACTGCCAAAAGCACCTACAATGGGTACATGAGCGCCAGAACTGGACCATGTAGCAATGGAAGGTGGCCTGGTTTTATGAATTAAGTTGGTTTTACATCATACGGACAGCTGAGTGCATGTGTGTGGGTTAACTGGGGAAAGAGATGGCACCAGGATGCACTATGGGGAGAAGGCAAGCTGGTAGAGGCAGTGTGATGCTCTAGGCAACGTTCTGCTGGGAAACCTTGGGACCCAATTGCTGTCGCTCCCTCCTCCACCACATATCACCAGTGTGCTGACCTCATCTTTCTCTGGACACAGCTTGTACTATACAGATACCTGTGTAAAACTTCCCATTGTTCCTACCATGTGTATGAACAGACCTCTTGTATAGTTTTGAATCAATTTTTTATTTTGGGTTTCACTATCTACAAGAAAGGTGTTACTAGATCATTTGTACATATACAAACTCAAGCAAGCTTGGGTACACTGGAGAAAATTTCTCCCGATGAGTTATTGTATCTGTGGACATGTAACCAGTATCTGTTAACAGACAAGCTTCTGTCTTCAATCAGTGCTTTAGCCAGACCTCATCCCGATCCTAAAGAAAAAGGAAATTATAAAATCTGAAACACATTTCCTCTGCATAGTTTATTTAACACATGTCTAATTCTAGTGATGTGAAACTAGCTTTCTACTGCAACAGTAATTAGAGCACTTTATTTTAAAAAAAATTGTTGATATGTAACTTAGTACCAAGTATGACATTTTCCAGGATCCCACCTGGCATACAGATCAAGACCCCATCTTCTCAAGTTGTGTCTTACCCCGCAAAATTCAGAAAGTGTGGAGAGGCAGCCAACCCGCCATTACACACCCCCGAGTGAAAAAGGTCATTTTAATCTACGACAACCTAAAATCCCATAGCCCATATCTTGGGGCTGAGAGAGGAACAGTTGTCGTATGAAGAGCACTAGAGATTTGTAACATTTAGGTTTGTAAACTACCTTTAAGCACAAAGTTTGGGTCTGCAATTTTTCCCAGACAACTTGTGTTTTAGATCACCTAATTAGGTGCTGTTATAGTGCACTGCAAAACCAAACATCTTCAATTACCTTTTCATTTGGCAGTTGAATACTCACAATCCACTTTGCCTAAAAAACAAAACAAAAACCAGAATTAAAACAATTAGCCTTTATTGGGAGATGAGCTCCTCATTTCGAGAGACCCAAATACAATGTGCAGCTCAGAGCATGAAGTATAATCACAGATTTCAGGTGAAACACGGACTATGCAAACTCATCACAGAATACACATTTTCTACACACCTACTGTGCCCTCACTGAGCCTGGCAAGACGCAGAAATTTTTGGTTTGCATAAGATAATTGGATCATACCAAATTAAGATTTACCCAAAAACAGACTAGTTCAACCAACTAGTTGGAAGCCACATAATAGGTCACATTGTGGCTCCTTCTAGAGACCTTCCTCAGTCATGAATGAATTTTGGCCAGCACCTAACAGCAGGCCTAGTATGACATGCAAGGTGTTATTAAAGCAAACCTTACCTGAACTTTTGAAGCCATATTAGACATGTGCACAGTGAACACAGCATACGTGGTCCTATAGTCAGTCACCTAGAGGAAGAGCCCATTTAGTCATTTTTTATTGCAACCAATTGACTTACATGTATATATTAGTATAAGCCTGCTCAGGGCATGAACATAATCATAGTATTCAGGTGAAACACGGACTATGCGGACTCATCACAGCAGGCACTACAGGTATTTCTGCAAACATTTTAAGGTCAGTTATAAACATACAAGCTTTTTGCAGTTCAACAAACCGGTAATATGTACTTGGAAATAAGGTGGGGCATGGATAATCCTAGATTGACCCTACAAGCCATATGGTCTAGAACTTGCACTGATCAATATTGTCCTCTCTGCTACATTGGTAAAAGGAGTAACTTGGGAATATTGACTCCAGTGATTGGAATTCTCCAGTTACACATCAGTTATACAAGACCCCAAGTGGCCGCTGATGAGGTAGGGAAAACAAGTATATTGCCAGAACAAACACATTGTTGATCAGTAAACTTTTGCAAAGGGATCAACTGAAATGAATACAAAACCTACACAGATATGACTATGCTAGGGTCAAATTATCTATGTCAACTTACACATAGTGTTACAGAAATAACTGATATTTAAGTGACCATGAAAAGAAAAATTCTGCTGGGAGGCACCCAGATTCCTACACGTAGTTTAAAGTTCTAGACTTTATTAGCATAGAGTCCCAAATTAAATGTCACAAGGAAATCAGACACCTTTTAAAGTGTACTTTTAGAATGAAAGGGTTCTAGAAAAATATATATATATATTTTTTTAAACACCTGAGGGTTCCCTTCATTTGTATTACAAATTAAATATTTTAATAAAGCACTTACATTCATTCTTTAAGCACATTTTATATTTCACTAGGACATTGCATTTGGGACTGCTGATATTTTGAAGAGTCTTTACATATATTTAAGACTTCAAAGAGTCTAGAACTTTCATTGTTATTGATCTACTGTTTTGGAATACGAGTGACTAAGATTTTATTTATTTGCTGTATGGATAATAAACATCAGGGCACCCCTACATTGTGACTGGAGTACATTTAAGTATATAATAGGGTAGTACTCGATTCTGGTGTGAGCATGCCCCATTGCATCCCATAGGATTTAGAAGTGACTCAGCTTTATTAGCACTGTAATTAGAGGGCAAGTTTTCTGGGCCTAGAATACCACATAACCACAAACTTTAATTTACCTTCAATGACCACAAACTGTTCTTCATGTCAGTATCTGCTAAATTTAAAGAAATAAAATGCAGGTTATAGTCATATTACTAAAGTAGGACACCACAAACATAATTTACTGAACTATGAACATATGGGAACAAGGCAGCACTAACCCTAGGTAGTGATAAGCTACCACATTCCCACCATTAAATAGCTGTACTGTAATAGTGGAAAGACTTTAGAAAAGTGAAAAACTGTCTTCTCCATCTCCAACATTTGTGGATAACATGTAGGGGTCATTTTCTCAAAAACATAAAGGAAACTTACAGCAGCAATATGACTTAAATTCCCTCCATTTGACAGTTTCAGTTATTAACATTCTGACCTTAATATTTAGAATTCTAGTGAGGTAAAACTAACATTCTACTGTAACATTAATCCTTTGTTCATACACACGTCACAAAACATCTGTGTATTTTCCTGGACTCTGCGTAGCATACAGAGCACAGCCATATGAAGTGTCTTACCCCGCAAAATTCAGAGAGTGTGGAGAGGCAGCCAACCCGCCATTACACCCCTGAGTGAGAAAGGTAACTTTACTCTGCGACAACCTAAAATCCCATAGCCCATATCTTGGGGCTGAGAGAGGAACGGTTGTCGTATGAAGAGCAACAAGGTTATCAAATGGTACAAATGTGAACAATTAATTTTAGAGATTACCTTTTAGTTAATTGCTCCATTTCTGTATATTGCAATAATATAAACATTAAATTACCTTATAATCCGTCAGTCTGTTACTCACAATCCACTATTCCTTAAAAAACAAAAAAAAAAACAAAAGCACAATTAGTCTTTATTTGGAGTTTTAATGTCCTCATTTTGCCAAGTCATAATGCCAGGTATAGCTCAGAGCATTAAGTATAATCAGATTTCAGGTGAAACACGGACTATGCAAACTCATCACAGCAGGCCCAGTACCGTCATGTCGGCAAACATTTTAATGTCATAGCTGGTTATGAACCATTAAGCTATTTACACTTCATCTAACAAGACAAAAAGGCTATATATACACACACTAAAAAACAGGTGTGGTGGGGATAAGACATCTTAGATTTGTTGTATGGATAACATTTAGGAGGAGGCCACCCATACATTGGGACTTGTGTGAATGTATGATAGGATGTAATTCACAGGATAGGATTCAGCATGCCCCTTTGTCTTTCTATAGGATATTTAAGCGACTGCTTTATTAGCATTGTAATTTGAAGACACGCCTTCAGGGACTATAATGTATCGGCAGAAACTTTGATGTATAGAATTTTGCAGCTACTTATGCCTTAAATGTAATTTACCTTTGCTGACTGCATAAATTGTCCCTAGTTTTCTTCATGTTGATATCTGCTAAATTGAAGACATGGACTGTTATAAATCACATATTACTCATGTATGATACCACAAGAACCTATTTTACTGACCTATTAACATAAGAACATGGAGCACATATGCCACGTGTAAGCCCAACACTGCAGCACGGACCCCAGATGAGGTTTAATAGGACGCACACCAATCAATATACTGCCACCATTAAATAGCAGCATCATAACAAATAATCTTTGTGGATAACCTGTAGTGGCCATTTGCCCAGATACCAACATAGAAGCTTACAGAATATAACTTTTTTGAATGTCCTCTATCCTGCAGTTTCAGGTATTAACATTCTCAGACTCATCAATATTTAGGGTGTGAAACCTCAGCTTCCTTCTGCAATATTTAGCAGTTGTTCACACCCATAATGTTACAATACCAATTACTACATGTTCCTGGTCCCCACCCGATACAAATCACTGATCTAAAACCCTATCAAGTTGTGTCTTACCCCGCAAAATTCAGAAAGTGTGGAGAGGCAGCCAACCCGCCATTTCACACCCCTGAGTGAAAAAGGTCATTTTTATCTACGACAACCTAAAATCCCACAGTCCATATCTTGGGGTCGAGAGAGGAACAGTTGTCGTTTGAAGAGTGATAGCGATCACATGGTACAAGTGCATTAGGATACGTCTTACATTTAGGTTTAAAGAGTAAAGCTGGGTACACACTACAGAAATTTCGACCAACTTTTAATGCCGAGCGATTTTACATGCGATCGATGATCCGATCGCTCGGTCCATGGACTGCATACACACTAGCCTTGTTTAGGACGATAAAGGGAAGAGTGGACGTCCCTTTAGCGACTTTTTACAGCCATGTTGTCGTGAGCAATGACAAATTTTGTACTCACTGTTGTGGATCAGTCGGAAGTTTATACACACTACACAGCGGAAACGAGATTGGACCGAAAATATTAAACGGTACGACCAACTAAATGAGGCGATAATCGTCCCATTTGGGTACTTTCGACCATCGTGTCACTGCACACACTGACCCGACTTTTGAATGAGCAGTTGTATGTCGGCTGTTTGAGCCGATTATTGGATGAAAACAGTGTAGTGTGTACTCAGCTTAACTGAGCTTAAATTCAGGTCTATAATTTAAGACATCTTGAGTTTCCGATCACCAAGTTAAATGCTCTATTTCTGTACATTGCAAAGCCATAAACATCTTAAATTACCTTTTAGTTCGGCAGTCTGTTACTCACAGTCCAATATTCCTTTATTTATAAAAAAAAAAAAAAAACAGTTAGTCTTTATCTGGAGATTTAAAGGTCCTCTCATTTTTCAAACTCAAACTGCTAGGTGCAGCTCAGAGCATGAAGTATAATCACAGATTTCATGTGAAACACGGACTATGCAAACTCATCACAGAATACACATTTTCTATCGCCCCTACTGTGCAGTGGCCCACTGAGTCTGGCAAGATGCTGGCCAATTCCTGCTATCTGAGATATTGAAATATTCAGGATACTCAAAAATAGGCTGGTTCAACCAACTAACTGAGCCACAGGTAATCACCCTGTGACTCCCAAAGATTTTCCTCTATCACAAAATATGGGCAGCACAACAGCAGGCCTAGTATTACATGCAAGACTAGAGCAAATCTTACCTGAAGCCAGTGTCCTCTTTCACTTATGTGCACAGGGTACACATGTGTGCTCCTATAGCCAGTCACCTATAGGAAGAGACTATTTAGTCATTTTTATAGCAACCAATTGACTTCAAGTATGTTAGTATAAGCCTGCTCAGGACATGAACATAGTTGTATTAGTATAAGCCTGCTCAGGGCATGCACATAATAGTATTAGTATAAGCCTGCTCAGGGCATGCACATAATAGTATTAGTATAAGCCTGCTCAGGGCATGCACATAATAGTATTAGTATAAGCCTGCTCAGGGCATGAACATAATCATAGTATTTTCAGGTGAAACACGGACTATGCAAACTCATCACAGCAGGCACTACAGACATATCTGCAAACATTTGTAATATTGTAATAGTTAGTTATAAACCTACAAGTCATTTACAAGGAGGCAGGGGGGAAACATCATACAGCCCACAAGGTGTGGTGGTGGGGGGGGGGGGGGGGGAGATACAAAATCTTAACTCTTCAGCCTGGGAGTGATATGGTCTAGAAAGAGCACTAAAAGATATGGCAGTCTGCCGCGTTAAGAGTCTTTCGGTAACAATTTGCTCCTTAACCAATAGCACCAATCACTGGAGCAAATAGTGAAATAGTCAGTGGCAGCTAATTAGGTTCAACAAAAATGTATATTGCCAGAACAAAAAGCATCTATCCGTAATCTTTTGCAAGGTGAGCAACTGAAATGAGTAAACAGGACAAAAGCTACACAGGAATGGTTATACCATGATAATGTTATATAGGGTAACCTATACACAGCACTGTAGAGACTCAATGACTTGACTATTAGCATTCTGAATAGGAGGTTAATATTCCAAGGCCTAGAATACCACAACCATAAAACTTAGATTTACAGACTTATGTAATCACTTGGATCTTAAATGTAGTTTACCTGCCACGACTGCATAAATTATTTTCTGGTTTTCTTCATGTTGGTATCTGCTAAATGGGAAAAAAACTGGATGGTTAGGAACATACTAGAGAAGTAGGGTACTTCACAACATACTTTAACACCACACTTTACTGACCTATTAACATAGGAGAACATAAAGTGCATATGGCACCTCTTAAGCCAACATGGCAGCACTGACCCCAGATAGAGACACTGAGATATACTACTGCATTCAGGCATTAATTGACACCTCATAACAGGGAGACATGAGAATGGGGATGAACTTTACAAGAGTAGTAAACAGTCTTATTCTCCAATAAGATTTGCTGATAACGTTCTGCGGCTATTTATTCAGAGACCAAAATTTATCAACAAGCCTCTAATAGGCTTGGTTTAAATTCCCTCCACTCAGCAGTTTGATATGAACATTCTCTGCCTTCTTAATAGTTAGAATTCTAGTGAGGTGAGACTGCAGCTTTCTACGAATATTAAGCCTTTGTTCATGCACGTGTCACAAAACAGCTTTGTTAAATTAATTGCTCTAAATCTGGGTAGAGTACTGTATTTTCCTGGACTCTGCCCATCATGTAGATCACAATCCTATCTTATCAAGTTGTGTCTTACCCCGCAAAATTCAGAGAGCATGGAGAGGCAGCCAACCCGCCATTACACACCCCCAAGTGAAAAAGGTAATTTTATTCTGCGACAACCTAAAATCCCATAGCCCATAACTTGGGGCTGAGAGAGGAACAGTTGTCATATGAAGAGCAAGAAAGTGATTATATGATGCAAGGGTTTTTGGATGTTTGGAAGCTTGTGCTTAAAGTTAATCTATAAACCTAAGTTTAGGACTATAGTTTTCAGATCAACTAGTTTACTGCTCTATTACATTACACTGCAAAACCATGGACATCTCAAGTGGCACCACCTGCAATTCCTACCATCTGAGAAACTGAAACCAAGATTTTCCTAAAAACAGACTGGTTCAGCCAACTAACTGAGAGCCACAGGTAACATCACCATGTGACGCCAAAACACTTTCCTCAATCTAGAAATCAGGGCAGCACATTAAAAGCAGGCCTGGCATTACATGCAAGACTACAGAAAATCGGATGTTCTGAAGCCACAGTCCTCTTTCACACATGCACAGTGAACATACAATATGTGGTCCTATAGTCAGTCACCTAGAGGAAGAGACCATTTGGTCAGTTTATAGCAAACAATTGACTTCCATATATATTAGTATAAGCCTGCTCAGGGCAGGAACATAATCATAGTATTTTTAGGTGAAACACAGACAGCAGATTCAGTTACCAGCATGTCTGCAAACATTATTTTAAGGTCATAGCCAGTTATAAATGCACAATTTATACTTCCTCTTACAAAACAAAGTAAAATACAGCACAAGAGGTGTGTGTATGGGAACATACACTAAGATAGGTAGGTTCTGATGCACTGGAATCTTCGTCACACAATTTGATCCTTAACCAATAGCACTAATCACTGGAGCCATTAATCCAATCATCTGAGTAACAAGGGACACTAAGTGGCAGCTACTGAGGTTGAGCAAACATGTATATTGCCAGAACCTCAGAACATAAAAGCATTGATTAGTAATCATTTGCAAGGGAAGCGCCTGAATAGAGTACAAACAAGACAAAATGTAAGAAGAAGGTTTCTCTTGCCAAAAGCATGTGCTTGTCTCAAATATTTAAGCCATGCACATGTAAGCACAGACCTCTGGTAAACTGCAAATGGCTCATTAAGTCAGTTATGCTTTCCACAGTAATGATTATAACAGGATCAATTCTAATTATGGGTTAATGTTGAGGGCCTAGAATACCACATAACTAGAAACTTAGATTTATATAGACTTTTGTAACCACTTATGCCTTAAATGTAACTTACCTTCCATGACTATAAATTGTTTCCTGGTTTTCTTCATGTTGGCATCTGCTAAACAGAAAAAAATGGGTTGTAATAATCACATATACAGTTCAAGTATACCGCCTGACAAACATACTTCACCAACCTCTTAACATATAAGATGAGTGTATTCAACACAAACGAAGCAATTTAACAGGAGGGTTAGGGCTTATGAAAAGTGATCATTTGTAGATAACAGGTTACAGAATATGGCATTTTTAAAAATCCCTTCATCCAGCAGTCTCTGATAATAGCACTTCCGAATATTGAGAATACTTGTGTGGTGAAACTATTGCAATATGAAGACTTTGCTCATATAAATCAGGCGACCATACAACTTTGTTAAATTCTAAATAAAATCTGTCTACAGAGCACTGCAATATCCTGGCCTCTGCCTAGTATGCAGATCACAAACCTACCATATGTAGCTGGCCATCCCGCCATTATACACATGTGTGAGAGGTCAGGTTATTCTGCGACCACCTAAAATCCCCAGAGCCCATATCTTGGGGCTAAGAGAGAACAGCTGCCGTATGGAAGTGGTCAGACGCTGTAAGAGAAGCCACACTTACCGGCTCGGTGAGACGGCGGCTGTGCAGCCTGCTCGGTACAGAGCACAAGCTGGAGCACATGGCCGGAGAGGAGAAGGAAGAGGCGGAGCAGAGCCCCGGGAGAGGGAGGAGCACTGCCTGGGCCGCACATCCCCCAGTGACGCTCCCCTCAGCCCGGGGCGTGGCTCAGCCGCTCTCCAGGGAGCCCAGTATCACCTCCTGCACACCCGCACCTAATAGGAGCGCTGTGAGTCGCAGGCTAGCCTCATATCTATGAAAAGACCAATCATATCTCTCCTTTGTACCAGCCAATCCAATGGCGAGACACGCTGGAAGCCATATTGGTGCTCCCGGATGCACACTTTATTTGATAGAATAGACGGGGACTTCGATATTTAATATAGTTTGATCACATGATGCCTTGATGCCCCGCCCAGTTCCAGTCACATGACTGATGTCCCATATAGCAGGGATCTGAGGTGCAGCATGGAGACGGCAGAGACAGGAGAACGTGTGTCTGGATCTGGGACGATGTCAGAGGGGATCCAGGTGCTGCTGAGTGATCAGAGCAGTGAGTGCGCGCCTCACTGCCCTCATGGTGAGCCTGGTCCTCCATACATGTCAGTAGCTTGTGTAACAGCTTCCAGCCACATAATATAAACTAATAATTGTCAGCAAAAGTATACATGTATTATGTCATACTAGATATACCCCGTTATTATCCATCCACTACAACCCTTACCTATCCTTATTTGTATTGTACAGACCCAGGAAATCTACTGGGTGTCTTGAAAGAAATCTTGACAACCCAGAATTAGTGGCCATGTAAGGCATAGAGGCAACCTGTACCCTCTCAAACTGTTGTGGAACTACAAGTCCCAGCACTCTAGCAGGTAGGGAATGCTGGAACTTATTGTTTCCCAACAGTTGGAAATCCACAGGTTACTTACTACTGATATAACTACATTACAATCATTGCAATTAAGAGCTTGTGAATAGCATGTGCATATAACAATTTTATTTACAAATTACATAAAAACAACTAATAAAACCTTCTATGTAAAAAAAGTATATATATTTTCTGTTCAGTGCACTGATCTACAAACAACATATACAACAATAACTAAGATCGAATAATAGTGGAGAGTGTCTAATTAATGTCCTCAACGATCAGAAAATATATACATTTTTTACATAGAAGGTTTTATTGTTTTTATGTAGATTTGTTATTAACATTTTTATATGCACATGCTATTCACAAGCTCTTTATTGCAATGATATTAGAACAGTGATTATACAGTTTCCAGCGCTGTGTTGTTTCTTTTGCTTTATTTATTTTAGGACACACAGGTCCTCACAAGCTGCTGGAATTGAACTACCAATGCTTTAGTAAATTAGTGTGGTTTACCTGATATATATTTGTAGTCTCTTCAGCGCCAGGGATATTTTGTTGTGTGTTTATAACTACGCTAAAGCTTGTCTACAAAAACAAGGAAAACTTTATCAATTAGAATTGAGCCCTCAAATGCAAGCTGTCTGTAAAACAGTCATTCTGATAGCTAAATTAGTAACTATCATGTTTTAATTTGCTTTATATGGCATCGCGTTCTTCATTAAATCTATACCCCAAGAGAAAGTGGGTGTCTCTGAGAGGGTGCAGACCTCTATAAAGACATATATTTAAATATGTCAAAGAGAAAACGTTTCAGAAAGATATATAAAATAACAAAATCCAATGGACACATTAATTTAGTTCAAATGTGATTTGTTGAAGTATAATTTTTAATCAATGTCACTTCATTGTATTTTACGATGACGTTATATCTGTCTTTAATGATAAAGATAAATAAAAACCTGATTCCTATATTGAAGAATAAAATTCCTCTCAGTCACTACCTTCTGTGAATAATAGTCTCATATGAAACTAATCTGTGAAACATGTGAAACTAATCTGTATGTAAGTAACAAGATTTGCACCTATGTTTAGTATAAACACAACCTTTTGTTGTATTCACAAGTCGCACCTAAACACCTAATTGTGAAAAGTAATTTCTGAGGGGAACCAGCCCCTGATTAACATTTTGAAATAATCTAGAATCTATGTTCAATATCTTAATAATAAGATAAGTATTTAGAGTCTTGGAAAAAATCACTATCATATCTATTGTTAAATCCTTATTAATTTAAGACTAAATACGACTTCACTAATTGTAATATTTCTATTTAAGATGTATCTGTTTTTTAATTGACCAAAGAGCCAGATGTCAACATTGCCAGGGGGACCTAAAACAAAGGCGTCATTTCATCCGCCCAGGGACTGAACTTGCATATTATAATTAATTTCTTTTTGGAAGTACTATATAATAGTGTAATAATTTATGTATATTTGTGAACTGATCCTATTGTTCAAATAGTGTAAAAAATTTCACTCCGTGAATCAGTACCGGAGATTTCAGTCTTAACGTTTCCAGTTAACTTGATAGCCGCTTTCTATAATTCAATTTCAAACTAATATTTTAGTTAATAAATGTATTTATTTTCCTTTTAAGCAACTAGAACGGACGATCAATTATTATATTCCTGATGACTTGTTGATAATAACTGTCCCTTTAATGTATCTCATAGTTTAGCTGGGTACACACTACAGAAATTACGACCAACTTTTTATGCCGAGCGATTTTACATGCGACCGATGGTCCGATCGCTCGGTCCATGGACTGCATACACACTAGTTTAGGACGATAAAGGGAAGAGCGGACGTCCCGTTAGCGACTTTTTACAGCCACGTTGTCGTGAGCAAAGACTGTAATTTCGTACTCACTGTTGTGGATCGGTCGGAAATGTATACACACTACACAACGGAAACGAGATTGGAACGAAAATATTAAACGGTACGACCAACCAAATGAGGCGATAATCGTCCATTTGGGCAGACTTTCGACCATTGTGTAACTGTACACAGTGACCCGACTTTTGAACGAGCGGTCGTATGTTGGCTGTTTCAGCCGATTATTGGACGAAAAGTGTGTACCCAGCTTTAGTTGTAATAGTCCTCTTCAATATTCACACGTTTTGATAAATTACTCAATTTTATTCCACCTATTGTTTCATTTAATTACCAGACATGGTAGGTCATTTAGTGCATAACCAGTTCTTATTAGCATAAATCTCCATTATTTTTGGAAAAAAACTGTTGAAGGAAGGTAAGAAAAAGTATACAGGTCTATGAAATCTATGGGCCTGATTCATCTTGCATGTTTTAAAGTCGGACGTAGAATGCACATAGTCCGCTCGTATTTAAGTACAAGCGGATCTCAAGAAATGTCTCTATTGGAATCTGGGTAGAAGTATGTGCTGGCGCTACTTCATTTATGGAGACTGACAGAACCCACTGCAGGATATGCACAATGCATATGTGCAATATAGGCCTATCAGAATTTTGAAAAAATATTAAATATATTAACAACTCTTAATACTATTATCATTAATAAAAATATATATATATATATATATATATATATATATTTTACATTAAATACTTAAATCAGAATATTCTTAATGCCTACTGTACATAAAATAAATTTTTCCAGTTTCTTTTGCTTGCAAACACACATTCTGGCATGCATACACACCAGTCATCACTATCTGTCGGCACTTACACCTGCCCTGTATCTGGCGCAAGTGATGCGGCTAAAAAAACCCACTTACCTCAGAGATGGCCAGAGCTTAAATTGGACGTGCGCTCGACCTCTTCACCCCTTACTGTACATTGCCTGTGTGCATACGCCCCTTTTCTCCCCCGTTCTGCCCTTTAAATCATGGCAGTTGTTAGGGTCATTTGTATTTGGACACGAATTGCATGCATATATATATATATATATATATATATATAACACACACATTATAGATTCCAGGTGTGGTGACACTCAAGGACTTAAGACAGGCTGTAATTGTGTCGAGTTGGTGTATTTAATCCAGTCCAACGTCTAAGTACATTACTTTCTTCAGGGACATTCTTAAGAATCTGGCTATGCACTAAATCACCTACCGTGCATAGTATTTGGTAATGAAATGGCAATAAAATTAAGTAATTTCTAAAAATGTGTGACTGTTGAAGAGCAATATTAAGAGGGACAATTATCAAAAAGTCTTCAGGAAACACATTTAAAATACATTAATTGTTGGCATTTTATACATCACACTTTTCCTTCTAAAACACTTTCTCTTTGGCTATTAGTTTTTAACATTTCACTGCCTTTAGTAAACTACTGCCTAGCAGGGAAGGAATTCATTTTAGACCATACCAATAAAGTTATAGACCTATTTATTGGGGCGTATTCAATTGTTGCTCCGGCCCCTGGAAGAACGAGCGCGTTAAAACTATTACGGTAATTACTCGCTGAATTTCATCTCGCAGCTCCCTGAGCTGCGAGATGAAATTCAGCGAGTAAACTACCGTATTAACGGTTTTTACGCGCAAGTTTACTGTATAAACGGTAATAGTTTTAACGTGCTCGTTTTTTTGCGGTCCGGAGCAACAATTGAATACGCCCCATTATATTTGTCTTTATAGGAGGGTGCACCCTCTCACTGACACACCCATTTTTTTCTCCTTTATGTATAGATTTTTAATCCTATAGCCATTTTGGTAATGTTATATTATTGTTTCAGGCCCAACACTATTATTTGTAAAGGCGTCAAAAGGGATGGAACTGGGTAGAAGATTCTATGCGTGTTCAGCCTGTCGGGACCGGAAGGATTGTCGTTTCTTTCAGTGGGCAGATGACAAGGTTAATATGTCATTTAAACATTGTACATCTGGCGCCTTTCTGTATATTGCACTGTCTATTTATATACAGAGCTATTTATTCACTTTACTCTCTATAAATACCACAGCTTTTTCAAGTATCCATAGGAAGCATGTTTCCTGAGCTTGTTAATTAAAGTACAAATTCTACCCTTTTGTTTTTCTATAATAAAATGATTCTTTTATCTACACCTAGTGCTATATAATATGTTTTGTGAGCTTTAGTAAAAGTGCAATGCAACTAGCAAATCAGAACTGGGCATATTTATCCAGAAGCTACAAGACAGTCATTTTGTAATTGGAAATTTGTGAGACACAGAAACGTTGGCATACATTACATCTAATAAAAACAAGTAAATGCTTGCTGAAAATATATATTATACGGTCCGTATTATACACAGACTGTGCCCAAAACACGATACAATTAATGGTAGGGTAGCCACAACTTATGGCAATTTATAACCATGAGAAGTGTAATATTAAACTTTGCAGAACAACGTGATTATAAATAAAAAGTTCTTTTATTGAAAATAAATGAATCAACAAATTGAAAACTTGGTCTAAATTCATTATTATAGTCCATGTGTGGTATGCATTGCAATATTAGAAAAGTTCATTAGTAATGGAGAAGAAAATTATCCTTATACAAAGACTTCAGTGAAGGAAAAGAGGAGGAGCATCCTGCCCCAGCCGACCACACTTTCCTCCAACCTCAAATCTTTCAAGCGCTCAATCAAGACTCACCTTTTCACACTTGCACACCCCATCCTGAAACCATTCCTTCCTCACTCTCTGCCATCTTTATCCTCAAACTTTCCTACACCTCTATTATCTCTGTATACTTCCCTACCCCTCCGGCATACTACGTTCCCTGAGCCTAGTTCATACTTGACAATTTTTTAATGTTTCCCTCTGGGAACTCCCGGAGGGGAGGTGGGGGCATGGGCGGAGGAGGGGGGTGGGGCTTGGCGAATCACATAATTTTTGCCCCCTTGCCCCGTGATGTAATGATGCTTGCTGCTTGCATGTCTTTTTACAGCGGGGGGTGTGGCCAAAATGACGCGATTCCCTGAGAATTGCGTCTTGGCGGCTCTAATCCTGTCCACTTCACTAGGAAGTGAGCAGATGCGGAATGATGCCCTACTCTCTCGGGAGACCTACCCGGGATTTGGGAGTCTCTTGGACATTCCGGGAGAGTTGACAAGCATGGCGTAGCTCTCTCTACCTCCTATCTTCTCATCCTCTTTTTGTAAGGTTTCCTTTTTCCTAGTTGTGTCTTCTAATGTAGTTGCTTTCTCTATTGTCTCTTTTTGTATTGATTTTTGCTGATTATATTGTTTCTGTTGCCCCTTACTTTTCTGTATTTTGTTCTGTTTAATTCTTGGTTGCTTGTGGGTTGCTGCTGTTCCTGTGGTGCCTTATAAATAGGCGAAGTGATGGCGCTCATCACCAAGAGCCGGTTCACATTCTCTCTGGTTGCTCTGGCGACCAGTATTGTCCAGTCCTGTAGTACAGCATATTGGTTTTTAGATTTTCTTTTTATTATCCATCAATATGGGGAAAAAATACATTATCAAGAGTGTTGATGGCAAAAAATAAAAAACCTCATAAAACTTTTTAAACTTCACATTCTCTATGTAAAAATGTTTGTAGGTTTCACAAGCTAGACTTCAGGCAAGAGAAGAGTATAATCGCAGCTGTCAGCCTCCTATGACACACGACCAGTACATGACCAGGTACCTTATTATACCAGATCATTTCATGTTCTTGTCTTCTCTAATTTATGTTATGTAATGTAAAACACATGTTAAAGTTATATATTTGAGCATCCTTAGACATACTGTGAATGTGATTATCCCAACGGAGATGAATAGGAAAAAGCTGCCGCTTTTACTAATTTATTCATGATCATTACGTGTGTTCCAATCCTTTGTACTGGATTTCATTCCTGAAAAACTGCTGCAAAAATGCAGGTTGCTTCTTTGTGGGGTAAACATCACAACAGGTGAATTGAAACCTAAAAAAAGTTGATCTGTAATATGAGCTATAAAAGACCTTTTTGTATGTATAATGTGCAAATAAAAATGTATAATGTATACTGTGTGTGTATGTATATGTATGTATCTATATCTGTCTATCTCAATTGAGACAGCATATAATGTTAAAGGGCAACTGTACCCAAAATTGAGACTTTAGTTTTGAGTGGAATTCAATAGGTTTCGCAAGAAAATGAGATACTACTGAACAGGTGCCCGGCATTTGCCCTGATCCGATGGGTTCCCCACAATACCCAGCAGTACTAGGGTGGTCTTCTTTACATCATTTACCCTTGTATTTCCCATTTACTTGGAGTTTTCACCCATTTACTTGGAGTTTTCTAGCCATCAAGGGGTCTGCTAGACCCCTGGGAAGAAGGTAGGTAAGGAGGTAGGTTTATTCTAGCACAACTTATTGAACTCCACCCAAAGCAAAACTGCAATATTTGGGGCAATTCTTTTTAATATGTTATGCTATCAATGTATGGGACTTTTCTGCATTGTTTATAATGTGCTATAAAACAGCTAATCTTGTATTTTAGGCATTTTTCTAGCCAGGAAAACATTCCCTGTAGAGCAGTGATGGGCAGCAGATGTCCTGAGGGCCACATGCGGTCCCCAGTTCCTTCTAGCTTTATGCCCCTGTCAGCCCCAGCTCTTGTTGCCTGCTTTATGCCCCTTTGTGCTTTACTTGTGGCCCAAGAGAATAAGAGCTTGGACTGCGGGTACAGCCTGGCGGGTCATAAAGCAGAAGAGAGGACTGAACACGATCGGATCAGATGACTTCACACCATGTGACTTCCTCTGCACAACGCAGGGTGGGCTTACAGCACATGTGATTACTTCATTGACTTATATTCCTTAGGTCAGTAGTGGTGGTCACTGTTACTGCCAGTGGGGGGGTGTCAGCGATGTGGGTGGTCTGGAGGGAGTCTGAGGTGTGGGAGAGGTCTGAGTGACATGGAAGGCTTAAAGGTTTGTGACAGCGTTTAGGAACAAGTTAGTGGCGAATATGGGAGTGCAGAAGTCATTTTTGAGATTTATATTTGGGGGTGGCAAGATGTGCAGAGGGAGAGAGAAGGGAGCAGAGTAACATGGAGGAGGAGCAGAAGGTGTGTGAGTTAAACTCTATGTATACTTTTCTTGTATGTTGCGAAGATGTTATTTTTTATTGGAGTATTTTTGTTTGATTAAATGTATTATTTTAACTTATTACTCAGATTAAGGGTAATGTGTGGCCCTTTTGACGGTACCGGCTTGCCCATCACTGGTGTAGAAGCTAGTTTAGTGATGCACAGCTTTATATGGCAAACACATCGTCCCCGTCACTAAAGAGTGCTCCATGCAGATAGCTACTATAGATATTCGATACCTGCAGGCAGCTTTCTCACAGCTGAATTTCCCATAGAATGCCAGATAGTGGCTTTGGAATTCTGTGTTTTTCTGGCTGGGCGTACTGCTCATTCATTAAGGAAAGTAAGTCAGAAAATTAAGTAATTTTTCTCCTGGACAAAATCATGTTACAATGCAGGGGTGCAAATTAGTTTATTATTTTGCACATAACTTAAACATTGGCTGTTTTTTCATCTAGCACACAAATACTTGATAGCTTTATTTCTACACTGGAATTTAAAGTTAATCTAGGACATGCCTTATCCAACTATAAATCTGTCCCCACATTTTAAATTCACATCCCCATCCAATGCAACATGGTTTTGCCAAGGTGAAAAGTTGCCCATTTTGTTTTTGCTTTACTTTCCTTAATGAATCAGGCCTACTTTGTTCAAAATGCATGTGACCATTATATAGATTTTCATTGCAGGTTTCAAGAATTCATTGGACTCCCACTGGCAAAAAGAAAGTTTTGCAGAGACTGCCAGCAGCTTTTACTGCAGGGTGACTGGGGGGGACACTCGGGTCATCATCTGCTTGGTGATGTCTCTATATCCCAGCTGAAGAGCCCCAGTCAGCTGCTGCATGCGCTGGAGAACAAGAAGAGCAACGCACAGTACCTGTTTACAGACAGAAGCTGCACATTCCTGCTGGATACAGTGATCAGCCTGGGTTACAGACGACTCTTGTGTGTGGGCACTCCCAGGTATGTCATGTCATATGTAAGGGGAGGTGACCACCTTCAGATAACCTTCGCTAATTAGTTTGTACTTGCCAGCATGTGACTTCAAGCAGAGCAAAAATTTGTTCTACCAGGGCAATATCAATGACTATATGGCTGCAAAATAGAGAAGGAAGGTGGAAAGATGAAGCAATATGTTTAGTGAAAGTTGCTGGAGGGTACTAGCAAGTCAGTGAGTTGAAGTAGCATGAAGGTGGAAACACATTTTTAAAGTGCCCATCACGCCTACATAAACTGTATCTATTAGCAAAGATTAGACATATATATATATATATATATATATATATATATATATATATATATATATATATATATATATATATATATATATATTACACACACACACACACATACAGGTGACTACATGCTATAAAATATTAGAATAATATGAAAATAATTGGTGACCAGTTTAAGTTTGGAAAAATATTTTGCACATTAGTTATTAATTTCTTGTCAACTGAAACCTAAACTGGTTCATAGATCCTACAGACATGCATCTGTCCTGAATGCATATGTAAATACATTTATTTTGCTTTGCTCACTGGAAGGATAATGAAACGATTATCCCATAACTGAAAATAAGCTGCACATGCACAGAGGATGTCACTTGGTGTCCGCAATCCTACTACAGTCTGTGTTCACAGCAAAAAATAATTGAAGGTTATCTGTAAACCTGGTTTTGGGTGGTGTTAAGCTTTGAACCACTGCAAGTCCGCAGAACCCTCCTGCCCCTCTTTTGTGACCAGACTAAATTTCACAGTATGCAATGCCTTGATATTTTGTCCACAGAAGGACCTTTTGTGGCTTTTTTTTTTTTTGAAAACTACGATACATATTTTTATTTTATGGCCAAAAAAATGTAAAAATAGGAAAATACAAGTCTCAATGATTTAATGGACTAGTCCTCTTAGGTATAGAGATTCCAGATATGTCCTTTAGCAATATAAAATATACACTGTTCTTGCTCTCATACAGCCATTGGGCTCCAGGGGAAGTACACGACGGGTGCATTTGGGCACCAGTGATTTAGTCACTGATTTAAAAGATCCACTAAACCCAAAATTAAACTGCCAGTCATTCTGTCTACTGTGTTTAAGAATCGTCTTCTTCCATCTTAGCAGTCTGCTTCAGTGGAGTGATATATAGAAAGACTGTGACATTTAGTTACGTTTAAACCCTCCAGTTATTTCATGTACTTTGTTCAGCTTTGTAATAAACACACCTATGTATTGTGGTCAGACACTGTCAGCACTTCTTTTTACGTCATGACTTTATCTTGGTTTCTTAACATTTGCGTTATGACCAGCAGCGTAACATTGATTGGCGTTCTCTGTGTATTTTAGGTTACACGAGTGGATCTGGCTTCATTGCAGTAAAGACTCCAAACACAATGTGAAAAGTCTCTTGTTAGACATTGATTTCAGGTAAACACGATAATGACGTACTCTTCACTGTACAACTTGGTGGTACTTTGTATTTATTGGTTACATCCAAATTGCTAACTCAGAACACAGGATTCAATTATGTTTATTTACGAATCTAATAATAACTGAAACACAGTCTTCCTTAATAAACATTGTTTGCAGTTTTAAGAAATCTGACATTGATAGAACAGCCTGTGTAAAATCCTAATAGATATGTACAGATACCATTCTTGGGAAAATCTGTACCTCTCTTTTTTTCAGTACTTCCTGCTAATATGACTTGGGCATTATTTAAATTAGCTGTTGGTGTGAGCTGAAAACTTTTTTGACATAATCTCATGTGATATCCACAGCAGGACCTGCTAAGTGTAATGCATGGGTGGAGTCCAAGGGATGGAACCATACTAATATATATTATTGAGAAGACAGGACATATGTCCCCTATGCTGTCCTTATACACTGTCTCATTTTTTCTAGTTGATATTAAACTGGTAGCTATTCCCTCCCTGATCTCTTCCCAACAAAAGTCATCAGGGTGGTCCAAGATCCCTCTCCCATTCACTGTCGTGTCAACTCTGAGAGGCAAAGGAAACCTCTATGAGTAGATTGTAAATCACAGAGATCAGACCTTTTCCATTAGAGGTCTTCAGGCAGGTTGTTTTCAAATGGCGTCAGATCCCTTAAGGAATCTGTAGGTGGAAGGGAGGTAAGAAAAGGTCTAATTTGAAAAAACTCAAAGAACAGTGGTCTTAGCAGGGGGAATTTCTGGTGAATATCATCGAGGGGCCCAAGTGTTTTGTACTTTAAGATTGTAAATAACTTTTATACCGGACTGAATCCAATGCATAAACTGGAAGATGCTAAGTCCCAGGGGGAATTCTTGGTTATCCTAGATTGGGGTGATAGGGGAGATTGTTGTGGAAAGTTTATATTGGGATTTGCTTAGGTCACATATAGATAGACAGAGTTTAAGAGAGGGAATGGTGTTTAGCTGAGGTGGTCTATGTTTCTTAGAGAGACCCCAGATAGCAGCAAGTTAATTTAACTGGAGAAATGTAGTTTCGTTATCCACCCATGCTGTGTATTGGGTGGGGCAAATGTGGATGCTATTTGGCTCAAATGGGAGACCAGATAGTACATCTTAATATCTGGGAAACCTCTGACACTCCTGTTACTTGTTTTGTGGAGTATAGACATAGCAGTCCTAGGGGACTTATCGGTCCAAACAAATTTAAGGAAAATAGATTGTAGCTTTCATTTCAAGTTGTAAGCGTTGAGTGAGGTGTGTTCAAGACTCCCTTGTGATATTTTACTGGTGTGAAAAGTTTAGATCTTTTCTGAGAGCTATTTTATCCCCTTTAATATTGTGTGATAGCTGAAATGTAGCTGAGGAGAAATGTGTCCGATCGAGACTCCGAGTAGGCAAATTTCTTAAGGCTCTGTTATGGGTCAATCCCAGAGGTTGATAAAACAGAAATTCCTAGGAAAAATACAAGCAGTCAATTGAATAGTATTTGCTGTTTGTAGCAGTATGTTAACTGAAACAGTAGGAAATAGTAGAATAAAGTCCTTTAATGGAGCATTCATTTACCCAACGGATCTCGAATCTGAGGGCGGACGGGAGTAGAGTCTAGTTACATTATCCACAGATAACTCCTGATAGTTAAGATTGCAAAGAATAGGTAATGGCAGTTAGTAGTTTGAGTATTGATGACGCAGTTTAGTGTTTTCACCAGAAGATGGCGATGTTACACGTGCACTTGAAAAGAAACAGATAGTAAAGTCAAACAGAAAGTATACATACCATATAGTATACATACCATACAGTTATTATTATTATTACCATTTATTTATTTAGCGCCACTAATTCTGCAGCGCTGTACAGAGAACTCATTCACATCCGTCCCATTGGGGCTTACAGTCTAAATTCCCTAACACACAGACTAGGGTCAATTTTGTTAGCAGCCAATTAACCTACCAGTATGTTTTTTGAGTGTGTATGGAAACCGGAGCACCCGGTTTCCATCGGGAGAACATACAAACTCCTCACAGAAAAGGCCATGGTCGGGAATTGAACTCATGACCCCAGTGCTGTAAGGGAGAAGTGCTAACCACTTAGTCACCGGGCTGCCCATATGTTACCCACTGTTCTGAAATTCCAGCTGGGTCTGTCGGGTAACCGTGTCTTCATGCAACTTAGAAATGCCTCATAGAGTAGGTCAGAGTCCTAAGCAGGTAACTAAACTAAGAGGTACCTCTCAGTTAGGGACTCTGGAGTGTGCTGGTGTAGCAGCTAGACCATCCTGGGTGCAGTTGATCTGGCAGTGCTGACAAGAAATCTAGGTTCCCCCCCCCCCATTCACACTCTAAACGTCCAAGAAACCCCACTAGGGTACAGACAGGCAGCTGCTGGACAGGATAGAAGGCTGGGTAAATCCGGTCCCGGCAGTGTTGGTGTGTTCACCAGTTTCCCAAGTAAGGAGACAGAAGTGCTGACTGTAAGCAGCAGTGCCGTTAGTAGTACTGTAGTCGTGTCCCTGTGATAGGAACAGGGCGCTCAATATAGGGGAAACGACATGATATTGGGCAGGAGAGCAATAACTCTGATGCTTACAGGAGCTGTCAGTCTGGTCTCAGCTCACTGGGATTGTCGCAGACATCCGCCGTTGCCGTTCAGCTGGTTAGTTTGCAGGAGAGCATTTGGAGCCCAGGAAGGTGATAAGATTAGCCTGGGAAGTCCACTGTTGTCGGAGCGGTACTATCCAATAGGTACGATGGTGCAGTGGGCACAGGAGGCAGTATAGCTGTGGGAGCCGGGGGTCAACAAATACAAGAAAGGGGTATGATTCTGCTCCACAGTGTAAGGGGGTCAGGCTGGGCACCTGGTAATGTATTGAGGAGGGGAACCCCGATGGTACCAGATATTAGATATATTATATTAGTATTTCCAATATGGCTGCATAGCCATGCCCCAAGTGGCCCTTTAATTTTTTACTTCTAAAAGCATGTTAATTTATCATTTTAGCTGAGCTGTGTTTGGTCCAAGTCAGTTAACAAAAGGGACGGTTAGTATCCCTGTCGCCTACACTCAGACATCCTGGAGCAATATTTGTGAATATGCAGTGTATAAATTCACTAGATATTTGTGTCTTATGAATAGCATGTAAGTCATAAGCTGCTGCACTTGCCGCCAATGAATGGAAGGCTACATTCCCATTAATATATGTGCCTCCTCTGTGTTTAGGCAGCAGCTACAAAACTCTGTAGGTTAGACTATATTTACAATGAAGGTATGTGTAGACATGTATAAATGTGGACTACTGATTATATTGCTGATGGATTGTAGGCTGATTGCAGTTACTGTTTAATGGCAAAATAACTGTCAAAGGATGATGTATTGTTTTGTTTTTCAGATATTCTCAGTTCTACAGCAAGGATGAATTTTGTCATTACAACATGTTTAACCACCACTTTTTTGGCGGAGAGGTACAAATTTCATGTGTTTTTGGAACGTATATAGAAAGTAAAATAGATGTTATAGGTGTGTTTAGCAAGAATCATCTGATCTGTCTGTTCTAAAATGAGATCACTGCCACATTCATGTCATGCATAGAAAAAACAACTTTGTATAGGAACTAACATATATAATATGTATGTAAGAAGTGGCTTCTTCTCTTTACACATAATTTATGCAATTATCTAAAGTACAAAAACTTTATACGTTTAATATCGTGATTTAATTTCTGCAGTTACACTTAATTTAGGATACTGAGAATATTATTTGTAATCAAATGGATTGATATTTTATTTGTTTTTTATTTTCTAATAACTAGACCAAGGAGAGTTCATCATAGTACAAAGAATTACTATTAAAAGAATATTAGCATACCTTACTGTGTACATAAATATGGTTTTCTTCCTCTTTATAAGGCCAGTCATCATGATTATTACAAGATTATTTTAGTATTGATATAGCATGGGCTTCTGGGAGGAACTGCCACATAGCAGCAAGTGCATTGACGTAAGAGAAAGTTACTGAGGTTGGAACACAGGGCTATTTGGATGAAGGTTATGAAAGCCTAGTTACAAAATGGTAAAAAGAAACCAATGCTGCAGTGCCATTCACTGACCTTGGCTCTCAGGTGATCCAGGATCCGTTCTGTTTGGTTCTTGGCTGTCTGATGTCCGTACATAGCATTCAAACGGAACATGGTATACAGCAAATGCAGACGCAGTTGGGGCTTGTCCTTCAAGAGGATTTCCTTGGGATGTATCAGGTCTTCTGTGCCAGACAGCCTTTATAGATTTCCGCAAAACTGATCTAACTACCCTGAATGTTCCAAATAGGGTGATAATACATTTAATCTATTAGTGCTGGCGGTTGGAGAGCTCTACAGTGATTTTTTTTTTTTTTTTTTTGTCCTTTTCACCATATATTGCCTGTAAAAGATATGCAATATGCAACTAAAAGAAAGCTATATGACCAGGGAAAAAATGCATGAGTGGTCTAAAAAATAAACTACATGTAATGAAATAATTATTTAGTAAAACTGCCACATGTCAAATCCAAAAAACTGTTACAGTTATTAAGGTTGTGGGAGTGTAAAATAACCCTCCCTAGTCATAAGCAAATTAAATTTCTCCCTTAACTAAGAAGCTTGTTGCACCTGTGCCAGTGATCGCTGACTTCAGTTAGTAAGAGATCTGTAATGTGTTACAGGCTGCCCGGGACACGTGTAAGAAGTTCTTACAGGAAGATAATGGTAAAGGAGTTATCATGGTGACTGATCCTCCTTTTGGCGGTTTAGTGGAACCACTGGCTTTCAGCTTTAAAAAAATAAGTGAAATGTGGAGGACATCGTCAACCACAGGTATGCTGAGTAGAAAACACCTGTTTCATTGTTCCATCTGTATTGATTTGGCCACCTTCTTTGTTTTTTAACTTCATTGTCTTGTTTGTTCTAAAATTTGTTCTTGCTTTATTTAGCTTCTTAGGAACACATATTCGTAACTATGTATAAACTATGTGTAAAGGAAAAAAAACAATCTGACACTGACTGATAGATGGCCTCATAGAGCACTTTCCACCCTACATACACAACGTTCCTCTATACATTCCCAGCAGATCGATGTAATCCCCATATGTTTTAATTTCACAACGTCCAATTTAATTCCAGATTGTATAAACTGCAGTATATCATGTGCAGGTTTGGCCTTTTGTCTACTATGCCTTTTTATCTACTATTAGGTTTATTGTCACCAGTCTTGCATGCAGCATTTCTAGCTGATTATTTCTAATCACTGATGCACTTTATCTGTGCAGATCAATAAATGGAGAAACAGATTCCATGAAGCCAGACCAACCATTTCACTCCATTACCCATGTCCCAATGTGTATTGCATGACTATCAATTATTTCAATACACGCTGAATTGCCTTCCATATCTAATCAGTCAATGCTCTCTGCCACTGGTGCCCATATGTACAGTATATGTTTTTCCTTCAGTGCTGAATGAGACAGGTTGGGGACAGGGAAAGGGAGGGTAAGGCTGCAGTGAGTGGTGCTGCCTGTGTAGTGGTAGTCAAACTTCACTTAGGTTATACACCCAAATGATCCAATTAGTGACCAATTACAAGCTGACGGTGCCACTGGGGAAAGGCTTCATGGGGCAAAGTAAGCAGCTGGTCACAGCAAGCAGACTACAGTATGAGTGGTTTGGTGGGTATATTATGGCACTAATTCTATAGCTGATATAATATGGCAGCAGTGATATTAATGGCCATTCATTTTACTTCCAGCAATTAACGCGTCATTACTAAGCCAGCCGCAGTAGCAGTGCCCAATAATACAGTAATAGTGCCCAGTATCAGCAGTTATAGTGCCCTGTAATGTGAACAATAGCACAGTAGTTAGCATTGCTTTCTCAGTGTGAAGATGCCGGGTTTTCTACCCACTTCATGCTGGCTGGCCACCCAGGCATGTCTTATTATGCCAGGAAAGCCTACCCAGTACCTTCTAGGGTTTGTATAGTCACTCAGGCAAATGCAGTTAGAAAAATACATTTATTGTAATAAAAACAACAGTAAGTAAATAAATACCAGGCAGGGTTACCACATTGAACATACAATGGTTTGCACAATGGCGCTCAGTAATTTGTCATACAAGGTGCAAACTAAATGGCAAAAAAACATATATTAAAATTCCCCATAGACGCTGTCAGGCCGTGGCCTCTTGAGGAGAACGAGAGTAGGCACTAACCGTTATTGACGCTACTGCACTAGCAGGTGCGGAGTCTAACGTACCCCTGGTATTCTCCAGGGACCCCCGCAAGGAGGTTTGGACTTTGCTGCACAAGGTACGCAGGTCGCGGTCCTGCTAGCCAGTTGCCGGTGTAGTGTAGAAGGGTCAGACGGTCCGGTTCAAGCCAAATCTGTCCCTGGTTGTATGAAGTGAATGAAAATAGTTCCATAAAATCTTTAAAGCAATCAATCCTCCGAATGAACAACACTCCCCTTCGAGTGGTTCCTTATATGCAGGGTCAAATTTCCACAGTGCTTTCCCCTCCCTGTACAAACCCCTCTTAAACATTGGTGGGTGCTAATCAGGGGGTTGGGGGAGTGGTTATGAGCTGTGCTTCTTTAGAAGCTACCCTGCTGGGTTGCAGACAAAATGTCTGGACTAGTCCCTTAGAGGCCAATGGCCTTTCCCAACTTCAAATATAAGATATGTCAGCCCCTCCTGAAATTAACCCCTTCCACTACGTTGTGATGTCACGGAGTCCCCAGCTGTTCCTTGCTTCTTGTAGAGAAAGGAGGGAGAATGAATATAGCCCCCTCACCTGTATCCTGGAATCTCAACCTTACCAATAACCCACCTGGCTTCACTTTAAGAACAATGAATAACAGCTTTACTGCAATATCAACAATATAATGTCCCCTTATCCACATGTAATTAGACACTGCAGTTGTACTCCGGTGAGCTGGGGAACAAAACCAGGGCTATAAAAAAGTACATGTTATAATCCATATATTCTGAGAAACGAGGGACAGGCTGGTTAAGGTGTTATCAAACTCGTTTCGTTGCACACAGCACTGGGGTCATGAGTTTAATTCCGACCAGAGCATTATCTGTGTGGAGTTTGTATGTTCATGTCTCCTGTGTGTATGTGTATTACCTCCGGTTTCCTCCCACATTCCAAAAACATACTGGTAGGTTCATTGGCTTCTGACAAAGAGAGAGAGAGAGAGTGTGTGTTTGTGGTGTTTAGATTGTAAGCTCTATTGGGACAGGAAGTAATGTGACTACATATGCTCTGCATATTGGCGCTATATAAACTATAATAATATAACCGTAATGCCCATTAGCAAGCAATCAGTAATAATGTACAATGATATATATCAGTGGAGATCCTCAATCGGTTTCATGTTAAATATTAATTAAATATATTCTTGTTCATATTTATTTACACAAAATAAAAACAAATGTAATGTGCGGCCCTTTGTAAGCTCCCAAAGTGTAGAAGGTTGCAGGTCGCAATGGAGCACACCCAGAAGACATCTATTCAGGTGAATGATCTGCTACACTAGAGAGCAGTAAAATATTTCTGTTACAGGAAATTGTAAAGTGCTGCCGATGTTTTGGATCTTCCCCTACTTCTTGGAGTCACGTATCCTGCAATGTTTTCCTGATTTCAGCATGTTGGATTATCAGGTAAGTGTCTCAATATTCTGCAGTACCCCCAACATGCCCTGGCAGCCTTTGGAGTTAATGAGATCCCCCTAATATATTTTTCCTATAGTAATAACTGTTGATTGACTGATAAACATAATGTCACTATTAAAGAGGATGTTCTGCACACCTGTAATCATATTTGCCAACTTTGGCAGAAAGATCTCCAGAAGGGGAGGTCTCGCTGCTGCGTCCTGGGGCGTGGTCATGTGAATTGTTTCTTTAGGCTCCGCACCTATGCTAAACTTTACCAATTTTGGCCTATGACAGCAGAGGGCGGGACGAGGATGCTGTGATTAGCCCTGCCCCCACACACTTTACTAACGAATCGGGCAGAATGCAGGAAGTTGCCTGGCAGTCCGGGAGAACTCCCAGACATTCTGTGAGAGTAGGCAGCTATGTCTGTAATGATTGCCCTATTCAAAGATATTGCAGCCCTACTTCTTACACGGAGAGATTTCATTATATAGACGTCATCATTTATTTATAAAGCGCCAGCAAATTCCGTAGCGCTTTACAATTGGGAACAAACATTATTAAAGCAATACTGGGTAAAATATACAGACAGAGAGGTAAGAGAACCCTGCTCGCAAGCTTACAATCTATGGGACAATGGGAGTTTGAAACACAAGGGTATGTGCTACATAATATTGCACATTGGACCAGCTAGAATGCAAAGGTAAAAGTACTGAGTGGGCTGTGTATGTACCAATGTTGGTCAGAGGGTTGTTGCCTTGCGTTAGCTGTGTAGACGGTGGTAATAGGGGAGATTAAGATGGTGGTTGAGGAATATCATAAGCTTGTCTGAAGAGGTGGGTTTTCGGAGAACGCTTGAAGGTTTGGAGACTAGAGGAAAGTCTTATTGTGCGAGGGAGGGAATTCCACAAAGTGGGTGCAGCCCGAAAAAAGTCCTGTAACCAAGAATGGGAGGATATGATGAGAGTGGAAGAGAGACGTAGATCTCGTGCAGAACGGAGGTGTCGAGTTGGGAGATATTTTGAGACCAGTGAGGAAATGTATGTCGGTGCAATTTTGTTGACAGCCTTATATGTTAGTAGAAGAATTTTATATTGGATTCGTTGAAATACAGGCAACCAATGTAGAGACTGACAGAGTGGCTCAGCAAAGGAAGAACGGTTTGCAAGGAAAATCAGTCTAGCCGCTGCGTGCATAATAGATTGTAGGGGTTCAAGTCTGACTTTGGGAAGACCAGTAAGGAGGGAATTGCAATAGTCGATGCGGGAGATGATGAGTGCATGAATTAATGTTTTTGCATTGTCTTGTGTGAGATATGTGCATATTCAGGAAATGTTCTTTAGATGTATGTAAAATGATTTAGAGTCAATGTGGGGAATAAACGACAGTTGTGAGTCAAGGATCACACCTAGGCAACGAGCTTGTGGGGTGAGATTTATGGTCATGTTATCAACATAAATAGAAATGTCAGGCAGGAAGCTTCTGTTTTTGGCTGGGGATATTATTAATTCAGTTTTTGAAAGAGATATAATGATTAAACTAGACTATATCACATAACATAGTTGCTTTTCAGAAATGAGTTGAGGTCATTGGAAACCCTGCAGTTCAAAATCTAATACTGAAAATTGTGGCATAAATGTGGATCTTGTATATTTTATTTCAGGTGGACTATGATAATCATACCCTGTACAAGCATGGGAAAACTGGAAGGAAACAATCGCCTGTCCGTATTTTCACCAGTATTTCCGCAGAATATATTGTACTTCCAGCAAGTGAGGGCTACAGGTACTACATGTCTGGCCGTGCCTTATGTTTATTTTAAAGTTAAGATAAACAGTACAAATAATTTCGTCACGAAAAAAATATAAATTGCAGAGAGGCATAGGGGTAAATTTATTAAGCTGCGAGTTTCCAGTGGCTTTGAAAAGTGGAGATGTTGCCTATAGCAACCAATCAGATTCTAGCTATCATTTATTTAGTACAGTCTACAAAATGATAGCTTGAATCTGATTGGTTGCTTAGGCAACATTTCGACTTTTTAAACCCGCTAGAAACTCGCAGCTTGATAAATTTATCCCACAGCTCCTGTATATAATGGAAAACAGCTAGTGGTAAAACTGAATGGATTTAAATAATGATTCTTAATGTATTTAAATCCAGAAATTTGTATTGTATACATTCTCCCTTTTTTGACCTCCTTTGAACACTGAGTGCTTTCTTTCTTATGTATATGTATTTTGGCTTTAAAAAAATATCCTGTCAATTAATGAAAAAAATACCGTTTGCTTAACAAAGCTAATTTCAAGCTTTAAAGCTTTAACCAGTGCTGACTATTATCTATTGCAAGTGGCTGCCTTTTTGAAAGTTTATTGTTTTTAAGTCAGAATGAGTTTTTCCTTAAAGATTAGCTCTTAAAAACTAACTCTACCTGTTCATTATATATTTGTAAAAGCCAGTGTGTAAGTTTATGTCCTAGTCCTTGTTTTCCTGGCTGCACCAGTCCTCCAATTGAATGAGGCTCACACAGGTCTGTTCAATTTCCTGCACCTGAGTTGAGAAAACTGTTCACAAGCAGGAGCAGTTAGCTCTGCCCAGCCCAATTCGATTGATTGGTGCCTAAATGAAGTCTCTGCAAGGAATAATGGGATATATGGTTTTTAGTCAGACCAGCTACAAAGCCCAGCGATAAAAGCTGTTTGTAGTACAGGCAGGAGTTAAAAAAAAGAAAACATAGGTATTATCTGACCTGCCAAACGCTGAATACCGATGCCTTGAAATGCTATTTGCGAGGGCTGTAGTAAGAAATGAGGTAGAAGCACAAGGTTATTCATTGAAGGACTTGCCATCACCACTGTATTGAGCTGCTCGCATCTAATGTGTCTTCGTTAAACACAGAGGCTGGCAAACGATTACCACCATTGCGACACGCAGTATTCCTGCAAAAGAAAAAACGAAAGAGTGAAAAAAAACGAAAGAAAATGAAACGGACTTACCTTGAACCCGACGCTAGAGATGACCGATGGAAAGAGCCATTCCGATGAAAGAACTGTGCGGCACTGAAATTTTAGCGTCAATGTGGGGACACCTAAGTGTTTAAACACTTAACCCCACATTGCCGCTTTAAATTTACATTGACAGACGTCGCGATGATGTAAAATTGCAGTGCCGCACAGTTCTTTCATCGGAATGGCTTACTGTCACCGTGCTGTTTCCATCAGTCATTTCCAGCGTCGGATTCAAGGTAAGTCTGTTTCATTTTCTTTCGTTTTTTTCACTCTTTCGGGTTTCTTTTGCAGGAATTCTGCGTGTCGGAATTCTTAGGATAGATATTTCGTACCCAACCCGGCATGCATAGTGTGCAGGGGGAGATGGGGAGGACAAACTGCACGTGGCATCTTCTTCTATTACTCATTTCACAGCGCATACAATGTTTTAAAGCCAATAGATGTTTACTTCCTGTATTTTGAGAAACCTCATCCAAAAGTTTCCATATAACAAATTCCATAATCCCATTAAAAAAAAAATATATATTTTTTTTTAGACTAAAAATGATCTTACCAAATCTTCCCATAATGTTTCTCACCGGCTGTAGAGTGGTTTTACCATTCTTTCTTATGTTAAATGAAACAAAATGTGTCAGCCTAATAAACTGCATTTAAATTGATCACTGGTTTGATTAGACTTCTAGGAAATTTGATTGATTGGTTGTCTTAAAATAAATCAGAACAACTTTTCAGATAATAATTATTATTAATTTGTAAGGTGCATAGTGCTCCGCAGCGCTGTACAGGACATGCATAAAACGGGGACATACAAGGCAGACAAAATAAATGCAGACATGAAAACAAAGGGTATGGAGGACCCTGCTCATTAGAGCTTTAATTCTAAGTGTAAGAGGGCACAGCTGATACAAGAGGAACAAATGTGGCTCAGAGTGAAGATTGGGACAGTTGGATGGTGCATTAGTGTGAGTAGTGTTATCTGGGATAAGGTAAGCTGTAAAAAAGAGATGGGTTTTCAGAGGGCGTCTAAAGATTTGAAGGCTGTGGGAAAGTCTGATTGAGCGTGGTAGGGAATTCCATAAGTGGGGAACAGCACGGGAGAAGTCTTGTAGGCGGGAGTGAGACGAGACAAGGCGCAGGTCAGAGGTAGATCTAAGAGGGCGGAAGGGAGAGTATTTTGATATGAGATTTGAGATGTATGAATGGGTGTTGCTAAGGACTTTGTAGGTAACGGTGAGTAATTTGAATTTGATTCTGGAGGACACAGGGAGCCAGTTTAGGGGTTTGCAAAGTGGTGCAGCAGATGTGGAGAGGTGAGAAAGGAAGATCAGTCTTGCACTATAAAACCCATCTATTATACACATACACTTTGTTTGAATGAAATTTTCATTTACAATTTCAGTTGAAATTTTTATTTCATTTGCTATTTGTCTATTTTAGGTACTGCTCAGCTTGTAAGAGATATGTATCTTCTGAAAACAAACACTGTGACCTCTGCAATTCTTGTACTTCTAAGGTAATAGATTGTGTTTTCATACAAATTAACATTCATATAGTAATATTGTTATACTGGAACTTATTCCTTTTGCAGCATTATTTGATGGTTCGTGCAGAAATCTGCATGGTGCTTACCTGCAGCAAATTCAATGATTACAACTCTACTTCCAGTGTTGGCTTTGCTCCTTTTTGAAAAGTATCCAGGCTGGGATTCCTGGAGTATACATGAAGCAGAGGAAATGCTTTGCTTGTACTAGTTGGTAGTAGGTGGGGTTTATCCAAAAACAAAATGAGAAGACTTGAGTTTTGAAGACAAGGTGTGAATGTAAAAACCATTGGCCTGCGTCATTACAGTTGTGTAAGCGTTAGTATGTGCAGAGTCTTGTGCTTTCATAAGGATAGTTACTGCCTTGCCTTCTTATAGGATAAAGTGGGTATCTAGGTCTCTTGCCTTTGTGATGGGCATTCATGACCTATACATCACAGACACCCCCTAGAGGGCATGTGGGGAAGATATTTTCAGTTATGAATAGACCTTTGAAAACAACTAATTTGAATTCTCCCATTCATGACATTCCAAGAAGTTACTGAATCTGATCTGTTGCCCATTATCATTTCCTTATAGGATGGTAGAGAATGGAAACACTGCCCTCTATGCAATAAATGTGTGAAGCCATGTAAGTAGCAATCAGCAAACATCCTCGCCTTACTAAAGATACTGCTGAAATACTATTGCGTTCAGTGTTACCCAGGTTTCGTATTGTAAACTACTAATAGGCCTGCCGTCTCTAAGCTAGCTCCACGTCAACCATTTTTAAATGCAAGAAAAATGGTGAAATCCCAAATAGCGCTTCACTTTTAACAGCTGCCCGCTGGAGTTCAAGGGGAATATACACAAAATTCCCAACAGATCATAAAATGTCAACAATAATATTTAGAAAACTTACAGGCGCTATTAAATATTCTCTATAAAGTAACAAAATAGAATGGAAAAATACTTAAATTGTATGCTGGTAATCCTCCAATTCTTATTTCTCACAGGTTGTTCATATAATCATAGAACAAAGAGAAAAGAGCAAAATAGTGTAATACAGTTGGAGGATTACCAGCATACAATTTAAATATTCTTCCATTCTATTTTGTTACTTTATAGAGAATATTTAATAGCGCCTGTAGGTTTTCTAAATATTATTGTTGACATTTTTAAATGCAGTTGCATGTGAATTTTCCATACTAGCTGCTTCAGCAATTCTACAAGCTTCTGCCAGTTATTGCATTGGTCACCGTCCAGAATACTGCTCCTCAGCTTCAAAGCCTTCAATGCTTATATCACCCTACCTTGTTCTACCCAAAAACTTACACCTTTCATCATTCCACTTACTCTCGCCTTAAGACATCTCCCATTCTGTACTTCTCCTGTGGAACACGCCTTTATCCTCCACGAGATGTCAGTCTGGCCACACACATGGCTAGATCCCCAGCAAAAATGACCCATTGGCCTGATATGACCACATATACAGCCCCAATATGAGCCCAACGTCCAATAATAATCCTAATATTATAGATCATATTTTCGAGTATATTCGTAAGGTGACCACTATAGTGCTGTGTATATGATCATGTTCAAATCACACTTAGCAGGCCCCAGTGTGATCAAGAAGTTCCGCCCATTTGATCCAGAATGGCTAGGTTTTGTGCGAGCGTGAATTTGGCCCATGTGTGCTATTATTAATCATGGAGCCAACATCATAACACAACAATATTTGTTTTGAAGTTTCTATATCCCCTAATTAAATTATTGCTTTTTTTGTTGTTTTTTTTTTTTAGCCTGGGCTCACTGCTCTTCTTGTGACCGCTGTGCTCTTAAAGATCATTCCTGTGGCAGTGTTGTGGACGGTTGTTTTCTTTGTGGAGGAAAAGGTCACAAACGCAGTAGCTGTCCTCGCCTCCATGTATCTGGGAACCACAAGAAGTGAGTTATGATGATGTTACATTGTGTGTCTGTAAACCCCTCAGCGCTGTATGTTATGTCAAGCGCTTTTTAATAAAATTCTGTTTTTTTTCCAGGATGAAAAATCGGAGTAAAAGAAATGTAAGGATAAACTTGAAGAAAACAATCCAGATTTCATCAGGTCAAAAGAAAGGCAAGAAGAATAAGAAACACCTGTCCAGAAAACTATAAAGAACCTCATCCATCTGCTGCTTTCCCTAATTACTCTCAACCGTCTGCACTTTTTTAGTGGAGTCAGCAGTTTACTTTCAAAGTAATTGGATACATTTTTCTATATGTTTGAACATTAAGGGCTAGATTTACTAAGCTGCAGGTTTGAAAAGGTGGGGATGTTGCCTATAGCAACCAATCCGATTCTAGCTGTCATTTTGTAGAAAGTACTAAATAAATGAAAGCTATAATCTGATTGGTTTGCCATAGGCAACATCCCCACTTTTTCAAACCCGCAGCTTAGTAAATCTAGCCCTAAATGTATTTTGCCACTCAGCCTACTCAAATGTAATCAATAAACTGGTTGTTTATGTTTGTGTTTAAATTCCTTTTGAATTATTATTATTATTATTATTATTATTATTATTATTATTATTATTATTATTCTAACATTTATATGGCGCCACAAAATTTCCGCAGATGACCATACAGGGTAAGATGTACAGAACAATAAACAAGTAAAACCAAGACTCCAATAGCATAGCTAGTACAGTGAAGTTGGTAGAGAAGAAGTGGTATAGAGTACTGCTCGTAAGTGCTTACATGATAAAGGGAGGGCAAACAGACTGCAGGCTCAAGGGAGTCAGTGGATGGGATCACGTGTAAGAGGGGCAAGTACCGGAACAGGGGTAGATAGAGGAGAACAAGCATGGAGATGGTTAGGTGGGTGGCTGGTAGGCTTTGAGGAACAGATAAGTTTTAAGTGCATGTTTGAAGGAGGGCAGATTAGGGGACAGTCAGAAGGAACATGGTAGGTCGTTCCAGTGGAGAGGAGCAGTCTAGGAGAAATCTTGGATTCTGGCGTGGGAAGAAGTGATCAGAGAGGAGGAGAGGCGACGGTCATTGGCCGATCGCAGGGAACAGGAGGGGGGGGGGGGGGGGGGGGGGGGGGGGGGGGGAGGGGAGTGTGAATGGAGAGGAGGTTGGAGGTGTAAGGGGCAGTGGAGAGTAAGCGGCAATCGACTAGGATATATGTTCGACTACCTAAATATGTGGATCACCTCTAAGGACAACAAAAGGGTAACTGCACCCAAGGCTAAAAATGTGGATGGAGATCAATTAATATAAAAACAAAATTGCACTTACTATAGATGTGACATTCTGTAGTTTACTACATAGCTGTAATAGTCCTATACTGTTTCATACAAACTGAGCAAGTTGAAGCCCCTCAGTATTACTCCTCTAAATTTTCTGTTGTGTGAAAGACATTTAGTGAATATAAAAAATTAATTTGCACTTACTGTGGAGGTGACATGTGCCAGAACCGGTGAGGTCCCAGACAGCTGTAACAAGCCCACTCCCCTCCTGCTTCCAACAGGCAAAGTGTGTGTAAATGCCCCTGTGAAGATACCGCGTTTATCTGGCCCAATGCTACCCACTTCACGCTGGCTGTCCACCCACGGGCGCCTTCCTATGCCAGGGAAGTCTACCCAGTACCTTCTAGGATTCGTATAGTCACTCAGGCAAATGCAGTTATAAAAATACAACAGTATATTTATTGTCATACAAACAACACTAGAATATTATGTACACACAGTAAATTAATGCCAGGCAGGTTTACCACATCATCTCTCCCTTACCCCACTAGTTTAAGGAGTTATAGTCACCTGGCTGTCTGATTCATGGATCTCTCTCAGCTGCATATATAAACTATATTAGAGAACGACAACTCACCTTATATCTTAGGTCTAATTTCCACATTATTTCTCCTCCCTAGGCAAACCTCTGGGTCTATTCTTAACCATTGGTCAGTGCAGGACTAGGGGGAGTTGGAGAGGGCAGTGAAGATGAGCTGTACTTCCACAGAAGCCCCCTGCTGGGATGCAGACAGAATGTCTGGACTAGTACAAAGGAGAACAATTGATACTAATTGGCTTCCCCTACTTCCAAGGATAAGGTAGCAGTGAACCCCTCCTAAAATGAACCCCTTATACTACTTTGTGATGTCACAGGGTCCCCAGCTGTTCCATGCTTCCTATAGAGGAAGGAGGGGGGAGAATGACTGCAGCTCCAGCCCTCTCACCTGTATCCTGGACACCACCTGATCTTTACCCATAACCCTCCTGGCTTCAGTTTAAGGACAATGAATAACATTACTGCAAGTCATCAATATATAATACACAATATACATATTTACATTGAACTACAATGTCCCCTTAACCACATGTAATTGGACAATGCAGTTGTAGTCTGGTGAACTGGGGAACAAAAGCAAGGGCTACATATATCTACATTATGTGAGAAACAGAATGGTCACAGGGTTATCGCACTCATTTCCACAAGCTTTAGATTGATATTTGTGAGTGTAAGATTATAAGGGAGGTAGGCCAGGAATCTACTGTGCAGTTATCTCTAACTGCCGTCTGCAAACCACCGGTGCTTTGATCGCTACCACGGCACTATCTGCGTGCAGTCTTTTATTCTTGTGTTTGTGTGAGTTTCCTCCATTCTCCTGCTTGTATGGACACAGCACAGTACCACTTATTCCTTCATTTGGCCTCTAGTACCATCTCTGTACCCTGACGATATGGAAAATTTACCCCTCACCCCTTCTTTATTATCTTGTGTGACTAACTGCCTCTCATTCCACATGAATGTCCCAGTACTACCTACAACATGTCCAAAATGGAGCTTATCATCTTCCTTCTCAGAGTCACAACCTCCCCTCAAATCCCCCTCTCGTCAATGACATCACAATTTCCTCCATCTCCCAAGCCCGCTGCCTTGTTTCCACCATTGTCTTTCTCAGTCTTGTCATCTACACTTTTGACATTTTGCTAGAATATGCCCAAGTTGTTACCAAAACTCTTATTCATTCTCTCATCTCCTGCCTCATCTACTGCAACCTCATCTTATCTGGCATTCCCCTCAAGCATCTATCCCCACATCAATCCATTCTAAATTCTGTGGCAAGACCGATTGTCCTATCTCACTGCTTCACATCCACCGCACCGATCTGCAAGTCACTACAGTGTCTCATTATATCCTCTAGAATCCAATTCAAATCACTCGCCATCACCTGCAAAGTACTCAACAAACTATCCCTTCATACATTTCAAACCTCATCTCAAAACACTCTCCCTCACACCAACTTATCTCTGCCTCTGACCTGCGCCTTGTCACAATCTGCCTCCTGCAGCTCCTGTCTGCCAAGAACTGTGTGGGACTTTTTGCCTTTATATGTATCCAGCTTGCAGTACCACTGTTCCACCAAAGGGGCCACTGTGGTACTTGGACTGCTCTCCTACCTGCCAGAACTTGGCTTGTTACTCCAGGATGCTTAGCACCTGTCCCTGGCCTATAAAAGCCTGCCTGTCCCAGCAGCTTTTGTCAGTTCATCTGTTGCTTTTACTGCTGCTGGTTTTCCTGTGTATGTATGCTGATTGATTTCCTGGTTTGACCTCTGCTTGGCTCCTTGTTTTGCATCTCCTCTTATGACCCAGAACCGGCTTTGTTGTGGCTTCTCTTCTGCCTTCTCCCTGGTATTAAAATGGACCATGTGGCTTTGACCCCTGGTTTGTTTGTCTTGCTTTACTGTGTCTGTATTCTACTGCACCATTAACAATCCAGTATCTACAGTCTTTGGCATATCCTGCTCCTGTATCTGCATTCCACTGCACCACTACATTCCAGCACCTACACTATGTGGCATACCCTGCTTCTGTGTCTGCAGTTGTTACACATCTGTGTCTGATCCAGACTCCTGGCTGTCTGCCTACCCGTGACGCATCTGGTGCCTCGTGCCCCCCCCCCCCCCCCCCCCCCCAAGTAACCTGCAATCCTGACACCTGTGACTCACCCGGTGCCTCCTGCCTCCCCATTTAACCTGCAGTCCTGACATCTGTGACTCTGTGCCTCCAGAGTAACCAAAGTATCCTGACACCTGTGGTTTCTTTGGATTCTCAGCACTGCCTCTTTGGACTATAACGCTATTGACCTACCTCTTCATCTGTGGCTTCTAGAGTAATCCTTGCTATAACTGCCATACTCTGCTAACTTGTATTTGATGCCTAACCATTTATTGCATCCCTAACCTGTGTAATAATAAACCACTTTCTTCCACTTACACTCTCTCAGTGGTCTTCATATTGGGAATCCTAACACGCCTCACCTCCTCTCTTATAAACAACTTTCGCTCCCATCAGGGCCTGATCAACCACTAGGCTGACCAGGCTGCAGCCTGGGTCGCTGGGTCCTGGGGGGCGCTGCACTGTGGGTATTTTTTATTTTTTATTTTTTTCATTCTTTTTTTTTCCGGGGTGGGGGAGGGGGGGGGGGGGGCTCGACGATCAAAAGCATTGGTGGTCAGTGTGGTTAGCAACACACAGCCAATCGCCAGGCTGCCTGTTGCTGTGCAGCAGACAGGAAGCAGGGCGTCTTCACTTCCTATCTGCTGATCTGAGGAGAGGAGCGACGCTGGCACAACTACAGGTAAGTGAAGGGGGGAACTGCCCTGCATATCTATAGGGAGGGGGGGGAACTGCCCTGCATATCTATAGGGAGGGGGGGGGAACTGCCCTGCATATCTATAGGGAGGGGGGGGGAACTGCCCTGCATATCTATAGGGAGGGGGGGGAACTGCCCTGCATATCTATAGGGAGGGGGGGGAACTGCCCTGCATATCTATAGGGAGGGGGAGGAACTGCCCTGCATATCTATAGGGAGGGGGAGAACTGCCCTGCATATCTATAGGGAGGGGGGAGAACTGCCCTGCATATCTATAGGGAGGGGGAGGAACTGCCCTGCATATCTATAGGGAGGGGGAGAACTGCCCTGCATATCTATAGGGAGGGGGAGGAACTGCCCTGCATATCTATAGGGAGGGGGAGGGGGAGGAACTGCCCTGCATATCTATAGGGAGGGGGAGGAACTGCCCTGCATATCTATAGGAAGGGGGGAACTACCCTGCATATCTATAGGGAGGGGGGGAACTACCCTGCATATCTATAGGGAGGGGGGGGGACTACCCTGCATATCTATAGGGAGGGAGAGGGGGGACTGTCATGCATATGTATAGGGAGGGCGAGGGGGACTGTCATACAAATCTATAGGGTGGCAGGGGGGGGCTGCCATGAAAATCTATAGGGAGGTAGAGAGGTTGATATGTATGAAGGAGGGCAGAGGAGGGGGGCTGATATATGTGACTGGGGGAGTTTTGATGTGACGGGGGGGGATAGCTACAGAGTGGAGGTAAGGAAAATAGCTGCAAGGGGGATGGATGCAGGGTGGGAGGTAAAGAAAATGGCTGCAGCAGAGGTTAAGGAAAATGGCTGTGTGGGGGGGTTGTGGTTAAGGAAAATGGCTGCAGGGGCTTTTTAAAAAATAGAGCAGCTTTGGGGGCAGAATCTCATGATTGTGTGGTGGTCACATGGGTGGTCTCAGCAATCACTAGAATACTAAATATTAGTGAGATGGGGCTGGTAGAGGTTTGTATTTGATTGACAACAAATATTCAGATATTGCTTATATATGCCTGTCCAATGGGGTACTTTTAGCTGGCCATAATGGAGTGTTTTGTTTTAACTAAAGGGCCTAATCATTCAGGGTTTGCATTATAATACATTTTTGCATTTTCAAAACAGGACGCCAACTTTCCAGAAGCCAGCGAGAGGATAACAAAGTTGCAAGAGAGAAGAGCAAGGACAGGTAAGAGACAATGGCACAATCTGTCTAAATTTGAATGCTGGAGAATACACCTGAACATTCATATTCAGGAGTGTTCCTATACACCTATATATTCGGAGGAGGGGGGGGGGGGGGGGCGCTGCGGCCGTATTAGCCTAGGGCGGCCAGAACCCTTAATCAGGCCCTGGCTCCCATATACATCAGACTCTCCCCCAGCCGTCAAACCTTAAATGCTCTCTGAAAACCATCACTAATATCCCAATCTCCACTCTGAGCCAAAATCACTCTTCTTTTCTCAGCTCTGTCCTCTTTACTAGTCGATTGTGACCTTTCTTAAGAACAGGGCCCTCCCTACCATCTTCCTACTGTCTGGTGCTATAGAGCACTGTTGTGTCTTACTAATCAATAATAATAATAGTAATAGCCCCACCACTGTGAGGTAACAATGCTAACCACAATGCCGCCCAGTATATACTAAACCATATTTGGTGCCAAGTATATTTTTGATGAGCCTTGTCTGCTGCGAGGTATATTATGCAAAGTATATCAACTTGAGACATATCTGGTGCATGTATGCAGTGTTTATCTTGCAGTTACCGACGCTCACTTGGGCAGAGAGCCCAATCATCCCAGTCCTCTCAAGTCTTCAGCCAGTGCTAGAACAGACTGAAAGCAGCCCAGGAAGTTAAAGGAGCTATTGTTTAAGCAAGAGTGGGTAGAGCGAGGACAAAATGGAATGTCCAGATGTTCCAAGCATGGCTGCCTGGCTTCCTGGCTCCAGGTATAAAGTGTACTTCGGTACGTTCCCTGATCAGTCATCTCTTCTGGCACCATTCCCAATGCTAGAACTATGTCCTGAGCACAAATAGATAACATACTCAGTGATCTTTGGTGCATGATGCGTCCTCAGGAGAGGGCCTGTTTATTGCACAGACTATAATAGGTACTTTCCCCCAGAAACAGGTACACACATTTTACAGTTATTTGACCATTACAGCCAATAAAGGCAGGCTGTAAATTTACACAGAAGAACCATAAAGGCATTTATTATTTCAGTAAATGCCCACTAAGGCATAAATCACATGGGGGAGGGGACTATTTCTGAAAAGCAGAACTAGCCTTTAACTGATTTTGCTTTGCAGTACAAACCTACTCATGAATAATTGCACTTTAATTTCTCAGTTTATATGATCATACAAACTGAGTCTCAGTTTGTAAGATCATTCCAGCAGAAGTGCTTTCTTTACGCAAATTAGACAGTAAATTTGTTCTAATATGAAGAGTTTACAATAGCGATAAGAGTTTAAATATGTATTAATCCTGCTTCAATGACTCTTAAGAGCACCTAGGAATTCCTCATCCATGGAAACCTCTTAGGGTCAGACAGTAGTCCTTGGCACGTTTTAAGTATTGTGCATAACAGCAGAATACACAGACTTGTGACTTACCAGTATCGTAATGGTACATTGGAGTGGTTTTAATATCAGTTAAGTGGTTCAGAAAAAATGATACTTTACTAGGCAAATGCTTTCACCATGTAGACTGTTGGGACTGCTTCCTGCAATAAACCAGGAACTGACACCATTAACTTTGGGAGAGATTTGTTACATCCTATAAACAGACATTCTACAAACAATATGTATTCTGATAAATAGTGACATAAAGGATGGCAGGGTGGTAACATAATAAGCGCTTGCTGCGATATGTCATTTATAAATGTACTATCTGGAAGTGGCACTCCGCAGGTCATGTAATGATAGAAATGGAGTGAAGGGGTAAATCACGTTACTGAACAACTCAGGACCAAGGTTGTTATTGACAGTTGGCTATGAGGTCGGGAACTGGGCAGTTTGGTTCCTGGCCTTTCACTCTATACAACCAACACAGAAGCACCAAAGCAATTCCGGCCAGTGATGTCACCAGTGACTTCCTCCTTATAGGTCACCACAGCTGCTAATATGCGGCAGCTGAATAAGCAATGCTGTTAAGGCATTACTAATAAATCCATGTTACATGCTGTAGAGTCACATGATGCCACACATTTTTGCTCTCATACTTGTTGCATGTCTGTCAAGTGGGAATGTGTAGGGGTGTGGTCGTAGGTAATACATACATTTAATTACCTGTCCTTTCTTCACCACAATCGTGCATATATTTTAATGTCTTCAACATCTTGCAATATAAATGAAGCTGCCAATCGCATCAAATGGATTATTTTTTCCACAAGTCCCTAAACTAATTAAAATATAATCAGTCTATTTAATTGCATGCTTATTGTGTTATAGACCCAAAACAGCTATAGAGGGAGATTCCACAGTCGCGATATTCCTGAAAACATTGTGGCTGCGCATTATTATCGTTAGTACGGTAACAATATCCGCTCATATTTGATTGCAGCTCTATGGGGTACGAGCAAATAGGAGCAGATATTTCACACACAAAATACCACAGCCATTCCGGAGACACATGGTGCATATTTTTTTCTAATTGAATCTCCCCCATAGAGTCTCAGGTTCCATAAGCCTGATTTTTATAGGGACACCTACATGTCAACAACAAAGGTCCCATTCCTAAAAAATTTTAGCAAAATTCAAACAAAAAACTCCAAAGCAAATTATAGCTGTTTAAAAGGTACAGATGAAAATATGTTCTATGGCTCACAGAACCGGTGGTAGTCATTAGAGCGACTGCCACAAAGCCAACAAGACTTACCCCAGCATGGATTGACCAAAACTCTCATCCCCGACACAGCACTAAATCTGTCTGTTTAAAAAGCAGAAGTTTAACAATTGCGACAAATGAAGATGTCAGGACACCTAAATAACATCACTTTCAAGGGTGGCAGTGGTATTTCTGGTGTTAAAGGGGTAATACAAGGAGGCGCCGTCTGTCCAAGGTGTTTTACTAACGCTTCTACATTGGACAGGCGGCGCCTCCTTGCATTTCCCCTTTAACACCAGAAACATTACAGTACTGTCGCCTTGAAAGCAACGCCATTTAGGTGTCCCAGTTTCTTCATTCGTCGCAACTGTTAAACTTCTGCCTTTTAAACAGTTGGATTTTGCGCTGTGTCTGGGATGAGAGTTTCGGCCAATCCACATCAGGGTAAGTCTTGTTGGCTTTGTGGTAGCTGCACTACCGTATCCAACCCCATAGTACACACATCAAATGTATACTCCATTGTTAAAAAAAAAAAAACTAATGCAAGTCTATAAACTACACCATTCAAAACCATTTGGGGGTACAATTACTAAAACTTCTAAAAGGAAAAGGGGATGTGTTGCCCATAGCAACCAATCATTCTAGCCAACGTGTTAAAAAAGATACAAGATACATGAAAGCTAGGATCTGATTGGTTGCTATGGGCAACACCTCCACTTTTCTTTTTAATAGAAAGGTGGTAGTAAAGGTAATAAATCTACCCATTGGCCTTTTTAATGTTCTGCAAAATCACTAGGCACTTAGAGAGATATATTTTAAGATGTTTCCTCTGCAGCTCATACAGTACACATATAGGTCTAACTTCATTCACTGGGTCAATGCTTACAGCAACTTTCAATCTCAAATGTATAAAAAGAGATATTCAAGCTTGTTTACTGATACTGGTCTTTTAGAGATAATATGTAAATTTAACTACAATTAACTGCAAAATAATATTACAATGTTACAGTCACTTTTCAAAGTCCTCTCCATCCTTCAGTATACATTTGTTCCAGCATTATGGAAGTGTTAGTGCCAAAAAAAGATCTTTCAGTTGTTGAATTTCTCACCACCTAAGTGTCTATTGGAGACAGGAACAGATTGAAGTAACAGAGTGACAAGTCTAAGGAGGATTGAGTAGAATGTATCAGTTCAGGTAGAAGACCTTGCCTCTTCTGTACAGCTGATTTAGAATATTTTATATTGAAATATATAATAATATGAAATATTTTAGAATAAAATACAGCATTAAGTGTATGGCCTTTCTGTAATCAAATCTACAAGAATTAACACACTTAGCATCCCAAAAACTCGATTACCCATCCATTGGTTGGTGAAGTCATGTGATTTTCCGTTGGAGATAAATCTGTTTGTTTTCATTGCATATTGGAACAGGTACAAGAGATGGACCTTTGTCCCATGGATTGTTGACATAGAATTTAAAAAAATCATCCCCTTTAAATTGGTTGATTTGGTACCAATTAAATTTGAAATGTGCCTTTCGCACTGGAGACATCTGGGTATCCACAGTGGTTAGACTTTATTGAATTGTTATTGAGGATAATGTCAACACACTATACTTACACTTACACGACTACACTTATATTCCGTTTCAAAACAAATTTTTCTGTTACTTTGATACTTTGGAGGATTTTATTGTAATACAGAAATGCCACACAGACTCTGCAATGTCTGGCCTTTCTTTGGTTGCTCAATTTCCAGGCTTATTAACCTTCCTTGAATAATTTGCATAAGTCAAACACTGAAGACTTGCAACATTCTCAATGCCCTTCATGATCTGGTGAATTTCAGATTCTTTCACTTTTTCCTTGCAGAGAAATTTAATAATAATAATAATAATAATAATAATAATAATAATAATGCCTTATTTCTCTAAAATAGTTATATAAGCTAGAAGGGTAACTTCAAATTGCTGGGCCCCACTGCTAAATTTGAAAGGTTCTTCAATAATATATATTCAGGTGCCATCTTTTTTTTACAACCATGGTGTGACTGTATCCAACTTCTTGCAGACAAAATTGGAAGAAATAACTTATTGCATAAATGTATTTTTATTATCAGCACAGCAGATATTGTGTATATTATTGTAAATGCAGAAAGTGTATTAAGAAGCTGACATTTCTGATGCCGACAGCATGTTTGGTTAGTGCAGTGACATGGAATATCTCATGTTAAAGAAGCATATGGTCTAAGCTCAGGTAGGGGGAATGCATCACATTGACAACTGCATTATTTTGATTGGAAACTGTCCCAATGATGAATCACAATGTTATTTTGGAATCACAGATTACTGTGAATTGTCTCTAAATCCCAATTTTAGATTGTAACCCATTGTTCCCTGCATCCACAGCTATTGATACTAGCCATTAATATGTAATATTTCTGTGTTGAAAGCTCTCCTGTTTGCATGAGGATAGGTCTGTCCTGATGCCCACCCAGGGGAGAAATTAACTGTACATTAGCATAAAGTCCTTGCCCATTGGCCCGGTCAAATCCAGTCCTGATTGATTGGCTCAGTGCAGTCTATCCCTTCTGCCAGATTGGCCACTCTGCTCAAGTCACCCACTAGGATTAATTGAACCAGTCACATGTGTACCCAGGAATAAATTATTTTATACTCTACCCAAGCAAATTTATATTGTGTTTTGGGACAGATTGAGCTTTTGTTCAGTACCATAGTCAAGTGAATATCTACTGAATTTATAAACAAAACACATTTTAAAAAGTTATTTTTTTTTTGTTGTTCTCCCCTTAGTTTCTTTTGCAAAATCAAATCCACTTACAAGATATACATCTTATATGTGCCATCCCTGTAAGCATTATAAGTTGCATAATAAAATGAGTTCTATACTGGAAGTTTGTTCTGTTTTAGGATATAAATTAAATATATGTCTTTATTAATTAAATAAATCATTGGATCAGCACATGTTAGCATTCAAGCCTTTGTTAGAGCATGTAATCCCATGGTTCAACACTTTGGGAGAGATGATGTGGGTCACTATTTCCAGATCACCTCTCTCAGACCGGAGACCCTCTATGAGAATAGTGATCTCTATGTCATCACTTTCCCCATGTGTCCAGGTACCAATTGAGTGTCCTCTAGGCTCACTTATTAGCTGCGGCCAAAAGATCCTCAATCAGGGACAACAGATAGGTTAAATGGCTAATTTCCCCTAGTCTAGCGAGATCTTGTTATATTGTGGTTAGGAGAAAAGACAAATGTTGTGGGCTTGTGTCATTTGTGAGTTTTGAGCCAACCGGCATTCAGTGCGACATGCACACATTTTTGCTTTATGTTTGTTTATTATTGTAAAAACAAATACAGATTTGCACATAAGTTATTTTTGGCCAAGGTTAACTAGAAAGTGATTATCTAATCTTTTCATTATGCTATCGGCTATGGGTGTTTATTTGGAAACTATAATTTGTTGTTAAATATTAGCTTCCAATAAAATAAAATAAAAAACTTTGCCCTAGAGAGCTTGGATGAGGAATGGAAATGTTGTTGTTTGCTACTCTTTATCGCAGCATTATACCATTTTGGAACAAACGTCTTGGAAATTTGTCAACGACATTGAACACTATCTATTGCAGGGTGGTAATCTCTTGACTAGCTGTTGGAAAAGAGTACGCAGTAGGGTGCAAAGAATCTCACCTTCTAGTACATTAATCCCTTAATGACCAGGTTAGTTTTAAAGTTTTTTTTACCATGTATTCTTTACACTGATGATATTTTTTTTTATAATAACTTTTTTTTATTAAATTCATCCAGTGTTCTAAGGACTATAGCCTAAAATACAATTGTATTCAATGTTATACCAAGGGGTAAATGTATCAATCTGCGGGTTCTTCAACACCCGCGTGTTCAGCCTCTTCCGCGATTAAATTTCAAGCGGCGCTGCATTGTAAAGGGAAGTTAACCCTTTACAATGCAGCGCCGCTTGAAATTTAATCGCGGAAGAGGCTGAACGCGCAGGTGTTGAAGAACCCGCAGATTGATACATTTACCCCCAAATCTGCTTCTCCCAGGCAGTTGAAACTGCTTCTTAACTATTTGCTAGTTAAGAAGCAGTTACTATTTGCTTAACTATCCTAGGTCTACATAAAGTAATATGTTTCAAGATGAACAGGTTTGTTTTTGGGATAACATTGGCTATATCTGCAGGCAGTAATGTATTGTAACCTAGTCATACAGTTCAGTTTTTGTTTAAACTTCCTTTATTGATTTTCTAAAAGTATAATAAGTTCACATGACTATAAGACATTTATCATTGGAAATCACACTATGGAAAATACAGAGTACATAAAAAGACAGCATAAGTTGTTTTCTTGAAAATTGTGTCTGTTCTTTTGTAGGGAGATATAAAAGATAACATTTTCAAGAAATAATTACAAGAACGTCCCTACAATATAACAAATATAGGATTTTACTTTTCATGAACCACCAATTACCTGCCCCCAAACAAAAACAACAAGGTAGATTGACCCTAGAAGGTATCTCTCTTTCCTTTCTCTTCATACTCTTAATTAGAATATTACAAATTTGTAAATATTTCTAATAGTCTACTTTATTTTCTGCCACTAGGGGGCGAGGTGCTGTTTGAAAATCTGTGCTGTTGTTTGTTATTTCATCTTCATTGGATTGTCATTACAATGAAGGTATTTTGTTTACTGTTGACAACATATGCTAATATACCTCTTTGCATACTTTCTATAGTTTATTTTACCCTCTCTCCATGTATTCCTCACCCGCCTAGTGATTAAGACATGAGTATTATTTATTTTTCTCATTTCATTTATTGTGTGTGTAAAATACAGTTTAAGTCACTGCTGTTTGACCAGGTGATATGAAATAGATTGAAGGTCTAGAATAAGTCCCATTTATTGAATGATCATCATTATGGCAAAAACAATATAACAAGTAGTTGTTTCGTGGAATGAAGCAATTTGTTGATAATTGTTACTTTATCAAATAGTATTTGACCTGTCTATTTAGAGTAGACTTGATAATGAGCTCTTTAGCATGATAACTGTCTTGTCATTGACAAGTCCATTGTCATAAAGAGGCAAAAGGAGCATTAGCCCTGGGCATCCAAAACAGGGTTGGGGGCAGGTTTTTGCTGGGCTGGAGCGCAGAGTTGGTCCCAGAGGAGACTACCTTGGGCTGGGTCACACAGGCTAACTTTTGCCAGCCAGTCACTGGAGGTGGGGGGGAGGGCACAACCTAGTAGTGAATACCTTAAAGATAGCTCCTACCAGCAAGACAAGAAACCCCTTGTTTCAAATAGGAGGGGCTCCACTTTTAGCTGGGTTGCCTGATGTAGTCACAACCTTAGTCCTAGTCTCTAAACTTTTACATAATATTAACATTAGTCCTCGTCTACATTAATATACTGCAAACATTAACCTCAGACCTAACATTTACCAGGGCAATAGGGCTCATGTGTGCTCCACTCATCAAGAATATGAATATCATCAATTATTTATATAGCGCCACTAATTCCGCAGCGCTGTACAGAGAACTCATTCACATCAGTCCATGCTCCATTGGAGCTTACAGTCTAAATTCCCTAACATACATAGAGAGAGAGAGACTAAGGTCAATTTTGGTAGCAGCCAGTTAACCTACTAGCATGGTTTTGGAGTATGGGCGGAAACCGGAGCACCAGGTGGAAACTCATACAGACACAGGGAGAACATACAAACTCCACACAGATAAGGTCATGATTGGAAATCGAACTCATGAGGCAGAAGTGTTAATCACTAGGCCACTGTGCAATAAGCATTCTGAATTAAATTTGAATAGCCTAGCTTTTCGGAGCTTGTCCTCTAATACAATTGCCATCTCAGGATGAATTTAGCCATGTAAATCCCTGTTTGGCGTCCTCTAGCCAACACACAGTGATGAGATAACTACCCCAGAAATTATATAATGAAATTTACACCATATAATCAAATTTACAACATAAAACCTAAAATATAACCAGTCTGTTATCAATAACTAATTAGCTATTATGGTTGTAAGTCATTGTACTAGCCTTGCTCAGGCAAAGATGACTTACTACATGTGTAAGGTTTAAGTACAACTAAATAAAAAATAAGCAATTTCCCTTTTTATTACATAATTGTGATGATATTAGATATTAAATAAATGAAACATCTAGTTGTGCAAAGATAAGCATGTTTACACATTTTCTATCCATTTGCAATATGTTATGAAAAACCATAGTAAAAAATTGTAAAAATATATACAGTATATATTACTACACTCAAAAGTATTCTCACAATGGCTTTGAGACTGTTAAGAGCCCCGCTGGATTTTCGTTTACTAACAGCAGCGATAAGAGATGAGGGGAAATGAGGTCCTACATTAGTATTATATCTGTTAATTTAGAAAATGAAAACTGACATTATTTGTTATTGGTTAAAGTACATGTTATTAAATAAAACCCCTAGGGTTTTTATTTCTGTTCCCTATTATGTTTAATGCATTTTAAGGTCCACTGCAATGAGAATATTACATGGACAAACGAAACCCCACTAAAGAAAGTGTATGTCTCTGGTGCATTCATCATGAGAGAGAGACTTATACTTCACAGTTCATGAATCATAACACAAGGTATATGACACATAATAAAGCAATTAACTTAGCACAGTGCATAGATAACAATGATACATTGTATATTATGGAACCTACCAGATAGAATTGTCTTCCAAAAGGCACTACTGTATAGAGTAGATGCTTCTTATATAGTGCACCCTACCTTTAGCAAAGATATATATATATATATATATATATATATATATATATATATCTATATATATAGTCTAAGAAACTCCAAAGAGGAGGCACTCGGGGGCTTACATATGACTTAAAGCATCCAGATAAGTGATCCGACCTTTCAGTTTATTCAACTTCCATAAGACATACAAAACAGACAAATAAAGCACCCTGCCACATGGGTTATTTTTTCTTAATATGTTTAATGCATGCCTCCTATTTATTGTTACCTTGCATGATTTTTTATTTACTTATTTTTATATACTTTTCACTTTTTAACTATTTCACTTTCTTATATGTTTGATAGCGGAAAATCATCATCATCATCATCCATTTATTTATAAATAGATGATAAAGTAATGTGTCTTGGAAATTTCACTTTGCTCGGCACATTTATTTATGATGATTCTGCTATATATATATATATATATATATATATACACACACATACATACATATATATGCATTGTAATAAGATCGTGTCAAATCCAGTGTTTCAGGTTTAATAGCCTCGGCTAGTTTTATTCACCACCTTGCAAACAGAACAAAACCATAAGCAAAATCTTAGCCATCTGGCTACTTAATACAGAGGTATTCCCTCTCTAGAGTGAGGGGCCTAGTGCCTCACTTAAACCAAACAATGGAACGAACAGATAAAAGTTGCAGTTTCTCTCAGGAACCATCTGACCTCTTCCCCAGACAATGTGAGCAGGAGTGAACTGCCTAACAGTCTTTAACAGGCACATACAGGTGCAACTCCTGATCAGTCTGCTGAGAGACTAACAGACCTGAAGACCCGGACTGGGCCTTATGTATGGAGCCCACCCTTCTCTCTCCATACATAACATCAGAGACCCTTACCATACTTTCCTACAACTGGGAAAACACTTTAATACCACTTTCATACTGCCGCCCCGGCAATATCCCGGGTTGTTAACCCGGGATATTGCCGGGGCACAGGGCAGTATAGATAACAAGATTCCCGGGTCGGGCGGGTTCATACTGCACCTGCCCAACCCGGGTTTTAGAAAAAATAAAGTGTTAAAAAAGATTTTAATTGAAAAAAAAGACATAAGAAATGTTTACTTAACTTATTTTCAGCCAGCGGTGTCTCCGGTGCGTTTCCGGCTGTCAGGGGGACCTCTGGGTACTAAAATGACGTCATTTCTAGTCCATTAGAAATGACGTCAAGCTATTTTGTATTATTATTGTCACTATACATGGTTAAAGATATTAGTATTAATTCAACTATCACTTTGTTTATTTAAGGAAGATATTACCAATTATATTATCTATGCATTATCAAAATGTGAGGTTAATCGCACACATTTGCTGATGGAAGTCTAATATTCCTAATTATTGCTTTCATTTTATAATGGAAAATGACTACAAATTATAATACACAACTGATGTAAATATATGAACCAATTGCTGTATATAATATCTGTATACAGTAAGTTCTGATGTCAGTGTTCCATATGAGAAAGTGTGTATTATAAGGTGTAATGAATCCTATAGTGTAGTGGTTCCCAAAGTGTGCGCTGCGGCTTGCTGGGGTGCCGTGGCGTTGTCACAGGGGTACCGCAGTCAGGGCTGCTCGTCCACCGGCAAAAACTGAAGAAAAAAAGAAAAGAATAAAACCTACTAATCCAACGGTGCCATGTGGGAGGTAGGAAATTTAATGGTGAAGTGCAGATGGGGGCAAATTATTTAATGGGTGCTATTTTATTTGCGGGTGATGGTGGAGCAATTTACTGTATTGCTGGCGCTATTTAACTTAATAGTGGGCTCTATCATTTTAAAATGGGGTGATTGGACCTTTTAATTTAAAGCTGGGGTAGTTTGGGGCTATTCATTGAACAGAGGGCTGAGTTTATGTACAGAGGGCTATTTATTAAATGTGAATATGAATTAATTATTGCCGGGGGTGGTTGTTGTGAAATTATTATATTAAACGTAAATGTTACTTAATGAATTGCTGGGGCTGTTTGGAGGGAGGGAAATAGGGCTATATATTAAATGGGAATTCTAATAATTTAATGTTACGGCTGGTTGGAGGGAAATAGGTTTATTTATTTCATATGTTTGCTATTAATTTAATGTCAAAGCTGGTTGGAGGGAAATAGATTTATTTAGCAAATGTCACTATTATTATTTTAATGTTGAGGCTGGAGCAAGGCCTAATTATAAAATGTGGGTGCTATTGAGGCTGGTTAGTTTTCTAAATCTCATGTACCCATTTTGTTTTCCAAATAGGGCCTCCAACATTCCAGGATCTAAACAAGCAGCAACTGATTGATATAGTAAAGGGGACACAGTGTGATCTGGTGGAGGGGACACAGTGTGATCTGGTGGAGGGGCACACAGTGTGAAATAGTGATGGGGTAACAGTGTGAGATAGTGAGGGGGGAACCAGTATGAGATGGTGAAGGGGGACACAGTGTGATCTGGTGAAGGGGACACATTGTTAAGGGGCACATTGTGACATTGTGAAGTAGCACATGTGATATTGTAAAGGGGCACATTGTAAAGGGGCACATTGTGATATCATGAAGGGCACATTGTGAAGGGGCACATGTGATATTGTGAATGGGCACATTGTGATATTTTGAAGTGGCACATGTGATATTGTGAAGGGGCACATTGTTATATTGAAAAGTTGCACATCGTGAAGGGGCACATGTGATATTGTGAAGGGGCACATCGTGAAGGGGCACATTGTGAAGGGGCACATTGTGATATCGTGAAGGTCACATTGTAAAGGGGCACATGTGATATTGTGAATGGTCACATTGTAAAGGAGCACATGTGATATTGTGAAGGGGCACATTGTGATATCGTGAAGGTCACATTGTGAAGGGGCACATGTGATTTTGTGAATGGGCACATTGTGATATTTTGAAGTGGCACATGTGATATTGTGAAGGGGCACATTGTTATATTGAGAAGTTGCACATCATGAAGGGGCACATGTGATACTGTGAATGGGCACATCATGAAGGGGCACATGTGAAATTGTGAAGGGGCTCAGTGTGATGGTGAAGTGGCGTAGTGTGATATGGTAAAGGGGCGCAGTTTTATGATGCACGGGCACAGTGTGATGGCGAAGGGGCCTAAATACTTCTTACGTTATTTTGACCCAACTACTTAAGAAACGGAACTATCAGGGAATTATTTTGGCTTCAGGATGGAAAAATGATGGAGAAAGTTTGAGAACCACTCCCCTAGTGTAGTCTATTACAGATAACCACATAGCTTATGAGTTTATGTGGTCTCAGAACTCCTTGGTGACTTCTAATATGACTAAAATGTACAGTAGGGATAACATTATTCTATATATAAACTATACATTCTATTCAGTACTGTTTGCACTTAAAAATGATTCTTCTGTGTTATTGGAAATATTGAATTTTGTTCATTGCTGATATACATTTTATACTAAAAGAAAAGCTAGAGAGATAATAGGTTTTACATTGCATTGGTATCTACAATTTGCGGAGATAGTGGGCTCTATCATTTTAAAATGGGGTGATTGGACCTTTTAATTTAAAGCTGGGGTGGTTTGGGGCTATTCATTGAACAGAGGGCTGAGTTTATGTACAGAGGGCTATTTATTAAATGTGAATATGAATTAATTATTGCTGGGGTGGTTGTTGTGAAATGGTTATATTTATTAAACGTAAATGTTACTTAATGAATTGCTGGGGCTGTTTGGAGGGAGGGAAATAGGTCTATATATTAAATGGGAATACTATTAATTTAATGTTACGGCTGGTTGGAGGGAAATAGGTTTATTTATTTCATATGTTTGCTATTAATTTAATGTCAGAGCTGGTTGGAGGGAAATAGATTTATTTAGCAAATGTCACTATTATTATTTTAATGTTGAGGCACTAATTATAAGCAAGGCCTAATTATAAAACGTGGGTGCTATTGGGGCTGGTTAGTTTTCTAAATCTCATGTACCCATTTTGTTTTCCAAATAGGGACGCCAACATTCCAGGATCTAAACAAGCAGCAACTGATTGATATAGTGAAGAGGACACAGTGTGATCTGGTGGAGGGGACGCAGTGTGATCTGGTGGAGGGAACACAGTGTGATCTGGTGGAGGGGCACACAGTGTGAAATGGTGATGGGGACACAGTGTGAGATGGTGAAGGGGGACACAGTATGAGATGGTGAAGGGGGACACAGTGTGAGATGGTGAAGGGGGACACAGTGTGAGATGGTGAAGGGAGACACAGTGTGATCTGGTGAAGGGGACACATTGTGACATTGTGAAGGAGCACATGGTGAAGGGTCACATTGTGAAGGGGCACATGTGATATTGTGGAGGGGCACATTGTAAAGGGGCACATGTGATATTTTTAAGGGGCACATTGTAAAGGAGCACATGTGATATTGTGAATGGGCACATCGTAAAGGGGCACATTATAAAGGGGCACATGTGATATTGTGAAGGGGCACATTGTAATGGGGCACATGTGATATTTTGAAGGGGCACATTGTGATATCGTGAAGGTCACATTGTGAAGTGGCACATGTGATATTGTGAAGGGGCACATTGTTATATTGAAAAGTTGCACATCGTGAAGGGGCACATGTAATACTGTGAATGAGCATATCGTGAAGGGGCACATGTGATACTGTGAATGGGCACATCGTGAAGGGGCACATGTGAAATTGTGAAGGGGCTCAGTGTGATGGTGAAGTGGCGTAGTGTGATATGGTAAAGGGGTGCAGTGGTATGATGCACGGGCACAGTGTGATGGCGAAGGGGCCTAAATACTTCTTACATTATTTTGACCCAACTACTTAAGAAACGGAACTATCAGGGAATTATTTTGGCTTCGGGATGGAAAAATGATGGAGAAAGTTTGAGAACCACTCCCCTAGTGTAGTCTATTACAGATAACCACATAGCTTATGAGTTTATGTGGTCTCAGAACTCCTTGGTGACTTCTAATATGACTAAAATTTACAGTAGGGATAACATTATTCTATATATAAACTATACATTCTATTCAGTACTGTTTGCACTTAAAAATGATTCTTCTGTATTATTGGTAATATTGAATTTTGTTTATTGCTGATATGAATTTTATACTAAAAGAAAAGCTAGAGAGATAATAGGTTTTACATTACATTGGTATCTACAATTTGCTGAGATAGTACATCTGGCTAACGCAAATAACAGTAGGCAGTAGGTGTCACTGGCTTACCTAGAACTCTCAATTTGCTTTAGTTTATGTATTAAGTATTGAAAAAAACCATGTACCTGTTAAAGGTAAAGGTAAATCGCTAACTGCTATGTGTCATCCGACTCTCGTCACTTTACTGCAATAGGTGTATTTATGATAAGCAAAGTTTGCACCCATGATATAGTTCATCTAACATGGCTATAACTTATTATTTGCTATTTCTGCAATTACCATGGTGAGAGTCTCTTCTACCAAGGGTTGTTATGTGTTATTGACCCCAAGGCCAAATATTACCAACTCTCTTCTGCACCCTACAAGAAGAGAAGATTTGTAGTAATGTGGAAATAGCTACATTCACAAGAAGAATAGTGTGTGGTTTATACAAACAAGATTCACTGGGGGGAATTCAAATCCCTGATTTTGCTTATAGAGGTGATGTTTGGGTACAGTAGTTCCAGGAAAATGAGCGGAGCTGGACATCATTGCGATGTCTGGTGACTTATAGTGCAGATTTCAATCCTCCCCCACTTAAAAATATGTTAAACGTTAAAAAAAATCAAGAACTAGAAATGTTATGTAGAAAACATTGGCCTGTCAAGCAATTATACTGTACTTGTGTTATGATGGCAGCAATGAAGTATTGGTATTACCTTATATTGGAAGGAAGATTCATGTCCTTTGGTAATCAAACTGTCTATAAGGTATGTGCAAGGCGTACATTTTACCTGAGACACTATGACATTGCCATTTACTGTAATACATTTTGAAGAACAATTGTTAACCATTGACTTCATGCATTCCTTATCTTATATTATAAACATATACATATGAGCCACAACATTAAAACCACTGAAAGTGACGTGAATAACATTGAATATGTCTTTACAATGGCACCTGTCAAGGAGTGGCACATATTAGGAAGCAAGTCAGTTCTTCATGATGAGTTGGAAGCAGAAAAAATAGACAAGCGTAAAGATCTGAGCGACTTTGACAAGGGCCAAATTGTGGTGGCTAGAAAATGGCAGGACCTGTAGGGTGTTCACAGTACGCAGTGGTTAGTACCTATCAAAAGTGGTCCAAGGAAGGACAACTAGTGAACCATTGACAGGATCATGGACGTCCAAGGCTCATTGATGCGTGTGGGGAGTGAAGGCTAGCATCTCTCGTGCAATCCTACAGAAGAGTTACTGTAGCACAAATTGCTGAAGAAGTTAATGCTGGCTATGATAGAAAGTTGTCAGAACACACAGTGCATCGCAGATTGTTACATATGGGGCTCCGTAGCCGCAGACCAGTCAGAGTGCCCATGCTGACCCCTGTCCACCGCTGAAAGCGCCTACAATGGGCACATGAGCGCCAGATCTTGACCATGGGGCAATAAAAGAAGGTGGTCTGGTCTGATGAATCACGTTTTCTTTTACATCATGTGGATGGCTGGGTGCATGTGCGCCGTTTACCTCAGGAAAAGAGGGCACCAGAAGGTTACATATCCAAGCATGCTAGAGCCCTCCAAACACTGAGCGTTTAGCACCAATTTTGCACCCCCCAAAAGCCTTGTGCCTTCCCTAAAAGCTTTGCGCACTTGGCTGCAGCCTATGCAGCCTATTGATAACCAGACCCTGCTAATGCTGGTTGAAAAGCTAAGTGTAGCCATTTGGTTTGCTATAACAGCAATGAAAACATATTGCACTTACTGTGTAGCCAAAGCTGCAGATTAAACAGCAACAGTACTACCCTTCTAGTGTTTAACCCAGGGGAGACTTGTAAAGATCTTCTATGTCTCCCCTTGGAATTAGGGTTTAACAGTAACTTGGGGTAGAAAGGAGAAGTGACATACCTGCATACCCTGAAACTAGAGTGTAACAGTAACTTGGGGTAGAAAGGAGAAGTGACATACCTGCATACCCTGGAACTAGAGTGTAACAGTAACTTGGGGTAGAAAGGAGAAGTGACATACCTGCATACCCTGAAACTAGAGTGTAACAGTAACTTGGGGTAGAAAGGAGAAGTGACATACCTGCATACCCTGGAACTAGAGTGTAACAGTAACTTGGGGTAGAAAGGAGAAGTGACATACCTGCATACCCTGGAACTAGAGTGTAACAGTAACTTGGGGTAGAAAGGAGAAGTGACATACCTGCATACCCTGGAACTAGAGTGTAACAGTAACTTGGGGTAGAAAGGGGAAGTGACATACCTGCATACCCTGAAACTAGAGTGTAACAGTAACTTGGGGTAGAAAGGAGAAGTGACATACCTGCATACCCTGGAACTAGAGTGTAACAGTAACTTGGGGTAGAAAGGAGAAGTGACATACCTGCATACCCTGGAACTAGAGTGTAACAGTAACTTGGGGTAGAAAGGAGAAGTGACATACCTGCATACCCTGAAACTAGAGTGTAACAGTAACTTGGGGTAGAAAGGAGAAGTGACATACCTGCATACCCTGGAACTAGAGTGTAACAGTAACTTGGGGTAGAAAGGAGAAGTGACATACCTGCAGCAAGGCTAAAAATGTCTGTCATTGAGTTGCTTGTGTTTTTGTGTTTGGAGGTGCAGGTGGAAGATGTAGGTCGAGTGTGTGCTGTAATTGTCATCGATGTCTGCTTTAATATTGGTGACTGATATAATGCTTCTGCCTACAGTAGACACGTGCACTTCCCCACCAGCAGCTCCAATTGTTATTTGGCTACCTTATGTATCAAGGCAGCACAGTGGCCTAGTGGTTAGCACTTCTGTCTCACAGCACAGGGGTCATGAGTTCAATTCCCGACCATGGCCTTATCTGTGAGGAGTTTGTATGTTCTCCCCGTGTTTGCGTGGGTTTCCTCCGGGTGCTCCGGTTTCCTCCCACAGTCCAAAAACATCCAGGTAGGTTAATTGGCTGCTATCAAAATTGACACTAGTCTCTCCCTCGCTGTCTGTCTGTCTGTCTGTCTATGTGTGAGTGTGTGTCTATATTAGGGAATTTAGACTGTAAGCTCCAGTGGGGCAGGGACTGATGTGAATGGGTTCTCTGTACAGCGCTGCGGACTTAGTGGTGCTATATAAATAAATGATGATGATGATGAAGTGTTCCCCACAGCACTTAGATTGTAGCCTCATTTGTACAGCGCCATCTTGTGAACAGAAGTTATTTGTATTAATATCCCCTCACTTTACAGCGCTATATACATGTATGGAGTTTAATAGAACAGTATTATGAGATTGTCCAGTACTCTGGTCATGTTAGCTTCCTGTAGTGTTTGTCTGTATAAAGTCCAGTGCTCATGTAATGTAGCATAGTTGTAATGTCCTATGTCTCTATAGATTCTAGTGTTCAGGTCATGTTGGGTTGCTGCAATGTCCTATGTCTATATAGAGTCCAGTGCTCATGTAATGTTGGGTAGTTGTAGTGTCCTACGTCTCTATAGAGTCTATTGTTCAGATCATGTTGAGTTGATGTAGTGTCGTATGTCTGTATAGCGCCTAATGGTAAGGTCATGTTGGGTAGTTGTAGTGACATATATCTGTATAGAGTCCAGTGGTCAGGTTATGTTGGGTTGTTGTAGTGTCCTACGTCTCTATAGAGTCCAATGCTCAGGTCATGTTGGGTTGCTGAAGTGTCCAATGTTTGTACAGAGTCCAGTAGTCAGGTCACTTTGGGTTGTTGTAGTGTCCTATATCTCTATAAAGTCCAGTGCTCATGTAATGTTGGGTAGTTGTAATGTCCTATATCTCTATAAAGTCCAGTGCTCATGTAATGTTGGGTAGTTGTAATGTCCTATGTCTGTATAAAGTTCAGTGCGCATGTAATTTTGGGTAGTGTTACGGCTAACGGCTATATCCTAAACTTGCAGAACTAAGAGAAGAGGTCTTCACCTATAGCAGCCGCCTTTCCCGTCGAGCTAGTTGCACTCACAGATACTCAGATGCCCCCAGGTCTTAAACTCTATCGTAGTGCAAGCTTATGAATTACCGCAGCACAGATCAGGAGGAGGAGGCAGAAGATAGCAAAAGTCAGAAATAGGCCAAGGTCAAAGGACTGAAGCAAATAAGTGTGGTCAGGTTCAAGCAAGAGGTCAGGGTTGGTGGCAAATAGCGTATCCAAATATAAAGGCAGAGGTCAGGGCAATCAGCATACAATCAAAGTCTAACAATCAAGCCAAGGGTCCTGTACAGAAACCGAATCCAAGTTTCAGCAGAATGGGCAGAAGCAAGTCAGCTATCTGGAACAGAAACTTTATAACCGACAGGATGGCTAAGCCCTCCCTGCCTTAAATACTTTTATGGGCAAATAAGAAAAGAGGAGGCACAGGGCTGTCAATCAGCCCCAGAAGGCTGCTAACTAATTACTTATTTAGGGCTTGTATTGGTCATAAACATAACCCTGGGATATGTATATATATATATATATATATATATATATATATATATATATATATATATATATATATAAAATATATTAGACAATTTTATTAATGACAAGACTCCAACTGGACTTAAATGTCCCTGCTCACTCTTCTAATGTGCTACAATATTATTTATATTATTTACTACTTGCGCATGCGCCCGGCTGCTAGATCACGCCAGGATGCGCGCTATTTGCCGAGAGCATCCCGATCTCTGTCCTGGCAACGGTCTGCATGGAAGTAGAAATAAAGTCCCGGTCAACATGGTGATGGCGGGACGCATCTGAGGAGGCGGCTCAGGACACCGCTGCGGCTTGTGTCAGGTAGTTGTTGTTCTATGGGGGGAATTATTGTGCATTATTACTGTTATCATGGTAATAACAGTATTACCGTTATTACGGTAGTTTCAACGCCATCTTTTTGCTCGCAGCTCCTTTAGCTGCGAGCAGAAAGCCGGGTTAAAGCTACCGTAATAACGGTAATAGTTTTAACGCCATGGAAATTTGGGGGAATTGAATTCCCCCCTATGTCTCTATAGAGTCTAGTGGGTAGATCATGTTGGGTTGCTGTAGTGTCAAATGGCTGTATAGAGTATAGTGGTCAGGTCATGCTGGGTTGTTGTACTGCCCTATGTCTATACACCACCACACGACTGATTCAGTGAACTGCCCCTGTCAATAGTTTTCAGATGATTGTAAGTATGAATTTACTAAGATGAGTATGAACGCATCAATTAAAGTTAGACAAATATCTGTTAAACTTAACTTTTTTTTTTACTATCCTTCTATAGTGTCCTACTTTAGTAGATAATTTAAAATATTTGGAAGTTTATTTTATTGTGACTGTTGGTGGAAAATACATATACACCTGCTATTATATAGAAATAATACACCTTATTTTTCTTATATAATGATGCAGGTCGTGAATACACTTGAAGGAAGTGGATGTTGTGTGACATAGCAAAAAAACTTTTTTCCAAGGAAAGATAGTAGGGACTCCTATGATTCAGGCACAGATAAGGACCAGAGTATCAGAATGTCACATCATTGGGGCATGGAATATTTGAGTAAAAGTAAGAGAACAGTAAAATTATTCTGTATAATGGCATAATACTGGTCTTTAAAAAATGTATTATTTTTTGGACAAATGACAGATTTAAAATGCACCAGAGCAGCCTCAATCTATGTGTTCCAGCAGTGCAAAGGAGGAAACTGAACGGGACCATCCATAACTCACCTCATAAGAGTTGTACATAAGTATCTTTATATAGGAATCTGTAGTGAACTGTAAGACCCTATGTTGGAGACAGTAAGTAAAAACCATAAAACCTTCATAAAGCTCCCAGCTTATAATCAAGTGCTTGTCACCTTAGTTAAGGTCAATGCTTTTAAAATAAACCTTAATAAATATGAATAATTATGTTTTATCTGTTTACGGCTTTATTGCTCTAGACACATTAACGGTATGGTAAGTTAAAAAGAAAAAAAATGTGATAAAATGACTGCACTGTGCAAAGTGCAGCAAAGATTAAAAACATAATGTAGAATTTTTCCACGTCTCCTAGAGTTTGCATGTACTGTCTCTAGCCTGCTGTTATAAAGATATCACCCAGGGCGTGTACAAGGGAACAGGTTCAAGTAGTGTGTCATTAGTGGCACAGGGAACACGACAAAGCCACCTCTATTACCCACAGGCTGATCTTTATACTTTCTTTACACAATCTCCCTCACCTTACGGGATTTTTAACCTGTATGGTTGCACAATGCATAGAATTATTTTCTGTGTTCTGCAATGCTAATTTACATAGATTGGGAATATGGATGAGTCATTTAGAACAAAGGAGCCATTGGTATTTGCAATTTAGGCCAGGACATCACCCCTGTGTGAACGGGGTCCTGATGGATTCCATGTTGCTAGACCTCGGGGTTTATATACCAAAGTGAGACTAATGTAATATCCTTCCTTTAGTCTCATCGCACAAGCTAAGCAATGATTTCAGAGAGCCTGATCAATCATGTGATCCCAGGATCAATCACACAGCATGCTGGGAAAGGCAGTACATAGCATAGGGAACATAGGGTCACTATTAGGGGATATACATGACCTGAACATGTATACACTTAAGCTAGGCCTTAAAAAACAGTGAGTCATATTATTACTATAATCCACATATCCATTTCCCCTCCTCTTGCAACAAAACACAGTCTAAAGACTGTGAAGAACCTGTCCAAGGCCTGATACTGACGCAAAACCACAGTGCTTTTTTTGTACCATGTTTTGCTCCCTTAATTTAGCTGTTTTACACCAAGTTTTTTCATTAGATGTTTTTACCAAATTCCCCTATTGCAATACTCTTCTATCGTGCATGGATTAAGTATGTTTGTATTGATAATTCCCTGTGGAGACCGCCTATAAATACTTAACCATTACTGGTATTATGTAATGTAGAGAATGTGTGTAGCAGGGATGTGTTAATTCAATAATTTATTCATCTGCTTATAATTATTATGTTATTACTAATTGTCTTTTGGTTTTGAGAGGTTCAATTGTGGTTTCTGCTTGTACCACATGTAACAAAAGAACAGAATTAATGACGATACGTACTCCATAATGTTGTGTGGATGATTTTACGGCTTATGATTATTTAATAAAGGCCTATGATTACTTTTCATCTGCTGGCAGCCTAGTCTTTTCTACATTCCGACCTTTTGAGAACGGGGTAAATTCCTATTGTGAGTGTGCCAGTGAATTGGATGGATATTATTACTAGGTAGTACTACACCTAATTAAAACTTTATTATAAGTATTTGTTCAGTTCAGGTTTTCATGCTTTTTCAGTGCTTTTTAACTTAATGACTTCACTATTCTAAACACCTGCAATGCCCATCTATAGATGACTTTTTAATTGGTTTGTGCATGCCTTCCTACAGCTTTTATTACTGGCATGTTTATGTATTTTATTTAATATTTTTACATAATAAATCTGTTGTTTTTTAAAAAAAAAACCTGGAACGTGTTACTGTTTCCTTTATAGCTGTCTGTAATTTATTGGGTTAGCTAATAATCCGAGCAGTTTAACTGGAATGACTGAAGTTAAAATATTATTTTAATCCATGACAGTGATACAATTCCTCACTTAGAACAAAAGAGTGTCTTTGTGTATTTGAATAAGCACTGTTCTGCGTGTCCTATTTTCAGGTGCCAGTGAGTCATCTAAGTCATTGTCTTAATGTCGATGCCAAGAAGGATGCGTTTACATTTTACAGGGTGTGTATAGGGATAGGTTGGCAGCGACTTCTGCAACATATATTTTTCATTGAGGAGGAAGGGAATGGATTTACAGACACGTATTGTGCCAGGAGCGCATATTATTATTATTATTATTATTATCGTTTATTTGTAAGGCGCCACAAAGTGTCCGCAGCGCCGGAAATAGAGCATGGGAGAAAACAGGACATGGTATGTTAGGCAATACAAAGAAAGTGTAGTAAATTAACTAGCACACAGTTTATTAAATCTAATTATGACCAGAAAACAACGGTGGCAGCGAGAGCAGTGCAGTCAGCTACCCCTTGCAAAACCAATAAAGATGGAAAAGTCAGACCATTGTACCACCAACCCAAGATATGTCTTATCTATTGGCCGGTGCTAAATGAAACAGTGTAGTGACCACCCCCTTCTGGACTCGACAGTGACATGCGACCTTTAGCAGGCCAAGGGATCCTCCTCACGAGAGTCCCAAAAGTCTGGTGGCTTCGAAGGGGGTAATAACTCTTGACCATTAAATTACCAGCACCAGATGCTATCTGGCTGCTGACTGAGATGCTCTTCTACCAAAAACCAAAGCTGGGATCTCCAGGGAATCACAGCCCCCCATCCAACTTCCTAATAACTTCCCTAAGCTTCCAAAATATTTGGTCTATGAAAATCAATAGGCCTTCATCATTCAGATGTACCCCGTCGTAGTGCTCAATGAAAGTACTGCCCAAGGTCTCCACAGCCTTCCCTGTGGTCTTGTTGGCTTTCTTAATTACATGTGCCATGTGGGGAATGTCTGATCTCCACAATAGGCGTGGTATCATATTTTACCAACAAATTTCAATTGTCGGCCAATGTTCGTGTATTGGTGTCAGTCCTTCTCAAATTTGAATAATGAGGGCCAAAGCTTTACCTGATCCCACATCATTTCCGCCCAGATGTATCGTTATAATATTTGGGATACCATGGGTTCCGACTTTATGAGCCAGCATGGGCATAAGAGCTGACCATTTCATACCCCTCCTCCCTATCCACTTGATACAAACGAGGATGGGGAAAGCGGACCAATCTCTGGCTATCTTGCTTTTGGACACCCAGAAGACATAAGAATGCCCTATTACCCATATTTGCCTCCAGTTGACGGGCATGCCTAGGACTAAAAATATATAAACACAATTAAACTAAACCCTAAAAACATAATGCTAGTGAGCAAATGAGGGATAAATATTAAACATACTATATAAAACATCCTATAAGAAGGAACATACAGAAGAAAAAGGAGCTTTGACCCAAACGAAGGTGAAAACCCATAAAACCTTAGAGGCTCACCACTAATCAGGCCTTGATCCAAGGAGAAAATGGGAAAAATCCCTTTGTGTCCCCGCTAAAAGCAGTGAGCAGAGGAGTCTCAGGTCGTCGCCATTGTGAGGGAAAATTTAGAAATGACAGAAGAACCTATAAATCTGGCCTGATATACATTTTGTATGTGTTGGATTTCCAACAACCTAGTGATTGAATCTCGGGAGCTGTAGCTCCGTCAGCGGCTGCAGCAGTAGTTGCCCCAATCCTACATTAATGGGTGCCATATAAAGCAGGGTCCAAACCTATGTGTGAAAGGGTTCTTTTTAAAAGGGCATTAAATTAGAACCTGGTGAGGGGAGAAACATCATTGTGAATTAACCATATTGGACTTTGTGGGCGCACATTGGCCAGTTTGAGGCACCAAGCTACTGGGCAAATGTTTTGATCATTTTGGGTTTTCACTACTACCCAGTGGCCCTTCCCAGCTTGGTCAGTTTTTGAACTAACTAATTTACACTTTACCACAAAGGGTAAGCATATAGTAAACTTAGTTAGGTGAGCTGTGCCTACCAGTTCACTGACTCTGAAAACTCTGTGATAAGCCATTGAAGAGGCAGAACTAAACAGCAAAGCTTCGTATGTATCTCTAGTAATGTCCGTCAGGGCTGTAATCAGTCGGGATAATATGGTGAGGTCAATTGGTCTTCGGCTATCGGCTAAATTGGGGTGAAGTTTGGCCCAACCTTTAAGGGCTTTATTTATAATGAACTCTTTATTGGGGTCTGGGTAGCCTTGCAGTCTGGCCATAAAATAGATTCCTGCAAGTGTGGAGCCCATAGTCGTTCTTGAGATTCCTTCTTTATAGCGTTCCCACATGAACTGAACCATACCATCAGACGGATTTGATGTTTTGGAAGGGTGTCCCGCCTGGAAAATAACCCATCGTTGCCATACCGAACAATATGATTTTCTAGTAGTTGGGATCAGGGATGTTTCAGCAAGGTCCCTTATACAGGCTCTACCATCTGCCACACTATTGTTCACCACGGGAACATGGCGGGTACGAAAATTGATATCGTAATCCAGGCAACAAAGACCCAGAACTCTAAGTAAGTTCACGGCGGGGTGGGACAAAACGCTTTGACGGTTGATTGCCTGGACCATGCCAAGATTATTGCACCAAAAAACACATTCCCTCCGCGGAGGCGGGAAGTCCAAAGTTCCATGGCCACTATAATTGTGAAAAGCTCAAGGTTCAATGGGTTACACACCAGTCCATTAATTCGCCACAACTGTGGCTAAGGGGAAGAACACCATTCCCCTTGAAAGAAGGGGGCGAAACTTTTTGCACCTGATGCATCTGTATGTAAATCCAAAGCTATGGTGGATATTTGAAGAGTGGGCTAGATCCTCCTACCGTTGAAAGATTTTAAGAAACGTAGCCACACTATCAAGTCTCCCGTAATCTCCTCGCCCAACTGAGTATGTGCATGGGGGCATGAGAAACTGGCTCTGGCGAGTTGGAGCTTCCTACAGAAAACTCTGCACATTGGTATCACTCTGCATGCAAAGTTAAGGGAGCCTAGTAAGCATTGAACACAAGGTACTGGAAGGGGAGGATAGTATCTCTGAGATTACATTTTCAAGCTTTCTGATCTTATCATGGGGCAACCTACAAGGACCCTCGACTGTATAAATTTCAATGCCGAGGAAAGACAGATTGGTAATAGGTCCCTCTGTCTTGTTCTGGGCAACGGACCCCCATAGTGTGGAAAAGCACTTGTTCAGCGAACAGGGTGTCTGCACTAGTATTAGAAAGGGGAAGGCCCACAAACAGGAAATCGGCAAGGTAGTGTGCTATTCCATGATTGCCCGTTCCTGCTGAAATGCACCAGTGCAGGAAGGAGCTGAAAGCTTCAAATAAAGCACAAGAGGTCGAACATCCCATGGGAAGGCACCTATGTAATATCCGTTGTGTATTTTAAAGCCATTCAATTTAAAAGATGAGTGGTGGAGTGGGAGTAGTCAAAAGGCATATTCAATATCTAATTTTGCCATTAGCGCTTCTGACCCGCAATATCTAATAATGGATAAAGCTTCATCAAACAATTGATAAGTAACAGTGCATACTAATGGGTCGATGGCGTTGTTTACAGAACTGCCAGGGGGTTGTGATAAATGCTGTATTTGCCGAAATTTGCCTAAAGTTTTCTTGGGAACAACGCCTACAGGGGTAATCACTAAATCTGGGAGAGGGGGGGATGGGAAAGGCCCTATCATGCGGCCGAGACTAACCCCTTTTGAACTTTCAAATCAATTGTGTCTGGATGGAGGTAAGCTGATCGTAAATTTTTAACAGACCCCGTGGAAATTGCTCCTGTAATGGGAAGCTGAAAACTGTCCCGGAAACCTTCATGTAGAAAAGAAGCCTTGGCTACATTAAGATACAAACAAAGCCACCTGTTTAATCCTGGCGTGATGATAGGGGAAAATGCTTTACGCGTCGCCTCCAAAGTTACTGCACCCTCTGCCTGCCCCTCTGTGATTCTTTGGACAATCTTTAAAGGGGTGTGTTCCTCTACAATTGGAGCAAATGTGCCGATATATCTGATATCTAACTGCCTGGCTGGGCGCAGCGGTATACGTCATATCGGCGACACCCGAAATACGTGTGTGGTGTCCAGGGCGCGAAACGCACCCTGACGTCACACCGGAAGTGACGACTGCCGTACCGGAAGTGGATGCAGCCGCTCTCCGGTAATCTGAGCCAGCCGGGCCAAGCTGGCTCAAATTGGTAAGAAGGCGCGGGATCTGCTGCCAAATTGTGGGGGGTAATGGCGCAGAGAGTATTAAATGTAATGAGTGGGGCAAGAAGCCTAGTGAAAACTACTGGCACCGATGGCCGTATTCTAAATTACAGAATAAAATTCTGGGATAACTGAATTGAGGGCAGGGAAGCTTGATAGACAATAATAAAGCAAAGCTAAAGTGTAATAAGAATTTTTTTCACAGCTACTAAGCCTTGTAATGGTACGATCCTTCCGATATCAGGATAACTGGAAAGAAGGACTACACCCAGGGATTTGAATCATACATAGAGAAAGGGATAGACACTCCCATGTGCTATTATTGGCTAACAGCTTTTAAAGGCTTTATCCAATGAGGATAAGTGTCTGAAAGACACAAACGCATACTTTTAAAAACGTTCAGCTTATGGCTTCTCTTGTAATTTTTTACTTAATGGGTACATGTATCATATAGAGTAAATTATGAAGAGCGTTAATCTACATGCGCAGCAGGGATGCGAAGCAAGCAGAGTATCTAATATACAGTATATACACCCCCTATTGTAAACTATAAGGATATTAGAAGTCATTGAGGTATACTATAACCATATAAAGGTACAAGGTCACAGTCTGACAGCTGATATATAGGTGACTCATATTCTAATATATCAAAGTACAGATTTTACTCGACATAACTAGGCATTTACAGGTATACACGTGTACAGTTTGCTTAGACATATACTTACACAAGTAGAACTAGATGCCGAGTTGGCTGCAAAAATAGTGTATGTCCGCCCATATGCTGGGCCGTACACATCCTAAGATCCGCGCAGGTCTGCATCAGTAGCATATGTGCACAGTTTACTCCAGACACACATCACAGACATTTATGTCCCACTTGCACCCATGTTTTAACTATTTGTTTTATGTACAGACGCATTCGCTATTAGGCATCAATAAAAATGAAAAACCTCTCTGATACAGCTGAAACAACTCCCGTTACGTTTACAAGAAAAACAAATATATATATTTTTCTTTGGCTTAAACACACAAACAAAAGCATAATATATGGCCGATCAACAAAGAAAGCACCAATCAGCATCAGGGGTGCAATCGCAAACAGCCAATCACGAGCAGTTTGCTAGTGTTGGAGACAGCCATCATCATGATTCGCTCTTTGCACCTGCAAATACTATGACTTTCTCAGGCATGTACGTGTCTTTTTCCTGGCGTGCACCCATTTGCGATCGTGCTAACACGCCCTTACTGTACTCGCTGTACTAGAACACCCCCCTTCCCACCCCTTTCAGCCCTTCCCACCCCTTTCAGCCCTTCCATGCGCAGGATAGAGTAAGTGTCAGAAGCACGCAAATCTGCATTGGTGCATATGTGTGTGCCTATTTCTGGGCATGCGTAAAGCGATTGCTTGCAAGATACTCTACACAAAGTGGCGTAGTCCTCACTCTGTATCACCTCCATTAACTCTCATAAACATACTATACTTACACTCAAATAAATTTACCTCAATGATGTAGATGTATTGATTTAAATAGAAATTACATGCTTTAAATAGGATTTTAACGGCTAAACGTTATGAAGTTCTCAGTGTCGGCCTGGCTCCTAATTGAATTAGCATTTATTGGTTAAACAATACACCGCAAACTGCAGATATATCATGAAATAAAGCATTTTTTTCAGAAACACTTGTTATTTTTTTCTGCCTCCTCTATTTTGTCTCTGTCACTATAACACTGTATACAAATTAAAGACAAGAGTCAGTTTAGGCAAATATTCTAGAAGTCTGAAAAAATATAGCAACTACTACTCAGACTAAGGGAATGGTGTGAAACGGTAATTGTAGAAGCCCCATTCTGTATCTAATATTTTGTGATTGCTAAGGTGGATTTATGGAACTTTGAGATTGCTGATGTGACTTCATAATAGTCAGATACTGTAGATGGCTGTTCCCTAATTTAGCTAAACAGCTTCCCAGCTCAAAACCTGTACATTTGACTGGTCTGATATTACAGATGAGAGCACTTTGTGTGATCCCTTATCTCTAGTAGAAGTGTGAAAAGCCATTACGGAAGCAATAGGGAAACTGCGCAAATTAATATACTCAAATAACATACCAGAAATGAGTTTAGCTGCAGTAGGAATGTGTTCTTCAGAACCTAGTTCCTTGTTATCTTAAACGTTTGGCATGTCATCAGTTATCAATTTCAACAGAATACTTGTACAGATTTAATGTGGGCGAAAGAAAAGACATTAAAGGATTATCAAGATTAAACATAAATGCATCTTAAATGAAAAGGTTCCCAGACAAGCTGCTCTTTACCAATGTTTAGTTAATGACACTTGTTCCTTATGGATATTAAGTCAACTTAATTTTCTCGTGACATGATACGGTGTAAAATACAATGTATTTAATGGCTTAAATTGTTACAGTTTAAGTTATTCAGTTAAATAATTGATGTGATCATGAACAAGTTTAAAAAGTTCAAAGTGTTTCAGAAAAATAATATCATCAACTCCCCTATATCCGCCTTAATTACTCTTTTCAGTTAGGCAATTATGGTGGTGACTTTCTTATTATGAGAATGCATGTATTCCAGCTGCTCCAGAGTGAAAATGGCCCTGAAAATGGCCCCAGTATTTAATTTAACCACTTCACAACTGCAGAGTTTTCACCCCTTCATGACCAGACCAACTTTCACATTATGGAATGCTTTGATTCAAATGAGCATAACTATTTTGTTGGCTAGTGCACACAAGGGAATGTTATATTATTCTTTTCCAGGATAGATAAATCTTTTCTGGAAGCTCAGTTAAGGGAGACCTATTGCACTTGGCTACAGTGAGAGATTTTGTGTGTATGCTGCAAACATGGCTTCTGCCAACCAGTATACCTAGCAATAAAGTTATGTGTCTGTAGCCGTGGAGCACTGTTTGTAGGATGTTGGCATGGTAGAGTTGTACAGGAGTTGTGGTCTATAGATGGTGGATAGGAATATGCCTTTGTGGTCAGCAGAAGGTGGATGAGTGGGAGGAGTGGAAGTAGGCAGGTCCAGGTATAAAGAGCTAGGGTTAGCAAAAGATAGTAATGTGAGTAGTGAAATGAGGTCTTTAAAGGTTAGAAACAATGGTGCATTAACGGGAAAAATTTTGAATTTTTGTGGAATTAGGTAAAAGTGGACAGAGTGGAGTTAAGTGATTGGCTGAGTATAGAGGTGGAGGATGGTAGGGGAATAGGGATGGGTTAGCAGTGGGAGTGAAGGAGTTAGGTCGGGATAAGGAAGATTGGAGAGTGAAAATTAGCATGGTTAGGATATTGGAAGGCGGATAGAGGCAGGGAAAGGGGTAGGGGGAAGCTGTGATGGGGAAAGCAGGAGGGTATAAGTAGGTGGGAAAAGATAAAGGTATGTTAGTATACCTATATAAATAGGTACCTGTCTTTAAATGATGGTACAAGTTTAGGTTAAAGACATATATAATACAATATTATAATAATAATATTATAATAATATATATATATATATATATTATGTAGTGCAAAGTTTCTCAACTCCAGTCCTCAAGGACCCCCAGCTGCCCATGTTTTGTGCATTTCTGAGAGAATAGGTGGAAATATTATGTAGCCAAATAAATGTACTATTAAAGAAATCCTCAAATCAAGACCTTGGTGACCAGGTTTGGGAAACACTGATGTGAAAGAGAGATGGTGTACAAAAAAAATTGTGGGGTAAGATGAAGTAGTAATATATCGAAAAATAAACAGAAAAAAAGGTAATAAAATCAATTAAATTAATAAAGTAAAATAATGACATATTAGAATGACTAATATCTGAAGATGAGGTATCAGAAGAGGATACACTGTTGTAGTGAAAGAGTACAAGGGGATAAAACAAGAAGTAAAGGAAATCTAACTGTTAGGAGTGCAGGAGTTGTTACACATGTGTGAGTACTCTCTCATCAATTCTATTAGTATTTACTATCTGGAGATTATTTCTAGATTGAAGAACATCAAAATGTATTATTTTATTCCAGAAGTTAGAATGCATTAATCAAAAATGTTTTTCGAGAACCAAAACAAGAAGGAACTGTGCGTTCTCACTAAGGAGAAATCTGGATTTTGAGGAGTCATGACATAGGAATATGAATTTTGTTTAAAGAGAATCCCAAATTTTAAGGAATTAGTAGAGAATTTAGTTCTCGGGATCCATAGTATATGGTTTCCAGATCCCAAATCTCTGAACATTCAAGATCCACCCAATGTTTTATTTGAGGTGGTAAATACCAATGAATTAGGTGGCTTACATGTCTTGCTTCAAAATATTTATTGGAATTAGGTACTGACAACGCTCCTTCAAACATATTATGGATTATTCTAGAATATTTAAATACATGATTTTATGCTATATGGATGAAAATACTTGGGTCGTGAAGTGTCTCAATATCTTCCAGAATTGGAAGAATCTGAAATAGGTAGAGAACTTTGAGGAGAACATTCATTCTAAATGAGGCTATCCTTTCAATCCAAGAGACTGAGTACCTATAAAAAGTAAAAGTAAAATATATTCTCAGAAAGGAAAATATGCAGGAACCCTGGTAGCTAAGTTGCAACCATGCACAAAAACAGATGATAAACAAAATAAATGACTTAGAGAATAGATCATGCCGCAATAATCTCAGTTTGGTTGGTCTCCATGAACATATTACATGCCCAGCCCTAATCAAATTCCTTACAACAGATCGCTGCAGAGAAAATAAGCGGGCACACCAACTTGGTCGTACAAGGACAATGCAGAAAGCAAAAAGAGTAATATTTAAATGCCTAAATTACACCTACAAAGTCCTCCTTTGACCAGCTATGAAAAAAGTCGACCAGATCACGTGGATAGACAAGTATCTCCTATTCCAGGATTACTCTGCAGAAGTAACCAGGGCACACAAACAGATATCACATATTTGTGCAAAACTCGTACAACCAGACAGGAAATTTGCACTTCTCTATCCAGCACGCTTGCATCTCTTTGAAGGTAAAGACTTTAAAGACTTCGTTCTTTCTCACGTGTGGAACGTAAGTGTAACTTGCAACTGAAAAAGTTGCATCCATGTTTATGCGTATGTACGCTGTATTCAGTGTTCAGGTCTGAATGAGTATCAGATGCATCCGTTTGACAACAGACACACCCCTCAGACACTTACATCCAACTTGCGACCATGTATAAAATCTTTTCTTTGATATGTTACAAACAAAATTACTATGAGACATGACTTAAACTTGCAGAACCCTATAATACAGCAGAAACAGCATCCCGGTATATGTACAAAAAATTATATATTTTTTTATCTTTGCTACTATAACGTTCAACAAATACTAATCTATGGCCGGGTGACGACTAAAGTCTCAATAAGCATCTGCGAATCACTCGCAAACCTCTAAAAAGGCAGTGTCACGGTCCCAAGGATGATCGGATCCTTGGTCTGCCAAGTTTGGTGCTACTGCTTGCAGAGGCGTGGAATCTAACAAAGCAGATGGCTTTCGACAGGGACCCCCGTAAGGAGATTTGGTCTTTGCGGCCTCTGCTCCACAGGTCTTGGCCCTCTTAGGGAGTACTAGGCGAGACCTACTGGAGAAGGTAGGAGCAAGAGGATCTACTGGAATAGATAGCAGAAAATACACTGTAGGTGTGACAGTCTGCGGACTGCAAACAAGGACTCCACTAGAATGGTAGTGCTAGGATATTGGCAAATGAATGAGAGGCAAAGGGAATAAAGAGGTCATGGAACATTGCAGCTGTCAGGAGCTGCATGGAGCAGTCACCGGCAAACAGGAAAGTGCAGGGAAGTTGAAAGCCCGGAGTGTGACAGGCGGCTCGCTAGTTCGGGTGTTCTTCATCTTCTACTTCCACCCACTGCTGACCACCTGCAAATAAAACCGCTTATTCAGCCATATCTGCGAGTATGTCCTAGTCTGAATATGTACGCAATTGCTTGAACAAACCCTAAGTTACAACACCCCTTCCCTCCTCTATCAGTCGTAAGTGGCAAAAAGTTGCAGGTCTGAATAGCCGTAGTTGTGTACATTCACATTCTGAACATCCTCAGTGTGAAAAAAAACACAAAGATACACTACGCAAGCGGGCTTATGACTGAATCAGGCCTTTTAACTCTGCCGCTGATGCACAGGTGTTTGTAGCTAAAGAAGAATCAGACAAAACAGTAATGTGCGAGAATCATCACGATGCAAAGAAATAAGTATTGGAGGTCGTCCCTGATGGTAATAATATGTTTATTTTCAGCTGTTTATCTATTCGGCCAATTTATCACTTGTAGTTTACAATATTTAGTCCTGATATTTGGCCAGTTGTAAAATATAGATTCTATACAATTCTTTATTATGTAACTAATATCTTCTGTTTAGATCTTCAAAGATGAAATTGTTAGACATTTTATATACTATGATAGCTGGTTATATGGTGTGTTTTATGTTTGCAGCTGATCACGGCTATTAACCTAGATGGTTTCACACCTGCGCTTTAAATGCATTACCACCGCTGTGGTCATGAAGGGATCATAGACTGATACTAACACAAGTTGTTAACGGTTTCATACCTAAAGGTGAAGCACATCTGCTTTCCAGTATGTTTTTCCTTATTTTAATTTTATACAATACCCCAATCCTTATTAACCCTACATGTTCAAAACTAGTCACACACAATATAAACCACATTATTGAATGAGGGGAGGGGGGTACTGGGAAAGGGGGGATTGCTGAGGTTGTGGGTTGGAGTAGTCAGGATGGCAGGAATAGGAGAAGAGGCCCATATTAAATCAACACAAATACTAACATAAAAATAAAAGATAAAACATATCAAAAGGAGGAAAATTCTAATTTGCATTAATAAACTAATATCTGACATCACTTTGCTCCAAATCTGACCGACTCAAACATGAAAAGTATGATTAGACAGACAATAGTGACTTTCTATATTTTGAAATCCAGATGAGTGACCATTTTAATCCATAAGTGGCTTCAAATAAAACAACATGACAAGTATGTTGATAACACAGGTAGATATGTCATATTAGAGGTGACGATTGAGGTCTCCATTAAGCAATATATATATAGGAGGTATGTCTCGTTACATAACTCACCTTTATTTATTGGTATTACAAATTTATTGTTTGTCCCCTTCAATATACTCCCCATTTGCACTAATGCATCGCTGTAGTCTTGTTTTCCACTGGTCGAAGGCATGGAGCAAATCAATTTCTGTCACTTGTTTCAACATATCTGCCTTTTTCTTCTTTACAGCATCAACTGACTCAAAATGTGTCCCTTTAATCCCTGATTTAACTTTTGGGAAAAGATAAAATTCACAAGGTGCTAAATCGGGCAAATATGGCGGATGTTCAAGTGTAGTAAATGTGTTTGTCAGTCAAAAACTGCTTCACAGAAAGTGCTGTGTGAGCAGGCGCATTGTCCTGGTGAAGAAATAAACCATTTTTTCACATTTGCGGCCGTTTCTTTCTGACTCTCTCTCAGCTTTTGCAAAACTTCCTTATAATAATACTGATTAACTGTTGTGCCTTTTGGAACCCATTCTTCCAAAATTACACCCTTGATATCGAAAAAAACAATTAGCATTGCTTTGAATTTTGACTTGCTTTGACAAGCTTTTTTCATTCTTGGTGATGACGGTGTTTTCCAGTGCATTGACTGTCTTTTGGTTTCAGGATCATATTGGAAGATCCAGGTCTCCAAGTGATTACTTTATGAAACAGGTTTGGAATGTCAACACAACATTTCTTGTGACGTTCTTTTTGCTCTGGTGTGAGAACCCTTGGGACCATCTTTGCACAAACTTTTGTCATGTTAAGATCCTCACGCAAAATTTTCCATACAGTGTCTTTGTCAATGTTCATGGATTCAGCTATCATTCGAACACTGTGTCAGTGGCCTTTTCGAACAATCTGACTGATTTTCTTTGGTTCTTGAAGTGCAAGGTGGTCCAGGGCGTTCATCATCTTCGACATTCTCACGTCCCTCACTAAATCTTTTGTGCCACTCAAACACATGCGCACGACACAGTCAGTCATTCCCATAGGCCATAGTAAGCATTTGAAAACATTCTGTTGGTGTTTTGTGCAATTTTACTAAAAATTTCAAATTCACAAGTTGGTCATCTTTTAAACTTAGCATTTTTTCGGCACTCTAAAGAAAACACAACCAAACTAAAAGGCGACTCCCAATCAACTGAACGTCATAGAGTGTTGCAGCTTCTCATGCAGGTTCAAAAAGGTTGAAGGTTACTACGTATGCAGTTATAACCGGTTCTGACTGCTTTGTTTGCTAGGTGGAATCACAGTCTCGTTATTTATTTGACATACCTCGTACACCTAACATATAGTGGAGGTAGACAGACAAAGCACATCCATTGGGCAGCCATGCCAATATAAAGTAGGTACACTGTATATTATACTGCAGTTTGTGTATATTTGGAGATTGTGACATACAGTAGGTGTGTAATGCACATATATATCCCCAATATTCACTTTTTCTAGAGTAGACTATTTTCTAATCTCCAAAACATTAGCCACCAAAATGATTAAAGCAGGAATTGAACCTATAGGTCTTTTGGATCATGCCCCAGGTTGGGTGAAAATAGTGGGCACAAATATCACGGGAAAAGAAAGGTAATGGAGGTTCCCTACCAGTCTAGCGTTCTCCCAAAATGTAAACACATGATGGAAGCGGCTTGGGAGACTTATATACTTAATAATTCCAAACAATTGAACAACCCATTCTTGTAATGGGAAGTGGCAAAAAGCATTTCTAATATTTTTCTCCAATCAATTTAAAAAGGAAAAGTTGAAGGTGTACCAAACAGCACAACTAGAGGTAAGGAAAGCTTTCCAAAATGTGAAAAAAGTGCCAAAAAACGCAAATAAAAACAAATTTAAATAAAAAAAGTTCTAAAACGGCTTTATGGAAACTTTTACACACAATAGGCGCTAAAATAATAGCAGCAAGGAAAATTTTTGGGATAAAGTTCAACTTCCACAAATAATGAACAACAATGTCCGTAATGTGCTACCAGTATATTTCATTAGCACCCTAAATAAAACCTTACCAAGCCAGAGAAGGACACAAAGCTTCCAGCCTCATACCGTTCAATTTCACTTATAGATATAAAATGGTCAGGAAAATCCTCGCAGAAAGGTTAATTAAATTAAATTAAATTAAATTAAAGTAAATTAAAACTACCAGGAATTATCCATAAGGATCAATGAGGATTCATATTGGGCAGGAATTCAGTCAGAAATATAAGAAAGCTGTGATCCAGTCTCTGGGGGTTGGATGGAGAGTACCCCAATGTCCTACTCTCTTTAGATGCTGAAAAGGCTTTGGACGTAGTGGTTTGGGATGACCTTTATGAGACGCCCAACAAATTTTGAATCCCAATAAAATATATTCAATATAGGGGGACACGTCAGTGATGACCCCTATACCTATTGCTTCTAACAATTGTACTTGAACCATTAGCAATAGCTCTAAAAAACGATTTGTCCTTTACTGGTATACAATTAGGTAAACAAGAAAAATTGTCCCTTTTCATGGAAAACATGTTACTCTTACTATCTAATCTGACAACTTCTATTCCAGCAATCTTAGATATCATATCACTCTGTAGCACCTTCTCAGGATAAGAAATTAACATTCGCAACTTGGAAATGCTCCTCTAACTAACCCGGGTGCTTTACTCCAATCTCCTCAAATAACATACATAACTAATATAAAATCAACTTTTCTCCTATCATAGACAAAATTATCACACAACTAATAAGTGGAGGCATTTAAAGCTATCCCTTCTGGGCGGAGTTGTGGCAATGAAAAGCATCATATTCCCCAAACTTTCATATTGTAGCCAAATGCTACCCGTTACCATAAGCAAACTCTGATGCTCATAAATGCTCTAAAGCATTTAGTAAATTTATATGGAAACAGAAAAGGCACAAATTTGTTCGAAACATATTAATTTTACCCCCCGAAAAAGTGGGACTAGGCTTTCCTAGCATATTGGCCTGCATCCATGCCCTCATGTTCAGGTACATCTCGGACTGGAGCGATTTACTAATAGGAATTTAGAGGAAGAACACTCACCTTACAACTCACACCCAAGTAACAATGACAGAACTCAAATGATAAAAGACAGCAAACAGTAATAATAAAACAATAATAAGCTACAAGACAACAAAAGACGACACGACAACGCCCACTAATCGCTAGATAAAAACCTCACAAACCCCAGCACAACACTACTAACCTCTCCTATCAACTGTCTATGCACAACCCTAACAAAGACAATGAGGACGTGGAAAGTTTTTTATAGGAGTTCTGATGTCAGAATCCTGCCGATTTTGAGAGCCAATGAACAAACACAAATTTAAATGCATGTTTCAAACAGAAAACAGTTTTGTTTGCTGTGTCGTTAATGGCTGATGTGTAGCAGTTTTCAAACCACCTACAGAACGACTCTTAACAAATTTACCCCTTAAACTCTTTTTGCATCACTGCTGTGGAGCACATAGATAGACCTTATTTACTTTGTATAATATTGATTTTTGATTGTTTTTTTAAAATCATTTTCACATTCTTTAAAAAAACTAAAGTGCCATACTTTAATTTTACTTTAGAGCAAAATATTTGAGCACAGAGAAAACAGTACTCAGTGTTCAGCTGCACACTTATCAGTTTACCCTATAAACCAAAATGCAATTCTGGAAATTCAACACTACACAAGTGTCTGAAAATAATATTGCAACATGGCTGATGACTTCACAGGAATTTGGAAGGCAAATAACCGGCTTCCACTTTTTTTCTGCCATTCGCTGCATTTTATTGGTTTCATGGGCGAAAAGCTTTTGTTTCAGAATGTATAAAATGTGAAGGGGAGAGTCTGTTTTCATTCTGATAGCTGAGGGCAGTGAGGTAAAAAGTTAAAGATGGCTCACATTCCCGAAATAAATAGCACCAAAAATAAACTCTAATCACAAAAATGTGGAACACGTCAAAATAGAACAAAAATAGTAACAGATTATCATAAGAATAGTTATTGGTAGGTATCATTGTGACTGCTTTTCTTTTCTTTTAACCAGTTCCTGACAGCTCACTGCCTTTCTATGTTGTAAGGGAGGCTGTATTGCTCAGACGACATGGAAATGTGGCAGATGGTAATTAGCTGGTACACACATCATCATCATCAACACCATTTATTTATATAGCGCCACTGATTCCGCAGCGCTGTACAGAGAACTCATTCACATCAGTCCCTGCCCCATTGGAGCTTACAGTCTAAATTCCCTAACACACACACACACACACACACACACACAGATACTAGGGTCACACATGAAACAAGTTCCGGCCTTTTTTTTAAAATCTTCGTTCTATTTCTTTATCTACAAATTAAGCATTGGAGGTGCCCACTCCTGAGCCCATTAATGGATCTGGACTGTCAGTGACCGGATTATATCTCCCCCTAAAACTAACACCATTAGATCTAATGTAACCATGTTCTCTTAGCGGCTTACTATGAGATCCTTATATCCATGTGCAGCCGAGATTTACTGGTTCCGCCCCTCACTAAAAAGGGCCTCCATGGTAAAATACATGAATAGAAATGATAGAAGAAATAATGAATAAAACTACTATAATTAATATACACTAAATATAAATATTATCCTCAACAATCGACACATGGTAAAATCAAAAGCTGCCAAGTTACTTACAATGTCACTATATAGCTCAAAGTTGTTATAATTGTAAAATTAATAATAAGCCAAGTGTATCGTTCAGATGGTGATTAAAGGTCATGTGATTAGGAATCACAATAATATCATTGTCTACGACATAAATGCAGTATATTCTGTTTCTTTATTTACTCCACAGTGTTTTAAAGCTCCAAAATGAGGATCCAATTTGACACTCTTTGCAAGAGTCTTTTATGATGATCACCACTTCTGCTATCAGATTCTATACCTGTACATATAAGGCTATTTGAACTAGAATGATGACACTGATTGAAGTGATACATACTGCACTAGCATTGCTCCTGTGTTCAATTAATATTATTTTAATGGATGTATGGTGCTAGCTGGATACATTTTGGGGTAAATATTTGTAGTAGTACTAAGTCCATACAAGTAATTAGGGAAATAATTATGGAAAAGGACTTTTTTCTCTTTTTGCCCATTTTTACCAATTTTTTTAGTTTTGCGTTTGACAGTAAAACTATGTGGAACTTCATGTGAAGTGTAAGTTGCATTTGTGCCCCTTCCTCAGAAAGACGGATTGGGGGCGTGAAAACAGAACTGATTTACGGTAAGGGCCCTACAGATGCAACCTATTCTGAATAAGCTGTACAGTCCTGGCCAAAAGTTTTGATAATGATACAAATATTATTTTCATAAAGTTTGCTGCTTCAGTGTTTTTAGACCTTTTTGTCAGATTATCACAATGTGATCCATGAAACATAGCTGAAAATAAAATGCTTTTCATACGATTGATGAAATTATTTATGCACCATATGTAAACAAGTACAGTAATGGCCCAAAGTTTTGAGAATGATACAAGTGTTGGTTTTCACAAAGTTTGCTGCTTCAGTGTTTGTAGACTTTTTTGTCAGATGTTGCTATGGTATACTGAAGTAAAATTAGTAGCATTTCATAAGTGTCAAAGGCTTTTATTGACAATTTCATTAAGTTTATGCAAAGAGTCAATATTTGCAGTGTTGACCCTTCTTTTTGAAGACCTCTGCAATTCGCCCTGGCATGCTGTCAATCAACTTCTGGGCCACATACTGCCCATTCTTGCCTAATCAGTGCTTGGAGTTTGTCAGAATTTGTCGGTTTTTGTTTGTCCACCCGCCTCTTGAGGATTGACCACAAGTTCTCAATGGGATTAAGGTCTGGGGAGTTTCTTGGCCATGGACCCAAAATTTCGATGTTTTGATCCTTGAGCCACTTAGTTATCACTTTTAGCCTTATGGCAAGATGCTCCATTATGCTGGAAAAAGCATTGTTCATCACCAAACTGTTCTTGGATGATTGGGAGAAGTTGCTCTTGAAGGATGTTTTGGTACCAATCTTTATTCATGGCTGTGTTCTTAGTCAAAATTGTAAGTGAGCCCACTCCCTTGGCTGAGAAGCAACCTCACTCATGAATGGTTTCAGGATGCTTTACTTTTGTGGCAGGGCTGAAATGCAGTGAAAATGTTGTTTTTGGGATAAAGTTCATTGTCATGGCAAAGAGGGACTTTGAAATTAATTGCAATTCATCTGATCACTCTTCATGACATTCTGGAGTATATGCAAATTGCCATCATAAAAAATGAGGCAGCAGACTTTGTGAAAAATAAAATTTGTGCCATTCCCAAAACTTTTGACCATGACTGTATATCAGGATGATTTTACCAAAACAAAAACAGTAAGAAAAATGCTTTATTATTAGAATAAACCATTTATTAATTCTGTACTTTTTAAATAATTTGTGTTTAATTATTAAATTGATTGTTGTTTTATCTATTGATTTTCTTTCAATTCCATTGAGCAAGCAGCTCCCGCAATGATGGTTTGGTTCTTAAACTCTATTAGGTATGCCTGTTACCCCCATTCTAATAAATAGACCCCAGCAGGTGCGCATTTAGGGGGTTTTCCAGTTGCCCGTAAACCCTCCTCCACCTCCAGCCAGGACGTTTGTCAGGCGGGCCCCCTTCCTCTACATCAGCCACGGGTCTACAGCTCCGTTCCGCTGCATCTGTGGTATGTGTCCTGCCCCCCTCTTTCACAGGGCGGATAGTATGGGGAACTAGGAAGTAGGAGACTGAAGAGTCTGCCAAACGGAATAAGGTAAGTGAGGGCTTATTGTATTAAGGTTGGAGGTTGGGTATTAATCTAGAGAGAGTGGGTAATCATTTAATAGTGGTTGGGAGATATTAATTTATTGATGGGGACAAATTAGTTCATGGTGAGGATTATTTAATTCAATAGTGGGGTCATAGTAATAGGCTAATTAATTTAACGTGGGACTGAGTTTACGGAGAAGGAATGCTATATATTGTTTGTGAATACCAATTATTTAATATTGGGGTAATTTGGGGAGGAAATTTGTTTAATTATTAAATGGGAAAGCTAACTATTTAATTTTGGGGCTGTATGGGAGGGGGGGGGAATTGGTTTATTTATTAAATGTGAATACCATTAATTTAATGGCTGGGCTGGTAGGGTGGAAATAGTATTCACATTTAATAAATAGACCTATAAATTTAATGCTAGCCATGGTTTCAGTTAAGGTGGCCTAATTTAAACATAGGTGCTATTGACTGGGGTGGTTGGGGGAAGGATGCCTAAATGGGCTCATTCACTGCTAGACTTTCCAAATTTTATGTATCTCCCATTTTTACAAACAGGGCTCCGACATTCCAGGATCCAGACGAGCAACAACTAAGCTTAGGAGACCAGTAGCTGCCGGTTTTAAAAAATTGTCTGCTAACTGTCCCAATTCTGATGGAACAGTCTTGTTTTTGGGTGAAATTCCCACTCAGTCATGACTTTTTCCTGACTGCCACAATAGTTGGGATGTATGTCACACTGTACTGCTTGCTAAGGGCAAGCAACATTCACTACAGTTAGGTACATGCAGCTCGCCCTTAATAAGCAGTACAGTGCAACACAGGACATCCATCCCAACTATCGTAGCAGTTGGAACAAAGCCTTGAGTGAGCGGTACAGTCACATAAAATAGGGAGTATCACACCAGAATCAGGACAGTTGGCTGCCTTTGCCCATGTTTTTGATGGGAAGAGATGAAGAAAAAGCCTAGCACTGTCTCAAATGATAGCCATGCACCTTTCAATCACTGATAGTGTTGAATGGTAAACCCCCTCTAGAAATCCTGTGTTTGCCCCTGCCCAGAGTATCTAACAGTACTATAGATTACGTTACTAGGGATGTTACTTTTTCTTGGGATGATGGGTCACGTAAACTCACTGATGTCTATTTCTGGTTACATTATGAAATAATTTGCCACACATACTCATACACTTTATTGTTCAGACAATGCGTCATCTATGTACCTGATAACACCAAACAGTATAGCATCTTAGTTTATCATGAAGAAATTCAACACATTGATTGTCAAATGTATATTCATAGCACATGAGTTTTGGAATGCTGTTGAGTCATAGATGCCCAAATGTGACAGCAACTATTACATCCAAAATGTATAATAATAAGTATAGCAAAATGTGTCAACATACAGGAGATAAAGTGGCATGAATAATGTAACATGAATGAGACATGATATAGGCAGGCAAGAAAGGAGTGGTCTTTTGTTCCAAGGATAGAAATTAAATTGGCAGTGTTTTGAAAGAATATTATATTTTGCAAATTGTGTCAATAAGGAAGAGAGAATGAAAACACATTTCATAGTTGTCAAAATTTCATAATAATTTTGTGAGGCTGTACATACTTGAATGATGTGTTAAACTAACTTAATTATGATGTTGCTTTTTGCATTTAAATGCTCCTCTACAATAAGTAAAAACTTTCAAAGCAAAATAATTAAAGCATAAATTGCCCAATTTTGAAAAATAAGGACTTTCCAGGGACAGTTCTTCATCACCTGAGAACGCCCATGTATATTAGGTATGGTTGGCAGCTATGACTTAAACATGTTGTAAAGATGTTGTTATTTATCTTCATAGACAAGAATAATAGTGGATAGTAGTGCTGTGTGACAGATCAGATTTTTACAATTGTATCCATTCTTGATTATGTGTTCTGGAGATCTAGGGGTTGTAGAGGACAGAATGGGAACTTCGAAGCATGTATTGCCTTCAGTCTTAGTATTGATGCAGCGTCACACTGCTGGAGTTACGCTTATTGCATTGTCCATGTTTCCTTCATATCTCCCATATTACAATATAAAGGTAACATTTGTTGTCAACGCTTGTCCTTACCAGGACAGATTGGAACATATAGAGCATAACAGAAATTCAAGGTATTATTTATTAACATTTACTTATATAGTGCGTACCACTGTCGGAGTGGGGCATGAAGGGCACACCGGGGGACTGAAAATGTAGGGGCCCATCAGAGGGAATGTGACCCACCACCATAGAGATGAGACCAGACTCTAGAAGGGGGGAGTGGTCAGCTTATGAAGGACATGGCTAGCGGCATTGTGTAGTATATAAAGAATACATGGTATATAAAGAAGTGCATAGTCTAGGCCCCATCCCTTCATCAGGACAAAGTTTTGCCCCACTAGAGTCAGAACAGTTGACAGACTGTCCTGCTCCTTCCTACCTGTTTATGCAACATTCACTACCTGCTGTTGCTGATGTCTTAAGCTCAGTTGCTGTCTGGGTCCTGGACTGTTGGGGTCCTGTTTTGAAAAAGGGATATGTGCATTAAATATGGAAAGCCTAGCAATGAGGGCACACTCTAGCTCCCTTCTCCAACAAGTCTCAATGTTACATCTATAGCCTCCACGGTTAATAATTAGGATTCACTTCCTGCAAACAGCCCTGAAATTAAATTAATAGTATTCAAATTGACAAAATAAACATATATCCCCCTCCAAATTAGTTAATTTATTAATAGTATTTACACACATATCCCCCAAGCAGCCCAGACATTAAATAGTTAGTATTTGTATGTAATAAACAAACCTACAAAGCCCCAACACGAAATAATTAGTATTCACACTGAATAAGAAGCCACCATTCTTCCCAGACTCAGCCACACATTAAACTGTTAGACCCCAAACCACCCCAGCATTAAATTGTCCCATAGGCACCACCATCACCTCACCAATAAATTAATATCTACTGCACATTATTAATTTTATAGCCCACTCCCTCACCTAAATTACATTGAAATCACCACAAGCAATAGAATGGCTCTATATATCAGGGTATATTTACAAATTTTTATGGTGTGAACAACAGATGGTTTAAGTTGTAATTTGCGTAATGATGGGCTTTATAGATGCTGTCTAGCTCTTTACTGGTCATCCTTTCTCCATTATTTGTTCTCTCCTAAACAACCTCCCTCACCTTTTTCATTATACCACCCCTATCCCTGGTTCTCTACTTGAAGCCTGTTTCCCTGTACTCTTGATCTAATTATAGACTAAACAAATCTTAAATAAAGATTAAAAATAAAATAAAATGACACTTCTACTTCTGTTACCTTCTGTCCATTGGACTCACACAGACAAATCTGAAAAAATATTGCTTCAAAGAAAGACAAAAAATGGAAACACACTCAATACATATATACTAGAGATGCTCGGGCTCAGTTTTCTGAAAACTGAGCCCACCCGAGCTTAGGGGTTCTGAGTAGGTACGCTAGCCAGCTCAGTACTTTCATGCGTCCTCGGATCTGAATCGAGGCAAAACGTCATTGTGGTATTGTCAGATTTTGCGGGTTTTGGATTCCATAAGTACTTCCCTCCGCAGCAGATCCAGTGCCATTGCTCACACAGAAACAGGGGTAGCAGTGTTCTTGTCACTCTCCAGTCTCCAGTGACATTGCTCAGTGCCATTGCTCATACAGAAACAGGAGGGGTAGCAGTGTTCTTGTCACTTGAAAAAAATTGACTGGAAATGACTGGAAATTAATGTTATTGAGGTTAATATTAATGTAGGAGCAAAAAAATAGCCAAATTATGTGATTTTAGCAAAAAAAAAATATAGGGATTTTAGAAAAAAATAGGGATCCAAAACCAAAACACGTGAGAGCGGTTTTGCCAAAACCAAAACACAAAGTTAATCCAGATCCAAAACCAAAACCAAAACACGGGGGTCAGTGAACATCTCTAATATATATAAGCAAATGGGCACCTTGTTTCAGAATAGTTACAATTAACCTGTCCAGATACATACTATTATTATTCTTAGTGAGAATATTTAATGTCACCCCCGACCTTGGCTCCATGGGAATTACCTTTGGGGATTTTCCTGGTATCTCGGTGGGTCGGTCCAGCAATGGTGCTTACATATAACAAAGGGCTCTACAGTGAATATTAGATCATTCGCATCAGTTCCTACCCCAATAGAACTTACAATCTATATTCCCTATTTAACAGACTCAAACTAATTTTGTCAGGAGTCAATTAACCTATCAATATGTGTCTGTATTGTGGGAGCAAACCAGAGCACACAGAGGAAACACATGCAAGCACAAACTTAATTTCAATACAAATAGGGCCTTGTTTGAATTGAACACGTGACCCCAGCAATGCTAAATATTGGTATATTGGTTCATGTTTTGCAAACTTAATGTCAATATTGACCAACAAAGTTCATAATGAAGTTAAGTTTGGGACACATGGTTGGCCCTTTCCCCTCCCCCCATTTTGGAGTTTGTTATATCCCCTGTCGGTGTGGTCTCTAAGAAAACAGCTGGCAATTTAGATTAATCCAGCATTTGTCTCATCCCCCGTGGGTTCGGTTAATGGCACCATTGTTCCGAGTGACAGCTTGGTAAATTATTATCGTCCATGCGGTCCTTTGGTATGGGGGCCCTCTTAGCTAAGCTGAACATCGAGTCTGCCTTACATCTAATACCTTTGCATCCAGAGTCCTTCCAGCTCATGGGTTTTCCCTTTGGCGGATGGTATTATGTCAACAGATGCCTTCCCATGGGTTTCTCAGTTTCGTGGGCCTATTTCAAAAAGTTCAGATCTTTCCTGCACTGGTGTATACAAGCAGGAACAGGCCACACGGGTATCGCACATTACTTATTTGATTTTTTGTTTACTGGCCCTGCGGATGAATCAGTCTGCGTGGATACGCTCTTTGCAACCAGGGCTCTGTTTGCGTTACTGACCATTCTCGTGGGTTGAAATAAGACATAGGTTCCCTTAACCTGTCTATCTTTCCTGGGTATTGAGGTCAACATTGTGGGATGCTGTCGTCTGCCCAGGGAGAAGGTAGCCAAATTGCAAACCTTAATAGTTCAAGTGTAGGGCTTGCGTAAGGCACCATTTCAGCAAGAACAGTTCCTATTCGGTTAATTTAATTTCACATGTCACATTAATCCCATGGGAGAGATTTTTTGCACAAAAACTTCAGTCTGATTTTACCCCACCTCATGCCCGCTTACCCTTTTCAGATGAGATTCATGGGGGACCTTCAAATCTGGTTGCAATTCTTAGACTCTTTCAATGGCGTACACATTTGGCCAAGCCCCCCAGTTTCTAGCAAATTGTTGGATCTGCAAACAGACGCCTATGGGCCCAATGGTTTCGGCACATATTTTCCAGACTGGTGTGTGGCTGTTTAGATGGACGCCTGAGATTCCAGTGGCTTAATTCATAACTTGCTTGTTTTGGAGCTGTTTCCAATCATAGTGTCGGTGAAGCTATGGGTGCCTCAACATAGTTTTTTGGTGCAATAACTTAAGTGTACTGCAGTGCATTAATAAACAGTACACTTTCTCACTTCAGGCTATCAACTTTATGAGACACTTCGTTTTGCGCTGTCTAGAACAGGATATTACTTTTAGGGCCATACACATCCCGGGGGTCAACAACAACATAGCTGACATTTTCTTCTGTTTTCAATGGCATCGTTTTTGCTAGTTGGCCCCACACACCAATCTAATGGGTACTTCTTGTCCTTCTTATGTTTGACAGATTATCCAGCCGGCATAGTGGGATTCGTCGAGACTTGTTGGCCCCTTCCACTAGGAGAACTTACTAGGTGGACTGGCAGCAATGGATTAGTTTTGTAGGTTCCCGGGGTTGGCTTGGCTCAAGTCAGAGTGAAGACATGATCGCATTTATATGGGTCAAATACAGAGGAGGCACCACTAAAACATCTGTGACGGCCTCCCTAGCGGGTATATGATTTATGGTGTGGCTAAAGGGGAAAGAGGATGTCACTAAAAGTTTTCTCATTGCTAAGGTCCTTAGAGGTTGGGGCAAGCCCAGCCTCCGAGAGAGGACATTAGGAGGCCAATGGCTGTTGAGATTTTGCACCAGCTGATCAGGACCCTTTCTCAGGTTGCCACTGATGCTTATGAAGCACTTTTATTTAGCACAGCTTTCTCTATGGCATATTTTGGGGCTTTCAGGGTAGCGAGTTGCTGGCCCGGTCTCAATATGCTGCAGGGGCTGCTTTGCTTGCCAGGTGCATGATTATTAACGATTCACAGGTGTCCTGCTAGCTGCTTAGATCTAAGACAGATCAATTTGGAAAGCACCATTGGATAAACATACCTTCACAAGGGCACTCCAGCATATGCCAGGTAGCTCTGTGTACCCAATTTGCGGAGGTTCGGCCCCTTAACGGGGATCTATGGTTGGTGCATGCCGATGGGTCCCGCCTCACTAAATTTCAATTCAATGTTTTATTCAAATGTTCCGTAGAATATGCAAGTCTAGACACAGCTCATTACGGCACACATTCCTTTAAGATTGGGGCAGCTACTTCTGCGGCCGATGCATGATCTTTCATTGCAACTAATAAATCCCTTGGTAGATAGTCTGATGCCTACAAAACTTACATACGGCCGCGGAAATAATGGGTTCATGCCCGGCTTTCCCACCCCCTCCCTTCGGTAACCCAGGGCTTTGCTGCTAAATGCTTTTAGGGATGGCATGAAGGGATCAAGGCCTGATTAGCTATGTGCCTCCTGGGTTTTATGTGTTTTTAACCTTCATATGGGTTACCACACCCCACCCCCTCACCCCAACTCATCTTTTTTCTGGTCCCATCCTGGTTGCAATGGTGGCTGGGATATGGACGGCTATGGCTGAGTTTTTAGGTACAATTGCTTTATTTTGCTTCTAGGTATGCGCAAGGAGAAGATAAGGATATGGTGATCGGTCACCCATATATGTACTTGACATCCAAGCATTAATGGGTACACAACTGGGCCTCAGTTGCACATACCGTAGATGTGAAATGGTTGGGTAGGAGGGGGTTGGGGTGGTCGTCGCTCATTTGTTTATTGTCTTCTGAGATTTGCAAGGTTGGTCCCCCTGACATTCTGGTCATTTATTTAGGGGGTAATGATTTGGGTAACAAGGGGAAATTTCTGGAATTGCTAATATCCTTTAGGGAGGATTTGAGGTCCATCAAGGCACACTGGCCAGTGGTAACTCTGTGCTGATTGGACATTATACCCAGGCTTTCCTGGAGGGTTAATATTCCAGCCCCCGTGATGAAAAAATTACTTAAAAAGGTTAACAGGTTTGCGGGACACATGGTCAGGTTGCTTAGTGGGTTGTGTATTAATCACCCTATAATTACTACTGAGTAGAGGCACTTGTACAGGGCATCTGGGGTACACCTCATGGAAGAGGGTCTGTGGATATTCATAGAGTAGATATAGTCGATGTTTGTGGGTGGTAGTTCGGTCATTTGGTGGCGGTTGTAAGTCCGTTAAAGGACTCCAGCCTTGGCAGGAAGGCATTTGCAGTCAGCAACTAATTGATATGGTGCTTTTGCTGATTGGCCGCAGGTCACTGCCCACTTCGAAGTAACCTGACTATTGGCCCTTTTGTGTGGGGCTCCCTTGATCTGCTATGTGTGGGCACGTCATTGTGAATCCAGAAGGGGTGTAGTCACTCTGACACCAGATTTAGTACCGGCCAAACGTAAAGGATTATATCCTGGGACCAATGGTTAGTGGTGGATGGCCATACACTGTTGGATTACTGCTATTAGTTGTAGCTGACTTGCAATTTGCCTTCTCCACCACCATGTCTTGTTTTAATAAACTGTGACCTTTATGTGCCAAAGAATTTACTGATGTCAGTATATTTATTTATTTATTTATTTATGTATAGTGTTAAGTCTTATCATAAGAGAGGGTTTGGTGCAATTAAAGGAAGGCATCAACACTATGCAGTTTATCTGTCATACTTTACAGTGTTCCATTGAGTTATATTGAGTTATTATCCCTTCTTGTGATCAGTGTACTTAGACATGTGTGGGCATGTGAGTACACAGAATATTTACACATACGCATTTGCATTTCCTCAATGCCAAAGGTTTTGGGGTTTCTTTGTTTTCTTTTAACAATGTGAAATTTATTCACAATATTGTTTTTCTAACGTGTTTAACATGGACAAAATCCAAGGGTAGAGCTTATCAGGATAGCACTGCTATATGTACCAAAGTATTTGTAATGTAAATAATGCATGTATTTTTTAATTCCGGATTTGAATATCACATTATATTACTCGTATCGGATTTATTATCGGAAAGCATTAATTAGTAATTTGCATTGACCTTGCCTTCTAAGGGAATAAATTGCACCCAACCCATGCCAGTAAAATTTCCCTCACAATAATTAAAGAACCACCAGAACTCTTCCCTGTTGGAATCAAGCACTCAGGACTGTAGAGTTATTCAGTCCACATGAGCACTTGTTTGTGGAAAAGATGGTGAATAATGATTCATTTAACCATATCTTCCATTGTTTGGTAGTGCATTGTCTGTGCTATTTGCACCGCTAGCATGTTCAGTACCAGATGTGATGAACAACCTGACTTATGATACCCTGCTTTGTGGAGTTCTTGTTCTACAGTTTTTTCTTCTTAAACTTGGTCAATTGATCTGTAGGTATTCGCCTCTTTTGCCTTAAACTTCAAATTAATGTATGATCCTGGATTATGCGCCCCCACATATTGTTGTTCATAGCTCCAAAGTTCCATGTTGGCATAGCCATAGACACCGTTACTCATGAAAACATTAGCAAGTTGAAGTGTCTGAAGCTGCCAAAATCACACACCAACAATTACCCCTTTTTCAAAGTCACTGAGGTGTACTCTTGCAGCCAGGCTAGCCATAATTATAGGCAAGCATGGCAATCCAGTAGTTTTATACATGACTCTAACCATGCTGGGATATTGTTTGCTAAATTAGCACTTGAGTTCTACCTGTGTGGTAGCTCTTGTGTTCAACATAATTGGTGTCCCTCATTTACTACTTATTTCCATTTTTTGTCTAATATCTGTATCTGGTGCATCTCTGCATGGAAACAGACAAAGATTAAAGGCTGCACTGCTCTCTTCATTGTTCAGCTCTTTTGTCACTTAAGCAGAAAAACATGAGGATACAGAGCTCTTTTCTACTTTCCTGCACAGAGCATTTATAACAGAAGAGAACTTCCCTAAGCTCCAAAATAGATGGTGCGCTGCATATACCGAGTGTGCCACCTCCCCAAAACAATATAATAAAGATCAAATCAGTATACTCAATGACCCTTCCAAATACAATAGTGCAGAAGTCAATTAAAAGGTAAAAAAAAGGGTTAATCACAATCTCAGAAAAGTTTCCACAAAATACAGTATATAGTGTAATAAATTATATAATAAAAACGACTAATAAATCAACAATAGGATTTAACGTATGTACACAGGGCCTGATTAAGGGTTCTGGCCGCCCTAGGCTAATACGGCCGCAGCGCCCCCCCCCCCCCCCCCTCCGAATATATAGGTGTATAGGAACACTCCTGAATATGAATGTTCAGGTGTATTCTCCAGCATTCAAATTTAGACAGATTGTGCCATTGTCTCTTACCTGTCCTTGCTCTTCTCTCTTGCAACTTTGTTATCCTCTCGCTGGCTTCTGGAAAGTTGGCGTCCTTTTTTGAAAATGCAAAAATGTATTATAATGCAAACCCTGAATTATTAGGCCCTTTAGTTAAAACAAAACACTCCATTATGGCCAGCTAAAAGTACCCCATTGGACAGGCATATGTAAGCAATATCTGAATATTTGTTGTCAATCAAATACAAACCTCTACCAGCCCCATCTCACTAATATTTAGTATTCTAGTGATTGCTGAGACCACCCATGTGACCACCACACAATCATGAGATTCTGCCCCCCAAAGCTGCTCTATTTTTTAAAAAGCCCCTGCAGCCATTTTCCTTAACCACAACCCCCCCGCACAGCCATTTTCCTTAACCCCTGCTGCAGCCATTTTCTTTACCTCCCACCCTGCATCCATCCCCCTTGCAGCTATTTTCCTTACCTCCACTTTGTAGCTACCCCCCCCCCCGTCACATCAAACTCCCCCAGTCACATATATCAGCCCCCCTCCTCTGCCCTCCTTCATACATATCAACCTCTCTACCTCCCTATAGATTTTCATGGCAGCCCCCCCCCTCCCACCCTATAGATTTGTATGACAGTCCCCCTCTCCCTCCCTATACATATGCATGACAGTCGTCCCCCCCTCCCTATAGATATGCAGGGTAGTTCCCCCCCTCCCTATAGATATGCAGGGTAGTTCCCCCCCTTCCTATAGATATGCAGGGCAGTTCCCCCTCCCTATAGATATGCAGGTCAGTTCTCCCCCTCCCTATAGATATGCAGGGCAGTTCCCCCCCTCCCTATAGATATGCAGGGCAGTTCCCCCCCCTCCCTATAGATATGCAGGGCAGTTCCCCCTTCACTTACCTGTAGTTGTGCCAGCGTCGCTCCTCTCCTCAGATCAGCAGATAGGAAGTGAAGACGTCCTGCTTCCTGTCTGCTGCACAGCAACAGGCAGCCTGGCGATTGGCTGTGTGTTGCTAACCACTGACCACCAATGCTTTTGATCGTCGAGCCCTCCACCCCCAGGGTGGAGGGCTCGACCCCCTGCGGCGATCCCCAGCGGCGACCCCCCCACCCTCCCCCACCCCGAAAAAAAAAATGAATGGGAAAATAAAAAAAAAAAAATTTAATTATTTTTTTTTTTTTTAAAAAAAAATAAAAAAAAATACCCACAGTGCAGCGCCCCCCGGGACCCAGCGCTGCAGCCTGGTCAGCCTAGTGGTTGATCAGGCCCTGTATGTACATGTGGATTGCATACTTAAAGTGCATACATGTGATCCTGTAAAGGGGATAAAAATTAAATGAAGGGAAAAAAACTATTTAAAAAAAAAATACCACTAGCTCTCAGTGCTCCCCTCATTTAAATTAAGTAAATGAAGCTTATAAATCTCTTTATTGCTGTAGCACTCTCAGAATAATGATCAACTTCAGCCGACGAGTGGGATATAGGAAATGGGGCCACTTTAATATCCTCCTGTTGTTATTATTTCCTTTCCTCAAGGAAGAGAACAAGAGAATGAATCTGGCGAATTAGCTTTTTATTAAGTGAATAAAAACAAATCAAATACACTGACATATTAAAAATAGGAAAACATTAAAAATCCCTTTCTGGGGTGTTGCAAGTCTTCCTACCCGACACAGAGTTAGCGGAAAGCTTCCTTGTTTAAATTCCTGGGATAGGTATATTCTTCTTCAAACCAATTCCCTCTTGTGCCTCAATAGGGCCCCTACTCTCACCACACCGGTGATGCCACTAACATGTTTTATCTATGATCAGTCTCGAAGTGGCGGGAACTGAGTAAACGCCAATGTCTTTATAGTTCACTTATCCAATCAGTGTCCAGATAAACTGAAAGGCTTTTATTAACACATGAGTGGATTTTAATTGCAGCTCATTGATTAATAATAATGATACATAATACATGTGTTCCTAATATGTATAACATAAACCTTGTTGTAATAAGCAACGACTTTAATATATCAAACATCTGGTATAATTATATGGTAATATAAAAACATATCCAAACTAGCAATCAATAGCCAACGGCTTCATTACTGCCCTTGTCATGCGTAAACAGGAAGTAAAAAAATCACACCAAAATATCATAACAAAATATGTAAAGTATATTGCATCACCTTTCAATGGAGATGCCACTGTAACTCAAAAACAGTGACAAGGAAGTAGAGTGTTATATTTAAAAGGGATAACGCTGGCCGGTAAAAACAATGTCTATAACATATTGCAACGCGTCACCATGGTTATGCTACTCTAGCTCTATTGCAAAGTAAACATTTCATATAGCTATTGCTTCTTATTTCCAATATGCAATCTCAGTGCCAAGAGTGAATGGGGACAAGTTGATTCTTTCTCTATTATCCATTGTAAATGTCAAACCTCCAAATATAAATCCTTAAGCATCTATCAACATGTAAATACAATGGAATAATTATAAATACTCTTCTTAAATTTCCCCGTCAAAAAATTAATAATAGAACACATCTATGACTGATGTGGGTGAGTTCTCTGTACAGCGCTGCAGAATTAGTGGCGCTATATAAATCGCTGATAATGATGATGATCTAATACATATTTTCATACTGAAACCGTATTGTGATAAAAATATAATAAACAATGAATCAACAACAGGGAATGTAAATGTGCATTAATTCAGTGATCCCTTGTTGATTGCACTCACAGTGGTATTTGTTATTCACAATGAGTTTAAATCGGATTTTAGTCCATCATTTTCCTTCATCACGTAATTTCTTCACTGTTACGGAATCACATTCCTGTGTTTTGATAAGAGGAAGCAATTCACATGTACTTAAGTTGAGACACTATTTTTGGTTAATTGGTAGTTTTTATTATATTTTTATTATATGTTTTACCACACTATATATTGTTTAATTTTTTTCATGACATATGGTTGGAGAAAATAATCACCAAGATAAAGTTCTTTTCTGTTTTTTTTTATACACTATCCTTATGGAGACTTTTATGAGATATTGATCATATTGACCATTTTATCACATTAAGTATTATTGATTTCTGCACAACTGAATATGGAAACTGTGTATGCTGTTCTGATCGTTATTGCAGAATTTTTCTTACAGAGAATTTATTGGTGAACCTTACCTCACAAAACTCCAATAAAAAAAATATATAAGGAAAAATAGACCATAGTCCTTAACCATACATGTCATGCCCAGAACTTTCCAAACCATGCCTTATTTTACAGCAAGCATTCCCCCAAAGCAGCAAGCCACTTGGGTGTGGGTATGAGTACCCCAATGACCCAATTTTGCATCTTCTTTGCCTGTTTGAGCCGGAGCCAACATGTGCACGTGCCTGTAAATAGGACACAATGGAGACAAAAGAGGAGCACAATGTGCCTTGTTAACTACAAAAGGGTTTATTCCTAAATAAAATAAATAAATAAATTATTTTTTTCCCAGTGACTGTGGAAGGTTGTTTTTTGTGTAGGATTGTGTGTGGGTCATTATTACATGCCATGCCCTGGTATTAGGTTTATTTATCAAATGTGAGCACTAATATTTTAATATTGTGGCTAGAGGGAGGCTTAATTATTAAATGTGGTTGCTACTGATTTAATGCCGGGATGGTTGGAGTTTTCTAAATTTCATGTACCCATTTTTTTTTTCCAATAGGGCCTCCAAGGATCTAGACAAGAAGCAGCTGATCTAAAGAAACCCGTAGCCACAGGTGGTGACAGTGACAAGAACAGGTAGGAGAGAGCAGGACAGTCTGCCAACTGCCCTGAATCTGGTGGGCTGTCCCGGTTTTGGATGACTGCCTCGCTTATTCAGGATTTGGTCCCACTACAAGGACAGTTGGGAGATATGTCCTGCTTCACACTGTACTGCTCGTGAAGGGCAGAGCTGTGTGCACCTAAGAGTAGTGGACACAGTTTTTCCTGTGTATTTGTCTAAAATGATAACCCCCTGTCTTAAGTGAACCCCCAACACCCCCTTTGCAGCGCTACATGGTATTCGGTGGGCCCCAGTCATTGGTTTCCCCAGTGGGCCCTTCATGCCCCAGTCCGACACTGTTCGTATTATTAAGTACCTTACAAGAATACAATTTTTATGGATCAGATTCCTGTTGTGTTGGTAAAATCATCTATACACAAATTTGTTTCACATAACCACTTCATCAATTCAGTTGGTCTAATGTGTACGATACAAGATTTAACGGTTTAAAAAACCCTGTCTAGATCATTTATAATAGTTGAGAAAAATATATAGATACAATTGAAGATTCCCCTGTATTTTTTAAAGAAAAATATGATACAGAAGCTATATATAATAAATGAAAAATATCACTGATCAGCAGAATATCCAATAACATGGCTAAAAATATAAATAATCATAGTGTAATCATGTTTTAAAAACAATTGTTGACACATTTTTACCAGTAAAAATCATCCTTAAGCCATTAACTATTAACTACCAAGAAACAGTGTGGTGCCATGGTCTGGTTTCACACCTGTACTGCAAATTTAATTACTATAAACCATTTCCTTTGCAGACGGTCTCTATGATGGATGAAACCAGTCAGGAATCACCCATGTGTCAACTTGGGAAGACATTGGGAACTTCCAATTATCTAGTGAGCACATCAGGACAGCAGCCATTGCTGTAGGAGAACATATGTGGAGGAGAGACCTGGGACATGTTACAGACCTATGAACCTTTGAAGTGTTGCTCTTCTACCTACCCTTGAATATACAGCCTTCTGCCCAAATGGGCTTTCTTATTTGTTTAATCAGTACAGAGGTATCAGTAAATGTTAGTTTATTAAACTATTCTTTTTTATATTTTTATTATCAGCTTTGTTATTGGATATACTGCTGGCTGATTTGTGGGTTTTTTTTTCAATTCATTATATATTATTTCTATATACTTTCGGTGCTTATTTGGGTGTTTTAGTACACTGACTTTATATGTTCACAAGGGAATATCTACAACTGAACTATGTTGTCCTATATTTCCCTTTACTCAAGAGGATACTAAGGCAGGAAATGATGCACCTAAATTCGATATTCCTGTAGAAAAAGGCAAGTCAGATGCTTGGTTTCATAGGGGGAGGAATCAGTACCAGAAGAAAGACGTAATAATGCCACCAAATAGGTCATTGCTATGGCCTCATCTAGAATACTATGTTCAGTTCTGGAGGCCATATCTCCATTAGGACATATGTACCTTAGAGACTGTACAAAGAAGGGCAGCTAAAATGGTGCATGGCCTACAGCACAAAACTTACCCAGAAAGACTAAAAGATCTTAATATGTATAGTTTGGAGCAGAGAAGGGAAAGGGGGGACATGATAGAAACTTTCAAATATATCAAGTGTTTTAACAAGGTACAGGAGGGAAACATTCTTCAAAGGAAGAGAAGTACTAGAACACGAGGACATGTACTGACACTGGAGGGAAGTAGGTTCAGAGGAAATGTGAGGAAAACTGCTTCACGGAAAGGTTAGTGTTAGTGAAATAGCATCCCATTAGAGGTGGTAGAGGCTAATACAGTAGAGCAGTTTAAACATGCTTGGAATAGACATAAGGATATCCTTACCTCTACGATTTATTTAATTATTTTAATTCTTTATTTTTCTCTTTACTATTTTTAATTTATATTTCGAATTGTTAATAAAACTCTATTATCACTCTCAAGAATTTTAATTAATGAAATAAAATTTAATTTTAATACATAATTAAATTAAATAAAATACAAAATAAAAATAATAATAATCCACATATCGGTATGTAAATTAGTGCCTTTTCTCTGGTTCTATGCAAAGAATAAAGGATCAAATAGGGTTTGAGGTTACCATAGATTAAAAAATGGGCAGACTAGATGGGCCAAGTGGTTCTTATCTAGCCATCAAATTTTATGTTTCTAGCTAGGTTCACTAAATCTACAAATATATACCCCTAGGATGGTTCAGGATTGAAACACAACATGGATAATAATTCTGAATATCATGAGACAGAGACATATATTACTGATAGATCTTATTACACTCTGCTGTGATGTCACACTATGTGACAATATCAGTCAGAACATGGGTCACTCATTTAGAAGAAACTCTTGCTGAGGGCATATCATGAGAGAGTTGGCAGAAAAAGGTAGAACACTACCTAATTCAACTAGACATAATTTACGGAAAAATGTTATGTGCTGCGGGCGCTTCAAAAACTAGACTTTGTTTCATTCTACTTGAAAATACTCTGATGTTCAAGTCTGAATGAGGCTCCACAAAATATAGAGGCAGTTTGTCACAGGATATAAGTCCACAATCTAACAAATAATGTTTTGATGGCTCCAAATATAAGATCCAAAAAACAAACAAACAAGGAACAACCAACATACAGAAGTGGTCATAGCAGAAATGCTCAGGCCCTAGGCCCTTCAACTGTCTACTTCTGACATTAGGCCAGTTGGGGAGGGTAATCGCCTTGTAGCAACACCTTAACCAAACCTATAGTGGATTTTAACAACAGAGGGGTCTTGCTTTCAGTACCGGCACACTAGCAATTCTTCTTAAATTTCCCAGTATTTATATTTACAAAGTCATCAGGGTAATTAAGAACCATTCATTGGAGAATTTAATATTCTTATTTAATGTCCATCACAAAGATAGATAGATCCAAAGCCATTTATGGCAAGATGGATGAAATACGCAATTCATATGGCTTACAATTCAATGGGATAATCTCCTCCTTTAAGTATCAAGAGACATTCTAAAGGGGTAGTGGCCACATCCGGGGCAGGGGAGAGAGAGGCATCTCCATAGCCGATGTCTGCGCAGCTTTGCCAAGCACTATAGACTTGTCAATCAATCTACGACAGTGGCAACTTTTGGGCAAAGTATTGCAAGTGTGTTCTGTATTCCTTTCCAAATTTATTGCTTTCAGAAATCTCATTGATTTTCTGTGCTCCCTTAGGACACGGGGGAAATAAGAATTTTTACATTAAAATTTAAATTTAATTTCCACTAATCCCCAAAGCAGTACACAGAGCAACCACCTAAAACATGGAAGCCTTAGTTGTATTTTTTATTCTTTAATGTTCATCTGAATATTACATATAAAAACACTGAGGGTCCTTTAAGAAGCTAAGAGAGAGCGGCAGCTATTTTCCATGTGCTGTATTTCTGATTACAGCATCATTTGTGTTTCGCTTGTTATCATTAAAAGAAATCCACTTTTTGAATGTGCATATTTCCTATATCAATGCAACATTTAAATATCACTGATAAAAATTCAAAAGTTTTGATGAAAAAACTGAATGCATGACATTCACTGGCCTACGCTAAGCTGCTTATGAAGAGCAACAGAGCAGTCAGCACTGTGTAAAAGATGGGCTCTTTATAAATAAAAGATAATTATGATAACAATAATGATACTTTTAGACACAACTCAAAACACAGCCGAGGCCGTCATTTTGTGGGCTGATCTAATATTTTTGCAAATATTGCCAATTATTTAACTAGAAACTGGTGACATCACTAAGTTATGATGCGGCAGTTCCTAGTGAATTGTCAGACTGCGCTCTCATAAATATTGTTCCATGTGACCACAACAAGGCTACCTCCATTAGGCAGCACGGTGGCCTAGTGGTTAGCACTTCTGCCTTACAGCACTGGGGTCATGAGTTCAATTCCCGACCTTGGCCTTATCTGCGAGGAGTTTGTATATTCTTCCTGTGTTTGCGTGGGTTTCCTCTGGGTGCTCCGGTTTCCTCCCACACTTCAAAAACATACTAGTAGGTTAATTGGCCGCTAACAAATTGACCAGTAGTCTGTGTTTGTGTTTTAGGGAATTTAGACTGTGAGCTCCAATGGGACAGGGATTGAGTTCTCTGTGCAGCCCTGCGGATTTAGTGGCACTATTTAAATAAATGGTGATGATGATGATGATTGTGCATAGGAGTTGGACACACTTTTACAGGTGACATCAAGCGATGCTACCACTTTAAAATTATGACACACTTTTAATTCATTTGCAGCCATAAAAAAGATTATGTAACCATATAAACAAAGACTCCTCTGCCAGACTCACATTTGTTACACAATACTTTGGAAAATCCACTAACATGGTGCCAAACAATTACAGTAATCAAATGGATTATTTACTCATGAAAAGCAATCTAATATTATTTTTATGACAAACAAGGTTTGTTAACCTTCACTGAAGAGTTTCTAGACTTTGCATCCACATATCAAGCTACAACAAATCCAGTGCTGATTACCTCACCTGTGTGATTTTATGGAGAATAATATAAAGATCCCAACAATATAATGGATTATTTGCGGCAGTGTAGACAAGGCTTATCTCTACTCATTCCCTGGTATCTACACTTCTGTGTTCTTTACAGAGTTACTACGCACACTGACCAATCACAGGACACTAAATTCCTGCATTCGCTGTATGAGAAGTATGTCGGCATCTGACAGCAGGAGCAAAGAAGGTAAACTAGAAGTAGAAGAGTACAAACAAATTATACTTCCTCTAGTGATTGTACGCTGTGGAGGGACATGTCTCTTGGCATCCTGCTGGGGCGTCATTGTAGGTGTTTCCCTGTTAGCATTTAGTGCAGGTATGTCACAGGTAGGGGTGAGCGGGTTCGGATTTTTGAAATCCGAACACCCCCGAACAGTGCCGATCCGAGCCCGGATCCGAGCACTGTTCGGGGATTCCCGCCCGACGCAAAACTCAGAACGAGGCAAAACGTCATCATCCCGCCGTCGGATCTTGCGAGATCCGGATTCATATTATTCCCCGCTTCCCGCCGTCATCTTCACTCAGGCATTGGAGAGGGAAGAGGGAGGGTGTGTGGTGGTGTCTTCTGTCCTGCTCAGTCCAGTGGTGCTGTCCGGTGCTCTGTCCTGCTCAGTCCAGTGGTGCTGTCCTGTGCTCTGTCCTGCTCAGTCCAGTGGTGCTGTCCTGTGCTCTGTCCTGCTCAGTCCAGTGGTGCTGTCCTGTGCTCTGTCCTGCTCAGTCCAGTGGTGGTGCTGCCATAATTGCAGTGGTGCTGTCCTGTGTTGTCCTGTGCTGCTTAAGTCCAGTCCAGTGGCATTGCCATATAAGTCCAGTCCAGTGGTGCTGTCCTGTGTCCAGTCCAGTGGTACAGCCATTTAAATCCAGTGGTGCTGTCCTGTGCTGCTTAAGTCCAGTCCAGTGGTACTGCCATATGAGTCCAGTCCAGTAGTACAGCCATATAATAGCGTAGGAGTGAAGAAAAAACAAAATCTGGATTTTAGCAGTTTTTATGCTTTTTAAAAAAAAAAAATCAGAACCCAAAACCCAAAACCTTAAGCGGGGTGTTTTGGCAAAACCCATTAGAACCCAAAACCTGAAGGTAATCAGAACCCAGAACCCAAAACCCAAAACGCGAAAAGTGTCCGGTGCACATCCCTAGTCACAGGCACTACTTTTCTCAAATGCCAGGACTATCACTATGTCCACATGGATATTTTTCTCTATATTTAGAAAGCAATCCAAAAACAAACAAGCAAACAAAAAAGGTTACTAGAATTTAAGTGGGATTGCAGGCATGTCATCTTGAGAAAGTGGCACTGCATGAAACTCAGACACTGATAAACACTGCCATGAAGGTCCAAAATGTGGTGCCCTCACCCAAGTGGCATAGAAATCGTTAGATAATTTGAAATCATCCATAACCATAAGTATGGTCTTGGGTATGGTCACACCAAGTTAAGATTCCATGGTCCATCAGAATAACACTAGCTGTGCTGCCTTTAAGTCAAATACAGGCTTTTCCTGGCAAGATTCTACCTTTGTTTTATGTAATTTCTCTTTAGTGTTTGAAATACTGATATATATGCAACCATGAGTGCCAGAACACATACTGATTGACATTTGGTATAAATTATGTCCTAGAACAGTTTACAGAATTCAGAAAATAACAAAAAGAAGGGGCGGTTCTACTCTGCCGTCTACTGGTCAAATGCAGTAGAGCTAGAGGTGTGTTTTAGGTGGACAGTTCCATAAACTCCAAACCATCTATACTTATCATCATCATCATTTATTTATATAGCGCAAACATATTCCGTAGCGCTTTAAAATTGGAGACAAACACAGTAAACTAATAAACAAACTGGGTAAAACAGACAAAGAGTTGAGAAGGCCCTGCTCGCAAGCTTACAATCTATGGGACAATGGGAGTTTGATACATGAGGTTAAGTCTACATTTTGCATTTCGGTCCAGCCAGACTGCAAAGTTAAAAGTGATTTGTAAGCTAAATGATCTCGTCACACAGCAATGTTGGTCAGGGGGTATTTGTCTTGTGTGAAATTGTGTAACGGGTGGTAATAGGGAAATCTAGTGAGGTTAAGAGGGTGGTTGAGGAATATTATAAGCTTGTCTGAAGAGGTGGGTTTTCAGAGAATGCTTGAAAGTTTGTAGACTAGAGGAGAGTCTTACTGTGCGAGGGAGAGAATTCCATAGAGTGGGAGCAGCCTGAAAAGAGTCCTGTAACCAGGAATGGGAGGATGTAATGAGGGTGGATGAGAGACGCAGATCTTGTGCAGAACGAAGTTGCCGGGTTGGGAGATATTGTGAGACAAAAGAGGAGATGTATGTTGGGCCAGCTTTGTTTATGGCCTTGTAGGTTAGTAAAAGTATTTTATATTGGATTCGGTAGAAAACAGGCAACCAGTGTAGAGACATACATAGTGATTCAGCAGAGGAATAACGACTTGCAAGGAAAATTAATCTTGCCGCTGCATGCAAAATAGATTGTATGGGTTTGAGTTTGTTTTGGGGAAGACCAGTAAGGAGGGAATTGCAATAGTAAATGCGGGAGATGATAAGTGCATGAATTAAGGTTTTTGCAGTGTCTTGTGTAAGATATGTGCGTATTCTGCAAATGTTTTTTAGATGTACATAACATGATTTAGATATAGAGTCGATGTGAGAATTTTTTTGTACTGAATGTTCATATCACTTATACACGTGTCTATCTATCACATGCACAGAGACATAGGTACTTTACTTTTTATTTTTCCATTTTTCATAGTGCAGAATATTTAAACAGCAAATTGTTTATTTTGCTTCTCACATTATTGGATTATTTTAGCGTTAGATTGTGTCCAAATAAAGCACTTGACTGAGCCACTGGTATACAAAAACTACAGTGGTCTCAACTGTGCTTACGCTTTGTCTCCTGAAGACCAATCTGTTCTACTTCTGCTGATCATTTACAGACTGAAGGTTTTTCATCCAGAGTCTCCAATATTTTATACATGTTCCTGAAGCTACAGACAAATGACTGTGTTCTGTAAGAACAACAGACACAGTTTTCTCAGGTGACCCATGATAGAGTGGTAACAGACAGTAGGAAATGAGTCTATCTCGCACCTCTGTACTGTAGTTATATGTGTCCTTGCAGCCATGATCATTGTCCTTTAACTTGCGGTAATATATTCCGGGCCTGATTCTTAAAGGAAAGTAAGGCAAAAAGAGGAGTAATTTTTCTCATGAACAAACCATGTTATAATGCAAGGGGTTCAAATTAGTTTATAATTCTGCATGTAAGTTAAATACTGGTTGTTTTTTTCATGTGCTCACAAATACATGATTTACCTCAATGATGTCATATCCCACCACAGTGACATCACCACCAGGTAACACCTATAGACTATTGTATTGTCAGAGGACAAGAACACTTCAAGTAGATTGACAGAGAACATGCGAGACTATAAAGGTAAGACATAACCAATGGCAACTGTATTGAATGGCGAGATCTGCAAGCAGACTTACTGGCAGCCTCATAGCAACTAAAAGAAAATTATTAAACATTTAGTAATGGACAAATACAGAGGGATTATTAAAGAATATGGCAAGAGTCCCTATAATAGGCATATGATTTTTTTTGTGTTGTGGAAGTTGAATAAATGTTGGTGGCAATTGATTTTACTAAATGGCATTAAATATTGTATAAACTTATACACAGCTTACTATAAACAAACAGAAATAACACAAAACACTAAAATTCACAAGTACAGAGGAAAATAATAGTTGGGTGGGGGATTCTGGTCCAAGTGATAGAAGGTATTCCAAGAATTTTTGTATATCTGCCAAATTTTATTGACGTACAAAACATGATTTTCTTAAACAAAGAAACCCACAAAGTACTAAAACAAAATGGATCTGCATCATGCAAACAGCATGGTTTCAGATTTTCTAGTAAATAAAATATATCTTGAGAGTGTATAGAAATTATAACAAGACAGGGTATCATCATCATCAACTATTTATATAGCGCAACTAATTCCGCAGCGCTGTACAGAGAACTCACTCACATTAATCCCTGTCGCATTAGAGCTTACAGTCTAAATTCCCTAACATACTCATACAGAAAGAGACTAGGTTCAATTTGATAGCTACCAATTAACCTACTAGTATTTTTTTTTTCCGATTGTGGGAAGAAACCGGAGCACCCGGAGGAAACCCACGCAAACATGTGGAGACCATACAAACTCCTCACAGATAAGGCCATGGTCAGTAATTGAACATATGACCCCAGTACTGTGAGACAGAAGTGCTAACCACTAAGCCACCATGCTGCCTGCCTTTGCCAACTTTGTTCACTAATATATACTAAATTTAAAGTTTAACAGAGTGCTTGTTAATTTATATTGACACTTTATTGCTCCTTATTTTTATGCTTATGATCACTTACTAAGTGCAGTGTATGAACTACTAGTCCACAATATCCCTATTATGTACTGAACATAACCATTTCCAAGGTGGAACCTTTTGGCAATGTGCCACAGAACTTCACAAAAGCAGCGATCATCTCAGGTGAAGTAGCAAAAATGACCATGTATCTCTTGACATAAGAGCAATGCTCAAAGCAAAATAATGTCAACTATTTTAGCATGAACAAGTGGTACACTGATAATGAAAATATGTGATATATTCTCTCTTCTACTTACAAAAGTAATGTTGGCTTTTGAAAGTTAAACAAAATAAGTTACAGGTCTTTGCAAATAATGTAGTATGAATACAATAATATGGAATATGCATGCCCAATTCATATGGTAATGCACAATAACATACAGTATTAAAAGCTAGTTACATTGGGGTATGCCCCCTAGAATCTCTGTGGCAGTTCTTAAGAAACCCAAGGCTTGGGGAGCAAGTGGCTTTCTGTATGTCAAATTTTGCTATTTGGCATCTCATCTGAGCCAGGTTGTGTTCACTTATGTTCTCTACCCGACTATATCATGGGTGGATCTGGAGACACATTTCATGGGGGTCCACTTCCTCGCTTCTCTCTGGGGCCTCTCCAGTGCAGACAGACCACCTGCGGCTTCCTCCTTCCAATCCCTCAAATTTTGCCCATCTCTTTGGGACACATGCAGGTCCAGGCATAAACTGTACACTCCTATTTACCCCATGACTGCACTCTGGAACAATCCACACATTCTCGCTGGCAATCCCTTTCCACAATTTAAGCACTGGATCCAAGCCGGGATATGCATAGTCTCGGACCTGGTCGTCAATGGAACTTGGGCCTGTCAGATATTCACCAAAAGTTTGAACCTTTCTACCTGGTTTTCCAGGTTCGACACTTCGCTATGTCCTTGCTCCTCCCTGAAGCACTACTGGCCTTCACCTTCTTCGAACGCATGTGTCTACATAACCCACTAAAGGGAGGATATCTGTGATTTATAGTTGGCTGATAGAGACCACCTTCGACACGCAAGGCCACCAAGAACGGAAATGGGAGAGAGACCTGGGAGCCCCCTCCCAGATAAATCTTGTTGGAAGGAGATCAGAGAGGGGATTGCCAAAAGGTCAATCTCCACACTAATCAAGGGAAACGGCCTACAAACTGTACTACAGGTGGTACTATACACCTGACAAGCTATCCAGAATGTTTTCTACACCCACCCCTAGCTGTTGGGGTGGATGTATGATGCACCACGTTTGGTGAACTTGCCCATGCATAGCTCCCTTAGGGACCATGGTCCTCTTGCTCATAAACTCCATCTCAGAACAAAAGGTGACTAAGGACACCTGGTCATTCCTTCTCTCTCGTCCACTACCTGATGAGAGCGCCTCCTCTAATAAGCTCATACCCCATATACTAGCAGCTGCTATATCCCTGATAGCCAACCCCTTCCATGCAGGCTCTGCAGAACTATGGCATATTGCAAGCATGGAAAGTATTACATACTATCTCCACGAGAAATCTCATAAATTTTACAAGATATGGGTCCTATGGTATCCCCGAGAAAGTCGTAGCAGCACATCCACCTCGGCTCTGCCCTTTGTTTCAGGGACTTAGACCGTGGGCCGTCTCCGGATCCTCTAGGCTGAATGCTGTGCACCTTATGTAAACGCAATGTTTATGTTTGATTTCAGTGGTAAAGGACGATTGTACATAGACCCACTGCCTAAATCCTAGTGGTACAAGTCTCTGCACTTCTAGTGTCTGTCCACCCTCCCTCCCTCTACTTCCTAATCTTATCTCTGACCCCCCCCCTCTTTTATAAAACATAAAAATAAGAGAAAGCACCTTGTGTACTCATATTTCATTGTTTATTATGCTGATTCTCCTTTTCATTCTGTTTCCTCTTCAATTAAAGGGTTTAAAAAAAAAATAGTCACATTTACCATGTTTCCCCTGATAAGTACACAGATAGAGTGCAGGTTGTTGCAGGGAACAGCACACTATATGTCACACAGTGAGGGACATTTATTAAAACTGGGGCACAGCAGAAATAAGGCAGACATTTGCATTTTTTTAAATGGTCCTCTTTCCTGTATGACATGTCTGGAAATATCCAACAGTTTCTATCAAGTTGTTTCTGTTTAAATGCCTCCTGCGTCTGCCCTATGCCAGATACATATATTGATGTTATTTGTGCATGGATTTTTTTGCGCCTTGAAGATGTTGCAAAAGTACCTCTGAAATGTCTGTTTATTCTTAGAATACTTAAGAATACTTCTTTAAATGCAGTAATATTTAAAATATTTATCAAATAATTTAAATAAATATAATCTAATATATATATAATCTACTGCACATATGTGAGCCGATCTCACGCATTCGTAAAGCTGTAGAGATTGACCTGGTGAAGCCTTAAGTTAATTAATACAGCTCCAGGCTAGTATTACTGGAGCAGTATTACTAAATATGGCTTAGTATAGCAGATACCTGCTGATGGTAAGTAATGATTTAATTGTTGTGTTCTGGAGCCTAATGATAAATATGCCACTTAAACCATTACCATGGTGAACCGTTAACTGCAAAGAACTCTAAACCTGTAATACAAGGAAACTGAGCTACAAATAACTGATAATATATTATTTAGCCTTACCTTATGCTGAATGTCTTAAAATACAAAATAATAACACCATTAAATTGTTTGCTATAATACTAAGTCTACGTATGTACACGGCCTTGGTTTCCACGTCCTTTATCATTTATAATACAGTATGAACACTATCTAAGCTTTGCTTTTTTACACTTAATCATTTCTACGATTACACTAATTTCTTCAGACCATAAAACTCTTCGTTCTTGAGCATCAAGTTTAAAAGGTATCATGTCGCCACCTTCCAAGTATCTCCACATATCTCTACTGAAATGATATGCAATCGATCAAGGTCCAGACATCAGTAATACATAACCGTTCGACCTTTAAGGATCATTGACATTAGCAGTCTTTGTCATCTGAGTTTTTATATATAAGTCACTGTTATAGCCAGTGGTCGAAGTGGGAAATAATAAGTGCTGGTATGGAAGACCAAGTGGAGGGCCGGGGGTCTGGGGGCCTCCACAAACTGTAGAGATTGTGATAGTGTGTGATTTATTTGATATGATTTTAACACTCCCGAAAGTGTAAAGTGTAAATGTATGACAGTAATGTGAGCAACACTGAAAGAACACAGCTGTATGTGATGCAGAAACACATTTTTATATAAATATCCCAAGATAGAGTCCTTGCTCAGAAACATAAAGTATAAGTAAGTACTTGAACAGCTGAATGATGCTGCTTCTGCTAACCATGTTTTATTTTCACCACCATCCTTCAGCAATACAGAAGAGCCATGTCTCCACAGCAACGTCCCTATAAAATAGACTCCCCCCATTGGCCAGTGTAAAGACATTCCTGGTAGGTATATAACGCTCTTAGTCTCTGCACGCCCCGCATCTTCCCTCGCCCCCCACTCATCTTACAGTGCTCCGTCCAACCACCCAACAAAGGACACGGTCCTTTGCCAGAATCATCTGCAGCCCTTATGTACTCATGCTCTTGGTTATAGCTACACAATTTGGCATCATTGGATGAAATTAGGGAAACATCATAACTGGGGGTAAATTTATCAAGCTGTGGGTTTGAAAGGTGCAGATGTTGTCTATAGCAACCAATCAGATTCTAGTTATCATTTACTTAGTGCATTCTACAAAATGACAGCTAGAATCTGATTGGTTGCTATAGGCAACATCTCCACTTTTTCAAACTCGCAGTTTGATAAATTTACCCCCTGGTACTTGCTGCTTTTCATGTTAACTATTTATGCTTCAAACCTGTAAGATTGCTTCTTCTCCTGCCATGTTTGTTATAATTGACCCAAACTGTTAGCTACTTTAAAGTCTTTTACTAATACCAAACCTCTTCTTTATCCAATCTAACCAAATAACCTGTACATTAAAATTAGAACACAGGAAAAATGGTATGTACCACCCTAATTCATGAAATATATGGAAAGGTAGTACACTGATATTGCTATATAAAATAAAAACCAAACATAATAAACTCAACATAATAGAAAATATGAACTTGGCTATATACTTCACTAATTAAAACACCTATTATTACTAACATTTATTTATATAGCGCCAGCATATTCTGTAGCACTTTACAATTGGGAAAAACATTGTAGTAAAACAATACAGGGTAGTACAGAAAGACAGAAAGGTAAGAGTGTCCTGCTTACAAACTTACAATCTGTAGGACAATTGGAGTTTGATACATGAGGTTAAGTGCCACATATTGCATATTGGTCCAGCCAGATTGAAAAGTTAAAAAGTGCGTAGTGGGCTATATGCCCAATCACACATCAATGTTAGTCATGTGGTCAGAGGGTTGTTTGAGTATAGAAAGAACATCTGTAAACTGTTTAGAGGGGTGGTAATAGGGTATACTAGGGAAGTTAAGAGGATGTTGAGGAATTTCATAAACGTGCCTGAAGAGGTGGGCTTTAAGGAAACATTTGAATGTTTGGAGGCTAGAGGAAAGTCTTGTTTTATGAAGGAGGGCATTCCACAGAATGGGTGCAGCCCAATACAAGTCTTACAACCAGGAATGGGGGCAGATAATGACAGTGGATGAGATACACAGATCTTGTGCAGAACGGAGGTGTCGAGTTTGGAGATATTTTGAGACAAGTGTATGGATATATGTTGGTGTAGTTTTGTTGGTGGCCAGGTATATTTGTAAAAGTATATTATACTGGATTTAGTAAAAAGCAGGCAACTAATGTAGACACTGACACAGTGGAGCAGCAGTGGCTGAATGTTTTGCAAGGAATATCAATCTAGCTGCTGTATTCAAAATAGATTGTAGGAGTGAGAGTCTGGTTTGTGGAAGACCAGTAAGGATGGTATTGCAATAGTCAATGAGGGATATAATGAGTGCATGAATGAATTTTTTTGCGGTATCTTGTGGGAGATATGTGCGTATTCTGGAAATGTTTCTTAGATGTATGTAACAGCATTTAGATAGAGATAAAATGTGGGAAACAAAGGATAGTTCTGAGTCAAGTTTCATACCTAGACAACAAGCTTGGAGTGTAGGCTTTATTGTCATATTGTCAACAGATGTAGATGGATTGATTGGTAAGTCATTGTGCCATGATGATGGCCATCACACTCCTCAAGCAATGCACAGAAACAAGGGGTCCATATAAGCCTAATTCATTACATTTATGAAAAATACCTCTTAAGACTATAACTCCTAGGCAGATTGGCATAGGATTGTATTGTAGTTTCACAATTGGTGTCTTTATTGTCTTAAGTCAATAAAAAGTCAGTAAAAATACAAAATCATAACACCATTACATTATTTACTATAATACTTACTAAGTATATATTTGTACACAGCCTTGTTTTCTATGTGTTTTTAATGTTTTAATAAACAGTATGAACACTATCTAAGACTTTATTCTTGACACATAATCTTTTCTATGATTATACTTCTTCTGGCCATAAAACTAAGTGTGTCATTGTTGGTTGTTGAGTATCAAGTTTAATAGATATCACGCTGACATCTTAAGTAGCTCCACATATCTCTGTTTAAATGATATTGAATCGATCAAGGTACAAACATCAGTATTTGAGAATTGTATGTGTAAATACATAAGACTATAACCCCTGGGCAGATGGGTCTAGGAGTGTGATATGGTGAATATAGTTCGACAATTGGAGTCTTCATTGCCTTAACCCAGATTAGTCTTGGCTGGACTCTCTACAAAGAGTGTACTTCACCTATCAGGGGTTGGCCTGCAAAAAATCCTTGCCTGTGTCATTAAACACCAACAGTACAGATATTAAGGAGGGATAAACCAAAGGTGTGCATTTATTTGCATACTAAGGTAGGGAGGGTAGGTGGTTGATAGCAATAAATTAAGTCAGTAAGGATAAAACAAAATAACAGTAATGTGCAAGATGATTGTAAATAGTGAGCAGGAATTGTGAATGACAGGCTAAAATAAATAGTATATATAGCATAAAATGCATAGTATATATAGTATAAGGACCTGATTGATAATTCTTTGGGGGGTATTCAATTGTTCCTCCGGGCGCCGCCGGAACAAGCGCGTTAAAACTATTACCGTTTATACGGTAATTACTCGCTTAATTTCGGCTCGCAGCTCCCTGAGCAGCGAGCTGAATTTGAGCGAGTAAATTACAGTATGAACGGTAATTACGCGCAATATTACCGTATAAACGGTAATAGTTTTAACACGCTCGTTCCGGCGGCGCCCGGAGGAACAATTGAATACCCTTTAAGTGCTAACACCATATATTAATATGGCTGGTGGCCAAGATGGGCCGTCTCCAGTTACTTACAGTTCTTTAGGCACAAGCAATTAATAGCAGTAATAATGCATGCTTCTCACTCCCTGCTGTGTCCGAATAGTGTAGGGTTTGGTCTGTCACTTATTCACTTGTAACACAGTCTTTATTAGGATAAGCAGTTTTGCTTATCAGCAAATTAATGGCTTTAGCAATTGAGCCCTTAGCCTGTTTAATCTGCTCTCATGAGCACATTAAAGGCATAGTGATGGGAGGAGTCTCTGACTGCATAGTACTTTATGTGGATGACATGTGGGTCTTCCTTGAAGAGCCTGATGGATCATTGTCTCACCTTTTAGAGGTGGTTGAGGCCTTTGGCTCATATTCAGGACTGAAGATGAACTGAAGATGAACTGGGACAAATCTGTGTTTTTTTGCTATGTTGTGGCAACCTCCACTGGGTGCTGTGTACTGTCAGTCACTTGTTTGGACCAACAGATTTAAATATTTAGGTATCTGGATTACAGCCCATGCATCGGAATATGTTGCTCTAAATATTGACCCAATAACAGAATATTTTTTAAAAAAAACAACCTACACATGACATAAGCTCCCTCTCACAGTCTCTGGTAGGATCAACCTAATAAAAATGGTAATCCAACCAAAGTATTTATAACACCTCCAGCACTCCCCAGTGTACCTACCATTAAATGTTTTCCAAATTATTAGTAAACATCTCATTTTCCTGGTCTGGAGTGGCAAAAGAGCTAGGGTGTGCTTTAACATACTATATAGAACAAGAAACTCAGACCCTGCCTAATCTTAGAATTTATTATCTTGCTTTCCAATTTACACATTTGACATCCTGGTTGGGCGATATGCAGAACACCTCTCTAGGACACTTCTTAGACGAGCAGACGGACCCTTCCGTTGGAGCTTTGCAGGTTTTGTTATCAAAGCACAGACCTAAGGAAGTGGCTCCTATAATACAACAGGCATCAACGATTTGGGAAATATCACATGCTCTATAGAAGGTGAAGGGATGGACCCAGACACTCCCGTGTGGTTCAGTACTGGTTTCAAGAACCTGATGGTATTGGCTCGGTGCTGTGGAAGGGAGCAGGAATTTACACCATTGGTCAAATATATATAGACAATCAATTAGATAGATATGAACAATTGAGAGTGGCCTTCCCGTTACCCAACAACCAATTTTTCCGGTATCTGCAGCTGAGAGATGCCCCGAATGTCCAGTTTCCTGGGGGTCTGCTTCAGATATCAGATTCTCCGTTTAAAAACGGTTGTGGGGTCATACAAGACTATTTCTGTGCTTTATGCCTTATTGTTGTCTCAGGTGTCCCCGGGAGGACTAGATCTACCCAGAATAAAATGGGAGGCTGATCTGGTGGTTCTCTCTGACGAAGAGTGGAATGTGGTGGTGGGAAGTACTAGATATGCCACCTCTTGTCTTAGGTTTTAGCAGATCCATTTTTACATGGTACACAGAGTATACATAACACCATCCAGGATGCACACGATGAGACTGCACACATCTGTGGAATGCACCAAGTATTGTGACCCTGAGGTCACTTTTTGGCATCTTTTATGCCCAGTTGTCCAATTCTTTTGGTAAAAAATATGGATCTGCATCTCTTCAAAACTACCTGTGACCCCTTCGTTATGCCCTAAGATCTGTCTGTTTGGCATTACATTAGAAAAGAATTTGAGTAACCTACTCTTCAAATATATATTTACCTAAGCCTCCCTGGCTAAGGTTATTATAGCTAGGGGGTGAATGGCAGCTGAACCATCTAGTATACTTCACTGGACCAATCTAGTTACTGAAGTCTGGAGGCATGAGAGGTTCATGTATAAAAGTAGGAAAGCCATGCATAAATACCATAAGAAATGGCACCACTGGTATGAATCAAGTTATGTTATACACCCTCATCAGGATGATATGGTGGGTTTGTGGACTAACTGGATAGGTAGTTAACTCTCAGCCCTGTGCAGCTTCAATAGATTTGAACTGGAGTGTAATTTATAATAGTTATAAAAAATAAATAAGAATATAAATAAATAAATAAACAATAGATAATAAAAATAACATATAATATATAATAATATAAATAATATATAATAGTATAAATATATCACTATATAATGTTTACAGCGAATTAGGTAGAGATAGATGTTAATTAGAAAGGATATATGTTATTTATATGATGTAACCAAAAAATCTCAATAAAAAATACTTTATTCAAAAAATATGCCATACTGCATATGAGCACCAAAAAGTACACAAAAACTACAAATAGATTTGTGTATATAGTAGTTATTTGCATATTGTTAACTTGATTTAGTTCAATACCCACCTCTCCTCCTTCCCTTTTCTAGTTTCTTAGTGTTCTAGAATTCACTTACACCTCTTTGCCCTGCGCACCTGTTCTCAACTGAGTTGGTTGGTGTTCTGTTTTGCCCTATGCTCTACGTACGGCGCTGCGGACCCTTTGTGGCGCCATATAAAGAAAAGATAATAATATTAATAATGATGATAATTCATTAGCAGTGCATCTATGCTATATGAAATAGTGGCTGTCTATTACTTAATTAACATTTCCATTTGGACTACTGCAGAATTTGTGATTTTTAAATGGGAAAACAACAGATGTCTGTAGTTTGTATTTTATTTGTATTTTGCATTTGAGTTTGTATTTAATTACACTTTATATTGGAAAAGAGACTTTGGCAAGTATGATATTAAATTGTCAAAAATGATAATGGACAATAAACTGGAAGGGAATACCAGGTGACTGAGTAGTGAAAATTCACTGTATAACAAAGCAAATTACTGCAGCATCATAAACTCGGAGCCTACAGTATCTAAACACAAATAGACGCACATTGCATAAACCACACACAGTGGGCACATTTTACTTAAAAGTCAAATAAAATGCGGCAGCTAAAATAACTTATGATCCAATGATGAAATAACTTTTATCTAAATAATTTGCAGTTATCATTATCATAAAAACATAATATGTTGGCTGGAGAAGATTATGCTGTGTCTGTAAAGAAGTACATAGAAAATATAATTGCGCTTCTCCCATGATATTATCACAAATTCACTTAGCATTTAATCTTATGTGAGATAAGGACAATGAACTCAGATTAAATCATTTTTTTTACTGTCCGTGACCTGGACTTAAGTTCATTGTTGCTGTACTTACTGTATGTTGTTTGCAATCCAATATAGAAGAGTAAAAAGCATCTTTATTTTTCACGTGTTTGAACCTTATTACATCTCATGTTTTATACTTTGTGCAGAGCAGTTGTTTACTGTTTCCCAGTGTCAGGAGAAGAAATACAATTATATGTGATGCGTGCCGTGCAGACCTTGCGTGTTAATAAGTTGTGAACAGATGTACCTCCTGACACCAGGTTTAAACATATCATTGTATAAAAAACATGCACATCAAAGGTCATAGTCCAACAAGAAGCATAATACCAATAACAGGAAAGTTAAAATTCATCTTGCATAGCTTGAAGCCATGGTTTTCAAGCTGTTGCTTTAGCTACTACCAGGACACGCTGGGACCAGTAGTACAACAACAGTAGCAAACCACAGACATATATATGAGGTAAGAACAAACTTTGCATATATAACATTTTCTATGGTATTCCACAACTATTATACTGGTACTGTAAAGAAGATTATACCTATTGGAGAAATAGGGTAAACAATTAGGGCTCGCACACAGGCAGGGGAGGGCTGGCACATTTTAGCCTGGGGGGGCAAGACTCGACTCAGCAGCCTATTTAGAACATTTTAAAGATGCAGGTGGCTCAGTGACCAAGCCCAAGGTAGCCCACTATGGGACCAGCCCAGGGGGCAGATGCTCACCTGCCCCCCAGCCAGCCTGCCCCTGCACACTGAGTTGGAACATTACATTGCTGAACTCTATAACAAAACTTGTGAGCTGCTCAGATGAGGACTGTGGAGTGCTGTAGGGCCTGTGAGGAGGTGTCGAAGTCAGCAAATTGGATAAAGTCATTTCAATTAAAGTCTAGCAAACTTGGTTGTCTTTGTCTGAAAAAATGCGTACGGTACGCTACGGCGTACAAGGGCACGCTACGGCGTGAAAGGGCGTACGCATCCACTACACGTGGCAGCAACAGTAATTGGTCTTTTACCATACATTCGCACAAACACGCATACTTATAAAATAGTACACATTAATGGTAGTTGCAACACATAGTCAGTTATGTAGAAATATAGTAGTATTTATATGTTATATCAGAGGTACATGTATATTAATGAAATACACGGAACAGGTTGAAGGAATCACATCATGAGTGGTATCTCGTTACATATCCTACTGTTTGGTTCACTCTGCGAGGGAATCGCAGAGTGCATACGCAAGTTATGAATGATAGGGAATTATGAACTACTTAAGACTAAGGACTCTTGGCGGGAAGAGCAGAGCATACCCCCTGCAGAGATGACCCCCTCCTTTGGATTCCTTTGTATGAACTAGCCAATGATGACGACCCCTTGGACCTTCCTGAAACCTGGACCAATAGATGCAAGCTATACCATCTTCATTGTATTACTGTATTTGATTGTGTATATAAGCAGCAGCTTGTGATCCAGTGTGCAGACATCTTGTCCCCAGACTTCAGGATTGAATGACTGCACTGGATCCAGAGCGCCTGCAATAAGTAACGGCTGTATTTACTATTACTTCGCTTGAGCATATATATATTATATTATTTGCGAATAAATCTCTGTGCTTTGGAAACACAACTCGAGGTTCGACAATCGTTATTGGTTAGCGACAATACGCACATAACAATTTGGGGGCTCGTGAGCTTTGGAGGTTTCATTGCCGATGATACGCAAGACCAACGGATTTCGGTTCCGCAACAAAGGGTGGATACGCGTCATAAACGGGTAAGAATGCATGGTGTACAAAACCTGAATTTTACTCTGTGTTGTGAAACCGAATGTCCGTTTTGCATTATCTAGGGCACGCTAACTAGAACCTAGGGACAAAAGAGAAAACTGTTTCTTTTTACTGTCAGTGTGCGTTTTAACTGTATTGCATTGCTTTGCGTATGTGTATTTCCTGCTTTGCGTACGCAAACTTACGGTAGATTTGCCACATGGTTAAACAATCGTCTTGATAGTTATTATATGTGTATAATATAATTACTTGTGAAAACCTCTGGGACATTATTACTATTGTTGAGAATTGTTTTATTTTCTGCGCAGAAAAGGTGTATGTCGTGTGATTTGTTGACTTTAAATACACTAAGGTTTTATCTATTGCAAAATACAGTGTCAGTTGCTGTTTGACGAGGCAGGTGCCCAACTGGTGTACGGTATACAAGGCAGGTATACCGGATGCTACCAGTTGTAATAAACTCAACAGATTTTTGTTGGAGAGTCAGGGGTGATCAGGAAGCTGATAACCCTTTAGTCCGCATTGATATTTCTGTATTAGGGGTCCTTGTTTAATACAAGAGGAAGCGAGTGGACGCGGCTTGTAGCAAATACGTCCACAGGCCGGTAAAATATCTCTAGCGGTAGTGTTGAAAATTAGTGGCTGAATATTGTGTTATTTCTGGAACCCTATTTTGTGGCAGGATATTGTGATATTTCTGGGACCCTATTGTTCACTATGGGTGCTAAGCAAACGCTAGAGAAGGCCAAGGTACTGCCTAAGGAAGGTCCTATTGGTTCAGCGAGATTTCTCATGTATACGAAATATGGTGCATACGCAACTGCGTATTGCGACACGTGGGTCAAGATGACCAAAGCTTGTGATAGGCCTTTCCCAACAATAGGGAGTTTTAATGCAGAGGTACTAAATACTGTAAAAGATAAAGTATGGTTGATTACCTCAACGAAAGTGAGGAATAAACATAATGATTGTTTAAAATTGTGGCAAATGGAAGGTAACACGTGGCAGAGCAGCGAATGCAAAGCGGAAGTAGGCGTGGCGAAAAGCGCGCAAAAAGCGGAAGTGGCCGTTGAGAAGCGTGGCGAACTCAGCGCAAGCGCGCCCCCGCCACCTTATGTGGCGGGAGGGGTAAGTACAGCCGTTGTTAAAACTGAAAGTAGAAAAATTGCTAAGTTGTACCCTGTTTTAAGCCAGTTTCAATCAAGTGTATCTGAAAATGAAGATGAACCCACTGTGATTTCGGCCATTGCCCATGCTGTTAGTGTACTAGAGGCTCAGCGCAAGTATGAGAAAATGGCTGAGATAGGTGAGAGTAGCGTGATCACTAGGAGTGAAAGCGGTCTAAATCTAGAAACAGCAAATCCTGTAGTGTCCCCCGAAGTCAGTGTACCAGAGGGTACGTTCCCAGTCCGCACGATATCAGTTCCCAATGGGAAACCAGATAAGGATGGTGTAGTTCCTTTAAGAAATGTCACAATGCATTGTCCCTGGACTAGATCAGAATTACGTTCCATTATGACTGAATTCCCAGATCCTAAAAAGGAGTTAGCTAAATGTCAGAAATTTGTTAAAGATTTAGGAAATGCCCACGAACCAACCAATAAGGATTGGCGTGTAATGTTGAGAGCGTGTCTTCCTCCCAATACTAACATACAAAAATGTATTGAAGATTGTTTGTTGGAGGAAGATGACACCTTGACTGATGAGATTAACCAAAAGAACATAGAAAGAATTGTCAAACACTTGGCCATATATTTTCCTGTAGTGGTAAATTGGAGTAAGATTTTCACTATAAAACAAAAAGACAGTGAAACTGCAGCGGATTATTTTGGTAGAGCTCTTGCATCAATGACACAGTTTACGGGGATATCAGATATAAGGGAGAACCCACATCATAGGGAAGTAGCGGTAACAGTACTGATGGATGGTTTAAAGGAAAATCTAAAAACAAGAGTACAAACCTCAACCCCTGGTTGGAGAGGCAGCACGGTAGATTCTCTTAGAGAAGTTGCTGTGGAACATGACAAAAATATTTTTAGGAAAAGGGAAGAAAAGAGTGACAAGTTGATGACGGTGAGTATACAGGCATTAGGGGGAATGCACACACGACCACCAGCATATAACCCACATAACGGGAAACACAGAATGTTCAGATGTTACAATTGCAAAGAAGAAGGACATATGAGAAAAGATTGTACAAAGGGAAGGTATAATCCTAATGAAGGGTCACATAGATATCCTCCAAGGAGGGATTCACATAGACTAGAAGACTCACATCTACCCGCGCATATTACAGCAGCAAATGCTGCGCGGGAAATCAATAGTCAGCGCTAGGGGTCAGGTCATACCTGTAGTCTACAGCCAGTGAGGTTAACTGAGAGTCAGAGTGAAGAACCAACAATGATAGTTGACATAGCTGGTAGGAAACAAACCTTTCTTGTAGATACAGGGGCGGCCCGATCTGTGATAACCTCTCCTTTCAATCTACAGGTGACCAGTAAAACTGTTCCAGCTATGGGGGTAACGGGAAAAGTGTTACATTATCCTCTAACTAAACCCGCTGAAGTTACTATTGGGCCTCTGCATACTAAGCATTCATTTCTCTTAGCTGCAGCGGCTCCTACTAACTTGCTAGGGAGAGACTTGTTATGTAAAATGGGATGTGTCATATACTGTACTTCAGATGGTGTGTTCCTAGATATACCAGAGAAGGTTGCACATGAGGTACAGGACATATTGGACACCCCTTTAAAGGTTAATGTTACACTCTCCTGTTATAGAACAAAGTCCATCTCAAGTAAAGGGGATGTTGCTGGAAATACCAGGTTCCCTATGGACCAGAGATGGACAGGACACTGGACTGATGGCAAACGTAGCCCCTGTCATGGTCAATCTAAGAAGTGGTAGGATAGCTCCAAAAATCCCACAGTATCCATTAAAACCAGAGGTGGAACTAAGGGTATATCCTGTTATTGAGAGGCTGTTACAACAAGGGATTTTAATTCGTACAGCCAGTACAGCAAATAGTCCCATTTTCCCTGTAAAGAAGAGTGGGGGGAGGGGCTACAGATTAGTCCAGGACTTAAGGGGAATTAACAAAGTTGTTGAGAGCCAATTCCCCGTAGTGCCGAATCCAGCTGTCATCCTCATGCAGATTCCACCGTCTGCCAGTCATTTTACTGTTATTGATCTATGTTCTGCTTTCTTCTCAGTCCCTCTTCACCCTGACTGCCAATAGCTTTTTGCATTCTCCTACAGAGGAGTGCAATACACATGGACCAGACTACCCCAGGGGTTCATTGACAGTCCCAGTATTTTCTCCCAAGCCTTACTTGACTGTTTGCAATCCTTTCAACCCCACAATGGGTCTGTTCTAATTCAATATGTGGACGATTTGTTGTTGTGTTCTGATTCTTTTATGTCATGTTTACATGATACTAAATTGTTGTTGCTTCATCTTTCACAAACAGGGCACAAGGTGGCAAAGGATAAATTACAGCCATGTCAGACTAAGGTCAAATACTTAGGACACTGCCTTACTAAGGGGCTAAGACACCTGACAACCGACAGAATTGAGGCCATACAACACATGACTCTGCCGCAGAGCCAGAAGCAGATTCGTACCTTCCTGGGGATGTGTGGATACTGTAGATCCTGGATCCCAGGTTTTTCTATTCTGGCATTACCATTGCAGGAGCTAGTCTCTTCCTCAAAACCAGAACGTGTTGTTCACACAGAAGAGTCAGAGCAAGCATTCTTTAATCTTAAAGATAGTCTGACTAGAGCACCTGCATTGGGAATACCTGATTATGAAAAGCCTTTTAAGCTATTTTGTACAGAAGCTGATGGCTGTGCAGCAGGTGTCCTCGCACAGAAACATGGTGACGCTAGCAGACCGGTAGCATACTACAGTGCACAATTAGACAATGTGGCAAGATCACTCCCAACATGTCTCAGAAGTGTAGCAGCAACGGCCCTTCTAGTAAGTAAGAGCGAGGATGTAGTATTAGGACATAATTCAACCATCTATACACCCCATGCTGTATCAGTTCTGTTAAATTCAGCCCAAACCAGACATGTTTCTTCAGCTAGATTCACAAAGTGGGAACTAGCCCTGATGGCACCCTCAAACATCACCATCAAACGATGTAGCACCTTAAATCCAGCTACATACCTTCCGTATGTGTCTCTAGAGACACAAAGGGTGGGAGGTGAGGAGACCCTGGTTGATGATGAGTTAGGCAAGAATACTGACACGCATGACTGTATGGAACACCTGAATCAGACCTTTACTGCAAGGCCCGACATACGTGACACCCCCTTAGAAAATGTAGATTTTACGTTTTATACAGACGGAAGTTGCCATAGACAGACAGAGACAGGAGAGCTATGTACTGGTTACGCTGTTGTAGACGATCAGGATGTGGTAGAAGCTGAACCCCTTGGTCCACCTCACTCAGCCCAGGTGGCGGAACTGGTAGCACTCAGGAGAGCGTGTGAATTGGCAGAGAGTAAATCAGCCAATATATATACTGACTCTAGGTACGCCTTCGGGGTAGTGCACGATTTTGGGGCCCTGTGGCGTCTTAGAAACTTTACGACAGCAGCAGGTACACCAGTGGCACACTCACAACACATAAAAGGACTTCTGACAGCGATACAGTTACCCAGAACAGTAGCTGTCATAAAGTGCAAAGCCCATACCTTTGAAGAAGACCCAGTGTCATTGGGCAACAACAGGGCAGACGAAGCTGCTAAATGGGCAGCAGGGCAACCTATGACTGTATCGACCGAGACTATGATGGTTTTTCAGACATTAGATATGCAGAAATTAATTGAAATGCAAGATTTGTGTTCCCTGCAGGAAAAGGCGGTCTGGAAGGCGAAGGGATGTGGTCAAGAGTCCTCAGGACTCTGGAGGGATGGACAAGGTAAGCCTGTAGCTCCCCGAACATACTATCCAAGCCTGGCTGAAGCAGCACACGGCCTGACTCACCTGGGTAAAGAAGGTATGTGCAAACTGGTGAGAGCATACTGGTGTGCTTCCGGATTTTCCTCTCAGGCTGGTAAGAAAGCAATGTCATGTCTTACTTGTTTGAGGAAAAATGTTGGGAAAACTATTCCAACTGAACCATCCCACATCCCTCCTACAGACGGACCTTTTCAGGTAATACAAATTGACTATATCCAATTACCACCGTGCAGGAATTTAAAGTATGTGTTAGTTTGTATTGATGTGTTCTCCGGTTGGGTAGAAGCATATCCGGCAGCCACTAACACTGCTGTGTTCACCGCAAAGAAAATTGTACAAGATTTTGTGTGTAGGTTCGGTATCCCTAGAATCATTGAAAGTGATAGGGGTACCCATTTTACTGGTGATATCTTCCAAAATATGTGTAAACTCATGGGAATCAGTAGCAGACTTCACACCCCTTACCGACCACAAGCCAGTGGTAAGGTGGAGAGAGTAAACGGTACTATAAAGAACAAACTAGGTAAGATAATGGCTGAAACTGGGTTGGCATGGCCTGAGGCTTTGCCGTTGGTCCTCCATAGCATTCGAACCACTCCTAGACCTCCTCTTAATCTGTCCCCCTTTGAGATACTGTTCGGACGACAACCTCATTTGATCGTGAGTCCACAAGATGACTTGAAGTGTAATAATGAAGTGACTGTACAATATCTTATAAGATGGAGTAGACAGCTAAAACAACAACAACAAAAACTAAAAATGCTGTCACCTGGTATGCCAGAGACGAACTGTCATGATGTTGAACCTGGAGACTATGTTATGATCCGCATATTCTTACGTTCAGGTTGTTTAACAGACCGTTGGGAAGGCCCGTACCAAGTGCTGCTGACCAGTACTACATCACTGAAGGTTGCAGAGAGAGACACTTGGGTCCATTCCACCCACTGCAGTAAAGTCCATAATCCGGAGAAAGTGCAAGACAGAACTAAGACCGACGACATAGAGCTGTCACTTGTGAGCCTGTTTCGGGAGACCTAAAGCCTGCAGTTGAGACACCTGAACCAGAGACGTTGCCTCAGAACTATCTTTCCAGCGATGGAGTGGCGGTTTTTGTTTTTCTTTTGTTCCAGGATTTTCCTTGTTTTTACTTTTTCTAGGACATTCTATTTTTGTGAAGGAGGATGGAGGACGGAGGAGAGTTCTGGGAGTGATACGGATGAAATGGAGGCCGAAGAAAAGTTAATAGGACACTCAGAGCAGCCCATTATCAAACTTAGTCCAGGGGTTATGAAAAGGTCTGCTAGCTCAGGAACTCGGAGGCAGTGTGAGGGGCTTTTGTCTGATGAGTATTGTATCTGCAAGTTTTGCGACTCCCTAGTTGAAGAGAGATGCATCCAACGATGCCAGTCCCCCAGTACTCTGAATATAGGCGGGCATCATTTGGAGGATTATCACTCCCTGGTGGGTACGGTACTAAACCAAACCGAGTGTTGGGTGTGCTCTCACGTGCCGCAAGGGCAGCATAATATAGGACTAGTGCCATTCCCTCTAAACATATCTGAAGTACTCGAATTGAGGGGTGGGAGGCCCATAGAAGGGAGGAACAATAACACTAGGTCCCCTAGTCTGACGCTTAGACAATACTCCATAGGCAGATCTTTGCTGTGCCTAAACATATCTCATGCAAAGCGCCTGGAGAATTGGGAGGCTGACCTATCAGATCAGACAATGGCTCGCCACACTCATTTTAGAGGGAGACTCACAAGGTCACTACTAGGCAGGAATGTTGATGGAAGTCACAAATTAGGGCGTATAACCAAACATAAGAAGGTATCCATTGGAAAAGTCTCTACAGATAAATGTAAAAATGTCATTAATGCCGACATGTGTCTAGAGCAAATGGAAACACTAGGCATGGGTAGTTTTATCAAAACTCTGTGTGATATAATTCATGGGCATACTGCTCCTTATGTTCTTCCTGATGATGTGTATTTTGTTTGTGGAAGAAAAGCTTATTCCTGGGTGATTCCGAGTTCCAAGGGCTTGTGTTTCTTAGCTAAACTGGTTCCTGAAATCATGACTGTTACTCATGAAGAAATGGTTGGTATTCACAAGACTACATCACCACCATACATACACACACAGTATGAACACCGTGGCAAGAGAAATATGATTCCTGGTGAGGAACCCATGGCTACAAAATTGATTAGTGAAACTGCAGGTTTCCAAGTTATGGTTGCTCTAGAACTCACCAGGACCGCTCCGGGAACATTAAACTTTAAATATATCCAAGATCTAGCTAAATTAATAGATAATATCACCGAGATGTATGATGACACTTTCAGGTATACTGGAAGGGAGCTACAAGCGTACAAGAAGGAGTTGGTGCAACACAGACTAGTACTAAATTATCTCACCTCTATTACTGGTGGGTATTGTGTGACGCTGGCCACCCAGTTCGGTGTCAAATGTTGCACGTACATTACTAATAATACGGATGACCCTAAAGAGGTTATAGACCGGAAGATGGATGAAATTTTGCAGCTGAAATGGGAATTTCGAAAGAGCCATAATTCTTCGTTATATGAGGTCGGGGAAAAGGTGGCGGGTTGGTTCTCGTGGTTGAATCCTGCAAAATGGTTCTCCGGTCTGGGGGAGTGGGTACAGGAAATGATTGCTAGTGTAGGTAAGCTCTTCTCCTTATACTGGGTGTCATCTTAGCAATTGGTTTAGTTGTCAAATGTGTCCCTACTGTGTTGAAGTGTGGAAAATGGTCTCATAGGAGTAACACTGAGAAAGAGACTGAAAGGGTGGTACCAGATACCAAGATCATGGTCTGTGAAGAAGTATTGTATAATCCTGAACTTGAAATGGTGATTGGGTGATAGTTTATTACACTATCAAAGGGTGGAGCTGTCGAAGTCAGCAAATTGGATAAAGTCATTTCAATTAAAGTCTAGCAAACTTGGTTGTCTTTGTCTGAAAAGATGCGTATAGTACGCTACGGTGTACAGGGGCACGCTACGGCGTGAAAGGGCGTACGCATCCACTACACGTGGCAGCAACAGTAATTGGTCTTTTACCATACATTCGCACAAACACGCATACTTATAAAATAGTACACATTAATGGTAGTTGCAACACATAGTCAGTTATGTAGAAATATAGTAGTATTTATATGTTATATCAGAGGTACATGTATATTAATGAAATACACGGAACAGGTTGAAGGAATCACATCATGAGTGGTATCGTTACATATCCTACTGTTTGGTTCACTCTGCGAGGGAAAAGTTATGAATGATAGGGAATTATGAACTACTTAAGACTAAGGACTCTTGGCGGGAAGAGCAGAGCATACCCCCTGCAGAGATGACCCCCTCCTTTGGATTCCTTTGTATGAACTAGCCAATGAGGACGACCCCTTGGACCTTCCTGAAACCTGGACCAATAGATGCAAGCTATACCATCTTCATTGTATTACTGTATTTGATTGTGTATATAAGCAGCAGCTTGTGATCCAGTGTGCAGACATCTTGTCCCCAGACTTCAGGATTGAATGACTGCACTGGATCCAGAGCGCCTGCAATAAGTAACGGCTGTATTTACTATTACTTCGCTTGAGCATATATATATTATATTATTTGCGAATAAATCTCTGTGCTTTGGAAACACAACTCGAGGTTCGACAATCGTTATTGGTTAGCGACAATACGCACATAACAGAGGGTACAGGGTGCCTCTGAGAGAGGGGAGGACCTGACATCGCAAGGCCCCCCTCACCACCAGGCCCCACACCCAGGGTAGTTTCGCCACGGCTCGTACAGTTCAGCACACATGCTTAAAGTCCTTTAAATGCCTGTTAAAACTGATACTTCAAAGAATAATAGATGCAGCATGGTGGCTCAGTGGGCAGCACTTCTGCCTCACAGCACTGGGGTCATGAGTTCAATTCTGTGTGAAGTTTGTATGTTCTATGTTCTCCCCTTGTTTGCATGGGATTCCTCTGGGTGTTCCGGTATCCTTCCACGCGCCAATAAAATACCAGTAGGTCAATATGTGCGTGTGTTTATGTGTGTATGTTTGAGTTTGTGTGCGTGTGTGCGCTAGGGGAAGTCCATTGGAGCAGGGACTGATGTGAATGACAATATTCTCTGTAAAGCGCTGCAAAACTGGTGGTGCTATATAACTAAATTGTGATGATGATGAATAATATACACTATATGTACAAAAATATTTGGCCACACCTGTTAATTATTGAATTGAGGTGTTTCAATCAGACCCATTGTCAGAGTTGTATAAAATCAAGCACCTAACCATAAAGTCTCCATTTACAAACATTTGTGATACAAAATGGGTCGTTCAGAAGAGCTCAGTGACTTCAATCGTGGTACTGTGATAGGATGCCACCTTTGCAATAAGACGGTTCGTGAAATTTCATCCCTGCTGGATATTCCACGGTCAACTGTAAGTGATATTATTAGAGAGTGGAAGTGTTTAAGAACAACTGCAGCTCAGCCACGAAGCGGAAGACCACGTAAAATCACAGAGCGGGGTCAACGACTGCTAAGGCGCATGGTGCGTAAAAGTCACAAACGCTCTGCTGATTCCATAGCTGAAGAGTTCCAAACTTACACTGGCGTTAATGTAAGCACAAAAAATGTGCGACAGAAGCTTAATGGAATGGGTTTTCATAGCTGAGCAGCTGCATGCAAGCCTCACATCATTAAGACAGATGCTAAGTGTCGGATGGAGTGGTGTAGAGCACACCGACCCTGGACTGTGGAGCAGTGGAAACGTGTTCCGTGGAGTGAAGAATCACGCTTCTCTGTTTAGCTGTCAGCTGGACGAGTCTGGGTTTGGCGGATGCTGGGAGAACGTTACCTGCTTGACTGCATTATGCCAAATGTGAAGTTTGGTGGAGGAGGGAAAATGATATGGGGCTGTTTTTCAGGATTTGGGCTGGCCCCTTATCTCCAGTGAAGGGCAATCTTAATGCTTCAGCATACTAAGTCATTTTGGACAATGCTTAAAACTTTGTGGCAACAGTTTGGGGAAGGCCCTTTTCTATTCCAACCTGACTGTGCCCCAGTATACAAAGCAAGGACTACAAAGACATGGCTTGATGAGTTCGATGTAGAAGAACTTGAGTGGCCCACACAGAGCCCTGACCCCAACCCCATCGAACACCTTTGGGATAAACTGGAATGGAGATTGCCAGCCAGGCCTTCTCGTCCAACATCAGTGCCTGACCTCATAAATGCTCTACAGAATGAATGGGCACAAATTTCCACAGAAGAACTCCAACAACTTGTGGAAATCCTTTTTAGAAGAGTGGAAGCTGTTATCGTTGCAAAAGGGGAACCAACTCCATATTAAGATATATATATATATTTGAATACAATGTCATTACAGTACCTGTTGGTGTAATGGACAAGCATCCGAATAGTTTTGTCCATATAATATAAGTAAATAAACATGTTTACACATACATTTTCTGACAAGCATTCACATTATTTGGTGTCAATTGCAACGTTGCCTGCATTATTCACAATCTCTAATATTTGGTAGTTAGTTGGCAATGGTCTCATTACTCAGAGTACGTCTCCAGTAATCTTCAAATTGGAGCCTTACACCGGGAAAAAATTTCATTTATAATTCTTCCTGTTACTACCAGTCCTATTGTTCTAGGCCTTCCATGGCTTCAACTGCATTCTCCTCAGATTGACTGGAACACTCCTCAAGTTACGTCTTGGGGGCCTGAATGTCATCATCGTTGCCTTACTCAAGTGGTTCCACTCAAAATGCAGCAATCCTCCATTTCACCGTGTCCACCAGGCCTTCCTCCTCAGTATGCTTCCTTTGCCAATGTATTTGATAAGCTTCAGTCTGAACGACTTCCTCCTCATCGTTCTTGGGACTGTCCGATTGATCTTCAACCTGGCAAGACTCCTCCTAGGGGTCATGTGTATCCACTTTCTTTACCAGAGACTCAAGCTACTTCTGAGTATATTAAAGAGAATCTCCAGCGAGGATTTATTCAACCTTCTTCCTCTCCTGCTGGAGCAGGATTCTTCTTCGTGAAAAAGAAGGACGGGTCATTACGTCCTTGTATAGATTATCGTGGACTCAACGCCATTACCATCAAAAATCGGTATCCTATTCCATTAATTACTGAGCTTTTTGATCGCATCAAGGGAGCCCGGATCTTTACCAAGTTGGATCTCCGTAGTGCTTATAATTTAATTCGAATCAGGTCCGGTGACGAATGGAAGACAGCTTTCAACACCAGAGATGGGCACTATGAGTATTTAGTTATGCCCTTCGGGTTGTGTAATGCCCCCGCTGTTTTCCAGGGTTTCGTTAATGAGATCTTCCGGGACTTGTTATATGTTTGTGTCGTCGTCTATCTGGACGACATATTAATCTTTTCCCAGGACCTGCCTTCTCATCATCAACACGTGGCAGAAGTCCTTTCCAGACTCCGGAAAAATTCGTTGTTCTGCAAATTAGAAAAATGTTCATTTGAGTTGTCCCAGATTCCATTTCTGGGATATATTGTCTCCGGAGTCGGTCTTCAGATGGATCCAGACAAGGTGAATGCTGTATTACATTGGCCCCAGCCAACTACTCTTCGTGCTATCCAGCGTTTTTTAGGTTTTGCTAATTATTACAGACGCTTCATCCAAGATTTTTCCTCGATTGCATCTCCTATTGTGGCCCTAACCTGTAAAGGGGCTAATACGAAACAATGGTCCTCCGAGGCCCTTCAAGCTTTCCAGTTTCTCAAGGAGTCCTTCTCCTCCGCTCCTGTTCTTCGACAGCCTGATGTGACGCTTCCCTTCTTCCTAGAGGTAGACGCCTCTAATGTTGGCTTAGGAGCCATTCTATCCCAAAGATCGGAGCAACAAAAATTCCATCCTTGTGCCTTTTATTCTCGGGGTCTTCTACCTGCAGAGAAAAATTATACCATCGGGGACAAGGAGTTGCTGGCTATAAAAGCAGCATTAGAGGAGTGGAGATATTTGCTGGAGGGAGCTCGCCATCCTGTGACAATTTTTACAGACCATAAAAATTTGTCATATTTACAGTCTGCTCAATGTTTGAATCCTCGTCAAGCAAGATGGTCTCTTTTCTTTTCTTGTTTTGAACTTATTATAACCTTCAAACCAGCTGCTAAAAATAAAAAAGCAGACGCCCTATCTCGGGCATTCGTGACGTCCTCAGACGTTGAAGATGGTCCCAACCACTCAATATTAGATCCCAAATGTGTTTCTCTGGCCGCTTCATCCACTAAGGTGCTACCATTTGGGAGAACTCTCGTGCCTCCATCCCTTAGGAAGAAAATCCTGTCGTGGTTTCATTCTTCACGTTTTTCTGGACATGCTGGTGAACGCAAGACTTTCGAAATTCTTTCTCGTAGTTACTGGTGGCCCTCCATGAGGAAAGATGTCAAAGATTTTGTGGCTGCCTGTGAATTGTGTTCCCAGTTCAAGACTCCCCGCAGAACACCGGCGGGTCTACTTCAACCACTACCCATTCCTTCCAAGCCTTGGACCCATATTAGTATGGACTTTGTTACTGATCTTCCTCCTAGTAAAAAGTGTAATACAATTTGGGTAGTGGTAGATAGATTTTCGAAGATGGCACATTTTGTTCCTTTGACCGGTTTACCTTCTTCATCTACCCTGGCTGATCATTTCATTAAAGAGATTTTCCGTATTCATGGATGTCCTTCAGAGATCGTTTCAGACAGAGGGGTGCAGTTCGTTTCCAGATTCTGGCGAGCCCTTTGTAAGACCTTGGGTATTCGATTATCACTCTCATCTTCCTACCATCCTCAATCAAACGGACAGACCGAGAGGGTCAATCAAGATCATGAGACTTTCATAAGGATGTTCTCTTCAGCCAACCAAGATAACTGGGTCGATTTGCTTCCATGGGCTGAATTCGCCCATAACAACATGTATCATGAGTCATCTTCTAAAACTCAGTTTTTTGTGGTTTACGGTCACTATCCGTCTTTTCCGGAATTTCCTGCCCTCCCGCCCACCCAAGTTCCTGCTGTAGAGACTGTTTATCAGACCTTCAAAAATATTTGGTCTCAGGTCAAAACCTGTTTAAAGAAGACATCTGCCAGATAGAAGTCCTTTGCAGATAAAAAGAGATGGGCTATTCCACCACTTAAAATTGGAGATCGTGTATGGTTATCAACCAAAAATATTCGGTTGAGGGTCCCATCGATGAAGTTCGTTCCTCGTTTTATTGGTCCATATAGGATCATTCAAGTGATAAACCCAGTTTGTTTCAAACTTCTACTTCCTAAGAACCTTCGGATTTCCAATGCCTTCCATGTGTCATTACTCAAACCTCTCATCATCAACCGTTTCTCTGCTCCTCCTTCAGCACCTCGGCCAGTTCAAGGTCTTCAAGAGGAGGACTTTGAAATCACACATATATTGGATGCAAAAATTTTGCGAGGTGTTCTTCGTTTCCTCGTTCATTGGAAGGGCTTTGGCCCTGAAGAGCTCTTCTAAAAAAGTTCTATTCCAAATTTCTGGGCAAACCCGGTTCCATGTGTTCTGCGCCCCCGCTATTAGGAACCGTGGCCGCCCGCCATCCTGATGGTCTGCGCATGCGCAGCCTCTATGAACTCTTCAGACCTGTTGCTTTTAGTTAGTTGGCTGATCAGGCAACACTCCCTATTTAAAGCACCTGTGGTCATTACCTCGTTGCCTGATCTTGGAGTCTCATTCCCTGTGAGTCTCTGAAGGTGTTCCTGTGTTTCATCGTGTCTTCAGCTCCAGCTGATTCCTCGTTACTACGCTGCCGGTTTCCAGACCGCTTCAACTCTCCTGTGTTTCATCGTGTCTTCAGCTACAGCTGATTCCTCACTACTACTCTGCCGGTTTCCAGACCGCTTCAACTCTCCTGTGTTTCATCGTGTCTTCAGTTCAGCTGATTCCTCGCTACTACACTGCTGGCTTCCAGACCGCTTTAACTCTCCTGTGTTTCATCGTGTCTTCAGTACAGCTGATTCCTCGCTACTACACTGCCGGCTTCCAGACCGCTTCAACTCTCCTGTGTTTCATCGTGTCTTCAGTCCAGCTGATTCCTCGCTACTGCACTACCGGTTTCCTGACCGCTTCAACCACTGCAGACCACTGACTTCCCCGTTACCTACTTGCACCTGGAACCAGTCCCATCACTACAAGCAGTGGTACAACTTGCTGTACGCAGACCACTGACTTCACTACCTCCTATCTATCCCTGGACATTCCTCTCACTATAGCAGTGGTACAACTTGCTGTACGCAGACCACTGACTTTCCTCACGTCTTCACGTCCATCAAGATCCTTGTGTGCATATTGTTTAACTCATAACCTGTTGCTGCTAGTCATAGACTTTCCTCTAGCATCCTCTCACCATCTGCTGATTCTCCTGTTCCGCTAGTCACCCTGCTACCAGAGGACCACTGTGTGCATACACTACTCTGGTAAGACTACATCTGGTGATATCCTGGGCAAAGACTCCTAGTGCCCGTGACAAAAAATTTCTCATCTGTCAGCTCTGCTCCAAAGAACAGAGCTGGACAGCGCATGTGTGGAGGGATCATGTGATCCCTCCCCATCACATGACTCACCTTCTTGCAGTCCAGGATGTTAGTGCGCATGCCCAAGTTTTTCAGTTGGCGCATGCGCACTAACAAAAAAGAGTGGAGAAGTTCAATGCAGCCTTCTTTGGATGAGATGAGACTGCGTTGAAGAGGTGAGTCACTTTTGAGGGACAGCAGGTTATCAGCACTGCTGTCCATGAGATATTTTTTGATACATTGCCGGAAACTTACAATCCTTATCTCCTTGATAAGTTTCAACCCAAAAAACCAAAGCATGATAAATAGACCCCTAGGTGAGTGTATATAAGGATACCACAATATGCAGATATTGAAGAGCCCTCAGTCTTCAGGACTAGCTATTGTGTGTAGACCTGCATACAATGCTATCTGCATTGCCACATAATCTTCCCGACATTGATAGCATTAAAACCTCCAGGTTTGAATAGCTTTTCATAATCGGAAAACACAATGATATCAGAACATGATTTCCTGGTGGGGCCGGCCATGTATGCAGAAAAAGCCCTTTCCCCAGAAGTGAAATTTTCAATTTCCACCCATAACAAGTCTGCAGAAAGATTAACCCTATGTTTACGTGATGTCCCACATAGCATGCCTGTAGTAATTGGCATAGTTTCCATACCAGACCTGCCAACATACATGACATCACAAAACATTATCACCTTTTGATCCATGAAACATAGCTGAAAATAAAATGCTTTTCATATGAACGATGCAATGCTGTGCAGTATGGTAGAAAATAAATTATTCATGCACCATATGTTAACAAGTACAGTCATGGTCAAAAGTTCCATAGGCAATACAAATTAATGGTAGACATATGCTTCCTCTTGTCCTTGTGATTCGCACATTTATCAAGAAAGTTAAATTTCAACCAGTGCCAGAAGCACATTCTTTATTTTAGGCTTTAAAATGCAGATTATTGAGAAATACCGATGTATAATTATGCTCCATCACACTTGTTCCTTCATGTAAATTTTATAAGTAAATTCAGGTAACACATAAACTTTCCATGTATTTGCAAAATAGTCTGATGCACAGTGAGAGGGACATGAACCTATGTGACCCAGCGATATTCCCATGGTATGTAAATGTTTGATGAATAAAAAATGTAATTTCAGACTTTCCATACATTTTACTTGCTTTTCACTTGTTTGCTTTCCACCCTGAATACCCATATTGTCAGCCCCTCTTTAACGCCAGAGGCACTCCAGGACTCTACAAGATTATGTGTCTGCAGCAATGGGAAACAATTACAACAGCTTGTTTGCTACTTATAAGCTTATTTTTGGATTTAAAAACAGTCTGCTAAAACAATTATTACTTGTGGATTTATTATCATTATTTATGTTTCAAAGAGACAATGGTATAGATTTATCAAACCTTGCAAAAAGGAAAAGAAGAGTTGTTGCCCATAGTAACCAATCAGATTCTCACTATTATTTTCTAGAGTGTACTAGGTAAATGATAGCTAGAATCTGAATGATTGCTATGGGCAACACCTCCACTTTTCCTTTTAAAAAAGTTTGCTAAAGCAAGCCCAATGTGTTTATGTTGGGAATTTTATATTAAAGGGATTGTCTTTTGCGGAAGGCCATAAATAGAGTCCAATATAATTGGCTGTCAGTCCTTGGTGTCTTACAAGAGAGCTGTGATTTGCAGCAGTATGAACCTGTCTTAGCACTTCAAACAGCTAGGATCAGGTTGTGCATTGTATCAGCTCACTACATATGCTGCGTCTCCTGCCCAATCTCAATACAGAACATATCTACAGAGCTGGCAGTGTGAGTCTCCTACACATCTGCACTGAACACAATCTATTACCATGCTTGGACCATTGTAAATCTAAGTAACCAGGAAGGAGGAGGAGTGTTGTCTTAGTAGCAACTAACTATCCTAAAGTGGATCCCAAAAATTCAAATCTAAAATTATTTTTAAAAATTAAAATACCTTAGAATGGTAGATATAATTCAACAATTTACCTCATCTGATCTATGATCTTACAGAAAAAAATGGACATATCTTTTATTCTGTCATAGTAGTTATATTGAATGATCTCCGAGAATCAGCGATTCAAAGGCTCTGCCATGCTTAACAGGCCGACTTTGAGCCTATTACTGAGCTGACTCCAAAGTCTGTTACATGTGCAAGGGCTCCAATTCTTTATTGGCCAGTGATCACATGGCCATTCAAATTGGAGCTTGTACAGTAGCTTTCCCATGTTTGCACACCAGAGACTTCCCAGTAATCCGACGATCAGTAGTAAAGGCCTCAACACTTCTCCCCAAAACAGATGTGCACTGATATCAAAGTTTTTTTGACTGTGGTCAGAATGTTAAAACCTCGGCAAAGTGCCACCCTGCTGTCCTACTACACTAAGCCTGGGCCTTTGTAGCCTGACAACAAATAAAGGCCTAGCAATGCTCCACTCCAATTAATACTCTGTAACATAGTTGCCTACTCTCCCGGAATGTCCAGGAAACTCCCGCATTTTTGTGAGTTCTCCCGGACTCCAGAGAGAGCAGGCACAAATCCCGGATCCAGCTGTCTCCACTGTTGAAGATGGGTGGGGGCGTAGCCTTGCCCCCTGCTGCGATTGGCCAAAATCGCAGAATATTGACAGGGGCCGGAGCCTAACATCGCACCCTGCGTGGTCACACCCGTTCGACGGACCACCTCCCGGACAGCTGCCTTCAAAAGTAGGCAAGTATGCCCTGTAATTTTGCCTAACATTTGAACTGTACTAAAAATGAGTTCATATATTTTGTCTGAAGTTTGTTGTTAAGCTATTGAACTTGCACAAAGTGCACAAATCTTTGTGGTATGCCAGCCTGGAAAATCTCAGTGTGGCTGTGTCTGCTGTCTGTAATGGAATGGAAAGGTAACACTCAAATAAACCTCACCTTTTAGCAAAACGGCAGTAGACTGTCTGTAACACTGATCAATATACCTTCAGTTTTGGGGGTTTATTAGACTGCTAATTGAAAACCTGCTATTTAAGCATCAGTGTAAAAAAATTGAATTGAGAAAGACCTTCATTTGCAATAATTTCATTTTAGTGAATAAGCAATAATTGTTGTAGACTATGAACAGATATATGGCTAGTTACATGTAAAAGCAATTCTTTTCCTTGAGGATATCATAAAAAACTTTGTAACCAGATGAAATTCTAAAGGAATGCCGGGGGCGTTAAGGTTTATGGAGTCATTAGTTACAGTACATCTGATAGGACTCAGGTTTTCGTGTAAACCAATGTATTGCTAATGTTATATAAGTCATTGAGTTCAGCAACTAAATACCTGAGATAAAGGTCTATTTCGACAAATGAATATTCAGTTGGAGCAAGGGTCACTGTATGAGTAAATATAGGTCATCAAGAATTTATTAAAAAGTTATAATTTTTCCTCTCCAAGGTCTTTTTACTATCAGATTTGGGTTACAATAATGTGTATTTCAAAGTACATTGCATGTATTAGTAAAATATATGATACATCAATAATAATCTACTGTCTGGTTCCCTATATGAGATACTGATTTTTTTTTTTTTACAGGAAAATATATTTATTTAATTAAACCTTTTCTGTGAATTCCAGCAGACTGGCAGTGGGATGCCACAGTTTTACTAGGTTAAAGTGAGACATTGTTTATATTGTTTAACTGCCTGAATTTCTATTTTAATATGTGCACATGAGTATTTTAGTAACGTGCCTGTTTTTTGGGGTGGAATGTTCAGTGGGTACAGCCTATCTCAGTGGCAGAACTAGTGAGCTGTGGGCCTCAGTGCAGGGAGGTGGGGAGGAGGGAACCAGCCCCCCTGACCCTCTTCATCTGTTCAGATTGGCCTTATATTTGGCTAACAGAAATGCACTGGAGTCGGGGATCTCGGGACTGTTTATTACATGTGTCACTTTTGTGTATATGAAGTTTTTTAAATTGTCTAAATGCACTTTTAGCAGAACTTGCTTAGCAAAGACGCACGTTTACAGGGAGCACTTGGCACCTGTAATAAAACAGTCCCGTTGGACAGTGCACTGGTTAAAATAAACAAACAATTAATTAATGGGCAGTATCCCTCTCATCCACAAGTTCTCATCGAGCCCCAGAGCAAAACAGCATGGACTGGTTTCCACTGTGACAGGGAGGTCATAAGAGCTGGGACCGAGGTGGAGGTGGAAACCAACCCCAGGCTGGTCAGCGAAGGGTGCACAGTACGCTAGTGTATTTTTATGGGGATTTTTCTGCTTTGATTACTAGTGCTGTCTGGAGCTTGTGGCATCACAAGCACTAACATGCCCTGGCAGCCAAGACCCACTGGAACATGTTATTCCACAAACGTACCTAATGCAAAAACAAAAAAAACACACATTATGACAAATCTTTATTAAAATAACACATTCCAAACCCTTGTTTACTATTTTAATAAACAGCTACATCCAAAGGGAATCTTCTTCTACGATGTAAGTCAGGAAGGGGAATAAAATAAAAAACAATAAGATGTGAATGAAATTGCTCCTTACAAAACCCTTTTGATAAATGACATAGAAATGAATAAATCCAGACAAGGCTTATGTTATCTGCTTAAGTGTAGTGTTAAGTCTAGCGTATGACACATCTTTGCATCAGACGCATCTATAAGACTGCGTTGTACAATATTGAATTAAAATTTGTGTCCCATTTTTTCATTTATGCTGTCACATGACTTCTATAGTATGACTGATAATCAGCGCTCCATGGTATATGTCATCTGTTGCAGAAGCTCTCAGCCACATTCAGTAGCCCATTCCATAGATGGAAAAAACAGAAATGGGGAAATTCATTGAAGCATCAGACCATGCTATTAATTAGCACTTATTTATTACATTGACTTTAGTTAGGTGCAACGTAATCACTAGGTAATGTCCTCTTACATATAATGACTGCATAAGGTGAACTGTGATGGGATATCATTATTATCTTGCTTTATTTATAAATACAACATTTTTTCCCCCAGCACACTGCTATAGCCAGCAACAGATCTGCCATTTCTACTGTAGATAAAAATGCAAAAGTCTTTGTTGCACACATTTGCTGTTTGGAGGTTTCTGGGGTACCTCTTTGGTAAGTTGGCTCTCAATTTAAAAACACATATGTATGGCCCAAATATATGGGACTCTCATTGTTTAGAGTAGGACCATCCTATTAGCAAAAGCGCCTTGGTGTGGCGGATGGCTTAAACATACATTTGCAAATGTGTGCAACAAAGACTTTTGCATTTTTATCTACAGTAGAAATGGCAGATCTGTTGCTGGCTATAGCAGTGTGCTGGGGGAAAAAAATGTTGTGTGTATGTTCCTTGTAGGATAACCCCACCCTTTCAAGCACCTGTTATGGCCTATAAATTGATTTGAGCAGCTTCCACTTCTGTATTTGTCTGAGAGGCATGTTGGTGTCAGTAGCTGAGAGGGGGTACTGGCACTGAATTGCTGTTTGGAGGCTTCTGGGGTACCTCTTTGGTAAGTTGGCTCTCAATTTAAAAACACATATGTATGGCCCAAATATATGGGACTCTCATTGTTTAGAGTAGGACCATCCTATTAGCAAAAGCGCCTTGGCGTGGCAGGATGGCTTAAACATACATTTGCAAATGTGTGCAACAAAGACTTTTGCATTTTTATCTACAGTAGAAATGGCAGATCTGTTGCTGGCTATAGCCGTGTGCTGGGGGAAAAAAATGTTGTGTGTATATTCCTTGTAGGATAACCCCACCCTTTCAAGCACCTGTTATGGCCTATAAATTGATTTGAGCAGATTCCACTTCTGTATTTATTTATAAATAGTTGGAATATTACAGAGCGCTGCACGTTGAGGGGATCATGACACAAATAAATAACATACAATAACATGAAACAAAGGGTAAAGATGGTCCTGACCAATTGAGCTTACAGAGTAAGATGTGTGGGGGACAAATGGTACATAATGTAGCGGAATAAGAATTGTAGCTGGGAAAAGTATGTGAGTCTACTACAAGGCAGGAGCATTACCAGCCGCCAATATTAAAGCAGTCATTGTCAACTGGCATTTTTGTGCAGCTACCAATGTGTGGTACGGTTGGGATGACAATTTAAGGTGAAGACATGAAAGATGAACTACTCATAGGGGCAGCACAGTGGCCTAGTGGTTAGCACTTCTGCCTTACAGCACTGGGGTCATGAGTTCAATTCCCAACCATGGCCTTATCTGTGAGGAGTTTGTATGTTCTCCCTGTGTTTGCTCGGGTTTCCTCCAGGTGCTCCAGTTTCCTCCCACACTCCAAAACAAACATACTGGTAGTTTAATTGGCTGCTACGGTAACAAATTGACCCTAGTCTGTATGTCTGTGTGTATGTTAGGGAATTTAGACTGTAAGCCCCAATGGGGCATGGACTGATGTGAGTGAGTTCTCTGTACAGCGCTGCAGAATTAGTGGCGCTATATAAATAAATGGTAATAATAATAAAAATAATAGTAGAAATCTTAAGACAGTCAGCTGTTGGCTATCATCACTGTCCTTCACCATTTTTCTTAACCAAACTTCCTCTCTTCTGGTTCTGGAGAAGTCTTTTGCTTTCATGCTGCACAATATGACCAACTGACTTGTTAATTTGACTAAGTAATAATCCTTAACTTTATCATACACCATATGGTAACAAAGATATGCGCACTGCACTCAAATTCCAGGCAACACACGTTTGCTACAGCAGCAGTGGGACCAAGGTATCCCTCCTTGAATAAATATTTATATATATATATATATATATATATATATATATATAAAAATATATATATATATTTATTTATTTAATACTGTATCATATGGTAAGTGCATAACACGTCCTATGTAATTTAAATGCTGCCACTATTACATGCATGTTTAGTATATTATTATTATTGTTATTGCTTATCTCAGCTTCTGGGTCTAAGAATATGGTCTCTGGATGATTTCCAGCCACACGCGATGTGAGCAGATTATAAAATGTTCCCGCCATATAAAGTCTATAATTAAGAGATGGGTATATGGTGCAATGATAGACTTTGGAGTTTACAGCGTTCTGATTGCACGGCAGAAACTTCTGTATTGGTCACCCATGAATTTTCCACAGTGCGATAGTGAACAGTCATTGTCATTGGAAAACAGAGTAAATAAAAACATATCAAAAGTATCAGCTTAAGATCTTTAGACCATTATTATTAATAACACATAACATTCTTTATGACCGCTATGAAAATGAAAGATATGGCACTTATCTCACATACTTCATTGTGACTGATTAACATTGCTCCAGGAAAAAGACTTAACGCGCCAATCTGTAATTAGGCTGCATCACAGCTAAAAAATTATAACTTGTGGACTTCATTGGTCATAAAAGTTCTCTGGCTATGGAAATAGAACTAGACCCTGAGTGTGCAGTTAAGTAATGTGCATATTACTTTGAGAACTTACTGAGTGAAAGAGAAATATTTTGCCATAGTTTCTTTACTTTTAAACTTTGGGGATCTGAACATGACTGTTCAGTGGATAACATAAAAATGATTTTTATAATTTAGCTAAAAAGCTTAAACATGTTTTCAGCATTGCCAATTGCCTATTTTTTTCCAGTTAAAGAAATAAATAAATGGGGAGGGGCTGTTAGGTAGTGGACAGGTACAGAGTGGACTCTGTTTCAGAGGGATTTAAATCGAAAGGCGACCGTCTTTCCTCAAATGTAAGTTTACAAGACTTTTTACCGTTGTGGCTGATTGAATCACTATACCGCCCGCTGATGCGGACAAATACTGACATCCATTCTATAAAGTGTGGAGGATTCTTATACGCTATCAGAATATTGTCTGTAAACTTTGAGGCACATTTGTGAGACTGCATACCTGTGATTTATATGTATTATTTATTTTATTTTTGTTTATTGTGATTCCCCAATTGGACCTGTGTTCCGTTGTTCTGGCCAGAACCACTACATCCTGTTGTATGTTAATAAACTACATATTTATACATGTTCATAGCGCTGAGGTATCTGTACTAGTGGACAGGTACAGGTGGAGTGCACAAATTCAAATTTAAGGAATACTCCTTTTTAAAGGGTAAGTAAAATGTTACAGAAGCAGACAATACACATTATAGTTTTTAAAGAAAGGTACCGTAGTTTAAACTGTATTAGGATCTGCTGAAGGGGATAGCCTACATGTCCTAGATTGATTGAAGGCAGGTGGGGGTAAATATTCAGCACCGAGAGGTGGGATGGATCCAGTTGCCTGTTGGAGTGTGTCTATTGGAAAGGAAACATTGAGCTAAAATGTACATCCCAAGGCAAATAACAACACAGCTATGAACAGCCATACAAGGCAATAAGGTACAAGGGGTAAACTAAATCACATTAACTAGAGAACAGAAGAAGGAGAGGAGGAGGAGGATTGAATCAGAGCAAGCCGAACCTGTGCCCAGGAGTATGGGCGCAACTAACAGGATCAGAGTCAGAGATTGTGAAGGCAAGAGAGATGTTTTTGATTGTAGTGAGATCGAGGGCATAGGAGGAGGAGCAAAATATATATTGCGTGCTGAAAGCAAGGTAATGAGAGGAGGAGGACAGGAGGGAAGAGGGCCTTGCTCGCAATCTAAAGGGGAGTGGGTAGACAAATGGGGTGACACATAGGGGTGAGTTAATGTAAGGGAACTAGAATTTGGATTACTGGGGAAGAAACAAGAGTGGGTGATACAAAGAGGGCAGGATGAATGTTTGTGATGTCTACTTTGTTTTCGTGAATAGGAACACGAAGAGGGGAGATATAGAGGGCACGGGAGTGGGGAAACATTGCAATGGTAGGCTTTAATGAACAGGTGAACTTTAAAGGAGCGTTTGAAGCATTGTAGGCTAGAGGATAGTCTGAGAGAACAAGCGAGATCATTTCAGTGGTGGAGGCAGCACGGGAGGACGCAGGAGTGATATGTGGTTACCACAGGGGAGAAGAGTTAGCGATCGTTGGCTGATTGATTAGAGGGGACGAGATAAAATAATATTCAAAGACATTAAAACAAAAGGTAAAGATGGTTCTGGTCAATGAGCTTACAATCTATTACAATCTAAGAGGCAGGGAGGACAATTGATACATAAAGTAGTAAAATAACATTTGTAGTTGGGAAAACTACGCGAGTCTACTGTAAAGTAAAAGCATTCTCAGCCACCAATTTTAAAGCAGCCATTGGCGACTAGAATGTTTGTGCAGCTACTGAGAGTGTGGTGTGATTGGAGCAAGGTCAGACATTGGAAGGTGGAGACATTAGAGATAAATAAGTCATAGTAGAAATCTTAAGACAATCAGCTACTGACAATCATGAATGTCATTTACCAAACCTCCTTTCTCTTCTTGTCCTGAAGAAGGCTTTCACATACACACTCCACAATATAACCAAATGGTTTTAAGTTAGTTTGGCAAAAAATTCTTCTCGTCATAAATGCATCCTCTGTAAATGAAATGCTGCCACTTTTATATATCTGTTTTGTATTTCGGAATTGTCATTGTTTAGCTTCAATTCCTGGGTCTAAGAATAGGGCCTCTGGATGATTTCCAGCAACAAGCCATGTGACCAGATTATAAACTTTTTCCACCATATAAAAGTTATTGTTGTATATGTGGACTACTTTATAGCAGAGGTAGAAGTTGCTATAAGAAATGTATTTATATCATGTGCCCAACTCTCATACTTATATTATTCGCATGAGCTCAAAAGTAAACGGTTCAGCAGCCGCTGTTCCTAATATATATAAGTAATCATCGTGTTTATTCAAAACTTCATACACTACAACTGGTGACCATGATAAAAAACATTCATCACTGCACAAACAAATCGCCAAGACACCAGTGGTGAATGGTGTAAAGTGGGAGCCCATGTAAAACTGTCAAACAAGCCCAAGTGCCATTGGGACACCTGAGTTAAATCAGCCAAGTGTACAGTAAATGTAGCAGGTCACCTCCAACGATTGAAAGTTCATAAAAATGTCAAGATACATTTTCACAGTGTCTTTGATGGCCCCATAGAAGATTGGGCTACATATGTCAAACCCCAAACTGCTAGTAATTGTGTAAAGATTCTGTCCTCATAAAGAATGTCAATGTAAAGGTGAAAGTATTCAGAGTTGAGACAGTTATTTGAACAATGTCAAGTTGGATTTGGGGCAAGCTGAGACAGACTAGTGTGTGGTAAGCACAGTAAAAATATTCAAAAGAGATTATTATGTGAACCAGTGTTAACATTGGACAGTGAAGTGTTTATTGCAATTTCATTACAGACAACAGCAAAGGATGTCTCAGAGATACTACAAAAGCGATTGAATGTATGACACACAAAATGTCTTTTAAACAAATAATGTCTTGCATTTGAAGTGGGCAGTGTCATGTGCTGCCACGCTACCAGCGACGGTCCGCTGTAACTCTTCCATTCTGGCTGTTGCTAGGCAGCTTGGACACTTTCTGACTGACTGCTGCCCTGCATGTCCTGGTTGGTTGCCAAGCAGCCAGGAAGCTCCTTCCGTATGCTCATATGGACATGTGACCCGCTTCACCTATCCCTGTGGTGGGGCTCACATCTGTAGGAGCTCCATGATTGGCAGAGAGTGCTTAGCCTCCCTGCTGGTTATAGCGTCTGCCTGCTGTTGCTGATCTTATATTGTTGGATCAGCTGTTACCTGACTATTTGCATGATTCCTGGTTATCCTTTTGTTTGCTGCCCATCTCGACATTTCTGAAGACAATCTTGAAGCAGTGCTGTGAGCACCACAACCACAATCCGTGGCCCAGTTGGGATCTTATTTTGTTATTATCTTAGGTCTAGTGAATTATTATAACAAATTTCTACCTCTAATACCTATGGCTTTACTGCCATTGAATGCTCTCTTATAGAAGGGAGCACCATGGAAATGGTCTACAAATTGTTAAAAGGCTTTTCCATAGATAAAGAAGCTGGCCCCATCAGACAAGGCCCTCATGCACTTTGACCCATCACTATGTATTGAACTGGCACGTGATATCTCACCTTATGGAATAGGGGCAGTTCTATCACATAGTCTACCAGATGGCAGTGAGCAACCAAACGTATTTGCGTAGAGACATAACATTGGCTGAGCATAACCCTGCGTAGATTGATTGCAAAACTTTAAGTCTTGTATGGGGAGAAAATAAATTCATTGACAGCTGCCAGATTAGCAAGATAGAGCTTATTCTTTGGTACTGACACTTATGAGATGGGACTTAAAGGAACAAAACATCACAGCAATGCGGACAGATTGTCACAATCCCATCTACAACAAGCAGATGAATCTGTCCAAGCTGATCAAGAAGATATGTAATCAGTCTGTATTGGTAGAACAGCTTCCAATAACAAATGTTGTCATCAAGAGAGAAACCAGAAATGATCCAGTATTATCTAAAGTCTATGATATTTAAGTTAAAGGTTGGCCAAAACAGAGTGTGATGAAATGGGGTCCCACTGGACTGAAGACTTTTTATTTCTTACCCGTTTCCCACAGTTTTATGTACTTTTTAATCCTTGGCCCAGTCTAAGTACATACACCAGAGCATCAGTGTATTATGTGTACTGTTATTTCATGTTATTAGGTATATTTTGCCCTTGCTATTACCTGCAATACTGCATGCATTGGAAATATGAAGACTGTTGCCATATTGTGTGAAAATAGCAGTAAAGCAGAAGCCACAGGTTGCAGAGCTAGGAAGGTATGTCTAATAGTTTAATAATTTAAGTGTCCACTGATAGACCCCTGGGTAGATAGCCAGGTATATAAAGAAAGCAGTATGTCCTGGTTGGAAGCCTCCCTCCAAAAAACAAAATACACAGGGAGATTTTTTGACACTTGGGAGAGCTTTGTTGGCACTTTGTCAGTCCCGCTGAGAGAGCAAATACAAAAATGTTTTCAACATACCCTTTGGTATGAAACTAGAATATTAATGCGAGACCCACCTATCTTTCTGGACTAGGAGAGTGCTTGTGTTGCCCCGGTCTCTCCAGGCTTTTGTACCTTATGTGTGATATCATATTTATAGTTCACTTCAGTGACTCACAGATGACGTTTTTCCTCATACTATGTGTCATGGTTCATGATTATTAAGTATAAACATATCTTTGTTCTAATTTATTTACTGATGTGTACATGTTTGACATTCTTCAATAAAGAAATATAAAAAAAAAGAAAAAAGAAAGCAGTATGTCAATAGATTCATTCTATATTGGAGGATCCTGGTGTACTTAACACCAGCATAAAGGACTCTGGGCCAGGCATCACAGTGCCGCCGGAGGAAACCCTACCAGGAAAGGGTCTGTGTGAGCCAGTGTCCCAGGCTAGGTGACATGGAACTGTCAAGCTAATGATAGTGGTAATTCTGTGGGAGAATAAGACTCTGAGGACTTCAGAGAAGTTGTGGAGGTTATTACTTTGGGGTGCTGACTGCAAGAGGCTGTTGGTATACGATACCATTTATCATGCACCTGTCTATTATGCTTGTGCTGTCAATAAACCCATATTTTGGATATATCCTGGGCTGCCCAATTGAGTTGAATCCCATTGAGGATAACTACCTTTCCAAATAAGTGTAGCTTCCTCACACATAGCAACCCATTGTATCCAGAATTCTCAGAAAGAATGTGTGTCAAGGAACATCATTGTGTGGGTCCAGAGTAATAGTACCTACCAAGCTTCATACAGGAATATTGGAAGAATTGCCTTAAGAATATCTCGGCACAGTGAAAATAAAGGCTTTAGCTAGAAGTTATGTATGGTGGTCTGGAATTGATGGTCAGATTGAATCAATAACTGAAGGATGTCAAGAGATTCAAAATGCACCACCATAAACTCCATAACACCCTTAGGAATGGACCTCCTATCCACAGCAAAGAGTTCATATTGATTTTGCGGGTCCGTTCATGGATTACATGTTTGTGATTGTAGTGGGTGCACATTCTAAGTGGCCTAAAGTCTACAAGATGAAGTCTACAATCTAGAAATTTCAGTGTTAATCAATAAGTGTTAGCATGAGATTATCAAGAGGAATAATGGCAACCGGAAAAATAATTTCAAGGTATTGTCTCTTAATGTATACTGTCAGTATTGGAGAAGGCTTATGTGGTTTGTCAAGTAGATGTAAATCCTAGATCCAAGCTCAAATTTCAAACCAATTCAAAACTGCTCAAATGTTGTTGAATCAATTCAAGAGCCAAATGTTAGTTGAACTACTTCAAATTGTTTTCACAGAAATGTCTATTCAACAAGATAAGTGATCAGCGAGTTTATTCAAAACTACATACACTGCACTTATGATTAGTAGGTGGGTGTATGATTCAATGATAGACTTTGGAGTTTAGAGCATTACAATTACACTGCAAAAAATGCTGTCTTGGTCACTGTCACTTGGAAAACAGAGATAGACTTAAAACTTTAAACATATAAAAAGTATCAGCTTACAATCTTTAGACCAGGGGTGTCCAACCTTTTAGCTTCTCTGGGCCACATTGGAAGACGACGAGTTGGTTTGGGCCGCACATAAAATACATTAAAACTAACGATAGCTGATCATCCAAAAAAAACATAGACAACATAGTTAACATATATTTTTATATATATATATATATATATATATATATAAAAGAACAAAAGTTATATTATAGATATATATATCTATAACAACTTATAATGGGCCAAAGAGAATAATATATAATGCCCCATTAGTAATACAAGTAGAAGTATGTAGTAGGGAGATAAGGTCCATGATGCTCCAGGACGAGGTGACTTTTATTCACTTGTCAGCGTCCCTTGAAATAATAAAAAAAATCCCCCTTAACTTACCTTTTAATCAGCTTGTTCTCCTGTCCTCTTCTCTTCTTTTCTGCAATTCTCTGCTGCTGCTGATTGTTCTTCTCGCGCGGGTGTCTCCTCCGTGCTGCGCTCCGCAATGGATGTTGGGCGTGATGCCATCACGCCCGACATTCACTGTGAGCGCCGGACGGAGGAGGAGACAAGGGAGCGAGCCGGAGTACCAGCTGACGGGGCGCTGCCCCCTTGCCACAACCAAAACTCCTGCTGGGCCACATCTACAGGCGTGCTGGGCCGCATGCGGCCCGCAGGCCGCGGGTTGGACAAGCCTGCTTTAGACCATTATTGTTAATAAAACATAACCTTCTTTATGAACACTATTGCAAAGAAAGTGACATCACTTATCTCACACACTTCATTAGAACTGATTAACATTGCTCTAGGAAAAAGTCGTAACTTGCCGATCTGTAATTTGGCTGTATCACAGCTACAAAATTTTGACTTGTGACTGTAACTGGTCATAAAAGTTCTCTGGTAATGGAATTGACTTGAATCCAGAGTGTGCAGGTATATAATGTGCATATTGCTTTGAGAACATGCCTGAGCGTAAGAGCAATATTTTGCCACCATTTCTGCACTTTTCAAATCTGCCTGTATTGTCCAGTGCAGCACTGTTCAGTGGACAATATAAAATGTTTTTCTTCATTTAGTTAGTAATGTTTAGACTCTATAAATTACTTATGCTTTTCATTTACATTTTTTTGTTTGATTATTGCCAATCACTAATTTTTCTACTTAAAAAATAAAATAAATGGGGTGGACTTGTTGGATGATTGTATGAGCATGTGATGGGCACACATTCTAATTTAGGGCTTTCTCCTTTTTATTTCTTTTTTTTTCAAGAGTATAAAAACAAAGACAGACATTCCACAGGAAAGATTTCAAAAGTTAGTTATATGTGGGTAACAAAGCATGTCACTGTCTACCCATGAAAAATGAAGATTAATCCGTTTTCAAGGTGTGTTAGGAAAAGAGGTAGAAGGGGTGAAGTTTTGTGGATAACAAACTCAGAAAAGAAGATCACCTAGAGAAGAGGTGGAGAGGGGAAGGGCAGCTCAGTGGGAAAGCCTATATGTCTAATATTGATTGGTAGTAGTGGGGGGGGGGGGGTAGTTATTCTGCCCAAGGTGGTGAATTACTCAATGGGATCCAGTTGCAAATTGAATCTATTGGAAATTAAATCTTGACTTAAAACATACAGTTCAAGGTTCCCCAAACTTTGCAGTATGTGTGTGACAAATACTTGAGGAGGAAGGTCATGTACTCCATCCAATACATGCCAGATTTTATTTAATACCATCTGATATGAGTGGGGAGAAGAAGATTTCCAGTAGAGATGAGCGCACTCGGATTTCTGAAATCCGAGCCCACCCGAACGTTGCCGATCCGAGTCGGATCCGAGACAGATCCGGGTATTGGCGCCAAATTCAAATCTGAAACCGATGCTCTAACTCATAATCCCGCTGTCGGATCTCGCGATACTCGGATCCTATAAATTCCCCGCTAATCGCTGCCATCTTCACTCGGGCATTGATCAGGGTAGAGGGAGGGTGTGTTAGGTGGTCCTCTGTCCTGCTATATCTCGTGCTGTTCAGTTCTGTGCTGTGCTGTGCTGTGCTCTGTGTTCTGCTCAGTCCAGTGGTGCTGTGTCCTGTGCTCTGTCCTTCTGAGTTCAGTGGTGCTGCTGGGTCCTGTGCTGTGTCCTGTTCAGTCCAGTGGTGCTGTGTCCTGTGCTCTGTGCTTCTAAGGGCATAGTTATTTCCCCATTATTCCCAAGTGTTTAAAAAAATAAAAAAAAGTTATTAAAAAAAATACAAAAAACTAATTTAATTTTTTTTTAATTACAACAAAATTTGCACAACCAATCCTGCAGTATAAGCCCATTGGTACTGCAATATTACCAAGTTCACACATTCAGCAGTAAAAGTCCAGTGGTACTGCAATATTACAAAGTTCACACATTCTGCAGTATCAGTCCAGTGGTGCTGTGTCCTGTGCTCTGTCTTGCTGAGTTCAGTGGTGCTGCTGGGTCCTGTGCTGTGTTCTGTTCAGTCCAGTGGTGCTGTGTCCTGTGCTCTGTGCTTCTAAGGGCATAGTTATTTCCCCATTATTCCCAAGTTTTTAAAAAATAAAAAAAAAATTATAAAAAAATAAAAATAAAAAATAAAAAAAATAAAAAATTATAACCAAATTTGCAAAACCAATCCAGCAGTATAAGTCCATTGGTACTGCAATATTACCAAGTTCACACATTCGGCAGTATCTTGTGCTACATATAATGGAGAACAAAAATTTGGAGAATAAAGTAGGGAAAGATCAAGACCTACTTCCTCCTAATGCTGAAGCTGCTGCCACTAGTCATGACATAGATGATGAAATGCCATCAACGTCGTCTTACAAGCCCGATGCCCAATCTCCTAGTACAGGGCATGTAAAATCCAAAGAGCCCAAGTTAAGTAAAAGTATCAAAAAGAGAAACTTAAAATCATCTGCGGAGAAACGTAAAGTTGCCAATATGCCATTTACGACACGGAGTGGCAAGGAACGGTTTAGGCCCTGGCCCGTGTTCATGATTAGTGGTTCAGCTTCACCCAAGGATCTTAGCCCTCCTCCTCCTCCCCCCTCCCTACAAAAAATTGAAGAGAGTTATGGTGTCAGCAACAAAACAGCAAACAACTCTGCCTTCTAAAGAGAAATTATCACAAATCCCCAAGGCGAGTCCAAGGGTGTTGGTGGTTGCGAAGCCTGACCTTCCCATCACTGTACGGGAAGAGGTGGCTCCTTCCACCATTTGCAGCACGCCCTCTGCATATGCTGGAAGGATCACCCACAGTCCAGTTACAGATTTCGCTAATGAAGGTGTGAATGTTGTACAACGGGAGGAGGATATTGATGTAGCTGGCGGTGAGGAGGATGTTTACTCCTAGTGGAGAGGGGATCTGATGCAGACAGATACCAAACTGCCTTTGTCTATTTTTTTGTATATTTGAATTTCTAGTTCTACAGTCTATGCAGGGCTGCTTTTTTTATATTCAACTGCAAGTGTAGGGCGGGGGGGGAGGGGGGGGGCATAGATACTAGCCACCAAAAAAACGTGGTCTATTTAATTTAACTTTCTAGCTCCACAGTCTGTGCAGCCTGCTTTTTTTTATCTTCAAAGTATTTACAAGCCTTGCAATCTAAATTAACAAGAGGTAGTGACGTGCTAGAACTACACCCTCTATATGCTGCAGACGATGGAGGAGCATCAAAAGGCCATTCAAGCCTACACATCCACCTACGACATAGGAAACCCTCATTTTCTTCCACATCTATGGCTGCAAGGAAAAAGCTCAGTTTTCCTAAAAGAGGCGCTGGCGGGGATGCTGATAACATCTGGTCCGGACTGAAGGACCTGGCAACCATTGCAGACATGTCTACTGTCGCTGCATTGGATGCTGTCACAATTGAAAAAATGGTGGAGGATTACTTTGCTGACACCATCCAAGTAGACATGTCAGACAGTCCATATTGTTACTGGCAGGAAAAAAAGGCAGTTTGGAAGCCCCTGTACAAACTGGCTCTATTTTACCTGAGTTGTCCCCCCTCCAGTGTGTACTCGTAAAGAGTTTTTAGTGCAGCGGGGAACCTGGTCAGTGAGCGGCGAAGGAGGTTGCTTCCTCAGAACGTTGAAAAAATGATGTTTATAAAAATGAATAATCAATTCCTCAATGAAGTACAGCACTGCCCTCCAGATAGTACAGAGGGACCTGTGGTTGTGGAGTCCAGCGGGGACGAATTGATAATGTGTGAGGAGGAGAAAGTACACACTGTAGGGGGAGAGGAATCAGAGGTTGAGGATGAGGACGACATCTTGCCTCAGTAGAGCCTGTTTAGTCTGTACAGGGAGAGATGAATAGCTTTTTTGGTGTGGGTGCCCAAACAAACCAATCATTTCAGCCACAGTTGTTTGGTAGGCCCTGTCGCTGAAATGATTGGTTTGTTAAAGTGTGCATGTCCTATTTCAACAACATAAGGGTGGGTGGGAGGGCCCAAGGACAATTCCATCTTGGAACTTTTTTTTTTGCATTATATGACCATTCAACAGTCGTTTGCCATGTTCAAAAAGTAAAACCAAATTTCAACAAATTCAAGAAATTAAACCAAAAGTAAAATGCCCTGTCATAATTTAAAACAAGAGGTATTGACGTGCTCTAGAACTACTGTATTGTTGTTTATATTTTATAAACACTACACTTGGAAGTTGGAGGAGGTATTGTGGCTCCGGCACCAAATTTACTACCGGACCCACTCCACTGTGCAGTCCATATTTTGGTGTATCGGATATTAAACAATGGTGACAGTTGATGCCCAATTTTGTAATTAATATTGTTGGCGCTGTAAAAAATTGTGTTCCGGGCACACCACACTACGCAGTCCATACCCTTTTTTGGTGGAATTCTGACCCGTGGAGGGTTTTTTAATTATATTGTGGCCTCGTTACCAAATTGTGTACCGGGGCCACCACACTACGAAATCAAGAAAGATAGATACGTATCATAGATAAAGTACATTCAGTGTTGTGGGGCAAATTGAAAAATATTCAAAATGCACTGTCATTATCAAAAACAAGAGGTTTTGACACGCTGAAACTCCAACATGTATATGATGGCGAGGATGGAGGAGCAGCCGTATGTGCAGTGTAATGCAGACCTGTTGAAAGTTTTCTATATATTATATTGTGGTGGCCAGTGGCCAGTCCTCTACGCAGTGCACATACTATTTTTGGGTGTAATTCAGACCTGTTGAAGGTTTTCTATATATTATATTGTGGTGGCCAGTGGCCATTCCTCTACGCAGTCCAGATACTATTTTTGGGTGTAATTCAGACCTGTTGAAGGTTTTCTATATATTTTGTTGTGGTGCCCAGTGCCCACTACTCTACGCAGTCCAGATACTATTTTTGGGTGTAATGCAGACCTGTTGAAGGTTTTCTATATATTATATTGTGGTGGCCAGTGGCCAGTCCTCTACGCAGTGCAGATACTATTTTTGGGTGTAATTCAGACCTGTTGAAGGTTTTCTATATATTTTATTGTGGTGCCCAGTGCCCACTACTCTACGCAGTGCAGATACTATTTTTGGGTGTAATTCAGACCTGTTGAAGGTTTTCTATATATTATATTGTGGTGGCCAGTCGCCAGTCCTCTACGCAGTGCAGATACTATTTTTGGGTGTAATTCAGACCTGTTGAAGGTTTTCTATATATTTTATTTTGGTGCCCAGTGCCCACTACTCTACGCAGTGCAGATACTATTTTTGGGTGTAATGCCGACCTGTTGAAGGTTTTCTATATATTATATTGTGGTGGCCAGTGGCCAGTCCTCTACGCAGTCCAGATACTATTTTTGGGTGTAATTCAGACCTGTTGAAGGTTTTCTATATATTTTATTGTGGTGCCCAGTGCCCACTACTCTACGCAGTGCAGATACTATTTTTGAGTGTAATGCAGACCTGTTGAAGGTTTTCTATATATTATATTGTGGTGGCCAGTGGCCAGTCCTTTACGCAGTGCAGATACTATTTTTGGGTGTAATTCAGACCTGTTGAAGGTTTTCTATATATTTTATTGTGGTGCCCAGTGCCCACTACTCTACGCAGTGCAGATACTATTTTTGGGTGTAATTCAGACCAGTTGATGGGTTTTTAATTATATTGTAGGGAACACTCCTCTACGCAGACCAGAAAGATACCTCGTTGCAACGTTTTGGACTAATAACTATATTGTGAGGTGTTCAGAATACACTGTAAATTAGTGGAAATGATTGTTATTGAATGTTATTGAGGTTAATAATAGCGTAGGAGTTAAAATAAGCCCAAAAACTTGATTTTTGAACTTTTTATGCTTTTTTAAAAAAAAATCCGAATCCAAAACCTTAAATCCGAACCAAAACCTTTCGGCAGGTGTTTTGCGAAACAAATCCGAACCCAAAACATCGCGAAAATCCGGATCCAAAACACAAAACACGAGACACCAAAAGTCGCCGGCGCACATCCCTAATTTCCAGTTTGTCACATGGCAGCAGAAATGATGACTTATAGGCCTGATTCATTAAGGATCTTAACTTAAGTAACTTCCTATTTCAGTCTTCTGGACAAAACCATGTTACAATGCAAGGGGTGCAAATTGGTATTCTGTTTTGCACATAAGTTAAATACTGACTGTTTTTTCATGTAGCACACAAATATCAATATTTAAATTTCAGTGTACAAATAAGCTATCAAGTATTTGTGTGCTACATGAAAAAACAGTCAGTATTTAACTTATGTGCAAAACAGAAAACTAATTTTCACCCCTTGCATTGTAAAATGGCTTGTGTAGGAGACTGAAATAAGAAACTTCTTAATTTAAGTTTCTTAATGAATCAGGCCCAAGATTCTTAACTGCATTAGACAAACCATTTAATTTGGGGCAATCCCACAAAATGTTTTGAATTCTAGATGGGACATAGTACCATTGATAAAACAGCTTGCATGCATATTTTTTTCATTTGTATACAAATTGAGCTGTTCATCTAGTTGTTCCAGAAATCAGCCCAGTGCTGCTTTACAAAAAATAGGTTGGCTTAAAAAGTGGATATGAAACACGAGAGGAAGCCTGACCCCAACATAGAGTCTCAAATGTGGACAAAAGGTTCATAGTGGAAGATGCAAAGTAATAGAAACGTCAAGTACGCAAATATTGGTAATAGAAAGTCTGTTTTGGATGTCAGAAAAGGCAGGAATGGATTGTAAGGGAGCCATGTTACTTAGGATGTTAGGATAACCCCAAATCGGAATTAATGGTGATGATGAGGGAGGTCTACCAATTGAAAGTATTGAAAGCACAATTCCAAATGCAAGGACCATGACAGTACTGGATGACTTTTAACTGAGAGGGGAGCAAAAGAAGTGAGGAGAGAGTTGACATATCTACAAACATCCAGCTGCTATAGATAGCTAAACCTTGGAGTCAGGAGTGGAATGCCATTGAAGACAGAGGGTGAACTACAAAGCTAAATAGTGTTCGTTAAAATCCTGTATACTCAAGCATCCTGCCATTTCATCTTGGATGTCCTCTCGCCAACTCAAACTTAATCTTTCTAAAACAGAGTTAATAATATTCCCACCCACTAACAAGAGCATACCTGACATTTATATCTCTGTTGATAACATGACCATAAATCCCACCCCACAAGCTCGCTGCCTAGGTGTAATCCTCGACTCACACCTATTCTATGTTCCCCACATTGACTCCATATCTAAATCATGTTACATACATCTAAAAAACATTTCCAGAATTCGCACATATCTCACACAAGATACTGCAAAAACCCTAATTCCTGCACTTATCATTTCCCGCATTGACTATTGCAATTCCCTCCTTACTGGTCTTCCCCAAAACAGACTGAAACTCCTACAATTTATTTTGCACGCAGCGGCAAGAATGATTTTCCATGCAAATCGTTATTCCTCTGCTGAATCACTCTGTATGTCTCTACACTGGTTGCCTGTTTTTTACCGAATCCGATATAAAATACTTTTACTAACCTACAAGGCCATCAACAAAGCTGCACCAACATACATCTCCTCTCTTGTCTCAAAATATCTCCCAACTCGGCAACTCCGTTCTGCACAAGATCTGCGTCTCTCATCCACCTTCGTTACATCCTCCCATTCCCAGTTACAGGACTTTTTTTGGGCTGCACCCACACTATGGAATTCTCTCCCTCGCACAATAAGACTCTCCTCTGGTCTACAAACTTTAAAGCGTTCTCTGAAAACCCATCTCTTCAGACAAGCTTATAATATTCCTCAACCACCCTCTTAACCTCATTACATTACCCTATCACCACCCATTACACAATTTCACACAAGACAACTACCCCCTGACCAACATTGTTGTGTGACAGGATCATTTAGCTTATGAGTCACTTTTACCTTTGCAAGTCTGGCTGGGCCGAAATGCAAAATGTAGACTTAACCTCATGTATCAAACTCCCATTGTCCTATAGATTGTAAGCTTGCAAGCAGGGCCTTCTCACCTCTTTGTCTGTTTTACCCAGTTTGTTTATTAGTTTACTGTGTTTGTCCCCAATTGTAAAGCGCTATGGAATGTGTTGGCGCTATATAAATAAATGATGATGATGATCCTTCTAAAGACTCCCTTTGTAGAATATTCAATCTGATTCTCAGGCACTTCCGAGCCCAAATGAATCATAATATGTAGTGCCAAAGAAGTTGAAAGTCTGATGATGAATACGTAGGAGAAGAGTCTGAAAGAGATAAATCAACCTGGGTTAAATTTTAATTTTAATCAAATGCATATGGCCTATCCTTGAGACTGAAAGCTTATTCCATAAGGTCAAATCATTTCTCATTACTGTTGTAACGGGTGTAAAGGTTACTAGATACAATTGATGATAATGCTTTCTTATATAGATGTCTAAATATTTAATTTTATATGGTTGCCACTTGAAATAGAAATTTAACTTGAGAATATTTTTCATAATGGAAGAAACGTGTAAATCCAATAGTTCAGTTTTTAAGCATCAATTTTGTAACCTGATAATATTTAGGGCTAGATTTACTAAACTGCGGTTTTGAAAAAGTGGAGATGTTGCCTATAGCAACCAATTAGATTCTAGTTATCATTTGTTTAGTACATTCTACAAAATGACAGCTAGAATCTGGTTAGTTGCTATAGGCAACATCTCCACTTTTTCAAATCTGCAGTTTAGTAAATATACCCCTTAATGTGCTTAAACTGGCCTTTGGTACTTTTTTTTTCTAAAAGTCTATATATATATATATAAAAGAAGTTTGTTTGTTTGTAGGCGAATATCTTTGACACCCCTGCAGCGACTCTGATGAAACCAATGCGAGGTGGTCCAGTTGGATCCCGGCCAGATTTTAAGGGGTCTAGGGACCCAGTCAGAGCTCCCGTCAGTGGCGGATCCAGGGGGGGGGGGCGATCAGGGCGATCGTTCCCCCTAGCAGGGGCTAGCTGCCGACAGCTGCACACTGTGCAGGTCCATTCGGTAGTGACAGTGTGCTGCCCGGCTGTGTTTTAAACACAATCAGAGCAGTGGGGCAGCACACTGCCACTGCCGAGCGGACCTGCACATACTGTGCAGCCGCCGGCAGCCTTAGAAATCAGAAAGGGGGCGGGGCCTAAATCGCCCCCCCTAAAATCGCCCCGGGTATATCAATAGTCTAGATCCGCCCCTGGCTCCCGTTGGTGTACACTGGCCAGAATTTTGATCTGCTGAACCTACTCTGAGCCCTCAAATGGATGAATTTGGTTTGTTTGAAATCGGACACCCCTGCACTGATTAAGATAAAACCAATGCGAGGTGGTCCAGTTGGATCCTGGGCACGTTTTAAGAGGGTTAAAGCACAAGACACAACCCTCTGACCAACATTGCTTTGTGACTGATCATACAGCCCACTCAATACTTTAGACCTTTGTACTCTAGCTGGAAAAATATGCAATATGATGTTGCACATGCCCTTGTGTATCAAACTCCAATTGTCCCATAGATTGTAAGCTTGCGAGCAGGGCCGTCTTACCTCTCTGTCTGTATGTATTACCGAGTATTGTTTTATTGCTGTTTGTTCCCAATTGTAAAGCCCTACGGAATTTGTTGGCGCTATATAAATAAATATTGATAGCGCTGATGATGTTGATGATATAGTGGTATATCATATAGAATTATCTCAGCAGTGAAAGGGAGGCTTGGATTTAGAAAACAGGAAGTCTCCATAAGAGACATGAATCGCACAAACAGTAAGACTGGAAGTCTGTGTATGTCACATTCTATTTAGAATCTCCTTTGTAGTGAAAGTGAGGCTTGGTTTTAGAAACAGGAAATTCCCATATGAGATATGGACAGTGCATTCCGCTGCATGGAGTTTGTGAATATGCTAACAAGGTACAAAGAACTTCTGCTACCAGCATTTTCTATTTCCAGTATCAGTGTTTGAAGTATTTCTTAATTTTTAATATTTTTAAGTGTGAATATTTTTAGTGGAGTTTGCCGATTAGATGGGTAAGATCGCAGGACCAATTTGGGTATTTTATATCTCTATTTTATCATTGTATGGGATATTGGATATTATTTTTTTGATTGGACAATGGGACTATAAAAAGCATTCTGAACACTCAGCTTCCATCCACCTTGAAAAAGACTGTATTCCATTCAAAATGTGTTGGTGGAAGAGAGCCGAGTGTTTTATGTTCGGAACAGATTTTCCTACTGGCTTTTAACAACATCAAAGATCGAAATACCTTCCAGTGTATTTATCACCCTGGGTCAAACTTGGAAAGATCTGCCATACACTGAGTTTGTTTACCCATCTTTTCCACTAGGAGTATCTGCAGATATAAACTTTCTATGCTTTTTTATTGTTTGAAAAGTTGTGAGCGTATTTATTGCATTATTAAAACCTTTTGAAGATTTACAAACTATATTATTTCGGATGCTTCTTAATTTTTTTACATTCCATATGATTCCTGGATGATGAAGGACTAAGGGGTGTCACGAATCACCCTACGAGTTGAGTTATCAGAACCTGTTGTTAACGAGAGCTTCACCTATAGCAACCCCCTTTCCCATAGAACCAGATATTTTCACCGGTACTCGGTTGTCCCCAGGACTTATTCTCGAGTAGTGATAACTCAACTCCAGTAGGTAGGCATCAGAGGACTTAACAGTGGGATGCTGAGCAGAGATACTCCTGGACCAGAAAAGGCAGGAACGCTGAGTAGTAACAGGATGCAGTACCAACCTCCACCAGTATTACATATTGGCAGTGTGGAGTAGAGGATGGTGTAGTACCAGCTGTGGCCTGTGTGAGATGGAGCTAGAGAGCAGCAAAGTGTCAGGGAAAATGCCGGAGCAAGATTGAGCAGTAAATCTGTACTGTGAAACACTGCAGACACAGGTGTGCCTGATGGAGCAAATAGCTGGCACCTCGATCCTGCGGGATTTTGGACACTAACAGTATAAAAAGTGTTGCACTGTTATTGTTTTTTCTGGGGGGTTTTCTGTTTCCATATATCACACTTGAGAAATTTGTTGGACAAACAGAAGATCTACAAACAACACCCAATGAATTTACGTATAATTTATTTGTTTTATATGGATTTAATAAGAGATATACACAGTGCTTGAATTTTTATTTATTTATTTATTATTGTTCTTACATGTGTTAAACTGGTGTGTGGTTTATTTAAGATTTCTTAGGCTGCAGTTAATAGTGAAGCGCTGTAGGAACTTCTTTATTTGCAGTACACCTACGCCAGGCAGAGATGCCAATAGGAAGGGAGCCACTGTCCTCTATGGAAGCACTATAGGCCGGGGATCCGGGCTGGAGGTAGGCCTCTTAGACGCATTGCAGGGAGAGGGGTCCCAGGGCAGACCACTCTCTCCAAACCGATATTGAATATGGCAGCCATGCACAATATGGAGTCCATGGGTCTATTGGACCTCCAATGCTGAGATGAGGCATAGGAACTCCACGATGAAGAGTGAACGTTCCATCTTCTAGTGATGGTATTTCTCAGATGGTCAGGGGCAGGTATGTACGGGTGCATTGCGGAGTGCTCCAGGAGGAGTGAGCATCCGGATGCCGCAGAGGGTCAGTGGCAGCACACCAAGCAGGCCGTGGTCTTTGTGTGGGAGGAGTCCGCCCAACAACCGGCCAAGAAGCTCAAGGGGGTCCCAAGAATGTAGAGGGGGTGCAGATGAGGCTGGCACCATGGCCAGACAGGCTGAGACCTTGGAGTTGTGATGGACGAAGCTCCGATTTAAGTGCGACTACACAATATGGAGATCAGACCACACCCCCTATATTTGTGTTTTAATCTATTTTTGTATTGCTTTCATAACGATTGTTGGTATATTATGAATTAAAAACTGAGGTTGAACAAAATATACTTTAAATAATATACTTTATAATTAGGTTTCTAGAAAGGATTATTAATTACTGAAATCATATATACATATATGGAATGACTCTTTAATAATAGCTTATTAAATATTTGCTCTTTTTCTCAGTGCAATCAGTTCCACATTTATTAAGCAATAAAAATGTTATTATATATATATATATATATATATATATATATATATGATTATAAAAGACATTATCGCACACAGGCTGATGACGTCATTAATCCCCACCTCTTCTCCTGGCCCCCAGCAACTGAAAATGAGTTTAACTACTTTTTTTACCCCATTTTTCCCATTTTCCTAGAGCTATATGTGGAGGACGAGTCCCACTTTTCCTTAGTACTGAACGAGTTAAGGACTGAGATGAAAAAATAAATACCTCTATTGTCTGTTCTAAATGTCACATTTCCTGGAAATTACTATAATTATAGAATAGTTCACGTTATGGGAAAAAGCATTTAAAGATTACAACTCTAAAACATATCAGTATGGATAATCCTAGATGTTTTTCTAATAAAAGATCACACTTTCAAGCTCATCGAACAAGCCTGTTAATCCACCACACCCTTGCCAGAGGTTCAGAGGTTCAGTAATATGGTTCTTGTACCTGTCCCACTTCTTTCCTATACCATTTCCCATTTGTTCTTACTCTTTTTACTACTTATACTGCAATTCCAAGTACAGTTGTATCAGCGTGTTCTGCTATTTTGAAAACAAGATTATACAAAAAAAGAGCATACACCTTCCGATACATAATCAGTGATGAGATTATATATTAAAAGTAACAAATGAAAAAGTCTACATATAAAATAGGATAATAAACAAAAGGAAAAGATAGATGAGTATCTGGAGAAGGCTGCACTTACTCGAAGTACCATTTATGGATATCTGATAGAGTACCGATAACAAAAATATTACTTAGTGCTCTATAAGCCACCAATAATGAAGAATGGGTTAAAGGAATGTAGATGATGTAATAGTATGATATACAAATAAAACAATGAAGAAAATGGCAAAATACAGCAATGTCATTTTCCTGGGACAGGTGGGATTATCCTAAGTAGTGCGGCCCGACAGACTCTGGCACTAACCTCATAGCAGGCTTCTTCCCTGCAGGGCCATCTTAACAACATTATGGGCCCCCGGACAAAGCAGTGCACTGGGGCCTCTACCAACACACCTACTCACAGGAATAAAAATGTAAAGTATCAATAAAATTAATTAATTATTGTTACCTGCTTAAAAAGTCAGTGTTTAAACATTAAAAAAACATGCTGTACTACAGAGTATAATCCACATAAACATTTTTTTCTGTTTGTCCCCCTTCCTTCTGGTTCTGGTCTCCCCCTGTATCAGACACTGTGCCCTCCATTATGCTCCTGTTTGCCCCCCTTCATCCTGCTTTTGGTCTCCCCTTGTATCAGATACTGTGCCCTCCATTATTCTCCTATTTGTTCCCCTTCACTTACCTTTCTATTGCCTTCTTCTCTCCTTTTTTTTACTTTTCTGTTTTCTTTCTTCCTCGCTTGCTTGTCCGTCACATCGTGGCTCCTCTTGGTGCGCTCCTCACTGAAAATGTCGAGCGTGATGATGTCACACCCAACATTCAGTGCGAGCGCAGCGGGGAGGAGGGAAAAAGGGAGGGAGCCATGTCACGGTCACATGACCGCAAAAAGGTACTTTTTTTTTTCCTTGCTTACTTCAGAGCCCTGGCTATGGGCCCCTATGCATATGGGGCCCCCTGGCAGTTGCGCAGTATGCCCAATGGAAAAGACAGCTCTGCTTTCCTGACTACATGCAGTTTGCTGCAGAGATTCAGCAAAGTTGTGATTTAAACCAAGAAACTTTTTACTTGTCACCTTTGCAGATCACTTTCATAAACAAAATCACAGGTCATGAGTGGATTCAGATAACATTTACACAGATCACATAAACAGTAAAGACTGGTGCTTATTACCGCTGTTTCAGGGGAACCCATGATCGTTGTCCCGTTGTGCTCCTGCATTAGCGGTATCCAGCTCAGGCTATAGCACTGGTCCTGCTTAATTGTTGTTGGACATGCTTTATATTTATATATTTTACTTTTGTTTTACTAGTAAAGATATGTGCCAATGATCATCATCAGCTTGTACATTTACACCAGGGCTTCGAATGTAAAGTAGACATATCTGGAGAGGCAGTCTACTCTAAAGGCCACATCTCTAGGGGACATGCTACATTTATATTTTGTACACCCTTACTGCAAGTAACTTGTGCTAGCACCCCCCAATATACCACTCCAGGTGTAGAGGTTGGACAGTGTGCACATGTGCACTGGCTGTACAGTACTATGAGGACACTGGGGTTGGAACCCCAGTTCTCTAGGTACCCGACCCTCCAGGTTCACGGATAACACAGGTAAGGATGCAAGAAAGAGATAATAGCCTCTTTATTTAAACAAAGTGTACACACAAAGTAAATGCAACAGTGCTCACCAGGATAAACGTGTTTCCCCACCAAATATAATCAAGTGTCAGTAAATTTATCAGTGTCAGTAAAAAAACGCAACAAAGTCCCCAGCAGGTTACCTCCCAGTTCAGAGTTCAAACAGGCACAAACTCCCAGCAACAAAGTCCACAGTTGGCAATCCAGGTGGGTCAAGGGTCCTGATCCGTTAGGTGGGTCTGTGTGTCTTGCTGATCCTGGTCGCTCGGCCAACTTTTCAATAGCTTGGTGGTACTCTGGGTATTAGTCTTCCTACCAATGTAGGATCACCAATTCCTCAGATTCTGCGGGTGTCTCCTGATTGAGTGATGACAAATCAGTCCTAGAGGTTCAGCACCCGATCTGGCTGGAAAGGTTCCTGGTTCAAACAATCCTTTCTGTCACTAATAGAATACGGCTACTCAACATCAGTCCAAGTCCTCTCTCTCCAGAATCCCTCAGTAAAAACCTCTCCTGTCAGACGCCGTCCCTGCGCCTCCTCCTCGAGCAGGGACGGACGTCTGTCTGCAGAGCGCCCCGTTGCCAAGCAACGGGGACGCCTCTTCCGGCGACGAGGTGCGCAGGCGCGCCCGTCGCCATAGCAACGGGACGCGTTCTCCTGGTTCCTGTCGGCGGTCAGAACAGCTGACCGCCGATTCCCTGCCCACCAATGAGGAAGCTTCACTTCCTATTTAAAACCTGCTCTGACACCATTAGGGTGCCAGAGCAACTGGTTCCTTAGTCTCAGTGTCTCAGTGTCCCTGTATATTAACTTCTGCTTCCCTGTGTTTTGACCCGGCTTCCTGACCTCGCTTTCGGATTCTCCATTGTTCCATCCTGATATTCTGGTTTGACCTCGGCCTGCTGACCATTCTCTGTCTTCTGATTCGGTACCTCATCTGCCCGGTTGGTTCCTGACCCTGCCTGTCTGACTACGTCTCTTCTCTATATCTCGCAAGTAGCTACCTGGGAGGGCCGCGACCTGCACGTCGTTGCCGCTAAGTCCAAACTTCCTTGCGGGGGTCCCTGGTGAACACCAGCGGCGTGTTAGACTCCGCGCCTCCTGGTGTAGTAGTGCCAATACTTGCAGGTACTAAGGTCACGTCCGTGACAGTTTGCTCTGGCCATGTCAACCGACTCATCTAATGAACCCTCTGCACGTGACCTTCTACTCCACTTGGCTCATAGGGTGGAGAAGCAAGAAGCAGAGCAGGCGCAGTTACTTCACTGTATCCAAGGAGTCGCAACTCGTCTTGAGACCCTCCAGGTCTCCATGGCTTCTGCTCAAAATGTTCCCGTGACTACCGCGGCAGTCGCCGCCACCTCCTCCTCTCCTGCAGTGGTTTCCTCTACAGCCCTGAGACTCTCTCCACCGGACAAGTTTGATGGCGAGCCTAAAAGATGCAGAGGATTCCTTAATCAGTGTCTGATCCACTTCGAGTGTAGTCCTGCATCTTTTCCCTCTGAACGCATTAAGGTGGCGTTTATTATGTCCTTATTATCCGGACAGGCCCTTGCTTGGGCCTCCCCCCTGTGGGAGCGAGATGATCCTATGTTGTCCAACGTCACCACCTTCATTGAAACCTTCCGCAAGGTTTTTGATGAGCCCGGACGCATCTCCTCGGCTGCCTCCAGTCTCCTGAACCTCCGCCAGGGATCCCTGACCGTCGGGCAGTATGCTATACAATTCCGCACGCTGTCCTCTGAGCTCAGTTGGAATAACGAAGCCTTGGTAGCAACCTTTTGGCAAGGACTCTCAGACCGAGTTAAGGATGAGTTAACTTCCCGTGAGCTTCCCTCTGATTTGGATTCCCTGATTTCTTTATGCAATCGCATTGATCTACGTTTCCGTGAGCGGACTCTGGAACGTGCCACCTCCAGACGGTCCTCTACTCGCCTTGCTCCCATGTTTCAAAACCCGGTCCTTCCTGAAGAACCGATGCAAATCGGCCGTTCCCGGCTGTCCGCAGAGGAACGTCAACGTCGCTTCAAGCAAAACTTATGTTTGTATTGTGGAGATCCTGGTCATACCATCTCATCTTGTACCAAGAGACCGGGAAACGCCCCCTCCTAATCGGTGGAAGGGAGGCCGATTTAGGAGTTGGAATTATTACTCCCTACACCATTGCTAGTAACGACTGCCTCATGCCCATCTCCTTGCATACCTCTGTCGGCCCCTTTGAGACCTTAGCCTTTGTGGATTCCGGCTCTGCCGGAAATTTCATCTCTGCCACTCTGGCATCGCAACTCCAATTAACTACCATCAAATTGCCTCAGCCGTTATTCCTCACCGCGGTAGATGGGAATCGGATCTCCAACGGGTCTGTTTCTCACGCCTGCGCCCCAGTTCGGCTGACGGTAGGGGTGCTACATTCTGAAGTCATCGAGTTCCTGGTTCTTCCTCGTTCTGTCAACACCGTCATTCTAGGATTACCTTGGCTCAAGCTTCATTCACCCCAATTGGATTGGAATCGTGCGATGGTTACTTCTTGGGGCCCACAATGTTTTAAGTCCTGTTTGTCTGGTCTAAAACCCAGCCAGACCTCTCTTCCTTGTCTTCTGATATCTCCACACGTTGAACTGCCACTTCCATATATTGCTTATCAGGATGTGTTTTGCAAAGCTGCGGCCGAGGTCCTGCCCCCCCACCGGCCCTGGGACTGCTCCATCGAATTACTACCTGATAAACCTCTTCCTAAGGGCAGAATCTATCCCCTATCTCTCCCTGAGAATACTGCCATGACCACCTATATTTCTGAGAATCTTCAACGTGGCTTTATCAGGAAATCTTCCTCCCCCGCGGGTGCGGGATTTTTCTTCGTCAAGAAGAAAGACGGTTCCCTACGGCCGTGTATTGACTACCGGCGATTGAACGCCATCACTATAAAGAACAGATACCCGTTACCTCTCATCTCTGAGCTCTTTGATAGAATCGCAGGATCCAAGGTCTTTACTAAGCTAGACCTACGGGGGGCGTATAACCTCATTCGTATACGCTCAGGAGACGAGTGGAAAACTGCATTCTGCACTAAAGAAGGCCACTTCGAATACCTGGTCATGCCCTTCGGGTTGTGCAATGCCCCCGCTGTTTTCCAATCTTTTATTAATGAGATTTTCCAGGACCTTCTCTACATCTCCGTAGTAGCTTATCTGGATGACATCTTAATCTTTTCTTCAGACTTGACCAGCCATCGTGTTCATGTAAGTGAGGTCCTGTCTCGTCTACGAGCCAATAAGTTGTATTGTAAGCTGGAGAAATGTGTATTTGAGAAGCCACAGATTCCCTTCCTGGGCTACATCGTGTCAGGCTCCGGTCTACAGATGGATCCAGTCAAGCTATCTGCCATCCTCAAATGGCCTAGACCTATGGGTCTGAAAGCTACCCAGAGATTCATTGGCTTCGCCAACTATTACCGGCAGTTCATTCCACGATTTTCTTCTATCATCGCACCAATTACCGCTCTGACTAAGAAAACTGCTAATCCTCATGTTTGGGCCACGGAGGCCATCGACGCCTTCGAAGCACTCAAGAAAGCCTTTTCTTCCGCCTCTGTACTTGTTCAACCGGATCAAGATAAACCATTCCTGGTAGAAGTGGACGCATCTGCAGTAGGAGTCGGGGCAGTTCTTTCACAAGAATCCATTTCAGGGGGACTGCTGCCATGTGGGTTCTTTTCTAGGAGATTCACTTCCTCTGAATCTAACTACGGTATAGGGGACAAAGAGTTATTGGCGGTGAAGTCTGCGCTCGAAGAATGGCGCCATCTTCTGGAAGGGGCACGTCATCCTGTTACGGTATTCACCGACCACAAGAACCTCATCTATCTCCGGGATGCTCGGTGTCTCAACCCCCGGCAAGCCAGATGGTCCTCATTCTTCGCCCGCTTTAATCTCATTCTTACTTATCGTGCTGGTTATCTCAATTCCAAAGCTGATGCCCTCTCCCGCTCTTTCGATGTCTCCGATTCTTCACCCACTACTGTACCCCCACCAGTGTTTGAACCCTCCTGTATTGTAGCCATCACCCGTACTCCTCCTGTGGGCTGTTCCTTTCTAGTACCACATCTACGCTTAAAGGCGTTACGTTGGGCTCATGCCTCTAGATTTGCCGGTCATGCTGGTACTGAGAAGACTCTCTCGCTGTTATCACGACACTACTGGTGGCCAACGGCCCGTACGGATGTCCAAGAGTTTGTAGCCTCATGCTCTGTTTGTGCCCAGAACAAGATACCTAGACAATCCCCCGCTGGATTGTTACAACCTCTTCCGATTCCTGATCGCCCATGGTCCAGCATCTCGATGGATTTTATTACTGACTTGCCACCCAGCAGCGGCTTCGACACCATTTGGGTCACAGTAGACCGGTTCTCTAAAATGGCTCATTTCGTTCCTCTAAAAGGCCTTCCATCTGCATCCAAATTGGCACAAGTCTTCATCAAAGAAATCTTTCGTCTCCACGGGTGCCCTCTGGAAATAATATCTGACCGAGGTGTCCAGTTCGTGTCTCGCTTCTGGAGAGCCTTCTGCAAAGATATAGGTATTACCCTCAAGTTCTCCTCTGGATATCATCCCCAGACGAACGGCCAGACGGAGCGAGTAAACCAAGACCTGGAGGCGTTCCTTCGTTGTTTCTCATCTCTTAACCAATCCAATTGGAGTCTTCTGCTACCTTGGGCCGAGTTCACACACAACAATCATGTCCATTGTTCTTCGGGGTTTTCGCCCTTCTTCATTGTGTATGGGACGCATCCTACCCTCCCCACGTTCTCTTCCACCTCCTCCACGGTTCCTGCCGCCCATGCCATGACTCAAGATATGGCTAAATTATGGGCTACCACCAAAGAGAACCTCCTGAAATCCGGACGGCATTATAAATCTTCTGCCGATCAGCATAGAAGAGTTGTACCAGCTCTCCAAGTGGGGGACAAAGTGTGGCTGTCCACCAGGAATCTAAAATTACGGGTTCCTTCCATGAAACTGGCACCTCGTTTCATTGGTCCTTTCCCAGTAACTCAAGTAATTAATCCAGTTACGGTTCGACTCCAACTTCCTCCACAGATGAAGATTCATAACACCTTCCATATTTCCCTCCTCAAACCACTGGTCCTAAACAAATTTGTTCATACCTCCACTGTCCCTCAGGCCATTTCCACTACTACGGGCAATGAATATGAGATTAGCCAAATTCTTGCTGAACGCAACGTCCGAGGTCGGTTCCAATACCTCGTACACTGGAAAGGCTTCGGCCTAGAGGAGAGATCTTGGGTCTTTAAAGAAGATTTGCATGCCCCTAGGCTACTGGCAGACTTCCTGAAACATCGTTCTGTACCCAGTGATTCCCCCAATTGTAAGGAGAGGGGTACTGTCAGACGCCGTCCCTGCGCCTCCTCCTCGAGCAGGGACGGACGTCTGTCTGCAGAGCGCCCCGTTGCCAAGCAACGGGGACGCCTCTTCCGACGACGAGGTGCGCAGGCGCGCCCGTCGCCATAGCAACGGGACGCGTTCTCCTGGTTCCTGTCGGCGGTCAGAACAGCTGACCGCCGATTCCCTGCCCACCAATGAGGAAGCTTCACTTCCTATTTAAAACCTGCTGGTTCCTTAGTCTCAGTGTCTCAGTGTCCCTGTATATTAACTTCTGCTTCCCTGTGTTTTGACCCGGCTTCCTGACCTCGCTTTCGGATTCTCCATTGTTCCATCCTGATATTCTGGTTTGACCTCGGCCTGCTGACCATTCTCTGTCTTCTGATTCGGTACCTCATCTGCCCGGTTGGTTCCTGACCCTGCCTGTCTGACTACGTCTCTTCTCTATATCTCGCAAGTAGCTACCTGGGAGGGCCGCGACCTGCACGTCGTTGCCGCTAAGTCCAAACTTCCTTGCGGGGGTCCCTGGTGAACACCAGCGGCGTGTTAGACTCCGCGCCTCCTGGTGTAGTAGTGCCAATACTTGCAGGTACTAAGGTCACGTCCGTGACATCTCCCCTCTGGTCTCCCTTTTTGTTTATCCCCAAAATCCTCCGATCCTTGCCCCCTCGCTCAGCCACTTACCTGGTCCTTAATCTATTTTTATTGGTGGAGAATGGAATTATGGTGGTAACAGGGATGGAGGTATAACACGACCTCAGCAGCAGCCCACCTGCTGTTCTCCTGCCATTAAGTCTGGTTTAGGAAGTGCTGGGACAATGGTCAGTCAATAGTCTGATCCCACCTCCTGATCTTAGATAAAGGTCTGACCCTCCCATTCTTGACCCCTTCCACTCCTTTGTGATGTTATATGGTCCCCAGCTGTTCCATGCTTCCTGTGGACTGCCGCCCCCTCCTACTTTGGTCACCAAAACAATGCTGAATCCGGCCACCAGGCAGCATTTAATAACTTTGTGGGTCAATGTCATTCAATTGACCCACTGAGTGCCAGAGTGGGCTGGCCCAATATTCCCACTGTATGCCCGATCTTGTCACAAGTACACTGGATGGAAATACCTGATCCACACATTTCCAGGTAGCAACTCCCATCATAAGAAGATGGGAGTTTCTACCCATAGTCACTGACCTCTTGTTGCAGTAATCCATGCATATGTCTATAAGAATGATGCAAATACAGCAGTGTCATGTCACAAAGCACAAAGAAATGTAATTTGCGCTGTGTCTCTGGATTTTTTTAGTTCCTAAATGAACTCCATTGACTTTCTAACATTTCACTTTACCTAGGAAGTTTAGTGTCATGCATAGGCAGGTACTGGAAAAGTCATACTTTGTCTATTCAGAAGAAAGGGTTGCATATAATCACATCACAAAAATGCAGCACCATTCTACAACAAGAACACTACTGATTCTTTGCTAGGAACTAACCAATAAGACTTACTTCTGAGGGTTCTATTTTAGGGATGCAGTGATTTCAACAAATATTAAGTTTACATGCCAAAATGCTCCGCATTTTTGGACCAATAAATATTTTTCTCTGAAACCATTGAGGGGCAGAGACTAACTGGTCTACTTATCAATCATACATGATAATAGGGCTGATTTTCTATCGCTGCTTTTCGCTTCGATAGAAGGTCATCTGTTGCCAAAATGTATAAAACTAATCTCACGGAGGCAGCTGTCTGGTCTACAGTGGTGAGAGTTAACTTAACGCCTCGCCAAGCCAGTCTGAGCAGATATGCTTATCCATAACTCAGCTTGGGCTTTCAGTTTCACTAATTAAAAAAATTAAAAAATAAAAGTATTAAAAAATAGATTCGTATTTAAAAATAATAAAACATTCTTTTACAAATCACAATTTAAAAAAATGCTTTATTTAAATAATAAAGCAATTTTTCATTGATTTTCTTCTGCTATTACCATCCTGGGATGCGGTGGTGCCTGTACTGCAGCATTGCTTGTTAAATAAGCTTGGGGAAGCTTTCTGCAGTGAGTCCAGGTGAATCTTAAATCCAATAGTGAGATACTGATGGTGATAGCCCTGTTATCACTGATGCTGCCCCCTTGATGCATAGGATGAAGTCCTATCTCTAACTACAACACCAGTTTTCCCTGGAGATAGGACTTTTCACCCTATAATAAATAGACCTGTAAACAACTAATAGAGTCCCACTCTCAGGAGGCAGGTGTGACAAAAAGTCAAGAGTTGACTTTATGTCAAATGATCAACCCACAAATGAATTTGCTGTTAGTCCTTTAGTAGACATATTACCAATGTGTGCCCTCCTGTACACCCATCACTAAAGATGTTTTTATATTTTCCCCTCCATAGCCTTTCAACAGGGCAGTGGGGACTAAAGCACACCTGTGCAAACATGCTGCCAGGTCTCCCTTCACACCACATAAAATAGAATTACCTAATGACCAAACAAATATTGTCCTTTCATCCAACTGTGAAATATAAGGAACAGAATGAATAGATGGCAAACTGTGCTCAGTATTATGTACACAGCAACACCTACAGAATCCACAGGAGTGTCATGAATTATTAAGCAATAACAATAATTTGTATAAATAAAGGTGTAGTATATGCTCTTCATTGTCCTCAAATACGGCATTTCCATATCCTACAGAGGAGGAAAAAAGTAGTATCATTCCCTCGTGGTTTTTCTATTTTTAATCTATTTGGATGGATGACACCAGATTCCCTATAGATTTAGGAGTCTAATAAAGAGTTAAACGGGGGCTTTACAAGAATGTTTATTTTCATTAAAAAACTTTGTAAATCAGTCTCTGCGTGGGTTTTATTTTGACTTTGGTACTATTGTGGAATGACATGTTCCAGTAGGCATTGGCTACTAGGGCATGCTGACACTAGTAGTTGCACAAACTCCAGCATTGCTCTGGTAGCCGCGGGTATGTTAGCGATTGTAATGAATAGTTCTACAAATGCTAGCATACGGTAGCAACAAATGGCTTCCTGGGCTTGCTGGGACTTGTTGCTCCACATTTTATTTTCCTCCTAGAAGTATTACCCTGGCATCCACCACTCAATAGGTGCCAGAAAGAGCCCCAGTGTTATTCAGTGTGGGGTTGTTTGCATGAAAGTTCCATTTTTCGTATGGATGTCCCCGACGCTGACTGGGCTGGTTTCAAGGGGAACCAATGCTGCAGACTTGCATGTTACAGTGCCATCAGCCCAACCCGGCATAGATTAGTGTTGGTTGCAGATTTTGCTCGTCATTTTCCTTTACGTTGACGATGGTGACAGTTTTAGCCTTACTCTGCCCGCATCAAGATACGCTTTTTTAGGCTGCAGGTTTATGTCTACATTTGGCTGCAAAATTGCAGCTTAGTCTAAATCAGGCCCATTGTGTATATGTAGAGACCTTTTATTTTAAGACTAAAATAGCTAGAAAAAAATCCAGACAAGACATTTCATCCTGATATTACTGTATGAGCCCAGGTCACAGACAGCTCAGAAAACAATACAAGGCTCTGTTTTAGTACAAACACTAGCGGAGTCAAGAAGAAAATAACCAACACAGAGGATAGAACCTGGTCTCTGAACCAAAACCAAGATAGGTCAGTCAATGACGCAAGAAAGAGCAAATAGGTATGATTCTCTGAGATTATATTGTACGAGTTGGATTGTCCAGAGGATAGTTACAGATAACATTAATCAATAGACTCGTAAAGAATACTATGGGATACTCCACATAAGGTGACTTGTGCACCTGAAATGTGAAAACCTCACTCAAAGTCACTAAGAATCTGAATTAGAATTTTCCACATCGGCAGCCAAACATAAGGGGGGTATTAACGTGTATATACATGTGTATGGTGACACCAAAAAACACAGCAGTATTACGGTGTCAGATGTACAGTATGTCAGGCGCATAAGTGTATATTCTTAAACCTAGCCACAGAGTAGAGATACGGCTTGACAGTGTAAGTAGTAAATGTGAAAGTTGCCTTATCCTTACACAATATAATATATAATGAAATTAAAAACAAGCCCATATCCATAATTTACCACTTTAAAAATCAAATAGGAATCTTCCAGGTCAAATGGAAATGTCAATTAAGTCATGTGAATAGAAAGCCACAACCTTATATAATATTCCCATGATGCTAATGATTTAAGCACTATCAACTGGATGGGTCAATACACAATCGGCCAACAAGAAGTGGCTCAATAGTCTATACAATGCCAATTGTTATTCATAATCTTCTTTTTGATTGCAGAGGTTTTCTTTTTTATATAATTCTTTATTTTGGCTGGTCAAGAGGATAACAAGAACTTGTAATTGAACTACAAATGTACAGTTGAGATAATGGAATATTATTTTGCCATTACTTATTATATATTGTGGCAAGAGCCCGCTACTGCAGAAGCACACGCGAACAACTTCTTCCTTTTTATGTAGTTTTATTGTCAAGATGGTAAATGTTTTGACACCGTACAGATTTCACAGCAATACTTGGAGACCCTAAACGCTAGCTATACATAGACTAGCTCTCTCTCAGGACCAGCCAGCTTACCCAGCGTTGGTCTCAGTGCACAAATGATACAAACAAGCTTTTATACCTGATACTCCTCCCCCAGCCTTAGCTTGATGGACAGGTGACACACCCACCTTCGCTTTAAAAGGAAACGCCCCATCACTGGCTCTGTTTGCACTAAACAGACCCACCCTGTCTGTTTGCTGAGAGGAAGGATTTCTCTATCATGTAAGTTAACCAAACTTAAACTATTGTTTGTTACACATAGGTCTTTACATTCAATCTAGGTGCATTGCTGCACAAATGTTTTACTTTACTTCCCTGTTTTCTCTGCATATTGCCAGCTAAATGCCTCCTTTTGTTACAATATAGTCAATACTATTTGACTATATAGTCAATATATATAGTCAGTACCTGCAATTATCGGTCTGCCTGGTGGGTTAAATAGAGATTTATGAGTAGACAGAGAAAGATATTTAAATTAATATTCATTAATTGTTTTATTAGTTAGACCTTTGGACCTCTTATCATTTAAGAGTCTCTGAGCTTCTAAAACATAGAGTTCTATTGATTAAAGTGCAAAAAGTCCTATTGCGTGTGAAAAATTGTGTTTTTTGTCTGGCAATAATGTTTTTTGTCACTTCAACCTATACAACAAATGGTTACAACCAACGATAAAAGAGCCACTATCAGGGCAATATGGAGGTACCAGTGCAGAGGGCTCAGACTGATTAGGTGGCCCGCTCTCTGAGTTCAGTGGGTTTCCTTTATTTTCAATAATCTCTTGAGGCTCTCACTAACTCTGAGTGGGGCCCCAGGTTTGAAGATGTAGAGGGGGCTAAACCTGCTCTACATGGTTGGCAGTCTGTAGGCTAGTGTAACTACTAGTGAAACCTTTCCCACAGTCAGTGCAATATACAGGATATCTCTCGCTCCCTCTCAGTATTTGTCATACTTGACAACTCTCTTGGAATGTCCGGGAGACTCCCGAAAACCAGGTAGGTCTCTCGGACTACAGAAAAAGGTGACAATTCTCCTGCATCTGCCCACGACCTAGTGAAGTGGACAGATTTCAAGAATCTATGATGTGATTCTCCGGGAACCGCATCATTTTGGCCCACACCTGTGGTAAAATAGTGCGTTTGCGTCATTACGTCACAGGGGGTGGGGCCAAAATGAAGGGATTTGCGGAGCCCCGTCCCCTCAGACCCACCTCCACACGAGACTCCCGGAGACCAATATTCAAAGGTTGGTAACTATGGTGTTTGCACTGTTTTCATCAATGGACCAGCCTCTCTCTCTCTGTGGAAATCGCATGTGGGCAGGTCTGTGGGGCATCTGGGTAGGTCTGAGGGGCATGTAAGGAGCATGTGGGAAGAGCTTATGGGGAGATCTGATGAGCATGTAAAGGACATGTGTGTAGGTCTGTGGGGCATCTGGGTAGGTCTGAGGGGCATGTAAGGAGCATGTGGGAAGAGCTTATGGGGAGATCTGATGAGCATGTAAAGGACATGTGGGCAGGTCTGTGGGGCATCTGGGTAGGTCTGAGGGGCATGTAAGGAGCATGTGGGAAGGGCTGATGGGGAGATCTGATGAGCATGTAAAGGACATGTGGGCAGGTCTGTGGGGCATCTGGGTAGGTCTGAGGGGCATGTAAGGAGCATGTGGGAAGGGCTGATGGGGAGATCTGGTGAGCATGTAAAGGACATGTGGGCAGGTCTGTGGGGCATCTGGGTAGGTCTGAGGGGCATGTAAGGAGCATGTGGGAAGAGCTTATGGGGAGATCTGATGAGCATGTAAAGGACATGTGGGTAGGTCTGTGGGGCATCTGGGTAGGTCTGAGGGGCATGTAAGGAGCATGTGGGAAGAGCTTATGGGGAGATCTGATGAGCATGTAAAGGACATGTGGGTAGGTCTGTGGGGCATCTGAGTAGTTCTGAGGGGCATGTAAGGAGCATGTGGGAAGGGCTTATGGGGAGATCTGATGAGCATATAAAGGACATGTGGGTAGGTCTGAGGGGCATCTGGGTAGGTCTGAGGGGCATGTAAGGAGCATGTGGGAAGAGCTTATGGGGAGATCTGATGAGCATGTAAAGGACATGTGGGTAGGTCTGTGGGGCATCTGGGTAGGTCTGAGGGGCATGTAAGGAGCATGTGGGAAGGGCTGATGGGGAGATCTGATGAGCATGTAAAGGACATGTTAGTAGGTCTGTGGGGCATCTGGGTAGGTCTGAGGGGCATGTAAGGAGCATGTGGGAAGAGCTTATGGGGAGATCTGATGAGCATGTAAAGGACATGTGGGTAGGTCTGTGGGGCATCTGAGTAGGTCTGAGGGGCATGTAAGGAGCATGTGGGAAGGGCTTATGGGGAGATCTGATGAGCATATAAAGGACATGTGGGTAGGTCTGAGGTGCATCTGGGTAGGTCTGAGGGGCATGTAAGGAGCATGTGGGAAGAGCTTATGGGGAGATCTGATGAGCATGTAAAGGACATGTGGGTAGGTCTGTGGGGCATCTGGGTAGGTCTGAGGGGCATGTAAGGAGCATGTGGGAAGAGCTTATGGGGAGATCTGATGAGCATGTAAAGGACATGTGGGCAGGTCTGTGGGGCATCTGGGTAGGTCTGAGGGGCATGTAAGGAGCATGTGGGAAGGGCTGATGGGGAGATCTGATGAGCATGTAAAGGACATGTGGGTAGGTCTGTGGGGCATCTGGGTAGGTCTGAGGGGCATGTAAGGAGCATGTGGGAAGGGCTGATGGGGAGATCTGATGAGCATGTGAAGGACATGTGGGTAGGTCTGGGAGGCATCTGGGTAGGTCTGAGGGGCATGTAAGGAGCATGTGGGAAGGGCTGATGGGGAGATCTGATGAGCATGTAAAGGACATGTGGGCAGGTCTGTGGGGCATCTGGATAGGTCTGAGGGGCATGTAAGGAGCATGTGGGAAGGGCTGATGGGGAGATCTGATGAGCATGTAAAGGACATGTGGGTAGGTCTGTGGGGCATCTGGGTAGGTCTGAGGGGCATGTAAGGAGCATGTGGGAAGAGCTTATGGGGAGATCTGATGAGCATGTAAAGGACATGTGGGTAGGTCTGTGGGGCATCTGGGTAGGTCTGAGGGTCATGTAAGGAGCATGTGGGAAGAGCTTATGGGGAGATCTGATGAGCATGTAAAGGACATGTGGGCAGGTCTGTGGGGCATCTGGGTAGGTCTGAGGGGCATGTAAGGAGCATGTGGGAAGGGCTGATGGGGAGATCTGATGAGCATGTAAAGGACATGTGGGTAGGTCTGTGGGGCATCTGGGTAGGTCTGAGGGGCATGTAAGGAGCATGTGGGAAGGGCTGATGGGGAGATCTGATGAGCATGTAAAGGACATGTGGGTAGGTCTGGGAGGCATCTGGGTAGGTCTGAGGGGCATGTAAGGAGCATGTGGGAAGGGCTGATGGGGAGATCTGATGAGCATGTAAAGGACATGTGGGCAGGTCTGTGGGGCATCTGGATAGGTCTGAGGGGCATGTAAGGAGCATGTGGGAAGGGCTGATGGGGAGATCTGATGAGCATGTAAAGGACATGTGGGTAGGTCTGTGGGGCATCTGGGTAGGTCTGAGGGGCATGTAAGGAGCATGTGGGAAGAGCTTATGGGGAGATCTGATGAGCATGTAAAGGACATGTGGGCAGGTCTGTGGGGCATCTGGGTAGGTCTGAGGGGCAGGTAAGGAGCATGTGGGAAGGGCTGATGGGGAGATCTGATGAGCATGTAAAGGACATGTGGGTAGGTCTGTGGGGCATCTGGGTAGGTCTGAGGGGCATGTAAGGAGCATGTGGGAAGGGTTGATGGGGAGATCTGATGAGCATGTAAAGGACATGTGGGCAGGTCTGGGAGGCATCATGGCTCCAGGCTACACCTCTGCATCCACTGGACCCAGGATAGGTGTGAGGTGGTCAAGGAGAAAAAGGCGAGAATCGCATCATTTTGGTAATCCCCTGCGGTTAAAAGCAATAACAACTATACTTTAATGTTCGCAAGAGCTCAGTCACTACCATTGTGATAAGTTGACGTGAAATGGAAATGGTCCTACCCTATCAGGAGTGATATGCTCAGAAAACATTGCACACAGCATCTTCAGAGCTTGTGACAAGATGGGTCCTGTTTGCATCACCCTCCCAATCTGCCACTTTGGACCTGCACAGTGGAGTGTGTACATATGGACTGCTTGTTTAAAATATTATCTTTGTGTTCCAATTTGACTACCTTTTCTGGGTAGCCCTGGGCTATGGACAATCAGTGTGGGGATGAAAATAAGAGTGTCCACACTATTCTCAAATAAGCCAGGTGGGTTGCAGATTTTCATCAAATTACTTTTAACAGACTGCAAAATGGTGGATTCCCTATTTCTTGGTTTGTGTCCTCCTCTCATCACATCCACAGGAAGTCAGCAACTCCTAAAGCCCCAGCAATGTCCAAATGCTTGGAAGGGTTTAAAACTGTTTTAATTTGTGGTGAACAATACCATCGGTACTGTTAGAGAATGTTTAAAAAGTTTGGCCTCGTAAACCCAAACTGTAGGAGCTCACACAGGAAGTGGCAAAAAACATGACAGGACATATGAGGGAGACAGGCAGTAGACAGACATAAGGCAATAGATAGAGAGGACCCCGTCCATTAGAGCTTACATTCTAGAGGATAGGGTGGTCAGAGACACAAGGAGCAACTGGGATACAATGAAGATGGTGGACAAAGGAAGAGGAGGTGATGGACAAGATACAAAATACCAAAAAACCCACAAAATTAAAAAAATATACAAAATACAATGAGAAATTAAGAAGAATGGCAACATAAGTACAAATATAAACAGTTAATTTTCTTCGTACAATTCCGGTCCTGCACATTTGTATCCTGTGGACTGTAACCAACCACAGAAGAATGAGGGATAAAATCATGGAAAGCGAGGCTGACAACAATAGCTGCATAAATGGGGGATTTGCGACCAATACACAAATTAGTATAATGGTATTGTGTTTTACCTGCAGTGTTCTGGACAGCTAGTAAAAAAAAACCTGGGGAGAGCACACAGAAGGACTACATGCGATTACTGTGAAATACAATAAAGTATTTTCCTAGTGAATACTACATGACATGAATGGCCACATTGGCTATAAGAAGGGGGGGCCTAAGCAGCATGGCAGAGTGTGAAGGGAAGCCAAAGCAGCATGCCAGAGTGAGAAGAGGGGCCAAAGCAGCATGGCAGAGTGTGAAGGGGGCCAACGCAGCATGGCAGAGTGTGAAGGGGGGCAAAAGCAGCATTACACAGGGTGAAGAGGGTCCAAAGCAGCATGGCAGAGTGTGAAGGGGGCCAAAGCAGCATGGCAGAGTGTGAAGGGGGCCAAAGCAGCATGGCAGAGTGTGAAGGGGGCCAAAGCAGCATGGCAGAGTGTGAAGGGGGCCAAAGCAGCATGACAGAGTGTGAAGGGGGCCAAAGCAGCATGACAGAGTGTGAAGGGGGGCCCAAGCAGCATGACAGAGTGTGAAGGGGGGCAAAAGCAGCATGGCACAGGGTGAAGAGGGGCAAAAGCAGCATGGCACAGAGTGATGAAGGGGGGCCAGGAGAAGGGGGAGTAAAAGCAGCATTGCACAGTGTGATAAAGGGGATGCCAGGAGAAGGGGGGAGCAAAAGCAGCATGGAGGGCGCAGTGTGATCTTAAGGAGGCACAGCATGGTGATGAAGGGGTACAGTAATGTGTGTGTGATGGCACAGCGAGCTTGTGGTAAAGTAATGTGTGTGTGTGGTAGGTGGTGGCTAACTAATGGGTGCTATTTTGTTTGTGGGGTGATGGTGGGGAATTTAATTTTATAATGGGGACTATTAATTTAAGATGGGGTGGTTTGGGGGCTATTAATTAAATGTTGGGCTGAGTTTGAGGAGCATGAGGTCTATTTAATAAATGTGAATATGAATTATTTAATGGCAGTGACAGTTGCAGGAATAGGTATATTAAGTATATGAAAATGCTATTAATTTATTGCTGGGGCTATTTGGAGGGAGGGAAATAGGTTTATTTATTAAATGGGAATACTATTACTTTAATGTTGGGGATGGAGGAAGGCCTAGGTATTAATTGTGGGTCCTATTGATTTAATGCCGCTTTGGTTGTAATTTTCTAAATCTACCCATTTTTTTCCAACTGTTAGGCTGCTGACCCTGATCACCAACCCACAGCACTAGATGACGGAGATCTTCGCCTATAGCAGCCGCCTTTCCCTTATAGCGGCGGTTCCCAAACTGTGCGCCGCGGCTCCCAGGGGTGCCGCGAGCCAGCCATAGGAAAAAACAAAGAGCACATAAACTTACCAATCCGCGCGGCGCTGGGACCCAGCAGACTCCTCTCTCCCGCAGCTGTCACTGACGTCGATATTCAGTGACAGCTGCGGGAGAGAGGAGTCTGCTGGGTCCCTGCGCCACACGGATTGGTAGGTTTATGTGCTCTTTGTTTTTTCCTATGGCTGGCTCGCGGCAGAGGAGTGAGAGGGAGCGTGACAGCGGGGGAGACAGCAGGGGAGACAGCGGGGGAGACAGTGGGGCAGACAGATGGGCACAGCGGGGCAGACAGAGGGGCACAGCGGGGCAGACAGAGGGGCAGACAGTGGGGCAGAGAAGTGTGACAGAGGGGCAGACAGCGGGGCAGAGAAGTGGGACAACAGCGTGACAGGGGCAGAGGAGGGGGACAGCGTGACAGGGGCAGAGGAGGGGGACACAGCGTGAGAGGGGCAGTGGAGGGGGACACAGCGTGAGAGGGGCAGTGGAGGGGGACACAGCGTGAGAGGGGCAGAGGAGGGCGACAGCGTGACAGAGTGCAGAGGGGGGGGGGACAGCGTGACAGAGGGCAGAGGAGGGGACAGCATGTCAAAGGGCAGAGGAGGGGGACAGCGTGACAAAGGGCAGAGGAGGGGGACAGCATGACAAAGGGCAGAGGAGGGGGACAGCGTGACAGTGCAGTGGAGGGGGGACATCGTGAGAGAGGGCAGAGGAGGGGGACAGCGTGACAGAGAGCAGAGGAGGGGGGACAGTGTGACAGAGGGCAGATGGGGCAGTGTGAGAGAGGGCAGTGTGTCTGGATGCAGAGGGGGCAGTGTGTCTGGATGCAGAGGGGGCAGTGTGTCTGGATGCAGAGGGGGCAGAGAGCCTGAGGGCAGAGTGTCTGGATGCAGAGGGGGCATTTTTGCATACAACTAAATAAGTATTTCTGTCCTGACCAAAATACTTATTAAATTTTTTTGACCCAACTACTTCTAAAACAGGACTGCTTAATAATTATTTTGGAGGGGTGCCTTGAAAAAATTTGGAGACTCTAAGGGTGCCGCGAACTGCAAAAGTTTGGGAACCACTGCCTTAGAGCTTGATGCGCTCACCGGTACTCGGATGCCCGCAGGACTTAGCTCCAAGTGTAGTGTGGGTTGGTAATGCAGGACCACAGCAGCAGGCCAGGAGACTGGTAGAAAGCAGCGGGTAGTCAAATGAAAGCCAAGGCCAAGGGTCACAAGCCAGCAGGATTGTCCGTTAACACCCCAGAGGTCGGGGTCACAGGCACAGTAGCAAAGTCCACGGTACAGGCAACAAATGTCAGGGTCACGAGCAAAACAGACAGAGTCCAAATAATCCAAGCAGGGGTCATACACGGCAGGTCAAACAGAGTATCCACAGGACAGGCAAGGGGACTGAAGCAAGTCAGCAGGCAAGGAAAGACACGCTATAACCGGCAGTGAGGCTCAGACCTCACTGCTTAAATACTGCTGGTAGCCAATCAGAGTCTAGCTCTGAAATCATTCACAGCCCCATGCTAATTACTGACACAGAGATTAATTAGCCCACAGGCAGACCTACTGCTCATGCGCTCGGCTATTCAGCCTGCCAGAGCGCCTACAGGCTGTTTTTGGCGTCCGGCCGTTGCCCTGGCAACGGTCAGCCTGAATTAACGGAAGTGATGTCCTGGTCGTCATAACGACAGCCGGGATGCCTGGAACCAGGGGCAATGAGTTCCAGGATCCAGACAAGCTGCAACTAAAGAAACCAGCAGCCACAGGTGGTGAAAGTGACAAGAACAAGTAGGACAATCTATCAAATGTTCAGATTCTAGTGAGACAATTCCGATTTTTTGTGACTGTTCTGCGGGTCAAGACTGTGTACTCTTTATATACACACTGCATTCTTTATATACTACACTATGGTGCTAGCTGTCCTTCGTAGACTGACCACTCCCCTCTAGAGTCTTGTCTCGCCTCTATGATGGCTGGCCACACCCCCTCTGGTGGGCCCCTAGCGTTGCAGTCCCCCGGTGGGCCCTTCATGCCCCAGTCTGACACTGCTGGTAACTATTCTGTGTGATGAGTGCATGTACAGTTTAAACACTTCTTAAATTTCTTGCAGAATTCCTAGCACAGTGAATAAATTAATGCAATCATGGAGCAGTGCAGAATGGAATCTTATTAATGACTTAGTGGCCATAGTAATGATTTTGTGAGTTACCCGTTCCACATTGTACAATAGTTTCTCATGAATTAAGGAATGTGATAACTTGTGAGCTATCGGGTATCTTATGTATCACTTGCAATATATGTATTTGATTTTAATATGTTTTTCGTAAACTAATTCCAGAGATTCGCATAAAAGAAAGTATGAATAGTTTCTTATGGTCTCATTACCGCCTTTGATAAAATGTAACTTTGGACATTGCAGAACATTGATATTTGTTTATAGTAAATGAGTCTGCTTTACCTTAGCATGTAGGTGAATGTAGTCACCTGCAACCTAATTTGCACTTACATAATTATCTAACATTTCTGCAGACATCATTGTTGGTATAACCTCTCTACTCTGGTGATTATTTAGGTTGAACAAACAGGGAAAAAAGGCACATACAAGAAAATCCCTACAGTCCACAGAAACCCAGGAACTCAAGAGGTTATCTAATTTCTATGCTGATAGGAGCAATGATGAGGATTGTTTGATTAAGAGGGGTACAAGAGAATGTTTAGTTGCAGAAAGGTAAATGTAGAGTGAACGTAATGAAAACCTTAAGGATTTACCAATTACAACTATATAATAAGATTAAAATCACATTTCATTATTAGATGACTAATGTAAATTTATTTACTGACTGGCTAACAAAAACCGAAGAACCTATGGACTGAGCACCTTAATGTATTTTACTGACTGAGTGGTTATCCACAACCTAGTAATTTACTGACTAAATTATTAAATATATTTTACTGACTAACAATAATCTAGTAATTTATTCACTAAATTAATATATTTTACTGGCTAACACTAATCTAGTAATTTACTCACTAAACTAATATATTTTACTGGCTAACACTAATCTAGTAATTTACAGACTAAATTACTTAATATGTTTTACTAATTAACAATAATCTAGTAATTTACTGACTAAAGGATTTAATATATTTTACTAACAATAATCTAGTAATTTACTGACTAAAGGATTTAATATATTTTACTAACAATAATCTAGTAATTTACTGACTAAATTACTTAATATATTTTAGTGACTAACACTAATCTAGTAATTTACTGACTAAATGACTTAATATATTTTACCAACTAACACTAATCTAGTAATTTACTGACTAAATTAATGAATATATTTTAGTGACTAACACTAATCTAGTAATTTACTCACTAAACTAATATATTTTACTGGCTAACACTAATCTAGTAATTTACAGACTAAATTACTTAATATGTTTTACTAATTAACAATAATCTAGTAATTTACTGACTAAAGGATTTAATATATTTTACTAACAATAATCTAGTAATTTACTGACTAAATTACTTAATATATTTTAGTGACTAACACTAATCTAGTAATTTACTGACTAAATGACTTAATATATTTTACCAACTAACACTAATCTAGTAATTTACTGACTAAATAACTAAATATATTTTGCTGACACACTAATTTAGTAATTTACTGTCTAAACATGTTAATGTATGTTACTGACTGACTAAAAATAATGTAGTAATTTACTGACTAAATGAATACATGTATGTTGATGACTTATAACTAACATTGTAACTAGCAACAATGCAGTAGTTTACTGACTGAACAAATAAATGTATTTTACTGACTGACTTACAATGATCTAACAATTTAATGACTAAACAATTAAATATACTGGACTGACTAACAACAATCTAGTAATTAACTAACTAAATATATTTTACTCTAGTAATTTACGACTAAATATATTTTTACTTACTAACTCAGTAAAAATAATCTAGTAGGTTACCTACTAAATTACCATTTGTCGACTAACAACTCAAATTTAAATTAAATTACTAGATTATTGTTAGTAAGTAAATATATATTTAGGTATTTAGTTAGTAAATTACTAGGTTGTTGTTAATCAGTCAGTTCATAGGTTCCTCAGTTTTGCCAGTCAGAAAATACATTTACATTAGTCAGCTAATAATGAAATGTGACTTTAATATTCAGTTTTTATATAGTTGTAATTGCTGTATCTCTCTCATTCATTTGTCCTCCTACGCTGTCCTTCTCCTCTTCACTATTACTGTAATCTTTGTCTTACTTTTATTTAGTCCTGTACTCTCTCTTATTCACTTTCACCGCCTACCCCTCATTATTAGCTCTATTCACCTCCCAACCACACTTCCTAGTTTTCTTCCTCTGGTTTCTCTTTCTCTCACATCCTTTTCCATTTCTTATAATCTTGCTCTGTCATCTCTTTGGGGGGAAGTGTCTCCACGACCATTCCGGAGACACTTTGCGCATATTTTTTTCATAGAAATCTCTGCTGATTTTTCCTTGCGCCCCATTGTGGCTAATTGAATCTTCCCCTTTATAGTTTCAACTTTCCGCTCTCTCCATGTTGCTTCCTTCCTCTGCTCTTGTCAGATTTTCTCTGTTGTCAGCTGTTCTCCTCACAACTGTTCAATGGCTTGAGCCGGTCGATCTTTATCAGTAGCGGGAAACTCACTACAGTCAGCTGATCATTGGGAGCATCTTGCGCTGTACAGGCTCAGTAGCAACTATCCGCCAACGGTTCCCTGCTCAGTTTACACAGAAGGAGGATTAACTTATACACTGCTGCCATGCAGCTCAATATATATATATATATATATATATATATATATATATACACACTCTAATATGTTAGATATTGTCTGCACAAAAGCTTATACAAAACTGTTACTACAATAAAAAGCATCATAGGGTGTTTAAAGACACCACAGTGCCCCTTCAACATACCGCAGAAGTAAAGCAAAAACTGAAAACACAATTAAAATATTGTATTTCAAACTCACAACTTTCAAGTGAAGCAAATAGATTTTTTTTAGCAAAAAGAAAAAACAACAACAACACTCTGGTTGGATAATTGTGCACACCCCTAAACTAATACTTTCGCTTTTATTATAGCAATGAGCATTTTTTAATAAGTCTATATAACACCTGGACATTGCAATTCAATCACACTCTTCCCTGCAAAAATAGTTCAAGGTCCATCAAATTGAGTGATCTCTCATGTACAACCCTCTTTAGGTCAATCCACAGGTTTTCAGTGGGATTGTGGTCTGGGCTCTGTCCGGGCCATTGTAGGATCTAACTTTTCTGAAGCCAGAAGGATGACGTGGATGTGTGCTTTGGATCATTGTTATGTTGGATTGTGAAATTCCTCTTCGTCTTCAGCTTTCTGATGGAGGCCAGCAGGCTTTGTGCCAAAAAACAGCTAGAGCCCCATTATGAAAGTGTGTCCATACTTATGCAACCAGAGTACTGAAGGTTTTGAATTTCACTTATTTTTTCTAATAGTTGATTATTTCTTTTTCACTTGCATTTTGTGGGTTGCAAGGTCACATTAAAAGATAAAGGTCTGACATGATTTACTTGATTTAAGGGTATGTAGTCTTTTTATATCCTCTGTATCCCTCGATAGTTACCATATGAAACTTACTGGTGCTTTGAGAATGATTAAATTGTGCCACCCTGTCTCTGTGATACTTTATTTCCCTCACCCAATTATTGCACAATTGCCATTTTTCTACAGCAAGAAGTAAAATGACATGATCACATGCCCCTTTCTGCAGGTTATATGATGGGTGTGTGCTCACGTTCTTATAATTACAGACACTTCACATTTAAATACACAACTGCGGATTTCCCTCATCTTAAATTGTCTTTTCCTACTTTTGTGTTAAACATTGTTTAATTCACTTATAGTATAAAATGGAACAAGATGAATCACCATCATGACTATATGAATGTGGAATAATTTTAGATGTAATCAGTTTATATAGTAAGTTATACTGTATTGTTGTGTAAATACTGACAGATTACAGACTGGTTCTTTGAACTGAACAATGTTTAGTATATATGCATTACATAAGTGCTTTATTGTTACATACCAATAATAGAGCAACCACTGACAAACAAAATGGTTCTACCTATGTACTAAACCAAATTACAGGAGCCCAAATACCAAGCGAGATTTTATACGCTATGGAAGCAGTAGAAGGACAAAGTTAGCAATAAAACACAACAGTAACCTCATAGTTGTGATAATTTCTCGAATAAGATCCGCATTTAGCCTGCAGAATAAGAAGGATGTTATCGTATAGATGGTCAATACTGGACAAATTTTCAGTAACAAATCTTTAAAACCTGTGACTGTCCCTGGAAATTAGGGACAGTTAGCAACTATCCGCCACTCTGTACTGAATGTCTGCTTGACTCCATCCACCTCCTCACACTACTGTACCTTCCACTTGTCCCAATTTAGGCTGAACAGCCCTGATTTTAGGCTGTCCAGAACTTTTTTCCGAATGCCAAAAAGATGCCATGGAGTTGAGAGAGGCAAAGCACCTCAGAAGTACTAAACACACTCCACAGGGATGTGATGCATGCCTTTATGGTGTGACTACCCCTCTTTTGAGGCAGTGTGCACTCTTTGTCCCAATTCCTAAAATTCATGTATTGGAAGGTATGCCTTGTCCTCACTATTATAATCACACAAGTCCTCTCATCTCCTGCTGTTCCAATAGTCTGATTAGTTACAGGGTTATTCCCATAATCTGCAGAACTGTGGTCCTCCTGGGCAAGCAGGAAATGGAAATGGACTACAATAAGGTGCTCAGACCCTAGTAAAACACTGTTTTGCTCACTATTGCATAAAAGATCACACTTATGTAGGGGAACAGCGAAAACAGCTCCATGATCATTATTACAGAAACACTTGCTTTTGACATACATTTTACATAATGACATGCAATACTGTAATATTTGATGTCCCTATGTAAACTTTTGTAATGTGATACCATATGTTAGGATGGCATGTACACTTATACACAAATTTCCTATTTATTTTATTTATATATTTTTTTATTTATTGAAACACGTAGAGAGGTGGATCTTGGTTATTGTATGAAACTTTTTTTTTGTGCCGGATACTAAATGGAAAGACTTGGAGGATTATCAGTGCGCCATTGTTATATAGCTATGTACAGCTGATATCTGGTACGTGTAAAATTTTAAAACTTTTAATAAATATGCTTTTAATGATACTACACCATGGAAGCACCCCCATCTATTAGAATTTCTAGATCTGTGCCTTTCCCAGTGGAGATCGGGTGTGTGAAGGGGAGGACGTGTGAATCACAATATACTGGTGCAAACATTACAAGTTTGGTGTTGAAAGCTAAAGACTGAAGGATTTTAACAAGGAAATATATTGTGAACTATTTGAATTTATGAATAAGTGCTTCAGAGATACCTAAGATTTATATATATATATATATATATATATAGAGCGATAGCGATGACTGCTGCCTTCCCTGATGAAACAGATGTACCTGAGGAGAAGTTCTGTGCAGGGTGCCAATTCATCACTTGATAGAACAGGTGACTTAAATAGTTTGAGGAATGAATGAATGAATCAGCCAATGGCTGAATATAGAAAATGACAGAAGACGGAGGATCAACGACAACATCAGCGCCTGGATGAGGCCCGTTGGAAGATGCCTGCCTTGTGCATCGGATCCACATGAGCCACATGGTCCGGTGGGTGACAGGATAATCTTGTCAAGGATAAGGAGAGAATACCTAGGGAGGGTAAGGAGGGAAAACTTGGAGCATAGGGGCCTGGGGAGAGAAACTTGGCAGAGGGGCAGGAGTGAGGAAATGTACTAAAGGAGAAGGAGAGGAAACGTGTCAGAGGGAGGCAGTGGGAGCATGTGGCATGGGGGGGCAGAGTAATAGATGGGTTAAGGTTGTACTGTTATCAGGGGTGGTGTTTTCTAGGACTTGATTAGATTGGAACATTTTATTGTATAAATCCTGTATGTATACCCACTTCCTGCTTCCTCCTCCATCTGAGCCTCTTCCACATCACGGGTCTCCTCCACCAGGTCTTCCTCCTCTGCGACTATATCTGCATCCTTAGCTAACATAGTGGATGAAAAATAGAAACATAAAAATCTATGTTTTAACATCCACGTTTTTGCATCATACTAGTGATGTTTATGTGAGTTCATCTTTTATAAAAAAAGAAGTTCAAAATTATCGTACCACATAACCTTAACAACCAGCATATCTGTGTATTCAGTGGAATTTACCTAGGCATCCTTTTGAAATCTATAAGTGATCTTCTCTGAAAATAATCATTAATCTTGAGGACGATGGCCAGATTCTACAATAGGTTGGCTTTGTTGCAGTATAAATGCCAAGGATTTAGGAGTTTTATTTGCATTCAAATTGACAAGTGCTAAAATTTGATTTGTGTATTTTTGCTGGAAAAATAGCTATTGTTGTTGGATAAATGTATATTTCTGTAAACAAAACATTAGTCATTGTTTATTTTTTATGTATATATTATGATTGGAAGTTTGCCACTGGGGGAAATTGGTGTGGTGGTGGGGGACGGGACGGGACGGGGGGGGGGGCTTTCTCCGGTGTCAATCCTGCCTACCCTGCCCCATCTAAAAAAATATATGCAGTACAATGTCGTGGTCTCCAGGAGACGGAGGTCCAACACAGCTGGGGGATCATCTCACACCAGTAAACCAATAAAAATAAGTTCAAATCCAATGTAACTGGAGAGACGTTTAACATCTGTACTAAACTAACTTGTGATACTGCTGGAGCCATCTATTTATTAGAATGCCCATGTGGGTTGGAATTAGAGATGGGCGGGTCCGGTTCCCCGAGAACCGAATCCACCCGAACTTTGGGTATCCGAGTACCGAGCTGAGTAGCCCGCTCCGAATCCAAATCGAGGCCGAACGCCTCCACAGCAATCCATCGCCATTTGACAGAGGGAGAGAGCAGGGTGTAGTCACAGGCTGATTAGAGCAGGGACAGAGAATACAATATTCTTATTCCAATTGCTGTAACAAAAATCGCTAGAGAAGAGAGGAGGATAGAGGTTTATTTTATTTTTGTAATATTTGGCACTCCCCAGTGCTTTTGGGGTGTCCCCCAAAATTGTGCATAAATATTTCTGGCTGTCAAAAGTCATATCTGTCAGCAGTATCTACCAAATAATTTTTAGCACTCCTCAGTGCTTTTGGGGTGTCCCCCATAATTGAGCATAAATATTTCTGGCTGTCAAAAGTCATATCTGTCAGCAGTATCTGCCAAATAATTTTTAGCACTGCTCAGTGCTTTTGGGGTGTCCCCCATAATTGAGCATAAATATTTCTGGCTGTCAAAAGTCATATCTGTCAGCAGTGTCTACCAAATAATTTTTAGCACTCCTCAGTGCTTTTGGGGTGTCCCCCATAATTGTGCATAAATATTTCTGGCTGTCAAAAGTCATATCTGTCAGCAGTATCTACCAAATAATTTTTAGCACTGCTCAGTGCTTTGAGGGTGTCCCCCATAATTGTGCATAAATATTTCTGCCTGTCAAAATTACTATCTGTCAGCAGTATCTACCAAATAATTTTTAGCACTCCTCAGTGCTTTTGGGGTGTCCCCCATAATTGTGCATAAATATTTCTGGCTATCAAAAGTCGTATCTGTCAGCAGTATCTACCAAATAATTTTTAGCACTGCTCAGTGCTTTTAGGGTGTCCCCCATAATTGTGCATAAATATTTCTGCCTGTCAAAATTACTATCTGTCAGCAGTATCTACCAACTAATTTTTAGCACTCCCCAGTGCTTTTGGGGTGTCCCCCCTAATTGTGCATAAATATTTCTGGCTGTCAAAAGTCATATTTGTCAGCAGTATCTTACCAAATAATTTTTACCACTACAAGTGCTTTGCGCTCAGAATGGATTCAAAGCAGTCCACATATGATCAGAATGAGCAACCAGGTTCTGTCACCAGTCCTGATGTTAGTGTTCCCAGTACATAATCTAGGCAAGGCGATGTCAAACTAAAGAGTGTTTCGAAATCAGTCCAAAAAACAAAAACAAAAAAAAAAATTACTGTGTTGAAGCGAAAAAGAAGTGTTACTGAGTAAAAGTTAAGTGCCGATATAAAAAAAATTGCCAACATGCCATTCTACACACGCAGTGGCAAAGAGAGAATGAGTCCTTCACCTTTGGCTATTAGTGGCAGATCCCAAAAAGTTACCGAGCCTACAATTGGTGCACAACTACTGTTACGCGTCAAAGCCGAGCTGCAAGATAACAGTGAGGCATTACAGGAGAATATTTGCTCTGATTCACAAATGACAACAATCCCTGTGGAGAGTCCATCCAACAGTGGGATGTCTAATCGTGAGCATTCTGCTGATGTGGGCCTTAATAGCCCGAGTGTAGCCGGTGATAACCAAATTGAGGATACCACTTTGGAATTAGAAGAGGATGAGGGGGAGATTTGTGTAGGCGACAAGGGCGCTAATGAGGATGTTGATGAGGATGAGGTTGTTTGTGTAAGTCCTGCACCAGTGGCAGCAGTTCTGGCACGTGACAAGAAAAAGGCCATTGTCATGCCTGGGCATAAAACAAAAAGATCCACTTCTTATGTGTGTAACTATTTCTACCTAAATCCAGACAACAATTGTATAGCCATTTGTAGTGTATGTCAAGCCACAGTCAGTCGAGGAAGGGACCTTAACCATCTTGAAACCTTGTCTATGTTACGCCATTTAACGAGAGTTCATGGCAAAGTGTTGGGAAAAGCTGAAAGTTCTTCCCAAAAAAATACAAGCACTCCATCATCAGCTAAGACCCTCCGCTCACCGACATCCCTACGGCTACAAAATATACCCACCACACCATCCTCATCAATATCCTCAGTAGCGTTCGGAGTTAGCCCGGCATCCCACTTAAGGCTGGATGACTCCTGCACTATTATTGATTCCTCTGAAGAAAGTGTTAGTCCCACTGCTGCTGCTGTTGCTGCTGCTGGGGGTGAATCGTCATCCCAGAGGCAGGTCAAGGATAAGAGCAGCCCTACATTTCAGCAATTAACTGTGAAACAATCATTTGCGAGGGGAAGCAAATATGACAGCAGTCACCCAGTCGCCAAGCGAATCACAGACGCCATGGCTACAATGTTAGTGTTAGATCTGGGTCCAGTCTCCACAATAAACGCAGCTGGTTTTTCACAGTTAATTGAGGTTTTGTGTCCGCGTTACAGAATTCCATCGCGACACCATTTCTCCCGTAAAGCAATTCTACAACTATACCAAAAAGTGTGTAAAAATGTAGAGATTGCGCTGAAAAATGCCATTCTGCCCACTGTCCACTTAACCACAGATATGTGGACAAGTGGAAGTGGCCAAACCAAAGACTATATGACTGTGACAGCCCACTGGGTTAGTCATTTACCTTCACCAGCAGAAACAGCAGCAGCATGTACACCACTACGTAACATTTGTCACAGGCAGGCCACTCTTTGTATCACCGGCTTCACTAACAGGCATACAGCTGACAATTTGTTACGCAAACTGAGAGATGTGATTTATGCTTGGCTTATACCACTTGGACTCTCCCCAGGGTATGTCATTTCTGATAACGCCAACAATAAAGTGCGAGCATTACAGCTGGGTGATTTCCAACATATTCCCTGTTTTGCTCATCAACTTGGTGGTGCAGAGCTTCCTGCGAAATAACCGTGAGGTGCAGGAGATGCTTTCGGTGGCACGTAAAATTTCAGGCCATTTCAGGCATTCAGCCACAGCATGTAGGAGATTACAGCAGCTCCAAGAACAGTTTAACTTGCCCTGCCACCAACTTAAGCAAGAGGTGGTAACTAGGTGGAATTCCACCCTGTACATGCTTAAGAGGAAGGAGGAACAGCGCAAAGCCATCCAAGCATATTGCACAAGCCATGACATTGGGAAAGGAGGGGGGATGTATTTCACTCTTGCACAGTGGGGAATCCTTTCAGTGCTGTGCAAGATGCTGAAACCATTTGAAGTTGTGACGTGTGAGGTGAGTGCAGACTCTGCTAGTTTGAACCAAGTCATTCCTTTAATTAGACTATTGGAAAAGCAGCTTGAGAAAATGAAGGAGGAGCTGAAAGCAAGCAATTCAGCAAAGTATGTTGGCCTTGTTTATCAAGTACTTAATTTGCTTCACAATGATCCTCGAGTTATTAAGATCCTGAACTCGGATCAGTACGTTTTGGCCACTGTGCTTGATCCAAGGTTTAAAACCTACATTGAGTCTTTACTTGTAAATGAGCAAGATGTGAACTTTTGCAAGGAGCTATTGCTCAGCAAGTTGGCCGCTGAACTGGGCCTCGGCTTAACAACGTGTCCTCCTTCACTTTCTCAAGCTGCTGCTACTCGTAAAAAATTAAATTTCCCAAAAAGAAGCAGGGAAGACGCAGGGGGCAGACCAGAACAATTTAACATTTGGTGGTAAATGTTAAAGCGGCGCTGCCTTGTAAAGGGAAGTTTTCCTTTACAAGGCAGCGAGCGCTGCTTTAAATTTAAGCGCTGAAGATGGCGAACTCGCGGGTGTTGAAGAACCCGGAGCTTCATACATTTACCCCCTGGGCTGGTTTGAAGGATTTTTCTAAAAAATGTGTCACTTTGCCCATAACTCCATCCAATACGAGTATAAACATGCAAAGGATGGTGGAGGATTACTTTCAAGAGGTAGTTGATATGGAAATGTCAGACAGTCCCTTTCCTTACTGGGAAGAAAAACAGGCCATTTGGAAACCCATGTACAAACTTGCTTTGCAATACCTAAGCTGCCCTCCCTCCAGTGTGTACTCTGAACGAGTGTTCAGCACAGCAGGGAACTTAGTCAGTGATGGCCGTAGAAGTTTACTTCCCAAAAATGTGGAGAAAATGATGTTTATAAAAATGAACTACATCTTCCACGAGGAAGGCCTTCACCATCCAAGACATCCAAGCACTGACTGTTCTCTAATGGCGGATTCAAGCGGCGATGAATTGATAGTCTGTGATGATGACGTACACACTGATGAGGGTAAGGATGACGCTGAAGATGATGACGATAACATCTTTTTAAAACTTTCTATGTAAGTGTAGGGTGCAATCTACCCCCAAAGAGGAAAGGGACTTGTGGCATTTCCATATAACTTCTGGAAAGGCTGCTGTTTGGGCAATTTCTCCTTAAGGGTAGGGTGTCATAGACAGAGTGACCCCAAACTGGCTTTGTCCATTTCTCTTAATATTATACAGTCTATAACGGCTGAATTTTTTTGTATTTTCGACAAGTGGAGGGGGGCCTAGTGAGCCAGAAACCAAACTGGCTTTGTCCATTTCAATTAATATTGTACAGTCTATAACGGCTGAATTTTTTTGTATTTTCGACAAGTGGAGGGGGGCCTAGTGAGCCAGAAACCAAACTGGCTTTGTCCATTTCAATTAATATTGTACAGTCTCTAACGGCTGAATTTTTTTGTTTTTTTAAACAAGTGGAGGTGGGCCTATAGAGACAGAAAGCAAACTGCCTTTTTGCATTTGTTTACATATTTAACTATAAGTGTAGGGTATAATATACATCCAAAGATGATGGCTGCATTGCCAATATGCATAGATGGAGAGGAAGACAATCTGTTTTGTGTGTAGAATAAATGAAGGCCTACCTACCAGGAATTAAATTGTTTTTTGAATGATTTATTACCTCTACAATTAGATTACTTATCTATGAAACAGTTGGAGCACTAAATTGGGTTATTTTAGGCCCAAAAACATTGATTTTCCAACAAAATAGCAAAACAAAACCAAACAAAACCAAATCTAAAACACGCAATGGCTGTTTTGCAAAACCAACACCGAAACCGAAACACGACGGTAATCCAGATGCAAAACCGAATCCAAAACCAAAACACGGGGGTCAGTGACCATCTCTAGTGGGAATGTACTGGCAGAACAATTAGGAAACTTCATGTGAGGATATCAGATCACAGAAATATCAAAAAGGCCTGAAAACGCAGAGTGTATTTGAACATTTTGCATCTCATCATGTACATGATTCCTCACAATTAATATTCATGGGCATCAGTAAGGTCTAGAAACCTTGGAGGGGGGGTATTTTGTTAGCATTATCTCTCAGGAGGAATCTAAATGGACTTTCAATATGAAAACCTTGACACCTAGAGGATTAAACATCGATTTCAAATTCAGCAATTTCCTATTATGGTAATATAAGGTTACAAGAAGGAAAGAGACAAATTTAACAGTGACCTAACTCTTAGTCAATCTGGGTTTCTCAACAAATCGAAAACCAGAAGAAGTTGAGTGCTCATATAGACCAAGAAACTGAGAACAATGTGACCTTTAGTTAGAATTAGCACATGAGGCCATACTCCCACAAGATATATGTCAGACAAACTCTGCTTCCCTTTTTCAAGACATACCATGCATGAGCAGAGATCCAAATAAACAGAAATAGACCAAAACAGTAAGAGGAAGAAGAGGAGGAAAGATCTCTAGCAAGACCCAAGATCATTCTAACTATACCACAAAAAGCAATACTAGAAAACAGACAACTAAATAAGTTTGAAACTTATGTTGACCTGCACAAATGTATCCGCGAGATGACTCTTAATTAATTAATTTTAATTCCGGGTAGAAATAAATCATGTGCACAATCTCCAGACCAAAAAAATGAGTTCATACATACAAATTTTAAAGAAAAATCTAAATTCTACCCAAGTAATCTGAAGGGTCCATTTATTGCGACATTTCAAAAACTAGCCGAGGGTGATCTAAATAAAATCCCCAAGAGGAATAAAAGTAAAAATTTAAACTTGACGGCAAAAGAAAGAAAAGCTGTTAAAGAACTCAGAGACAAGAATGACCTTATCATAAAACCGGTGGATAAAGGAGGGGGGATTACCATCCTTGACAAGAGTACATATCTGGTAGAATTAAATAGACAACCCAGTGAGAGCTCCACTTATGAACATCTTCCCTTCGATCCTACTAATCAATATCAGAAAGAACTACTCGCTCTTTTCAAAGAGACATTTTGAGTAAGGCTGACTTTGAATTCTTAAATAGTAAATTTCCAGCTATTAACCAACAGCCTAAAATTCCCAAAACCCTAACCAATCCACCAGGACTTCCATTTGTGTCAGCTATTCAATCTCTTACCACCAACTTGTCAAGTTATATAGGTTCTTTTTTAGAGCCATTTATAGACAAACAAAAAAGTTATCTGAGAAACACAGGTCATGTCCTGGAAATTCTAAATGGAATACATTGGAAATATGGTTATACATTAGTTGCATGTGACGTATCATCCTCATCATCTATTTATTTATATATAACGCCACTAATTCCGCAGCACTGTACAGAGAACTCATTCACATCAGTCCCTGCCCCATTGGAGCTTATGTATCTTCCTTATACAGTATTATCGACCATAAGGCAGGTTGTGGTCATATACGGAAGATACTTACCATACAGTCACACCTACCTATGCAGCAAATTGAGTTCATACTAGATTGTATCATGTACACATTGGAGCACAACTATTTTTGGTCAGAGGGCTGCTTCTATAAACAGGTTTGCGGAACTGCAATGGGTGCGAAATTCGGGCCCAGTTACATGAACCTGTTTATGGCCGAATGGGAGAACATGGCCATTTCAAGCAACAACCCTTATGCCCAACATGTTTAAGCTGGTATCGCTACATAGATGATGTACTCTTTGTATGGACAGGTTCAGAAAATTTACTTGATATATTTCTCAAATACATTAATCAAAATGACCTTAACATTCAATTCACAATTAGGAAACTTCATATGAGGATATTGGAACCCATACTTTGTCTGAACATTTTGGGTCTCATCATGCACATGATTCCTCACAATTAAAATTCATGGGCATCAGTAAGGTCCAGAAACCTTGGGGGGCGGATTGTATTGCATTATCTCTCGGGAGAAATCTAAATGGATTTTTAATATGAAAACCTTGACACCTAGAGATTTAAATATCAATATCGAACTCAGTAATTTCCTATGATATAAATATAAGGTTACAAGAAGGAAAGAGACAAATTTAACAGTGATCTAACCCTTAGTCAATCTGGGTTTCTCAACAAATTAGAGCAAATCAAAAACCAGAAGACCAAGACCAAGAAACTGAGAACAATGTGATCTTTTTTTAGGAGTAGCACAGGAGGCCATACTCCCACAAGATATATGTCAGACAAACTCTACTTCCCTTTAACAAGACGTACCATGCATGAGCAGAGATAAGAATTTAACACAAACTCTGATAAACAGAAATAGACCAAAACAGTCAGAGGAAGAAGAGGAGGAAAGATCTCTAGGGGTAAGACCAATGATCCAGATAAGGAAATAAGGTCTGAAATAAACTCTGAAAATCATGGTGTCTTTAACCTTAGTATTCACATTCTAACTATACCACAAAAAGCAGTACTAGAAAAAGAATTAAAATTTGCTTCTGACAGACAACTAAATAAGTTTGAAACCTATGTTGACCTGCACAAATTTATCCGCAAGATGACCATTAAGAAAATTATATTTAAATCCGGGTAGAAATATATCATCTCCAGACCAAAAGAATGAGTTCATACATAGAAATTTAAATGAAAAATCGAAATTCTAACCAAGTCATCTGAAGGGTCCACTTATTGCTACATTTCAAAAACTAGTCATGGAGGATCTAAATAAAATCCCCAACTCTAGCTTCAATATCCCCAACCCACCACCAATACCATTCCCACAGCCTGGCGGGGCTCGAGGTGGAGGAGGCAGGGAGCCAATCCCAGACCACTGCAAAAGAATGTAAGTATCTTGATGTTATAATGTAGTCTAATATTAATTATTTTATTTTGCAGTGTAAAAGTGTAGTCCTCAGAAAGCCTTTCTTCCCAAATGTGACTTTCCATAAACCTAGGCAAACTTTTCCATTCCACAGGTGTCTGACATCATAGGCCTAATAAGTGTTTGTTGACCCTCCCACCACCAAAAAACCCAAATCTGCATGTGCCTCCAAAAAGTAGTAGTCCTCTGGCTACTACTGTGTTCAGCATAACATGAACCTTTGCAGAGAGTTTCACTTTATGTGCCACTTCTGAAGTCTGCTGAGCTTGGAAAGTGCGTGAACAAAGTACAGCCATAGAGCTAAGATGTGTTTAAAAATGTCATAACATTCCCATTGTAACATTTTTTTTTTGCCAACCAACAAAGAAATACCACCACCCACTTACATCTCACCTGCCCAAGTTAAAATCCCACCTCCAAAAATTACCATCCCACCAGCCCGAGTTCCCATCACACACATCCAAGTTCAAATCTTCCTATCCAATGTTCTGATTCACAATAAAAAATATCAAAATAAAATAAAAGATTACTTGAAAAAGTTCTCTGTTTAAAAGAAAAATGTGTGTGTGTGTTTTATTTTTGATAACAAACTGTGCACCATACCATAATGAAAGGACATTTTCAACATAACTGATTATATGAAATACATTTGTCTCTTTTGACTGTGCGTTAACTACAAAACATTTCATCAGAATGAAGTGTGTGATGAGGGGATTCGGGATACAAAGTATAGTAACTTGTCCCTTATTAGTGTGAGAACCAAGATATAATTTGTCTGGATAATAATCGTTTCCTTTCCTGACACAGTATATGGCAGCACAGCCTTTATAATCACACAGTTTATGGCAGCACAGTCTTTCTCCCACTATCATCATATATGCTTTTTTTTTACATAAGGCAATATCCTACAGACATCATACATATGGCATCTTACAAATGGTTAATAATCAAGGTTAGTATGAAATTTAAAAACTATGATATTTTGTGTCCACTCCTAATTAGTTTACTAATATACTACTGCAACCAGTAGCCACCGCTTATCTACTCTTCACACCCAATTGATCAGCACACAATTCCAGCAGACTGATCTCTAAGTAAACTCTTAAGATTTGTGCAGTAAAATCACAGCTATTGCAATATAAATTGCCTCTTTCACCTGGTCCAAAACCCTACAAGCAATTTTCTGAGCACAGAATTGCAGCCAACGTCCTACCCACTTGCTATCACTTCTAAAATAGCAGGTGAGGACAGGAACAGGGTGGACAGTGGCAGGTCTACACTTTTTTTTTCAGAGGGGGTGGTTTACTGATTAGTCCCGACTCCATCCCTCTCCAGTCCCGACTCCAGCTAGTCCTGCGCTCTACTACTCTATATATCACACAAATAAATGTATTTTAAGATCAAGTTTTTTCTTTGCTTTATTTTAAGCAAAACACAAAATAGCGATAAAATCCCAACAAGAAGAGCAACAAATACTAAAATAGACTATTCAGCAATAGCAAGAAAAATACAAATACGTAACTTTCTACAACACAATATCTTATCTTCGATTTCCACTAGTTGCAAAGCGATCAATCACTCTGTCCTCCAGGTTTACTGTAATTTCCCAGTTAGTATGTAGAAATATGCTAAATCAGTTAACCTGTCCTGAACCATTTGGCTTCTCAACCATGTTTTCAAATGACGTAAAGAAGAGACTCTCCTTTCAGTTGATGCAGCAATGTTGATGGGCAATGTTAAAAGAATTCTCAGAAGGGAGTTCACTAACAAATAAACTATCACAAGTCTGCAGAGCCTCTTCCACAGATTGTGGAAGAGTTATGCAGTCAGCCGACTATACCCTTTTCTCTTTCCAGAGCTGAACCTCTGATAGTAGTGCAGGCTAGGCTGGTACTAGCAAAACTAGGGGGGAGAAAAAGTATGAGTTCCCCCCGATTTTATTATTACCAGCACTAGGATTTGCCAGCTTGGGTTGGCGGCACTATAGCAGGGAAAGTCGCAGTATGGGGTCCCTGCACCATAATGACAAATCAGCCCCAGGCTGGTCAGAAAGGCTTCGATTCCCTAGGGGAGATCGGGTTTCCCCCAAAAAATTCTGACCACCCCCTAGGTTTACCCAGCCAACACCGCTGGGCGATAGGTGTGGGGTAATAATTATTTGATAGTCAGAAAGCATTTTGTCCCTGGCGCACCAAGCGTTAGCATTAGAGCGACTTTGACAAGGGACAAATTGTGACGGCTAGACGACTGGATCAGAGCATCTCTAAAAGGTATTGTGGGATGTTCCCAATATGCAGTGGTTAGTAATTAGCAAAAGTGGTCCAAGGAAGGACAACCGGTGAAATGGTGACAGGGTGCACGTGCGGAGTGAAGGCTAGTGTCACGGGCACTAGGAGTTGCTTACCCGAGTTTCACCAGATGGAACTCTGCTAGAAAGGCGGGGTTATGGCACGCACCTCAAAGCAGGCAGGTGAATGATTGGAGCGACACAACAGCAGGAGAGTAGAGATAGTCTGAGGAAGTCAGCGACTTGCAGCTATGGTTAGAGGAAAGTCAGCGACTTGGAGCAGTAAACTGGAGGCTGAAGATAATGTAGACACGAGGAGTGGACGTGGATAGGTGATGGTAGGTAGAGGAGGAGTCAGTGGTCTGCGTACAGCAAGTTGTACCACTGTAGTGATGGGATGAATAGTACTGGTGCAGGTAGGTAGCAGGGTAGTCGGTGGTCTGCGTTCAGCAAGTTGTACCACCGCTATGGTGAGGAGTCTGGTCCAGGTGTAGGTAGGTAATAGGAGAGTCAGTGGTCTGCGTATAGCAAGTTGTACCACTGCTGTGATAGGAGGACTTGTCCAGGTGCGGGTAGGTAGCAGGGAAGTCAGTGGTCTGCGTGCAGCAAGTTGTACCACTGCTGTGAGAAGGAATGAGGACTTGTCCAGGTGCAGGAGAGTGAAGTTGAAAGGCAAACTGTGGCTGTATGGAAACAGCGCGAGTAGAGCAATGTCTTGTGAGGCAGAGATGGAAGGCACAATGAATAGTCTGTATGAAGTAGATGCCTTGCAGGGAGGAGAAGCTGGTCACAGCAGATATGTACAATAACGCTAAGTAGTAGCGTGAGGAGATATCGTAGCTTGAGTGAAAGCTTGTCCTAAATGAAGCAATGCAGTAACACAGTCTATATGGGTACTTGTACCCTGTGCAGCAAACAACAATGGATACAACTGGTATGCGAGCAATAGGCAATAGTCAATATTCAGTAGAGCATACCCAGTTGTGTAGATCCGGAATCAGCTGAGAAGTGAAGCGTTGTAGCGGTATGGGAACCGCCGCTGAGTTGAGCAGGGAGCAGCGTGGAAGCTGAAGCACGAGTAGAGCTGGAAGCAGTTTGGAAACTGTACACACGAGTAGAGCTGGAAGCAGTTTGGAAACTGCACACAGGAGTAGAGCTGGAAGCAGTTTGGAAACTGCACACAGGAGTAGAGTTGGAAGCAGTTTGGAAACTGCACACAGGAGTAGAGCTGGAAGCAGTTTGGAAACTGCACACAGGAGTAGAGTTGGAAGCAGTTTGGAAACTGCACACAAGAGTAGAGCTGGAAGCAGTTTGGAAACTGCACACAGGAGTAGAGCTGGAAGCAGTTTGGAAACTGCACACAGGAGTAGAGCTGGAAGCAGTTTGGAAACTGCACACACCTATAGAAGTTCACTGGGAGTGAGACTTCAAGATCAGGCAACTACCTAAGGCTGCAGGTGCCTTAAGTAGGGAGGGGTGATTGATCCATCAATCACATTAGTGGTCAGGTGTAGTTGTTAAAGGGACCTGCGAATGCCCAGTGCGACAGGATGGCGGACGACTGTGGTTCCACACAGGTGTGAGCGGGAAAGATGGAGAACCACGTACCAGAGTGGAGGCACTCACACTCCGGTGAGTGACAGTACCCCCCCTTTTAAAGGTGGGCACAGAACACTTGGAACCGGGTTTGTCGGAAATTTTTGGTAGAATTTTTTAAGCAGGGCTGGAGCGTTGAGGTCCTCAGCGTGAATCCAGGAGCGTTCTTCTGGACCTTCGAATGAACGAGGAATTGGAGAGTTCCTCGCGAAATTTTTGCATCCAGGATCTGGGAGATCTCGAACTCCTCTTCTTGATGAATCTGTACTGGTTTAGGTACAGAAGGAGGAGCAGAAAAACGATTGATAACAAGAGGTTTGAGCAGAGAGACATGGAAGGCAATGGAGATCCGGAGGTTCTTTGGTAATAGTAGCTTGAAGAAGCATACTGGATTTATGACTTGAGTGATCTTGTATGGTCCGATGAAGCGTGGCGCAAACTTCATGGATGGAACCTTCAAGCGGATGTTTTTTGTAGAAAGCCATACACGGTCTCCAAGCTTGAGTGGTGGAATGGCTCGCCTCTTTTTATCTGCGAAGAATTTGTATCTGGCTGATGCTTTCCTCAGGGATGATCTCACCTGAGTCCAGATGGTTTTAAAGTTTTGACAAAGTTTCTCCACCGCAGGGACTTGGGTGGGAGGGAGGGCAGGAAACTCTGGGAGAGACGGATGGTGACCGTAAACCATGAAAGAAGGAGTTTTTGTTTAAGACTCATGGTACATGTTATTGTGGGCAAACTCAGCCCACGGGAGTAAATCTACCCAATTATCTTGATTGGCTGAGGAAAAGATTCTTATGAAGGTCTCGAGATCTTGATTGACCCTTTCGGTCTGGCCGTTTGATTGGGGATGGTAAGACGATGATAGAGACAGTCGGATACCCAAGTTCTTACAAAGGGCTCGCCAGAATCTGGAGACGAACTGCACTCCTCTATCGGACACAATTTTGGACGGACAGCCGTGAATTCGAAAAATCTCTTTAATAAAATGGTCAGCCAAGGTAGAAGAAGATGGTAATCCGGTGAGAGGGACGAAGTGAACCATCTTGGAGAATCTATCCACCACTACCCAGATGGTATTACATCTCTTGCTAAGAGGAAGTTCGGTGACAAAGTCCATACTTATGTGGGTCCAAGGTTTAGTAGGGATAGGTAGTGGTTGGAGCAATCCCGCTGGTGTTCTGCGGGAAGACTTAAATTGAGAGCAGATCTCACAAGCGGCCACAAATTCTCTGACATCCTTTCTGATAGAAGGCCACCAATAACTCCGGGAAAGGATCTCAAAAGTCTTTCGTTCACCAGAATGTCCAGAGAAGCGTGAAGAATGGTACCATGACAATATTCTCTTGCGTAGAGATGGCAGAACAAGAGTTCTCCCAAACGGTAGCACATTGGTGGACGAAGTGGCCAAAGTCACACATTTGGGATCCAGTATAGGATGATCGGAAGAATCCAAGATGTCAGAAGGAGGAGCAAATGCCCGGGATAAAGCATCTGCTTTCCTGTTCTTTGCAGCAGGTTTGAACGTTATAATGAGTTCGAAGCGAGAAAAGAAAAGTGACCACCTCGCCTGTCGAGGGTTTAGACATTGGGCTGTTTGTAAATAGAGGAGATTTTTGTGGTCGGTGAAGATGGTTACCGGATAATGGGCCCCCTCCAGTAGATATCTCCACTCCTCCAATGCGACTTTTATTGCCAACAGTTCTTTGTCACCGATGGTGTAGTTCTTTTCCGCGGGTAGAAGACCCCGGGAGTAGAAGGCACAAGGATGGAATTTCTGTTGCTCAGATCTTTGGGAGAGAATAGCTCCTAGTCCGACATTGGAGGCGTCCACCTCGAGAAAGAAGGGAAGGTTTACGTCAGGCTGCCGAAGAACAGGGGCGGTAGAAATTGCTTCTTTAAGGCTTTGGAAAGCGTGAAGGACCTCGGAGGACCAGTGTTTAGTATTGGCGCCCTTCTTGGTCAGGGCCACAATAGGAGAAGCAATAGATGAGAAGTTCAGGATAAAACATCTGTAATAATTCGCAAACCCCAGGAAGCGTTGTATAGCCCTGAGGGTAGTTGGCTGGGGCCAAAGTAGAACGGCATTAACTTTGTCTGGGTCCATCTCCAGACCTACTTCGGACACGATGTATCCCAAGAATGGAATTTGGGATAATTCGAAGGAGCATTTTTCTAATTTGCAGAATAGGAGGTTCTTCCGCAGTCTGGAGAGAACTTCTGCCACATGTTGATGGTGGGAGACAAGATCTTGAGAGAAGATTAAAATGTCGTCCAGATAGACTACAACGCACACGTATAATAGGTCCCGGAAGATCTCGTTCACAAATCCTTGGAAGACAGCTGGGGCATTACACAGTCCAAAGGGCATAACTAGGTATTCGTAATGCTCATCCCTGGTGTTGAATGCTGTCTTCCATTTGTCGCCTGACTTGATCCGGATTAGGTTGTAAGCGCCACGGAGATCAAGTTTGCTAAAAATCCGAGCACCTTTTATACGATCAAAGAGTTCGGTGATAAGAGGAATCGGGTACCGATTTTTTACGGTTATGGCATTAAGCCCCCGATAATCAATGCAGGGTCTTAAGGTCCCATCTTTCTTTTTCACGAAAAAGAAGCCTGCTCCAGTGGGAGAGCTGAAAGGTCGAATGAATCCGCGATGAAGGTTGTCCTTGATTTACTCTGACATAGCCTGTGTCTCTGGTAGCGAGAGAGGGTATACACGGCCCCTAGGAGGGTTTTTGCCAGGTAGTAAATCTATGGGACAATCCCATGCCCGATGAGGTGGCAGGCGTTCAGATTGCGCCTTATCGAACACGTCAGCGAACAGGGCATACTGTGGAGGAAGGCCCGAGGACCAGGTGTTATAGATGATCTGTTGATTTTGAGTGGTACCACTCGGGTTAGGCATCTATGATGACAATCCGGGCCCCAGGATGTGACTTGGGGAGTACTCCAATCAACTTGTGGGGAATGAAGCTGAAGCCATGGAAGGCCAAGAACGATGGGACTAGTAGTAGCAGGAAGGACCAGCAAAGAGATTTTCTCTCGGTGTAAGGCTCCAATTTGAAGGGTCAAAGGAGTCGTACAGTGGGTGATAAGTCCATTAATGATGCGAGAGCCGTCTATAGCGGTGACCGCTATGGCGGTTTTTAACGGGGCCACTGGTAGGGACCACTGGTTAACAAGAGCACTGGAGATAAAGTTGCCGGCAGCGCCGGAATCCAGAAGTGCTTGAGAGATAAAAGATTTGGTGGCTGAGAAGATGGTAACATCAAATGCACACACTTTGAAATCCATAGAAGATGGAGAGGAGTCCAGGGACCCTAACCTTACCTCTCCAGAACTGGTTAGGGCCTGGCATTTCCCGACTTCTTAGGACATGAGTTCAGGCTGTGAGTAGGGTCAGCACAATAGATGCAGAGTCTATTTTGTATTCGTCGATCTCTCTCTCTAGATGTTAACTTAGAACGTCCTACCTCCATGGGTTCCACTGGAGGGGGAAGGTGACGAACTTGAGGTGATGGGCGAGTGAACCCCTTAGAGGTGCTTGTTCTTTCAGACTCCCTCTCACGGAATCTCATGTCTACCCTATGACATAGGGAAATTAGATCGTCCAAGGAGGAGGGTAACTCTTGTGTGGTCAGTGCGTCTTTGATCTTATCCGTCAGACCCTGCCAGAAGGCAGCTATCAGGGCCTCGGTGTTCCACTGTAGTTCAGAGGCGAGTATCCGAAACTAAATGACGTACTGGGCCACAGAGTGTGATCCTTGGCGTAGTCGGAGAATGCTGGAAGCCGCAGCGACAACGCGGCCAGGTTCATCGAAAATTTTGCGGAACGTGGAAATGAAGAGTGCACTATCCTCCAATAGGGGGTCATTTCTCTCCCACAGAGGGGAGGCCCACGCAAGAGCCTGTCCGGAAAACAGAAAAATGAGGTAGGCAATCTTGGCACGGTGAGTGGCAAAATGGTGAGGTTGAAGCTCGAAATGGAGAGAGCACTGATTCAAAAAACCTCTACACATCTTGGGATCTCCATCATATTTTGAGGGAGTAGGCAGGTGTATCGTGGAAGCAGTAGACACCTGAGATGGCACTGGGGAAGGATAAGGCGTTTGAGGTTCAACAGTCGCTGAAACAGTTTGTAGAGGAACTCCTCGGGTGGCCAGAGTCTGGAAACACTGGAACAGATGTTGTTGCCGAACATCCTGTTGTTCTACCCGAGTGATCAGATGCTGCAGCATCTCCTTAGCTGTTGGTTCCAATCCTGGGTCTGTCAGGGCCTGATCTTACTGTCACGGGCACTAGGAGTTGCTTACCCGAGTTTCACCAGATGGAACTCTGCTAGAGAGGCGGGGTTATGGCACGCACCTCAAAGCAGGCAGGTGAATGATTGGAGCGACACAACAGCAGGAGAGTAGAGATAGTCTGAGGAAGTCAGCGACTTGCAGCTATGGTTAGAGGAAAGTCAGCGACTTGGAGCAGTAAACTGGAGGCTGAAGATAATGTAGACACGAGGAGTGGACGTGGATAGGTGATGGTAGGTAGAGGAGGAGTCAGTGGTCTGCGTACAGCAAGTTGTACCACTGTAGTGATGGGATGAATAGTACTGGTGCAGGTAGGTAGCAGGGTAGTCGGTGGTCTGCGTTCAGCAAGTTGTACCACCGCTATGGTGAGGAGTCTGGTCCAGGTGTAGGTAGGTAATAGGAGAGTCAGTGGTCTGCGTATAGCAAGTTGTACCACTGCTGTGATAGGAGGACTTGTCCAGGTGCGGGTAGGTAGCAGGGTAGTCAGTGGTCTGCGTGCAGCAAGTTGTACCACTGCTGTGAGAAGGAATGAGGACTTGTCCAGGTGCAGGAGAGTGAAGTTGAAAGGCAAACTGTGGCTGTATGGAAACAGCGCGAGTAGAGCAATGTCTTGTGAGGCAGAGATGGAAGGCACAATGAATAGTCTGTATGAAGTAGATGCCTTGCAGGGAGGAGAAGCTGGTCACAGCAGATATGTACAATAACGCTAAGTAGTAGCGTGAGGAGATATCGTAGCTTGAGTGAAAGCTTGTCCTAAATGAAGCAATGCAGTAACACAGTCTATATGGGTACTTGTACCCTGTGCAGCAAACAACAATGGATACAACTGGTATGCGAGCAATAGGCAATAGTCAATATTCAGTAGAGCATACCCAGTTGTGTAGATCCGGAATCAGCTGAGAAGTGAAGCGTTGTAGCGGTATGGGAACCGCCGCTGAGTTGAGCAGGGAGCAGCGTGGAAGCTGAAGCACGAGTAGAGCTGGAAGCAGTTTGGAAACTGTACACACGAGTAGAGCTGGAAGCAGTTTGGAAACTGCACACAGGAGTAGAGCTGGAAGCAGTTTGGAAACTGCACACAGGAGTAGAGTTGGAAGCAGTTTGGAAACTGCACACAGGAGTAGAGCTGGAAGCAGTTTGGAAACTGCACACAGGAGTAGAGCTGGAAGCAGTTTGGAAACTGCACACAGGAGTAGAGCTGGAAGCAGTTTGGAAACTGCACACACCTATAGAAGTTCACTGGGAGTGAGACTTCAAGATCAGGCAACTACCTAAGGCTGCAGGTGCCTTAAGTAGGGAGGGGTGATTGATCCATCAATCACATTAGTGGTCAGGTGTAGTTGTTAAAGGGACCTGCACATGCCCAGTGCGACAGGATGGCGGACGGCCGCGGTTCCACACAGGTGTGAGCGGGAAAGATGGAGAACCACGTACCAGAGTGGAGGCACTCACACTCCGGTGAGTGACAGCTATCCCGGGACCTAACATTTATCATATATTTTCATATTGAATAGTCAGCAAAACAATACATAAAAAAATGGATAAAATATAACTTTTATTGAATTCAGATAAATTCTATGTTTAAAAAGCGAAATATTGAATAATAAAATTAGTGAGTAACTATGGATATTGGATGCTGTTATTCAGGCAATCAAGTAAATTTCTCTATCCTTCAATAACTATTAATGGCTAAATCACTATCTTGCATATATTCTGACCTACTCTTTTATAGATATTTATTACTATGTCAGCCAATACTGTAATTGGTGATATGAATATATGTCATTATACCCAGCTGAATGAACAGGGTATAAGTTAGTAACAGAACTCTCAGTTTCTTTTGATCAGAGATACCTTTGTATCAATTTATGACATTGTTTCTTTTACTGTCTTTTTAGCTGTGATTTCTAAGTGTGGACTTGTCTCATTCACAAACAGGAAATCCTGTATTTCATGCCTTTTATTTCATGGCTTTTATTCCTTGTCTACAAAGCTGTAAAGCTATGTTCTGTCGCTCTTTCAACTCCACCAATGGTCTCTCATATAGTCTAGGATTTTCAATTATCTCTCTTAATTACTGTGAATCAGATTTTGTTCATTATATAAACCCTATATTTACTCAGTTGTGTGGAGATCGAGTCATTAATGTTCCAAAAGACACTGCTGCGTATACAAGTTCTAATATCAATATAACATAATTAGCAAATCACCAACACACTGTGGGTGGACGGAACATATTGCCATTCAGGTAATGGAACAGGTAGCCGTATTGAGATAATAATACTTAAAATAATTGGTTCTCTTATATTTAATTATTGGTTCAAACATAAATGTTGTTCATGTTGTTACATTTTATTATTTTGCACTGGACACACACCTTGAATGGATGTTTACACCTCCATGAGGAATTTTACACCTTGCCCCAGACCTTATAGACTCCATATATTATACTACTACCACCATTGTGATCAGCCACAAACTTCATTAACCAACTAATTTACCACACTCTTCTATTACCACTAACAATCCATAGTCTGACCTTAACCAAATTGACTATTTCTTTCTGAATAAATGTTTTCCTGCAAACTCTACTTCCATTCACACTGCCCAGATTGTGCTATACTTCCTCTTAAACGATTAAAGATGCAAATTTGTATCTTTTAGTCCCTTGGCAGAATTAAATAAACACACTGGGGCTGCCATGGAGGGCAGGCACACAGAAAATCGCCTACAACTCAAACTTTCTAACCCTATTACCAGTAGAGATGTTCACTGACCCCCTGTGTTTTGGCTTTGGTTTTGGTTTTGGATCTGGATTAACTTCGTGTTTTGGTTTTGGCAAAACAGCCCTTGCATGTTTTTGTTTGGGTTTGGATCCCTATTTTTTTGCTAAAATCCTTATTTTTTTTGCTAAAATAACATAATATGGCCCTTTTTTTGTTCCTACATTATTATCAACCTCAATAACATTAATTTCCAGTTATTTCAAGTCAATTTTTGTGAAGTGACAAGAACACTGCTACCCCTCTTGTTTCTGTATGAGCAATGGCACTGAGCAATGGCACTGAAGACTGGAGAGTGACAAGAACACTGCTACCCCTGTTTCTGTGTGAGCAATGGCACTGAGCAATGGCACTGGAGACTGAGGAGTGACAAGAACACTGCTACCCCTCTTTTTTCTGTATGAGCAATGGCACTGAGCAATGGCACTGGAGACTGGAGAGTGACAAGAACACTGCTACCCCTGTTTCTGTGTGAGCAATGGCACTGAGCAATGGCACTGGAGACTGGAGAGTGACAAGAACACTGCTACCCCTGTTTCTGTATGATCAATGGCACTGAGCAATGGCACTGGAGACTGGAGAGTGACAAGAACACTGCTACCCCTGTTTCTGTATGAGCAATGGCACTGAGCAATGTCACTGGATAATGGAGTGTGACAAGAACACTGTTACCCCTGTTTCTGTGTGAGCAATGGCGCTGGATCTCCTGGGGTGGGAGGTACTTATGGAAGCCAAAACTCGCGAGATCCGACAATGCAACAATGATGTTTTGACTCGATTCAGACCCGAGGAAGAGAAAAAGTACAGAGCCGGCTCACGAGCCTACTTGGATACCCTAAGTTCGGGTGGGTTTGTTTTTCAGAAAACGGAGCTTGAATATCTCTCATTACCAGAGCTGTCTTAAGGCAAGGGCATGCAGGCCAGTTTCCCGGGGCCCTATGAGCATAGGGGCCTCTAGGCTTGTCAAGCTTTCATTATATAATTCCTGGTGATTTATTCAGAACTTTCAAACCCTCTTGATTAAAACATTTAGGTGGACTAATCACTTCAGTGTCAGCTGTTATCTGTACGTGTGATCTTGCTGTTGCAAATACATATCTTGACCTTCATGAAAACAACGTTCACCTACTAATTGTATATAAACAAGACAAAATCAACACACAAGTTTTTGAAGCAATTTTTAAAGCAATTCTCTGCAAAGAAATATCTCAAATGTTTGTGTTGAACACTTGATTAATAATAAATAATTCATAGTAATTTTGTACTGTGCCATCTCGATCTGTATGATTAGCCAAATGAGTATCCTGTTTATGTTAAATTTCAAGGCTTGTGTCCAAACGTTTGTGTGAATTAATATCTAATGTTTAAACACTGATTTTGTTGGAGGTATCAATAAATATAAGCTTCATTTGATCAATAATTTAAATGTTTATTCCTATGAGTGGTTATGTAGGTAAGGCCTCAATGCACTGCTTTGCCCGGGGCCTATAATGCTGTTAAGACAGCCATGCCTATTACCATCCTGCTCAGAAGAAAACAGTAACACACCATAGCTAAGAGTTCTCTCTCTGTGATACACAACTCCAGAGATACCACACAAAGCTCTCAGGGGCTACCCACTCCATTTACTTGGGGTGCACATCACTGCCAGGTCTCTGGTTGGCTGGTCTCTCTGGCTGGCTGGTCTGCTAGCTGGATGTCCAGCCTATTAGTAGAACCTCTGTGGGTGTCTGTAAAAGGTGTCAGCAGTGTTGGATATGAATGTTAAGCCACACACGTATAAACGTAACCAAGGTGTTGGTTTTATTGAACAGTTGTAACAGCAATAGCAATGCAGGTGCTCATAGGGTTGTTCAGCAGAAGATGGTTCAGACATGCGGAAGGACGGATTCTGCCCCACATCCTGTCCCACTAGACCCCCGGGGGAACATGTAGAAGATGTAGCGTAGTGCTCCATATCAACACAGTCAGCTTGCCTTGGAAACAGGAGTCCAGCGTGGAATGCACAGTTCCTTTCTACTTATACTTTCTGTGTATACAGAACAGCAATACTGTTTCTTCATTGGTCGACTAACCTGTCATCTAACTTTAGTCCTGCCCCTGCCAAACAGACTAAACCGTCTCATTGGTTGATTCATCTGTACATTCTACCCCGCCTTTCTTTATAGTGTGCTCCTTTAGTCCAGCTTTTGCCTACAGACAATACCTTTTCAATCCCACTTTTATTGTCTTAGGCAGCAGTCGCTTCCTGCACCGCCTCCAATCAGCGATGTGAGTCACAAGACAAGCTCTGTTAGCCCCTTACCTGCCTGTGCAGCGGGACAGTGCGTGCCATTGTGATCATACTAGAAGCAGCAGTGTGCATCGCCCCCCCTCTGATCCGCCTCTGAGGGAGAGGGCTATATATTGAAGATATCAATCCAATATCCCCCAAAAGATCCGACATTTTACTGGAAATTACGTTTTGATTTGATTTCTCATCTGAATTTGACACGAGTCACGACTTTGTTCGACTTGGTACCCCGAAATTCAGATCTGTCGGATTTCTCTGAAACCGTACCGCTCAAACATATGATTGCAAATGCTTTGGCTCCACAGATTGTTAATAGCACAACCCATTTCTGAATAGGAATGTGTATCTGACATGCTTCCATGAAATTTGACAGTATCTCTCCACTCCGCAAAAGGACATGATTTTGCACCAACCCTGAGTCTGCAGATTCTGGGTCTCAATCTATACTTTTAATGAGATGAACTTTATGTGTTCCCATTGCACTTTTCTAGGCGCTCTTTGTACAAAGTAAAAGAGAGCTACAAACACACAAAGTGCCATGTGTAATAAACACAGGGGTCTATGCATCAATAAGATGCGGCTCAACTAAGTATACATTGCTGCAAGCTGCAGTGATACATATTTATACACCACTGAAATGCACCATGTCGGGGCTACTCTGGGAGCCCCAGCGAAATGACACCTCAGGATGGCGTTACCTGTCTGTGCAATGCAAAGCTTATCAAAGTAATCTATGGGGACTGCGATGCTGCACGATATTTGCCTAAAAGTAGGGAATCTCTGACAAATCTCCTCCATTAGGCAGTTAATGCAACTTAAGATAAACCATGCAGAAACAGCCATTTCCATATGATTTAAGCTTGATCAGCCTGATGCATAGACCCCACAGCCCAATCACTCTTCCGAGTATGAATATATAAATGTTTTATGTAATAAAAGTGGTAGTACTAAAGTAGATGGAGGTTGAAATTTTATGTGATATTTACATGTTTCCATCTCCATATAGCAGAGTGGACTGGGCAGACCAGTGAACATCACCAGTGCAAAGCCAGGGCATTGTATGGTGCATGTTTATAAATACCCATTTACAGAACAACACAGCCCCTGTCCCATCCCTACTGCAGTATTGGGGGTTTTTTTTGTACCAAGCACATTGACACAATACTTGGAAAGCAACAGAAATGTGTTGTCTGGCTTAAAAAATAGCCTTAAATGTATCCATAGCCTTAAATGTATCTGTTTCCCCGGACCACACGTACTAGGTGTTAAGCTGGGTACACACTACACTGTTTTCCTCCAATCATCGGCTCAAACAGCCGACATACGACCGCTCGTTCAAAAGTCGGGTCAGTGTGTGCAGTGACACGATGGTCGAAAGTCTGCCCAAATGGACGATTGTTGCCTCATTTGGTTGGTCGTACCATTTAATATTTTCGTTCCAATCTCGTTTCCGTTGTGTAGTGTGTATAAACTTCCGACCGATCCACAACAGTGAGTACGAAATTACAGTCATTGCTCACGACAACATGGCTGTAAAAAGTCGCTAAAGGGACGTCCGCTCTTCCCTTTATTGTCCTAAACAAGGCTAATGTGTATGCAGTCCATGGACCGAGCGATCGGAACATTGATCGCATGTAAAATTGCTCGGCATAAAAAGTTGGTTGAAATTTCTGTAGTGTGTACCCAGCTTAAGGACATGATACTTAGACTGTTACAAACGATCCATGTGACACATTCATGTGATATCATAAACTTGTGAGCCTGAGTATGATAACTGGCTGCACAGATCAGCATACAAAGCACAGCCTCCCTTCTCCCTGAGGCCCAGACAGAAGAGCAGCAGGTGATTATATGATATGGGAGAGTGAGCAAGTGGCTTTATTAGTGAGTTATCACTTCCCTGATTGCAAAGTGCTGATTGGGAAGACTGAGGTTAGGGAGTTGTGCAGGGAGGCCGTGCTCAGAGTAAAGGGGAGGGATGGCATTGTGTGACCTGGGTGTGTAGGTACAGCTTTCATCCTGTATATAAGTGCTGAGATCTCTGGTCCCTGCATCCTAGTCCTCCAACTTCCCTCCCTGCCTCCTATTCCACAGGATCATCTGGTATGTCATATATTATTTATAGTCTTTATATGTATGTTGGATGTTATTTATATCTAAAGTAATGCTTTTTTATATTTATTTTAAACTAATACAAATGAAATAACATATGAAGTATCTATTTTCTTTAACTGATTATCTATTATAAAATAACCTCTGTTTCATTAAATGTGTATCTCTGTCTTAGTATTATGCTTTTTTGTGTATTCTAACATTATATTCAGTTTACATTATGTTTACAATTTACATAAGTACAGCTAATCACTAGTTTATTATTTATTCCCAGTCGTTCCTCAGGTTGTCCTATTGTAAAGCTTTCAGTGAAGCATGTGTATACATTGGGGATGTGCAGTTGGTGTATGACTATAGTAATGCGACTAAATTATAACTCACTTTATGTACTGTGTTTTCAAATTCACCAAGAGTATAAAACAGTTTCAACGTTTAACTGATTGCTTAAAAATATCCTTTCATATCAAGCTGGTGCTTTATCTTATAATAATGTCCTCTTGTCTGTGCCACATTCCTACTGTGCATTGGAGCCTTAGATAAAAGCCACAGTAGATTTAAGTTACCTATGTGACCTGTTGGTTACCCCAAAGTTGTTTTTATTTTGTGTTTGTGCCTAATTTACCAGTTTATCTTCTTTTTTTTTACTGAAATAGTTGCAAATATATAAAGGCATTTCCTTGTGTACCTTTCAAAGGCCAAATGAGCAAATAATGAATGAGATTAAATAGGTTTACTAAACCACTTTACAGACTTGTGCAAACAGTTTATGTGTTACCAGAGTAATCTTTACCAAGTGTTAAAATAGACTACTGGTAATATAAACGTGTTTGTTCATTACATTTGTATGGATTTCTGGTAATTATATTACTGATTCAGTAGATTTAAAATAAACAGACACTGTAATAATAATACAATAGTTTCTGGAAGAAAAGTAAATCAGTAAAGCAAATGTCTGCCAAAATAGGAGTTATCTATACGTATAATTGTTTGAGATTAGACATGTTTGATGTTTGCTGTTTTTAATCTTGTAATAATAATTGCCTTCCAGTACTTGTCTACATCTAGAAGCATGGATGAAAAGGTACTTGGAAGTTTAGTGGTGAAGGGGCTGCAGAGAATTGTGCTTATGTTTCCTCATCTTTCCCAGCTTTTCTTTGGTGATATGGGCTTAAAGAGCTATGCTGCATTTTATTTGAAATATATATATATTAAGCGCCATACAGAGCCCACAGTACTGTTCAGTTTGGGGAGATCTACGTCCGGAAAATGGTTCAGTTATCTGGATAGTTCGGTCACTGGTTGTATTTTTATTTTTGTAATAATAAGTCATGCCTTGGGCTACCTAGTGTTCCTAGAATTGTCCCCTTATTTTCCACGTAAAACCTGTAACACTCAGTACTCGTTTTTAACTAATTGAAACTCCTGATGATTGTAATTTAACAGCACAAGTTGGGATCTTACTTTGTTTTACGTTTTCACTCTTTTACTTATTTGGGACCTGAAAGTAAGAATGGGCTGTTGTTTTATGACCTGAGCAATCTCCTGTCTCTGTTCATGTCAAAGTGATGCAATTCATACCTAAGAAACAAAAGGTGTATTCATAGAGTGTAAGCTTGTGAGCAGGGCCCTCTTACCTCTCTGTCTGTATATCTTACCCAGTATTGTTTTTTTACTGCGATTGTTCCCAACTGTACAGCACTACGGAATTTGCTGGCGCTATATAAATAACTGTTGATGATGATGATTCAGTACCTGTCATCTACACACAGTGGAGGAAGCTATTTTGTCGGAAAAAATAAGATGCATTCTCTCAATTCCAGGTCCATAACTAAGGCTGTGGGAGAAGGGCAGCCCCCTAGGTTGCAAAGCTGAAGGGGGGGTGGGGGCACAGGGATATGAATATTTTAGGTTAGTTGGGTTATAGTTGAGGGTTAGGGGGCATCTTTAAAATTTCTTCTTATAGCTCTGATTATTTTGTTTGGAAACTGTGACATTATTGAGACACAAGTACCTTAGAGATGTCTCTCTAGTGAATCAATTGTCTGCATTCTCATGAATATTGGTCCAGCCCACAAAATGGGCTGGACCGATCAGAGGACCTCATTTATGATGCACACAACAAATGACTAATTTAGCCCAGTGCACCATTACCCTCCACTCTTTAGTGATGCCGACACAACGTAGAAGTGTGTCTAAGTCTGCAGGGAGGCTGAAAAGTATGAAGAGTCGCACTGTGCAGAAGTGTCAGCGTCACATCAGTTCGGACTATTTTATAACCAGCACTTTTATTAAATAAAACATTACCGTATTTCTTCTAACATATTGTCCAGTTTATGCTCATCTGCGGCTTAAATTAATCAGGTGTAAGGTGCATCTATACTGCCTTTATTCCATGTGGTACTTGTGCGTGTTTGAAGACCTTTTTCATTGCTCCTACGAAATGCGCTTCTCAGCCATAGGACTGTGCAAATTGCATCCCATTATAAATATAGAGACAAGACCGGACCAAGTATTTGTATGGACTGTGCTCACCTCCGCAAAGTTATTAATGCCCCTAAAAAATGAGCCCTCTCTACCTTGTTTTCTCATTTTAATAATATGAGTGCAAGCGGCTGCTCCCCTGATAATGCCTCTATCTTATTTATTAAACCCATGTACATTGGTGACAAACATGGTAACTGCAGCACCTCAGTATAGTTTGGTGCAGAGGAAGGTGTACTGTACTGTCTAAATGTTTCTTGTATGCCAGAAAAGCTCTATTTACATCGAAATTTTTTAAGTATAATCACATTGCACACTGCCATATTTCAGTAAAAGTCCATGATCTATCACTAGTCACTAGCTTTAATCAATAAGCAGATGTCTTGTTAGCAGCTATGTCTGCCACAACAGAATTTTTCACTTTCTCTACATTACCTAACAGTAGATAGAACAGAATATCCAAGAGTCGTTTGAGTCTTCATCAAGGGCTATACACAAAACACCGAAATAAACTGCTATTTAAGTTTAAAATCGGAGTAATTAATTAACAGCTGATTAAGTGCAATACATAAAATAAGAGCAATTATTAAAAAGTTAGATGTTACAATAAAAATAAATAAAATATTTTAAAACTAAAGAACGATACAACACATCAAGCATGCAGCTGACAAGTAATTATATCCAATACAATAATACCAAAACATAACAAAGCAAAACACAATAGTACTATAATAAATATAAATAAATACAATAAAGCTCATAATACATATAATATTATGAATAATTGTAGCAGTTAGCATAATAACTAATTGTAGAGGCAGTGTAATGGAAGACCAGTAACAATAAATAATAAATATATAAAAAATATAAAAGCAGTGATATCCGAGATCAAAATGTTTTCAATCACTCATAGACCGTGGTCAAAGTGGGCTAGTGTACGGTGGTACGCCAGACTACCGCTTCTCCCACTGTCCTAACTGTAAAGCTATCAAATTCCATTCACTCACATTCTCTATACTGCCACTGCTATATTTCCACATCGGGCACTGCTCATAGGTCAAAACACAATAATATTCAAAAGCGCTGAAAACCAAGCAATGTGCATAAGTGCACAACAAACTGCTTACAATTTATTCTTCTACTTGTTGCGCTTGGGGTAATGGCATTATTTGGAGATATACATAATTTTTTTACAGCACTTACTTTCTGTGGCACTCCCTAACACCCACACCCGAACATCACATCTGGACTAATATATGCAACTTCCTTCTCAATTTCTCACCATCCAAAGCTGAGAGTTGTAGTTGACTATCCGCTGAAGTGCAAAAACTACAGGGCTAATTTTTCTATGTCCTGAGTTATCTGGGTTCTATTTCCTACATTAGATGTATTTTCCCACGTTGCACTGTAAGGTGCAATGAATATATCTTGTGTGAAATTGAGTTTTTATATTAGGTAATTATTTATAACTTGCCTGACAGGTTAAGGAAGATTGTGTTGTTGGAGATGGTACAGTCTGTAATTAAAACATTGATTACAGAATGTGATCATTATAGGCCTGCATAGATGTGTCTTGCCATTGTTTCCATACTGTTACCACCCTTGCAATAGAACTTATCCCAGTAACTATATGCATATATGTTTGCGTGGGTTCCCTCCGGGTGCTCCGGTTTCCTCCCACACGCCAAAGTGTGTGTGTGTCTGTGTGTGTCTGTGTGTGTGTGTGTGTGTGGTAGCGAATTTAGATTGCAAGCTCCAATGGGGCAGGGACTGATGTGAGTGAGTTCTCTGTACAGTGCTGTAGAATTAGTGGCGCTATATAAATAGCTGATGATGATATATATATTTTACTTAAATGTAATTAGAAAATATGGTATAGAGAAAAACATTTGCCTTTCGGAAATTTGCTGTATTATAATTCTTCATTTTATAGAGATATATAGTGATTAGAAAAAAAAGGCAGAGTATGTTGTAATATGTGCTGTATTATATACATTATTTATTTATTATCTTTTCTATATAAGGTGCCACAAAAGTCCACAGCGCTGTAGAGGGCGAAACAGGCAAACAGGGCAATAAAAACAAAGTGCAGTTAAATTATCAACCCGGATAAGAACTGGTACATTGGGCAGAGAGGTATAAAAGAATTACAGAATACTTAGAAATTAGAAGAAGGGAAGGAGGAGGGGTGGGGAGGGAAGTAAAGTACGCTGAACCTGCACCCAGGATTGTGGGCATAGCTAACACATTAAGGGGTCTATGCATCGCTGCAAACCGTAGCGATGCATATTTAATCATCATCATTATTTATATAGCGCCACTAATTCCGCAGCGCTGTACAGAGAACTCATTCACATCAGTCCCTGCCCCATTGGGGCTTACAGTCTAAATTCCCTAACATACATACACACAGACAGACAGACAGAGAGAGACTAGGGTCAATTTTGATAGCAGCCAATTAACCTACTAGTATATTTTTGGAGTGTGGGAGGAAACCGGAGCACCCGGAGGAAACCCAGGCAAACACCACACAGATAAGGCCATGGTCGGGAATTGAACTCATGATCCCAATGCTGTGAGGCAGAAGTGCTAACCACTTAGCCACCGCTAAGGTGCATCATGCTGGGGCTTCTCTGGGAGCCCCGCCGAAGTGACCCCTATGCTGAGGTCTTTTTTTCCTATTTACCGGCAGCTTAGCGCTACTGGTGACTGGAGGAAGTACTGTGCGCTAACCTTGTATCGGATTCTGCGAAGCCAGAGAGGCTTCTTTAGGACCCCATAGGAAATGACAGGTAACTCCATCCTGAGATGATGTTACCTGTCCGTACAATGTGAAGCTTATCAAAGCTCGATGCATTGCAGAACATCGCAGTCCGCATAGTAATCTATAGGGGCTGCGGTGCTGAGCCGTATTAGCCTAAACGGAGGAGATTTTACAGAAATCTCCTCCGTTAGGCATGTAATGCACAGCATATGTACTTAAAAGATGTGTAACGTGGAGCACAATATCTAAAATATACTAAATTATATAATCAAAAGACTTTGTTTTCTCCCACACTGTCCCTGATATCTCTCTGTTCATTAAGTGGGTTAGCAGTGCTCCTCGCAGTGACTGCAAGAATATACATCTGGGGTCTGAGATAGAGTTGGGAGTAATTACTGCTCTTGCTGCACTACACCTGTGCACTAACATGGAGCCAGATTTAGAGTTAAGTGTACTTTGTGTGCATGGAGGCGCGGTGTGTGAGTGTGCACCTAGCTAGTTATATACAGTAGGGTGTGTACACGTAAGTGTAACATGCCTGCTGGAGATACAGCCTATTTAAAGTAGCCCCGCATCTTTACAAGTGCCTCTCTGTGTGTCTGTTGTGGCTCACAAAGCTCAGGTGAAACTGATGTATGTTTATCAGAACATATCTTTTACTAGTTGAAATAAATAAATAAAACCCAACGTAGCCTTCTCCTAAACTGAGTATCCAGCACCAGAGCTATATCCTGAGCTGATAAAGCTACAGCAGAGGGCAGTGGGCATCAGGACCATCTTAACAGCATTATAGGCCCCCGGGCAAATCAGCCCTACAACCACTTACAACCACTCACCCACTTATGTACAATTAGTATGTGTACGTTGTTTTCGTTAAGGTCAAAATATGTATTCGCAACGGCAACATCACATGTACAGATAACCGCTGATACTCAGGTGATTAGTCCACCTAAATGTTTTAATGAAGAGGGTTTGAAGGTTCTGAATAAATCACCCGGAATAATATAATGAAAAGCTGACAAGCCTATGGGGCCCCTATGCTCATAGGCCAGCGTGCTCTTGTGTTAAAACAGCTCTGGTAATTAGAGATGTTCGGGCTCGTTTTTCAGAAAAACTAACCCACCCGAACTTAGGGGATCCGGGTAGACTCGCGAGCCAGCTCTGTACTTTTGCGCGTCCTCAGCTCTGAATCGAGGCAAAACATCATTGTTGCGTTGTCGGATCTCGCGGGTTTTGGATTCCATAAGTATCTCCCTCCCCAGGAGATCTAGCGCCACTGCTCACACAGAAACAGGGGTAGCAGTGTTCTTGTCACTCTCCAGTCTCCAGGGACATTGCTCAGTACCATTGCTCATACAGAAACAGGAGGGTTAGCAGTGTTCTTGTCACTTGACAAAAAATTGACTGGAAATTAATTTTATTGAGTTTAATAATAATGAAGGAACAAAAAAAGAGCCTTATTATGTGATTTTAGCAAAAAAAAAAAATAGGGATTTTAGAGAAAAAATTGGGATCCAAAACCAAAACACGCAAGGGCGGTTTTGGTTTTGGTATATATAATTTTTCGTTGGAGTAATTGTTAGGGTGGAATTCCGCATCAAAATCTTGTTTTTGTCGTGGTTGAAACAAGCAAACCACATGAAATGCCTCCTAAGGCACTTTGCATGTTTTAATTCAACCAGTTTCCCAGTTCATTGTGGATTTCCTGCTAACTTTAGTGGCCGGTCTAAGCCGACATCAGAGATAATTTTCTACCATAAAACGTGATGAGTTATCTGTCACCTAACTGCATAGCTCTTGACGGTGAATGGGTCCTCTTGTAATAAGGTGCTGGTTAGCTGGGACTCACCTTTGGGAAAGGAATATAAACGCTGGTGGTTAAACTCACATCAACATTTCTATTTCTCTCGATTTACAGAAAATGGCTCCCTTCCCAGAATTCCCGAACCATATCCCAGAAGCTCTGGAAGATGTTTCCAAGCAGCCTACATTTTCTCCTAATATGAATGAGGAGCTACCACCTGGCAAGTATTATAGAGTGAGCTGTGATAAAGTGCCTCTATGCATGGCACGTACTTATTGTATGTTTGTCTCTGCTCGCAGACTATAGTACACCCGGCACAGACTCACTGCCGCCATCTTACTCCACCGTGTCACTCTGCAAAGACCTACCTGAGGAAAAGGAGTTTGACCCATGGGACATGCCAGAACTGAAGAGTACAGGACCAAAGTGGTCAGGTGGGTGTAATTATTTTTTTCTTGCTTAGGAAATGCCTGTAATCCAGACTTGGACATATATTCATATATTATATATTACTACTTATAGCCTGAAAGCTATTTTTTGTTTTTCAGAAATGAACACAAAACAACGTGTCATATCTGTGCTGAAGTCAATAACAAAGTTTGTCCTCTTGGTGGTGCTGTTGTACTTCTTTGTGTGTTCCTTGGATGTGTTAAGCTCTGCCTTCCAGTTAGTAGGTGGTAAGTGTATGCTATAACCATTGGCTTCTTATTATAATACTCAATGTGCAATAAGTGTGTAAATACTGTTCATATAAACTGAGCACTGATGTCATCAATTATGACTGCTTAATTCTGGTGTCATCATTTTAGTATTCAATTGGAGCCATTATGTAATATAAGAAGTTAGATATGGCTTTTTAAAGGTGATTTAGGTGTCGGCAGTCACCATGTAGTGCCCTTAATGAAAATAATTGGCTTGAACGTCATGTCTTTATAGTGTCAGAGAAGCTCTTGCAGAGTTCTAATAGCCCATAATTTACACAGGGTGTTATTTTTTTTCATATACTTCTTTAAAATTTCAACATATTTCACTATAGAATACGGTTAAACAATAGTGGTAAAACCCCTCGATGTACATTGTGAGGATAAGAATTTGTAGTATAGTTCCTAGTGGAGAGGTGATGCTTAACAGTTTGATTAATGCAGATATCAATGCTTCTCTGATTGTAATCATACTTGCCTACTCTCCCGGAATTTCCAGGAGGTTCCCAAATTTCAGGGAGTCCTCCCGGATTCCCGGAAGAGTAGGCATCCTCCCGGGTGTTTGTGGAGGCAGGGCTTAATGATGCGACTCATGTCATCTAGCCCCACCCTGCGCTATGAAATGACGTGCCATGCCCCCTCTTGCACTCGCCACATGACCTCTCCTCCGGGATTATAATGATAACACTATAATTTACACTACAGTATCATTATATTAAATTAATTCATTTATAATAAATAATACTGTAGAAAACAACCACAGCATAAGCCAATGGCATGTTATGGTAGGAAAGTAATAGAAATTAAGGTGGAATTTGCTTTGCTTTTAAACTAATTTTAACTCTCCTATAGGAAAAGCCGCAGGAGATATTTTCAAGAATCACTCTGTGCTGTCTAATCCCGTTGCTGGGCTCGTGATCGGGGTCCTGGTGACTGTGCTTGTACAGAGCTCAAGTACATCATCTTCTATTGTGGTCAGCATGGTGTCATCTGGACGTGAGTATTCCTTGTACAATATCCAGCTAACTATCTGCTATAGTTTGAGAAACTGGGGTGATGTGTATGCCAGCTCTGTATACCATACTTATAATGTGCGCTAAAGACAGTTTAAAATTTGTCCAGTGGTTTTTATGTTACATCAATTAATAAATAATAATAATAATAATTTGCGATCTTGAGATGGGCAATCTGTATAGTTGTGTACGGTGAACCGTGTACATCTTTAATGTAATCTATATAGAAGCTTATGTTGTCTATCAGTTATTTTGTAAAGTTATTTGGTTTGGATGTTCTCTGTATGTGAACAATAATGTTACATAGCACAATAACAAGGCATCAAAGTTCAAGTTCCTGATTTGTTCTGGAGATGACAGCATAATATTAATGTTGTGCTTGTGATTGTTTTCGTGTTTTGACAGTTCTCACAGTCAGTACGGCCATTCCCATAATCATGGGAGCCAACATTGGCACATCGGTCACTAACACCATTGTGGCTCTGATGCAGTCTGGAGACCGGAATGAATTCAGAAGGTGCAGTATTTGCTCTTATGTCCTCTGCTAAGAAGATGGCAAACTTATGGAGCGTGCACAGTACTTTGCTGTTACTGGTGTAATTTAGTCCTGTACATTTTAATTAAAATGTAGGGATACAGACATGGAAAATAAAGGGCTCTGTCATTTAGCTGTGTTTTCATACTAAAAACTATAAAACTGTCATAAGAATAATGTTACATTGCTGACAGCTTTAGTTTTTTCTCCTTTTTTGTTAAAGCTCATTAACATAATGGATTTTAAATTTAGAGATGTCGGACTTTTTTTGAAGTCTGGTGTGGTTGAGTGTAAATTTTGTTCTCAATTATACATGAATGAATTATTAGTCTTAACGACCTGTGGTTCTCACGACTAATAAGCACGTGCACCTTCCAGGGCGTTTGCAGGAGCCACAGTCCATGATTTCTTCAACTGGCTCTCTGTGCTCATTCTGCTGCCCATTGAAATAGCATCAGGATATCTGTTCCACCTCACCAGCGCTATCGTCTCGTCTTTCAATATAAAGTCGGGGGAGGACGCCCCAGACATGCTAAAAGTTATCACAGAGCCTCTTACCAAAGGAATTATTCAGGTGTGTACACAAATGTAGGATTTGTCCTCATACTCAAACTTCCAATCCACTATTCAAAATAAAAAAAACAAAAAACATCTGAAATTAAATGACGTTTGTGTGTTGCAGCTCGATAAAAAGGTCATACAGGAGATCGCAAACGGAAATCCAGCAGCTCAAAACAAGAGTCTGATCAAGACGGACTGTGGGTATAAGGTAAGTCATCATTGGGGGTTTCATCATTATGGAACAGAGGTTGATACCATCGTAGCTGAAACATTGATGACGTTTGCAAATATAAATATCAAAACTGATTGAGTACCTTTAATAGTTAACTTCCGTGGAAATCATTGCAAACTCTCAAGGGTCTAAAGCAACTTAATCTAGATTACTGAAATGCTGACTACATCTGTACTGTGTTGTTCTAAAGACTTCTATCAGAGATTGGAGTGTTTTTGCAAAGAAAATAGCAAATGTAATTTAAAGATGAGAGATCTTTATAGCCTTATAGCATGCAATGTATTTTATTATAGGTATCACCTTTACATAACTTTTGTTATTATTATTGGCAAACATACACTATTCCTAGCCAAACCAAGGGGGGGGTTCTAGTGCCTGGAACCCCCCCCCCCCCCTCCAAGCCTGGGGCACTGTATAATAGAGGTGGCTGGACCAGTGTCGGACTGGGGCATGAAGGGCCCACCGGGGAACTGCAATGCTAGGGGCCCACCAGAGGGGGTGTGGCCAGTCATCATAGAGGCGAGACTAGACGCTAGAGGGGGAGTGGTCAGCCCACGAAGGACAGCTAGCACCATAGTGTAGTATATAAAGAATGCAGTGTGTGTATAAAGAGTACACAGTCTGACCTGCCCCTTAGATTGGACAGAACAGTCACCATAAATCGGGATTGTCCCACTAGACCAGGCTTGGCTAACCTGTGGCACTCCAGGTGTTGTGAAACTACAAGCCCCAGCATGCTTTGCCAATATATAGCAGCTTATTGCTGGAAGGGTGTGCTGAGACTTGTAGTTTCACAACACCTGGAGTGCCACAGGTTAGCCAAGCCTGCACTAGACTCAGAATTTTTGACAGACTGTCCTACCTGTTGTTGTCACTTTTACCACCTGCAGCTGCTGGTTTCTTTAGTTGCTGCTTGTCTGGATCTTGGAATGTTGAGGGCCCTATTTGGAAAAAATAATGGGTACATTTAGAAGATTCCAACCAGCCCTGGCATTAAATCAATAGGACCAACAATTAATACTTAGGCCTTCCTCCAGCCCCAACATTAAAGTTATAGTATTCCCATTTAATAAACCTATTTCCCTCCCCCCAGACAGCCCCTGCAATAAATCGCATTTATGTATAATACGTATAATAAATATACCTATTTCCCGCAACCGTCACTGCCATTAAATAATTCATATTCACATTTAATTAAAAGCCCCCAAACCACCCCATCTTAAATTAAATTGCCCCACCTTCACCCTACAAAGAAAATAGCACCCATTATTTAGCTACCACCTACCACACACACTTTACATTGCCACAAGCCCGCTGTGCCATCACACACACATTACTGTGCCCCTTAATCACCATGCTGGGCCTCCTTATGATCAGACTGCGCCCTCCATGCTGTTTTTGCCCCCCCTTCATCACCCTGTGTCATGCTGCTTTTGTTTCCCCCTTCTCCTGGCCCCCCTTAACTCTGCCATCATGCTCCCCCTTCACTCTGCCTTCATGCTCCCCCTCCACTCTGCCTTCATGCTCCCCCTCCACTCTGCCTTCATGCTCCCCCTCCACTCTGCCTTCATGCTCCCCCTCCACTCTGCCTTCATGCTCCCCCTCCACTCTGCCTTCATGCTCCCCCTCCACTCTGCCATCATGCTCCCCCTCCACTCTGCCATCATGCTCCCCCTCCACTCTGCCATCATGCTCCCCCTCCACTCTGCCATCATGCTCCCCCTTCACTCTGCCATCATGCTCCCCCTTCATGCTCCCCCTTCACGCTCCCCCTCCACTCTGCCATCATGCTCCCCCTTCACTCTGCCTTCATGCTCTCCCATCATGCTCCCCCTTCATGCTCTGCCATCATGCTCCCCCTCCACTCTGCCATCATGCTCCCCCTTCACTCTGCCATCATGCTCTCACATCATGCTCCCCCTTCATGCTCTGCCATCATGCTCCCCCTCCACTCTGCCTTCATGCTCTGCCTTCATGCTCCCCCTCCACTCTGCCATCATACTCTGCCTTCATGCTCCCCCTTCATGCTCCCCCTTCATGCTCCCCCTTCATGCTACCCCTCCACTCTGTCTTCATGCTCTGCCTTCATGCTCCCCCTTCATTCTGCCTTCATACTCTGCCATCATGCTCCCCCTCCACTCTGCCTTCATGCTCCCCCTTCATGCTCTGCCTTCATGCTCCCCCTTCATGCTCTGCCATCATGCTCCCCCTTCATGCTCCCCCTTCACGCTCCCCCTCCACTCTGCCATCATGCTCCCCCTTCACTCTGCCTTCATGCTCTCCCATCATGCTCCCCCTTCATGCTCTGCCATCATGCTCCCCCTCCACTCTGCCATCATGCTCCCCCTTCACTCTGCCATCATGCTCTCACATCATGCTCCCCCTTCATGCTCTGCCATCATGCTCCCCCTCCACTCTGCCTTCATGCTCTGCCTTCATGCTCCCCCTCCACTCTGCCATCATACTCTGCCTTCATGCTCCCCCTTCATGCTCCCCCTTCATGCTCCCCCTTCATGCTACCCCTCCACTCTGTCTTCATGCTCTGCCTTCATGCTCCCCCTTCATTCTGCCTTCATACTCTGCCATCATGCTCCCCCTCCACTCTGCCTTCATGCTCCCCCTTCATGCTCTGCCTTCATGCTCCCCCTTCATGCTCTGCCATCATGCTCCCCCTTCATGCTCTGCCATCATGCTCCCCCTTCATGCTCCCCCTTCATGCTCTGCCATCATGCTCCCCCTTCATGTTCTGCCATCATGCTCCCCCTTCATGCTCTCCCTTCACGCTCTCCCTTCACGCTCTGCCTTCACGCTCTGCCTTCATGCTCTCTTCTTTCTTCCATTCCCTCACTTACCTTTTCTATCTGATTCTTTATTCTCTTCTGTCTTCTGTCTTCTGTCTGCGGCGCTCCTCACTGAATGTCGGGCGTGATGACGTCACGCCCGGCATTCAGTGCGCACGGAGCCAGCGCCGCAGACACGCAAGTTTTTTTTTGTTTTTTTTTTCTTCAGTTACTCGCTCCCCCACCAACGAAGGGGGAGCGATCAGGGTTGGGGCCTACCGGGGGATAGACCGGTCCCCCGGCGGGCCAGTCCGACACTGGGCTGGACCCTGCCCCCGCTTCACACGGCTCTGCTTGAAAAGGGAGAGCTGCGTGCACCTAACAGTAGTGCACTCAGCATTGCCCATGTATATAATGGGGATAGGAGGAGTTGGAGAGCAGCCAAGCACTGTCTAATATTATAGCCACGCCCCCATGCATGCTGATCACGCCCACTGACGGCGTGATGTGGAAATCTACAAATCCTGCGTTTGCCCCTGCTATCTTCTCATCAGAGTTATCCAGTACACATAGGGCTTCATTTTTCACTCGTGCACCACACTTTGATTTTTTACCAGTGCGCCACAATGGTCCGACCAGTGCAAATCAAGGTCTAGGTCTCCTGTGCGCCTTGCGGAGAAACGGAAAGTCTATAGGAGGTGCATACCATATGTCGCATCACAGTCCAACCTCCTACCCCGTTCATAGCACCAAGTGGAATAAAGTTGTCAAATTGTCTCCTTAAATATTGTTTAGTCTTAAATATATCGTGAGAGTGAGGAAAAATTGGAACCTTATTACATGTGTAATTTTTGTGCGTGTGTGAAGCTTTTTATTATGCTGTTCAGAGTGCTCTAGTAAAGTACTTCTCTGCTGGTCTATGCTTTCAATGGGACCCATTCAGTGGGGTAGTGGACTTTCTACCTACAATAAAATATCACCCGTGTACAGTGTAATGAAAAAGTATAACAAGTAATCAATTAATAAATAGGCACCGTACCCCAAATCCTCAACCAGTCCCAGTTCTAGACAGTTTATGCTGGTTTCCAATATATACGAGGAAGATCACAAATATAGAGCGCCCCGGACTATGTAAATGTTTGCCCTTCCACCAATCCAGCCATTTTAAAAACCTGTTTGGTCTGGTTGAAATCTAAATATATTTGCCTAAACCAAGGCACACGACAGGTAGAGTTATCAAACGTACTATAAAGCAAAGTGGAGGTGTTATGCACAGCAACCAATCACATTCGAGCTATCACATTTCAAGAATGTACTAGATAAATGATGGCTAGAATCTGATTGGTTGCTCTGGGGACACCTCCACTTTTCCTTTTTAGATAGTTCGATAAATTATCCTAGTGAGTCCAAAGATAATATGTGCTGAGAAGCAGCCACTTTGCTCTTCTAAATTACCTCCATAGAGTCACAGTACAAATGTAACCAGTATTTAAGAAGTCATAAAAAGCACTCTGTATACACATGTATTTCTGTTTTACAGGACTGGATAAATGATACTGTACCAGGGCCAGAGAATTGTACTATTAACAAAATCTGCTGGACAGATGAAAATAATGTGACCTGGACAGAGGTCTATCAGTCAGTGAAAGTTAGCTGTAAGTACTTATCATATATCAATCTTTGATGTCATATATTGTGACATCGTTATCTGGAACCACATCAAACCAATGTTTCTTGTAAGATGATCCTTGTGTGAATTATAGTGTTTAGAACTTAATCTTATAATATCTCTACCCTGAAGTGCTGCAATGAGAATCTGCCATTCAGTACAAGCGGAACAATTTGTATTGTTCTAAGCATTAATTGCACTGTCATTTCCGGATCACAAGGTTTATGAAGTTCTGTTTACTCCAAATTGAAACAATTAAGATATAAAACATTCACTTTTGTGGAAATGAGAAATGCATTACTCTTTTTATTTTTTTTACTTTATTTCCCAGGCTCACACTTATTTGCCAACACTAATCTCCCAGATCTGGCAGTGGGACTTATCCTCTTGGCACTGTCGCTCTTTGTGTTGTGCGCATGTTTGATTCTGATTGTGAAGCTTCTGAACTCCATGCTGAAAGGACAAGTGTCTGTCGTCATCAAGAAGATCATCAACACCGGTACTTATTACTAGTGGTTTTAGGTCAGACTGTAGGTGGACGCCATCTGGTCTCCCAACTTGTGCATCCATTCCAGTGCCGGGGTCTCCATCACTGTCATTTCCTGCCCTTACTAGATAGATGTGTATGGAAATATAAAAAAATCAATTAATTAGAATTTTTAAATACGGGTAGAATACTTTTATTTCTTTTATACGGATGAGAGGATTTGGAGGTTGAGGCTATGTAGTTTTTGTTGATGAGGAAGAAGAGGATGGCTCTTTGGGGTGAAAAGGTTAAAACAGGGCTTTATGGATTTAGTATGATCATCATCATCACCATTTATTTATATAGCGCCACTGATTCCACAGCGCTGTACAGAGAACTCACTCACATCAGTCCCTGCCCTCTTAATTCCCTAACATACACACACAAAGAGAGAGAGAGACTAGGGTCAACTTTGCTAGCAGCCAATTAACCTACTAGTATGTTTTTGGAGTATGAGGTGTATATACTCTGCAATCTCTTGTTTATCTTAATTTAGACTTGTATTCTCTGGCCCCATAATTTTGACATATGTGATTTGTTGTCCTCATACAGACTTTCCCTTCCCATTCTCATGGTTGACCGGATACTTGGCAATGCTGGTTGGTGCTGGGATGACATTTATCGTGCAGAGCAGTTCCGTATTCACATCTGCCATCACTCCACTCATCGGTAGGATTGATGAAAGTCTTGCAGAAATCCTTAGCTCATTTCTGTAATCTATTATAATATCTCGGCTCTTGTGTCCTTCCAGGCATCGGAGTGATCAGCATAGAGCGAGCTTATCCGCTAACACTTGGGTCTAACATTGGAACAACAACAACTGCTCTGTTGGCTGCTTTAGCCAGTCCTGGGGAGACCTTGCAAAACTCAGTGCAGGTACGTGTGATAAACCCTGTGCGTTTTTTTGTTTTGCATTGAATACGTAAAATACCTTCTCTTAAATACATCGTTTGTAGCTTGTGACTTAGAAAAACAAAATTAACTTATATATTCCACTGAGAATATTATTTTGCTGTAAAAATTGGGTTTCTGGGTTGGGGTTGTAAGATGCAATTTTTGTTTGTGTGTTATGGAGAGGCTAAGCGTTAACAAGCCTGATGCACAGTTTGCTATATGAAATTATTATTTTCCTTTTAAATGTAGTCTTTCCATCTATTAAAGAAAGGTAGAAAATAGTGCCCAAAATTTTCTATTTTTTCAGTTGTCCTAAATGAAGTGTAACTTACAAATGTCCATAACACCTCTCATTACTTCAGTCTATATATTTCTTCACATGCTGGACAGAGCATTCAATCGTGCACTCAAACAATAAAGAACTATCTGTAAGTTGATATTCTGGGGCAGCACAACCCATCTTGTTCTCTAAAAACCCCAGTGGGTAAAGCATTGACTCAAAGACCAGCCATGTTAATAATATTAATAATAATAACAAATATTTATATAGTGCCTTTTCCCCAAGGGACCGCAAAGCACATTTTTGCAGAAGGTGAGGCAGCCATCTTGGCCGCGCTCAGTTGTGTTCTGTGGAATCTTTAACATCAGTCCCTGTTGCATTGGAGCTTACAGTCTAAATTCCCTACCACACATACACACATATACACACTCACAGACACTCTAGTGTCCATTTAAGTCAGCAGCCATTAACCTACCAGTATGTTTTGGAACTTTTTGTGAGGAAACCGGATTGCCCGATGGAAACCCACACAGAACATACAGTGCACAGAGATAGGGCCTTTGTGGGAATCGAACCCAAGACCCCAGTGCTGTGAGGCAGCAATGCTAACCACTGTGCCCTTTTGCCAAAGTCCCCAAAAGTCTTTTATACTTTTTTAGTGGCTTGGTTGGATATTGAACTGTAGGTTGTATAGCTTATAAATGTTCCCATTGTTTGTCTGTCTTTCAGTTATAATATCATGTTATTATATTTCTTTGCAGATTGCGTTATGCCACTTTTTCTTCAATATTTCTGGGATAATTATTTGGTATCCCATCCCCTACATGAGATTGCCTATACGACTGGCTAAAGGCCTGGGAGACAAGACAGCCAAATACCGCTGGTTCGCTGTTGTTTACTTGATCCTGTGCTTCTTCTTGCTGCCCCTGTTGGTGTTTGGTTTGTCAGTCGCCGGATGGCAGGTGCTGGTGGGCGTTGCCGTCCCTATTGTGTTTGTCATAGTTGTTGCTATTGTCATCAATATATTGCAATCAAAATACCCCAGGGTGCTGCCAGATTTTCTGAAGACCTGGAACTTCCTTCCCAAGTGGATGCATTCTCTCAAGCCCTGGGACTCCTGGATGTCCGTCGCCTCTCTGTTTTGTGGCCGCTACTGTTGCTGCTGCTGCAAGAAGTGTAAGTGCTGTAAATGTTGTCAAAATAAAGAGGATGAAGAACTATCTATCGACAAACCCCAGGCACTGGAATGTCACACAAACGTTGTCGATCTGACTGATGAATCCCCGGCTAGTGACAATAAAGGTCAAGTGAAGACTCTGGACCTCACTGCCTTGTAGGATAAAGACTATGGACCTCACTGCCTTGTAGGATAAAAACTATGGACCTCACTGCCTTGTAGGATGAGTGTAAGGAGGTTCTTTCTTTCATTCATAACAAATATTCAAGATGGACCTATCTTTTTATATTTATGGAATGTATGATAAAAAAGATTATTTATCTTGTAATGCAAGTTGGTGGGTGCATCAGGAAATGATCAAACTATAACCTGTTTTTGTGTTAATAGGTATGTCTTTGGCCATGAATTTGTATTAAATGGCGATGACGCAACTAGATTTTAATGTGAATAGAGGTGATGAGTGGGACATCTTAAAACCAAAGAGCAATTGTTTTCTACATACTCTGGCACAGTGATTATGAAGACTAAAACAATTACCATGTGAATGCAACTCATAATTCTTTCGTGCCTCAGTGCTGTCACTGGTCCCTACTGAAGTGATAGGCGGCATCCTCAAGAATGTTGGCTCAGTCTACAAATTTCCGGCCTCCTTTTTGTGCAGGTGATTGGTGAACATTAAGAGGCCTAGTCTGTCTGTCTGTATTGCCTTATGTGAGGTGTAAGTATTATAAGGAGGGCATCATATCTTCAGAGCCACCTATTGTAGCACTAATAATACTAATACTACTATTACTTGAAGCAAACAATCTATTTTGTAACGAGTTTGTTTATTCTTATTACAAATCAGCAATGATTGAAGCTGGTATTATTGTAAATAGGATAATTCTAGCAAGGTAGAGAGGTAGGTGATTAGAGAGCAGAGAATGGGGAATATGTACTAAGGGCATATCTGTAGTAGCCCACAACAACCAATCAGACGGTTTCTTTCAATTGCTAACCAGCGCTAGATTTATATCTAGCATCAAGATATTATGCAGAGATTTACACAGAATGTTTTAATCATTAACATTGGTCCCAGCGGAACTTAAGGTTTAAATGATCTTAAGCACACACTAGGGTTAACTTCATACAAAGCCACTTAATCTACCACTGTATTTTGTGGACAGTGAGGGGAAAGCGGAGCACCCGGAGGGAACCACGTGAACACAGGGAGAACTACATTTCCAATTACAGATCGATAAAAGCCAATTGCTGATTGGTTGCTATGGGTCACTGTGCATTTGCATTGGATAGGAAACTAGAAGATAAGACATTTGGAAGAGCAGAATTGGTTTCAAATGTAACCCCGCCAGCCTACTGCAGACTGTACTCTGTACTGTGTACATATTATTACAGCTCTGTAAATGTTATTCAGCCTGTGTATATAGTTGATGCAAATTTTATATTTGGTATTGAGTTTGGAACGCTTTGGATGAACTTTTATATATATATATATCTATGATATATTTTGATATATGTTTAACTGTACCTTGCAAACCTCAACAGTGTTGAGCACCTACTTAATCTCTTAATTTACAAATGCATGGCCCACAGAAAAAGGCAGGACCCTGAAATGAGAACCTATATAAGTTAGGCATACAACTGTCCAAGCTAATGGCATTACCAGAAAAAATTGTTAATGGAAGCAGTGGGACCATTTGCAGTAGTCGAGTACCAGGTGGTCAGATAGTGAGATAGTTCAGATATACGGTGCCAGGATCGGTGACTGTCAGCTTTCCCTGCTGTCACTCACAGTCAATAAGACAAGGGACAGTGAGCAATTAACAATACCTGATTTAAAACATGATTCATTGTAACAAAAGTGTGACACTTCTGATCACTTTGCATTAGATCTCTCAGAAGTGCAGTCTTCTCTGTTTATTAATATCTGGGGGAGCGTTGATTCCTTTTTGTTGAATGATGGCGTTATGTTCATTAAATATAGCAACTAATTTCATATATGCAATTATATCTGTTAACAGCATGTGTTCCGGGTAACAACTTTGATATGGTAATGCCTTTGGAGTTAGATAGGTGCGCCTATATTATACCGTTATGTTTAACTGTGCTTCGTCTAGCCTTGGCTATACATGTACAGTGAGAAAGACTCTAAAAATGTGAAATAATTCTGATATGTTGCAATATATAATAAATATTGTGATTCAGAAATAATTATACAAGTTGTTTCCATTTACTCGTGTTCTTGCATGTGTGTTTGTGTGTTTATGCTATAAATAAAATTGCTGCACCCTGCACAAGTTAGATGTTTGATCTGACTGATGGCCGGCTGCGGTGAAAGTGTAAGACTATGGTAATACAGCAAAAGCAGGGTCCAGGTAGACTGAGACTTCCCGCACATAAGCATTGCTGCCGGTGTTCTCTAAGATGTGATGTGTTAGTTACACTTCTTTAACTTAGCTATGTATAGTTGTTTTTTTTACATTTTTAAAATTGGTTTTCATTTATTTATTAGGCTTTCGATCACTGTAGGAAATAGATGACAGACAGTGACCAGACCAGAACATGCTCTATCATTTGTTTGGTATAACATCACATTACAATTGGCCATTACATTCTTGTGCTCAAAGTTATAGGGAATACAAGACAATACCGGGTTGTATTATATTTTAGGAAATGTAAGGTGGTAAAGTGAAGGATTATGGTCCAGCCTATTGGACCAGTCCTACTGCTGGGCAATGCTCATGGTGGCTAGTGGACAGTAATGTCGATGTGCTTGGCGCTGAATACCTATGGAACTGCAAGAACCTCATTTCCCCATATCCGCATTACATCCAAATAGAGTCATTTAGCTTAAAACCATAGTGACACTCAAATAGTCACTTAAATAAAATACCACCAACTACTAAAAATGTTTTTTCCTGGCAGTATTTAACATCCGTGTGTCTAGTTCTGCATGTCTATGACCCACTTGCAAGCATGATGTTATGTATTGCGATGCCTGATCTGCTGACCTTGCCTTTCTGTTGACCTAGGCATTTGCCCATGGCCTCTCCATATATTTATGACTGTAATTTTGTGCTACCTTTGTTATGAGCAGTGCTGATCAGCATTTGCACCAATTTTCTCTGCAAGGTTATACGTTAGAAATATCTTTGTAGGGTCAGTGATGGCTTCAAACGAGCAACACTATCTTACATGTGTCTGACGGCACCAAAGAGCATCATAACAGCTAAAGATGATTTTTAGGGAAGCAAGTCAGCAGCGCCACAACAGTAAATGTTTTAGATATATCAGAAGGACAGGTTTATTAATTAGTGACTGACTTGTGTAAAAAGACCACACCTGCCCAAGAAGACCGGCACTGCAGGTTACAGTGCCAGATAACCTGTTTCTGCTCCAATGTTCTAAATAAAATGCTTTGCTATTCTGCCTAAAGTTAATCTCAGTTTAAAAGACACACGGCAAAACTATGAAATGATTTCTGGTTATGAAGGTGTAAACCACCCTGGTCATAAATTGGTCATGGGCATTCGTATGCCTATTTATAAACCAAGATGGCCACTGGGTATCATGTTTAGAGGTTAAGCTTAGAGAACATTGTGCACCACTGTCCATAGGATGTTCTACTTAATCATATCTACTCCTGCAAAAGAAGTAGGCAATACGTGTTGTGGTGCTTTAGGATATGTACAGTGACTGTCCCATGGGAATTCTAACCTGTGATCTAGTTTTGCAGTAGTGTTTGCTTACCTGTGGAGTCACAGAGTCTGATACAATTGATCGGTTTCCTACTTACTTGTATTGACCTATCTTCTTACTGAACAATGCCTCTCACCTGTCTCTAGAAATGTATACTGACCGCCTACTCTGAAAACTTTCTGTAAACACCAGGATGACATAGTGGTCCCTTTTATTTGGTCAAATAGTTCTGATATTAAGGGAAGAGGGTATATATTCTTAACAGTGATATTATTTAGATCCCAATAACCATAGCCATGTTGGGACATTACTGTCATTCTTGTACACAAAAAAGAATCCTGAACTAGTGGATGGTCTGATAAACACTTTAATACTCTTAAGGCTCTGGTTTCTGAATCTGAAAGGGCATAAACCTCCCCTTTGGGGGCATGGCTCCAGGAATTAAACTATAGGTAAATCGTACAAACCCATGGTGTGGTAATGTCTTTTAATGTCTTTCGTGGAAAAAAAAAACCCTCTGAAAATATCTGATATTGTATAGATAACACTTTTAAACACATGGAGAAAATATGAGCTGCAAAAACAACGCACTGTTTATGACAATTGACTCTTTGTTTATTAATGCTCACATCAACAAATGGCTTACGATTATATATTCACAGGAAAAGTGGGTGAATAAATTTAATAAAAGTATATATTTTTTGCAATAAATACCCCCTTCAACAAGGGTCACATCAAGGGTTCTAAAAGATACTGGTCACTTCTCTCTCTACTCCTTGATATCTGTGTTGTTTTTGATACAGTCAACCACCCACTTCTCCTCAACACCCTTCACTCCCTGGGTCGTCGCACCACTCTTCTCTCCTAGATCACCTCTAACCTCTCTGATCGCTCTTACAGTGTTTCTACTACTGAAGCATGCAGGACTCCACATGATCCGTTGCAGTCCCTTAAAGCTCTGTTCTCAGCTCTCTGCTTTATTCTCTTTATATCTCTTCTGTCGGTGAACTAATGTGTTCATCGGCTTCCACTATCATCTCTATGCAGATGACACACAAATTTAGCTTTCCGCCCCTAACTTCTCTCCTTCACTTTTAACCTGTGTCCAACAGCCTCTCTGCCATCAACACCTGGATGTACTAACACTAACTAAAGCACAATATGCCCGAAGTGGAGCTCAACATTTTCCATGCTCCTAGTGTTACTACCCCTCCTCTAGTCTCTCTCAAACTTGACAAAATCACACTCTCCTCTGTTCCTCAAGCCTGCTGCTTTGGTGTAATCCTTGACTCTGCCCTCAGCTTCATTCCACACATCCACTCGCTTGCTCAGGCTTATCACACTGACTTCAATGTCATCATGAGATACATTCCTGCTGACCCTCTTCAATCTGCCTATGACCTATACCTCTTCACCTCTGTGATAACCACCTCTTTCTACTGCCTCCATGACTTTACCTGTGTTGCTCCAATATTGTAACTTCTACTTCTTCTGATCAAACTCTCCCCCAACCTTCAAGCATTCTCTCAAAACCAACCTCTTCATTATAGCCTGTCCTACCCCACTTGATACTATTCCTTTTGCATGTTCTTCCCACATCCACTTTGTATCTCTCTAACCCCTATTGTCCCGTCTTGGCTTTTCAAGGGCAGGGCCCCTTATACCCTGTCACATGTCTGAACCTCTTCATCGACCTCAAATGTACTTGTTCTGTTTTTATGTGTCATTTGTATGATTTGTAAATCTGACTGTCCGGAGCTGAATTGTGCGGAGCCATACAAATAAATAATGATGATGATGATACCATGATGATATGTTATTATTGTTGACTTACCATATAAATGTTGATCATGTAACTGTCGAACATATGTATCACACCCAGTGCAATCAACCCAGTAAGACCAGCACCTTATGTTTCCATCCCTGTGATGAATATTCATGTGACCCAGCACTAGGGTCTCCAGACTGCTAGGAGGTATACACTCCAGAGGCTTAAACTTACAACTGCAACCTGACTATTGCTATCTAAAGCTGGGTACACACTACAGGGTTTTTGTACAATAATAGGCTCAACCAGCCGGCTTGTTCGAAAGTCGGGTTAGTGTGTGTAGTGACACGATGGTCAAAAGTCTGCCCAAATAGACGATTATCGCCTCATTTGGTTGGTCGTACCGTTCAATTTTTTCCGATCCATCACCTAACGATCATGTAGTGTGTATGTACTCATGCTGACAATCTCCATAGAGCTTACAGAGTCTGGCTCTTTTCAGCCGATGTTAGCACTGAATGTCAGAGTGAATAAATGTAGTGAGTGCTGTTGAAGGAATAATTCATTTGTTTGTTCCAAGACAGAATATTTCGTTTTAGAGTCACAGAAGCTAACGAAATTCGTTAGGATATGTGTATAGTTATAACAAGGTGGTTTTAATCAGTGTGACAATGTGACAGTAGTGAATGAATGAATATTGTGCTGTCATTCTCCGGACCAGAGGACCAGATGAAGAGCACAGATCTGAAGGTAAATCGTGTCAGTGTGTATGCATGAATCGTCAGACTGATTGGACCCTCAGTCGTAGGTACAATCGTTTGAGATAGCACGTCGGTCTGAACAATTCTTCAGTGTGTACCCAGCTTAAGCTTTAGAGGTTATTTCCAATCGTTACACAGAGCCCCAGAGAGCAGTGGCATTGTTTCTCATGTAGAGTTAATCTCAAGGCCTTGATATGCATTGACTCATTCTGATGAGTGTACGGAACAGACATGAAGATTGCAGGAGAAACAGGAATTTGCACAGATGAGTATAACAATCCAGACTCCTCTCTGATTTCCCTTAATCTTCAGTCATTTTTAGTAGGACGATTCTCCAAAGAGTCAAGAGAAGGACAATGGACCAAATTGTGCTAGATTTGTGAGTAAGCTCACTCCCACTAGTGCGGAGTTTGCTCAGGAATGGCAGCAGGCAGGTGTGAGTGTATCTGCATGCACAGTGAGGCAAAAACTTTTGGAGGATGGCCTGGTGTCAAGAAAGCCAACAAAGAAGTCACTTCTCTCCAGGAAAAACATTAGGGACAGACTGATATTCTGCAAAAGGTACAGCTGAGGACTGGGGTAAAGTCATTTTTTTCTGATGAATTCACTTTCAAATTTTTTGGGGCATTGGAAATATGCTTGTCCGGAGAAGGAAAGGTGAGCGCTACCATCAGTCCTGTGTCATGCCAACAGTAAAGCATCCTGAGACCATACATGTGTGGGATTGCTTCCCAACCAAGGGAGTGGGCTCCCTCACACACAGCCATGAATAAAGAATGGTACCAAAACATCCTCCAAGAGCAACTTCTCCCAACCATCCAAGAACAGTTTGGTGACTAACAATGCCTTTTCCAGCATGATGGAGCACCTTGCCATAAGGCAAAAGTGATAATTAAGTGGCTCTGGGATCAAAACATTGAAATTTTGGGTCTATGGCCAGGAAACTAACCAGACCTTAATCTCATTGAGAACTTGTGGTCAATCCTCAAGAGGCAGGTGGACAAACAAAAACCCACAAATTCTGACAAAATCCAAGCATTGATTCATCATCATCATCATCATCATCATCATTTATTTATATAGCGCCACTAATTCTGCAGCGCTGTACAGAGAACTCATTCACATCAGTCCCTGCCCCATTGGAGCTTACAGTCTAAATTCCCTACTATAGACACACACACACACACACAGACATAGACAGACAGACAGACTAGTTTAGGCAAGAATGGGCGGCCATCAGTCTGTGGCGCAGAAGTTGATTGACAACATGCCAGGGTGAATTGCAGAGATCTTAAAAAAGAAGGATCAACACTGCAAATATTGACTCTTTGCATAAACTTAATTTAATCGTCAATAAAAGTCTTTGACACTTATGAAATTTTTGTAATGTTACTTCAGTATACCATAGCAACATCTGACTAAAAGGTCTAAAAACACTGAAGCAGCAAACTCTGTGAAAACCAATATTTGTGTCAATCTTAAAACTTTTGGCCATGACTGTAAATTAATGGATATGTTTGTTTTGATATGAACACTTTTTTCTTTCTCTTTCTTAAGTTACCCTTTTATTTTACACCTTTTGGCTGAGGCCAAGTTGGCAGCAAAATGGGTAAAATTGACTTTTAAAAAAGGCTGGATGTAAAAATTGCATATTTCCATATTTACACCCATATGTTGAGACATGTACATGTTAAGAGGTAGCATGCGCACCCGGTTTATGCCAGGCACATCTCACAGACACATACCCCCCATTTGCATCCATGCGCAACAAATGCATCTACTATAAGAGTTAATTTAACCCCTGTAATCAGAAACAAATCCTTTTCTCATGTAAAACAAGCAAATCATTTTTTGCTTACACATAATAATATAAGAATAATAAATGTCCGGCTGATGAAGAAAGAACCAATCAGATTCAGCGTGCAATTGCAAGTAGCCAATTATAAGCAGTTCAGAGACTGTCATCATCATTATCCGCTATTTACACCCCTGACCACCCGCAAACAATGTTTCTTTCTCTGTGTATATAGGTCTGCATACATTTACAATTGTATGTACACACTCTTACTGTATTTAGCCTACCTTAGAATGCCCCCGTCCCATCTCTCCAAGCACAGGCTATCATAAGTGGCAGAATGACTTATCTGCATGGATGCATATATACATACATATGCGCAGCACGGTGATGAAGTGGTTAGCACTTCTGCCTCACAGCGCTGGGGTCATGAGTTCAATTCCCGACCATGGCCTTATCTGTGCGGAGTTTGTATGTTCTCCCTGTGTTTGCGTGGTGTTGAAGTCAGCAAATTGGATAAAGTCATTTCAATTAATATCGAGCAAACTTGGTTGTCTTTGTCTGAAAAGATGCGTATTGCACGCTACGGCGTAACACGTGGCAATAGCTGTTTATACGCATTTACACCTTCACACATCCTTGTAAATAGCACACATTAATGATAGTCGCAACACATAGTTATTTATGTCAGAATATAGTAGTGTTTATGTGTAAAATTATAAGTTATATGCATATTAGTAATACATATGGTACAGGTTAAAGGAAATGTGTCATGTGTGGTATCATATTAACCCCCTTTACATCAGCAGCTGTCCGGTGCTTTCGGCGAATAGATCGCACATTGCATACACTAGTTATTGATGTTAGGGAATAAACCCCTGGAGAGATGACACCCACCTTTGGATTCTTTAGTTTGAACTAGCCAATGATATGCAACCCCCTGGACCTTCCTGAAGCCTGGACCAATAGAAGCAAGCCATACCATCTGCATTGTTTTACTGTATTTCTTTTTGCATATAAGCAAAAGCTTTTCATGTAGTGTTCAGTCATCTTGACCACAGACTTCAGACCTGAATGACTGTTCACTGGATCCAGAGCGCCTGCGATAAGTAACGGCTGTACTTATTATTATTTCGCTTGAATTATTCTGCTACTTTTTGAGAATAAATATTTGTGCGTTGGAAACACAAATCGAGATTCGACAATCGTTATTGGATAGCGACAAAACGTGCATAACAGTGGGTTTCCTCCGGGTGGTCCGGTTTCCTACCACACTCCAAAAACATACTAGTAGGTTAATTGGTTGCTATCAAAAATTTGACCCTAGTCTCTCTCTCTCTCTGTCTGTGTGTGTGTATGTTAGGGAATTTAGACTGTAAGCTCCAATGGGGCAGGGACTGATATAAGTGAGTTCTCTGTACAGCGCTGCGGAATCAGTGGCGCTATATAAATAAATGGTGATGATGATCATGATACGCACACTTTCTGGGCTTGAGCAGAGCAATTTCAAGCAAGAAACGCTACACAAACTGGCATACATCCCACTCTGCATCAGCCTTATAGTATAAACATTTTCCCTGCTGGTGAAAAGGGTGTAGCACAAAAAAAACCTATTACAATTCAGTTAAAATACAATAGTGTTATTCTCAAACTTTACATTTTCCGGAGGTCTGTTAACGCTATACTTTTTTTGCCATTAGTACTTTGCTTTAGTCTGTTAGATCAATTTAAGTTATAAAAATAAATAATTTGACTCACCCTATTTGCTCAATCCCAACATAAGGGCGTAAAGCTGGCGCTTAATAATCTGTTGTATGAAAAAAAAAAGTTATTGAAAAGTTTCACCTCCTTTTCAGGAAGTTATTTTAACATTGCTGCATGTTTTGGCTTGATCCTCAATTTATTACAAAAATGTTATTATACATTCGTGAGTAATGATGAATCATTGCATAAAATTTCTCAAGCACTGTTTCCTCCTCTTTAATTCTGTAAACAAATTATAGTTTCACAGTACACACCCTTGGCATTAATATAATATCATCACTCTTAAATTACCAAGCACACTGCTAAAACATGTGTAACTTGTATCAGGGTTTATTCTGGTCCACAAGACCCCTATGAAGAAGCAAATGCAATCTCTCTGTTCCCTAACCCTTACCATGGAGATCTGCCATACCTGTACTTCTCTTCACCCTCAGAGACCCTACTAATCATGAGGGCCTTATGGCTCACATCACTCAGTGACCCTGCTGCTGTTCGTGGTGTCGCTCCCCTCATTTATCAGGAGCCGTACTCCATCTGCTGAGGAACCGCCACCACAACCTGCTGCAGCAATTGGAAGGCCTAGCATTGGCCTATCACACTCACCTGCTCCATCCCAGCACCTGAGCAGACCTGCGGTTTCCATGCAGATCCTCTTGCTTTGTACTCTCTGGACTTTTAAACCAATTGGTCTCTAATCCTGCACCAGACACCTACTGTCGAACCTGCACCACCACCACCGTCGCAATATACACTACCGCTCTCAGTCATCTTACTGCTGTGGTACCATCATGACAACTAACTGTCACTTCTACAGGCCATCTTCAGACTATCTCTATGTTACTAACCAGGCCATCTCCTGACCCTGGAGTCTCCTGTCTCTAGGTAATTTGACTGTTGCCGACACCCTCCACTATCCTCTAGTAGTGGTCTGAGGCCTCTACCACCCTTGCCTTCCACTCACTGCTTCTGGGTCCTTGAGACCAAAAGCCTTTGGACTACTCATCTTCCTTCTCTTTCTCTTACCACTTTCTGTCCATGTGTCCTAGCCTATCTCGCTGATTCTGCTCTCCTTCTACTCTCTCACTACTCCATGGCTACCTCTGTCTCTTCTCCCCCTCCTTCTGCTGTCTCATTCCCCACTACCATTGTTTTTACTGATCTTACCAAATCCACTGTTATACTGCACTGTTATATTTTACTATTAGTCTGCTTTGCCATTGAGTTCCTGGTTTGGAATGTGAGCTGTGGGGAGGTTTTTGTTTTTAAATGATCTACAATTAATTGAAAACAAGCAAATGGTCATTCATTTAAATTTTGACTGGTTAAGGGATAAGGTAAACAAGAAGAGAAGGACATGGGAGAGATAAATGGAGAAATGAGGGAGAGATGGAGGAACACAGGAAAAGGTGAAAGGGAAATGAGAGAATGCATGGACACAGAGGCGATAGCCTTGCATTATTTTAATGACATTTAATGAGACATATCATTGAAGTGTTTTAATAAATAGGTGAACTGTGGACATTAATAGATTTCACTGCTGGGGAAAAAGTAGAATCAGAAGTGCATGAAAGCCACCGTGCTGATTGCAGCAGCTCATTCTGAATATTCCGTCCCAGCTGTTGCTAGGCAGCCATGATGCTGTTTTTCTGGCTTCCGCTGTAGGTCCCAGTAGGTTGTCTAACAGCTGTAATGGTTCTTCAGACTGCTCATGCATTCAGCTGTTTTGCTGCAGCATATCTCTGCAGTGGGGCTCGTCTCTGAACAGCCCTTAGGATTGGCCAACAGTACTTAGCTTCCCTGCTGGTAATAGTGTTCTTGCCCTGCAATTTCAGGAAGCATGCTGTGTTGCTGTATCCAGTACCTTCTGAATAGATGGACAGAATTGAAAATGCATGCATCTAGACATGTACCACAGACTGTCCTAGCTTGTCAGTAAAGAACCAAACAGAGCATCTTCATTCTGATTGGTCACAGTGTGAGGAAGCTGCTCACAGGGGGCTTAGTAGTAATGAAATATATTAATAGAAAAGTAAAGAATGTTCTTTATTCATATAATTGTATGAATTGTATCTAGGCTGTTATGCACAATTATTATAAACAAATAACTCATACTTGCCAACTCTCCCGGAATGTCTTCCTAGTGAAGTGGGCAGAATTAGATCCCAAACGCCGCGATTCCCGATGAATCGCGGCGTTTTGCCCCGCCCCCGCTGTCAAATGTCGCATTTTGCGTCATGCCGTCGCAGGGGGCGGGGCCGAAATGACGCAATTTTGGCCACCCCGCCCCCTCACGCCCCCCTCCACTGGCTGGCTTCCGGAAGGGAGCTGAAGAAAGTAGGTAAGTATGAAATAACTATATTAGCAGCCCTCACTTATGAATAGAGATGGTCACTGACCCCTGTGTTTTGGTTTTGTATTCGGTTTTGGATCTGGATTACCGTCGTGTTTTGGTTTTGGTTTTGCAAAACCGCCATTGCATGTTTTGGTTTTGGTTTTGTTTGGTTTTGTTTTGCTATTTTGTTGTAAAAACAATGTTTTTGGGCCTAAAATACCCCAATTTAGTGCTCCAACTGTTTCATAGATAAGTAATCTAATTGTAGAGGTAATAAATCATCCAAAAAACAACTTAATTCCTGGTAGGTAGGCCTTCATTTATTCTACACACAAAACAGATTGCCTTCCGCTCCATCTATGCATATTGGCAATGCAGCCATCGTCTTTGGATGTATATTACACCCTACACCACTTATAGTTAAATATGTAAAGAAATGGAAAAAGGCAGTTTGCTTTCTGTCTCTATAGGCCCCCCTCCACTTGTTGAAAAAACCCAAAAAATTCAGCCGTTATAGACTGTACAATATTAATTGAAATGGACAAAGCCAGTTTGGTTTCTGGCACTCTAGGCCCCCCTCCACTTGTCGAAAATGCAAAAAAATTCAGCTGTTATTGACTGTACAATATTAAGAGAAATGGACAAAGCCAGTTTGGGGTCACTCTGTCTATGACCCCCTACCCATAAGGAGAAATTGCCCAAACAGCAGTCTTTCAAGACGGTACGTGATATGGAAATGCCACAAGTCCCTTTCCTCTTTGGGGGTAGATTGCACAATACACTTACATAGAAAGTTTTAAAAAGATGTTATCGTCATCATCTTCAGCTTCATCCTCACCCTCATCAGTGTGTACGTCATCATCACAGACTATCAATTCATCGCCGCTTGAATCCGCCATTAGAGAACAGTCAGTGCTTGGATGTTTTGGATGGTGAAGGCCTTCCTCGTGGAAGATGTAGTTCATTTTTATAAACATCATTTTCTCCACATTTTTGGGAAGTAACCTTCTACGGCGATCACTGACTAAGTTCCCTGCTGTGCTGAACACTCGTTCAGAGTACACACTGGAGGGTGGGCAGCTTAAGTGTTGCAAAGCAAGTTTGTACATGGGTTTCCAAATGGCCTGCTTTTCTTCCCAGTAAGGAAAGGGACTGTCTGACATTTCCATATCAACTACCTCTTGAAAGTAATCCTCCGCCATCCTTTGCATGTTTATACTCGTATTGGATGGAGTTATGGGCAAAGTGACACATTTTTTTAAAAAATTCTTCAAACCAGCCCAGATGTTAAATTGTTCTGGTCTGCCCCCTGCGTCTTCCCTGATACTTTTTGGGAAATTTAATTTTTTAAGAGCAGCAGCAGCTTGAGAAAGTGAAGGAGGACACGTCGTCAAGCCGAGGGCCAGTTTAGCGGCCAACTTGCTGAGCAATAGCTCCCTGCAAAAGTTCACATCTCGCTCATTTACAAGTAAAGACTCAATATAGGTCTTAAACCTTGGATCAAGCACAGTGGCCAAAACGTACTGATCCGAGTTCAAGATCTTAATAACTCGAGGATCATTGTGAAGTGAATGAAGTACTTGATCGACAAGGCCAACATACTTTGCTGAATTGCTTGCTTTCAGCTCCTCCTTCATTTTCTCAAGCTGCTTTTCCAATAGTCTAATTAAAGGAATGACTTGGCTCAAACTAGCAGAGTCTGCACTCACCTCACACATCACAACTTCAAATGGTTTCAGCACCTTGCACAGCACTGAAAGGATTCCCCACTGTGCAAGAGTGAAATACATCCCCCTCCTTTCCGAATGTCATGGCTTGTGCAATATGCTTGGATGGCTTTGCGCTGTTCCTCCATCCTCTGAAGCATGTACAGGGTGGAATTCCACCTAGTTACCACCTCTTGCTTAAGTTGGTGGCAGGGCAAGTTAAACTGCTCTTGGCCTGAAATTTTACGGGCCACCGAAAGCATCTCTTGCACCTCACGGTTATTTCGTAGGAAGCTCTGCACCACCAAGTTGATGGTGTGAGCAAAACAGGGAATGTGTTGGAAATCACCCAGCTGTAATGCTCGCACTATATTGTTGGCGTTATCAGAAATGACATACCCTGGGGAGAGTCCAAGTGGTATAAGCCATGTATCAATTACATCTCTCAGTTTGCGTAACAAATTGTAAGTTGTATGCCTGTTAGTGAAGCCGGTGATACAAAGAGTGGCCTGCCTGTGACAAATGTTACGTAGTGGTGTACATGCTGCTGCTGTTCCTGCTGGTGAAGGTGAATGACCAACCCAGTGGGCTGTCACAGTCATATAGTCTTTGGTTTGGCCACTTCCACTTGTCCACATATCTGTGGTTAAGTGGACAGTGGGCAGAATGGCATTTTTCAGCGCAATCTCTACATTTTTACACACTTTATGGTATAGTTGTGGAATTGCTTTACGGAAGAAATGGTGTTGCGATTGAATTCTGTAACGCGGACACAAAACCTCAATTAACTGTGAAAAACCAGCTGCGTTTATTGTGAAGATTGGACGCAGATCTAACACTAACATTGCAGCCATGGCGTCTGTGATTCGCTTGGCGACTGGGTGACTGCTGTCATATTTGCTTCCCCTAGCAAATGATTGTTTCACAGTTAATTGCTGAAATGTAGGATTGCTCATTTTCTTGACCTGCCTCTGGGCTGACGATTCACCCCCAGCAGCAGCAACAGCAGCAGCAGCAGTGGGACTAACGCTTTCTTCAGAGGAATCAATAATAGTGCAGGAGTCATCCAACCTTAATAAGTGGGATGCCGGGCTAACTCCGAGCGCTACTGAGGATATTGATGAGGATGGTGTGGTGGGTGTATTTTGTAGCCGTCGGGATGTCGGTGAGCGGAGGGTATTAGCTGATGATGGAGTGCTTGTAATTTTTTTGGAAGAACTTTCAGCTTTTCCCAACACTTTGCCATGAATTCTCGTTAAATGGCATAACATAGACGAGGTTCCAAGATGGTTAAGGTCCCTCCCTCGACTGACTGTGGCTTGACATACACTACAAATGGCTATACAATTGTTGTCTGGATTTGGGTAGAAATAATTCCACACATAAGAAGTGGATTTTTTTGTTTTATGCCCAGGCATGACAATGGCCTTTTTCTTGTCACGTGCCAGAACTGCTGCCACTGGTGCAGGACTTACACAAACAACCTCATCCTCATCAACATCCTCATTAGCGCCCTCATCGCCTACGCAAATCTCCCCCTCATCCTCTTCTAATTCCAAAGTGGCATCCTCAATTTGGGTATCACCGGCTACACTTGGGCTATTAAGGCCCACATCAGCAGAATGCTCACGATTAGACATCCCACTGTTGGATGGACTCTCCACAGGGATTGTTGTCATTTGTGAATCAGAGCAAACATTATCCTCTAATGCCTTACTGTTATCTTGCAGCTCGGCTTTGACGCGTAACAGTAGTTGTGCACCAATTGTAAGCTCAGTAACTTTTTGGGATCTGCCACTAATAGCCAAAGGTGAAGGCCTCATTCTCTCTTTGCCACTGTATGTGTAGAATGGCATGTTTGCAATATTTTTTTATCGGCACTTAACTTTTGCTCAGTAACTCTTCTTTTTTGCTTCAACACAGTAAAAATAAATTTTGTTTTGGTTTTTTAGACTGATTTCGAAACACTGTGTAATTTGACATCGCCTTGCCCAGATGACGTACTTGGAACACTAACATCAGGACTGGTGACAGAACCTGGTTGCTCATTCTGATCCTATGTGGATTGCTTTGAATCCATTCTGAGCCCAAAGCACTTGTAGTGGTATAAATTATTTGGTAAGATACTGCTGACAGATAGTAATTTTGACAGCCAGAAATATTTATGCACAATTATGGGGGACACCCCAAAAGCACTGGGGAGTGCTAAAAATTATTTGGTAGATACTGCTGACAGATAGTAATTTTGACAGCCAGAAATATTTATGCACAATTATGGGGGACACCCCAAAAGCACTTTGAGTGCCAAATATTGGAAAAAAAAAAACCAACTCCTCTATCCTCCTCTCTTCTATAGCGATTTTTGTTAGCACAATTGGATTCAGAATATTGTATTCTCTGTCCCTGCTCTAATCAGCCTGTGACTACACCCTGCTCTCTCCCTCTGTCAAATGGCGATGGATTACTGTGGAGGCGTGTATTTATAATCTTTAAGTATTGTGAGAACCGAGCCCCGAGATCTGAAGACGTCACAATGACGTTCGGCCTCGATTTGGATTCCGAACGGCTTGGTACTCAGATACACAAAGTTAGGGTGGGTTCGGTTCTCGGGGAACCGAGCCCGCCCATCTCTACTTATGAACCACACTGAAAGTGCAGCAATAAATGTCATGGGGCCTGATTCATTAAGGATCTTAAATTAAGAAGTTTCTTATTTAAGTCTCCTGGACAAAACCATGTTACAATGAAAGGGGTGAAAATTAGTATTCTGTTTTGCACATAAGTTAAATACTGACTGTTTTTTCATATAGCACACAAATATCAACTTTAAATTTCAGTGTACAAATAAGCTATCAAGTATTTGTGTGCTACATGAAAAAACAGTCAGTGTTTAACTTATATGCAAAACAGAAAAATAATTTGCACCCCTTGGATTGTAACATTGTTTTGTCCAGGAGACTTAAATAAGAAACTTCTTAATTTAAGATCCTTAATGAATCAGGCCCATGGTGTTGCATAGTTTACACTAGATGGTCCACCCAATGCACATCAAGGTTTAAGCTTTCTCTCTGCGCTCAGTAGATGTCTCTGGCAAGTTCATATCTCCTACCACTTTAGAACCACTCATTTCAGTAAATAGGACTTTTCTTCCTTTGTACTGAGATATTGCCTGACTTAGCATCATTTATGGCTTACATAAATGATTCATAAGAATGAGGTTGCACCAGAACTGCCTTTATTCCATGTGGCACTTTGTGTGTTTGAAGACTTATTTTCCATTGGGCACAGTACACCCAGTAATGCATTTATCCACCATATTTATCATAGAAGGCATAAAATGTGTCCCATGTGGGGGGTGGAGAGAATCCCCCCCCCCCTTTCTTCATTATCTTATTTATTTTCTGTAATTCTCTGCAAAACTACGTCCTTTGCCCTCACTCTTCCTATTAGCTGGTGCAAACTTCTGCTTTTCTGCAAGTGCCACAATCCTGCTCTGCAAACCCATGCGGAAATCTGAGGTGCACCGGCGGAAATCGACGTACACAGAATGTTTTGTGCTTCAGAAAGAAGGCCCAGTTTGCATCATTTGTCATGCATTATTGACATTAATGTTACTTAAATCTTACTGATCTTTCATGACTGAAGTTGATTTATACCATAATCATTAGACCAATTTTAAAATGTAACCTTAATAGAGGTAAATGGTTTATAGGACGGGGATGCATGTTATTTTTGCCTCAGGCTCCAGACTTTGTTGAACCCTCGCTGCCTTGTCTACATGACATGTGGTCTGAAAAGGGGGTAGGGCTTAACCACATAGTGTTTGTGTGGATTTGAGGGTGGGATAAAAATTTAGCTACATTTTGAGGAGGGGGTATATATGTCAGTCTAATATCAGTGTCTAGATTATAGTCCGTTTGTGTAGCATGTCTCACGTGAAAATAGCTGTACACATGGGCAGAAATGGACATTACACCAATGAATGCAATTCATGTCCACACACAAATGACACATATGACTCCCGACCACTTGAGAGGCAGAATGGGGAAGGGAAGGGGCATACTAACATAGGTAAAGTACAGAAAGGGTGTTCCGACGCAGATTCCTGTATGGGGCCTGGATGACAAATTTTAGCCCTGGGGGCAAGACTCGACTCAGCAGCCTATTATGAACATTTTAAAGAAAAATAAAGGTATGTAGCCCAGTGACTCAACCAGAGTTAGGGCACAATGGGACCGGCCCGAGAGGCAGATGCCCCCTGCCCCCCCAACCGAGCCAGCCCCTGCCCTCCCTGTATCAACACTACGTATGTTATTATTATTATTATTATCTTTAATTTATAAGGTGCCATAAAGGGTCCGCAGCGCCATACATGACACAGCATGATACAGAAAGAACAAAACAAGAATAAAAATATACACACAGACACAGGTAACATGGTAATGCAAATCAAATTATTACTGGGACAATGAGTGAAAATGATGGTAGAAATCAGCGAGAAGTAGGCCAAAGCTTAAGAAAACAGGGCTAGGGAAGCAGGCCAAGAGGTACAGAGGGTGATGGAATAGTAGAAGGAGCACACAAGGAAAGAGGACCCTGCTCCTGAGAGCTTACATCCTAAAGGAAAGGGGGAAACACAAATAGGGTGGTACAAACTGGGGGAGAGAGCCCATATATATTATATAGTATACATCAGCAACCTCACAATGTTCAGAGTAATACTAAAATATTTACAGGGACTGATATTTTACACATTTCAGTGAGTTATATATTATGGTACAGTGATAAATGTAGATTTGTCATTTACAAGAAAAAATGAGTTGTAGCAAAGTCCAACTTGTTTATGTGCTTCAGGGTTAATAAATCTGTGTCAGAGTTAATAGCTGTGAAACTGTTCACATAGTAAAAAAAAAGACATAATGATTGTAGAAATACATTTAACCTCTGTTTGTCACAGGTGCCATAATGCAGACTAATAAAAAGCAGAGATGAGCGGGCTCGGATTATCGCAATCCGAGCCCACCCGAACACTGCAATATTAAACTACGTTCACTGTTCCTGCAGTCCAGAAATATTAGTACTGCAATATTAAACTACGTTCACTGTTCCTGCAGTCCAGAAATATTAGTACTGCAATATATAAATACGTTCACTGTTCCTGCAGTCCAGAAATATTAGTACTGCAATATTAAACTGCGTTCACTGTTCCTGCAGTCCAGAAATATTAGTACTGCAATATATAAATACGTTCACTGTTCCTGCAGTCCAGAAATATTAGTACCAGAGATTAAACTACGTTCACTGTTCCTGCAGTCCAGAAATATTAGTACGAGAGATTAAACTACGTTCACTGTTCCTGCAGTATAAAGGAATTTGTACTGCTGTATAACTCCAGTCCAGTGGTACTGTCCTGTTCCGCATATAATTTTTAAAGCCTTTGCCGGGTGTGTGTGGTTTAGGGGTACGCTCTCTTGTGCTGCATATAATAGAGTACAAAAATTTGGAGGATAAAGTAGGGAAAGATCAAGAACCACTTCCTCCTAATGCTGAAGCTGCTGCCACTAGTCATGACATAGACTACAGAGGGACCGGTGATTGTGGAGTCCAGCGGGGACGAATTGATAATGTGTGAGGATGAGGAAGTACACACTGAAGGGGCGAGGAATCAGAGGATGAGGACGACATCTTGCCTCAGTAGAGCCAGTTTAGTTTGTACAGGGAGAGATGAATAGCTTTTTTGGTGTGGGGGCCCAAACAAACCAATCATTTCAGCCACAGTTGTTTGGTAGGCCCTGTCGCTGAAATGATTGGTTTGTTAAAGTGTGCATGTCCTATTTCAACAACATAAGGGTGTGTGGGAGGGCCCAAGGACAATGCCATCTTGCGCCTCTTTTTTTGGCATTATGTGCTCTTTGGGGCCTAGTTTTTCAAACTGCCATCCTGTCTGCCACTGCAGTGCCACTACTAGATGGGCCACGTGTTTGTGCCGCCCACTTGTGTTGCTTAGCTTAGACATCCAGCTACCTCGGTGCAACCTTTTGGCCTAAAAACAATATTGTGAGGTGTGAGGTGTTCAGAATAGACTGGAAATTAGTGGAAATGATTGGTATTGAATGTTATTGAGGTTAATAATAGCGTAGGAGTGAAAAAAACAAAAAAAACCTGGTTTTTAGCACTTTTTATGCTTTTTTTAAAAAAAATCAGAACCCAAAACCCTAAATCAAAACCAAAACCTCGAGTGGGGTGTTTTGGCAAAACAAATCAGAACCCAAAACCTCAAGCTAATCAGAACCCAAAACCCAAAACCCAAAACACTAAAAGTGGCCGGTGCACACCCCTAATAAAAAGATGTATAAGGTACTTTCAAAGAGTAACTGTTGTCTAGAAACGGTGACGGCAGCCATTTTGTGAACCGAACCACACTCCATGAGATCTAGCAAATCACTGAAGTTAGATCATACCTCCCATATGTCACAGTTTAGTTGGGACAATCCTGATGTGAGGGTTCTGTCCCGCAGTCTCTCCCACGGACAGCATTGTCCAGCGGATCGGAAAGTTATTCAAGGCTGCTCTGGATAACAAAACCTTGTGGCGCACTAACCTGGTTATGATGAGAACGTCCACCAAAACACAATAAGAAAAAATTAATAAAATAACAATGTCTCGACAGCCTCCTGCCCTTCTATGTTGTCGTTGAACGCTAATTGCTTTGAGAGATTAAGCAGAAAGGCATTTCAGAGCATTAGGAATAGGAGATCCAGATAACACCAGATCCAATAGTGCGCTCGGGCCATTTATTGGACCCAGGGGCGCACGCAGGATTTAAAAAAAAAAAAAAAAAAGAAGCGAGAGAGCTGCTCCGTTTCGCCACCACTGTACTATACAGCAGCCGTGGCGCTGTCAAAGAAGCATCCGCGGCGGTGCTGTATAACCTGGAACCCCTAATAACATCATTAGCGGGGCAGGGTCATCACAAAGAATATAATCCCAAAGTTTCTATACCTGTTTCAGACTCTTCCTGTCCAAGTCCCCTTCTCAATGTTTCACAATATCTAGAGGGCCCTCTCAGAATTTGTATAGAATAAAAAACATTCAAAGATTATAAAAAAAAGTCTACTGACAGAGAATTCATCATCATTTATATAGCACCACTAATTCTGCAGCGCTGTACAGAGAAAGCACTCACATCAGTCCCTCTCCCAATAGAGCTACAGTCTAAATTCCCTAACACACACACACACAGACTAAGGTCAATTTGATAGCAGCCAGTTAACCTACTAGTATGTTTTTGGATTGTGGGAGGAAACCGGAGCGCCCATAAGAAACCCACGCAAACACAGGGAGTACATACAAACTCCACGCAGATAAGGCCATGGTCGGGAATTGAACTCATGACCCCAGCACTGTGTGGCAGACATGCTAACCACTGAGCCACCATTCTCTGCATAAGAATTTCCAGATATTCAGCTCTGTTACTTAGCTTCTCACCTTGCACAGATTGCAGCAACTTTTGCACCACTGAGGCAACAGTCCTTGTGTCTTCCTCTTAGCTTATCCACAGCAAGACCTAAGTACACTTTGAATATTACATGCTGAGAATCCTTATAGTATTTATTATCTGACTTGGCTGCTATTTTTATCCCTCAACTCTGCTCCAAAGGGCTTATAATTAAATTGGTTTAAATTTTTGACGCTATGTTTATATTATTTATACCTAATTACCTAGAGGTCACTCTCCCCTCTGGCACCTTTCTACCATTCCCAGGAAAAAACATGCTAAAGTGCATTAAAAATAAAAATCCCTGTATAATGCTCATAATATTTAATTCCCTTCCCCCTAAAAAAACAGTATATAAATAAAATGTTCTCACGACAAAAAACAGCACACTTCCTGATATGCGAATTTGGCACGGACCCCTTACCCCTGGGTTAATATAATAAATTATGTCAATAAAACTGTGTATCAGAATGTAAAAACACACAGATTACTGTGTGGAGCTACACAGCATAGATCTCCTTCCACACGTGTCCAACAAGTGCTGCAGGAAACGGTTTCAGAATGTGAATTGCCAAGTTCACCTTTTCTTACAGTCATGTCGTTTATTATTGACTTTTATCACATGAGATAATGACCAATGTGTGACAAATACAACAAAATAATCATCTGTGTCAGTCTGTATTTCACTTCTATCATTATGTATGTTTTTCCTGTCCACCTGCACTCCCGTCAGACAACTTCAGCATTGGTTTCTCTGTCTCCCTCTATGTCAATTGTGGTTTGTTACACCCATGTTCCTGGGCACAGGCTTGCTTCCAGCTGGTATGCACCCAGCTTGTCCCTGCCCCCCCTCTCTACTATGTTACTGTTTTTCAGATTGTAATTTATTGATTTGTTGTACCCCAAATATACGATGCTGTGGACCTTTGTGGCACCTTATAAATAAATGGTAATAATAATGCAATTCTTGTACCCCTGGGCTCCTGTAGACCCAGCTCTATGTGATGGATAGTTTAACTGTATCTGTATGGACTCTGCGGGGTGTGGCTTAGTACTGCAGTGCACTGAGTGGGCGAAAGACAGGCAGACAAGCGTCAGGGAGCCTCACTCCCCCTCCCTGTCTGAATGCAGACAGGTGATAGCAGAGTAGTTCGCTGTCTTAATTGGAGGCTGGATGACAGTGGGTTGGATGGGAGCTCATGCGGCTTTGGATGAGTCAGGAGGCTACAAATGGAAGAGTATATTGTGACAACCCAGCAGGGGCGGATCTAGGAAATTGCTATACCCGAGGCGATTTATGGGGGCGATTTAGGCCCCGCCCCCTTTCCGATATCTAAGGCTGCCGGCGGCTGCACAATATGTGCAGATCTGCTCGGCAGTGACAGTGTGCTGCCCGGCTGCTCTGATTGTGTTTAAAACACAATCAGAGCAGCCGGGCAGCACACTGTCACTGCTGGACAGACCTGCACAGCGTGCAGCTGTCGGCAGCAAGCCCCTGGTAGGGGAGGGGCGATTGCCCCGATCGCCCCCCCCTGGATCCGCCACTGCAACCCAGTGTTAAAATAAGTGATTGGAGAGGAGTTAATGGTTATGCTGATTGGGGTTATTAATTATGCTGATAGGGGTAATTATTATTATGCTGATGGGGTTCAGAATTATGTTGATTGTTGTAAATTCTTATGCTGCTTGGGGTTATTAATTATGCTGATAGGGGTAATTATTATGCTGATTGGAGTAAATGCTTATGGTTAACTAATTATGCTGACCGGGAGGGGGGGGGATTGGGCTAATGATTATGCTGGTTGGGGTTAATGACTATGTTGATGGGGCTAATGAATATGCTGATGGTGTTTAATGACTTTGCTGATGGTGTTTAATGACTTTGCTGATGGAGGTGATTTTACTGGAGACAGTTAATGATTATGCTGATGGTGTGATTTTACTGAAGGAAGTTAATGATTATGTTGATGGAAGGAGTTAATTGGAATGCTGATGGGGGTTAATTATTATGTTAGTGGGGGTTTAAGGTTTTTGTTGATGGGGTTGATAATGAGTTAAACTTATCACTACCATAAAGTAACTAAATGAACCTCCTCCTCATTATCGTTATAATCAATTCCTTAGGAATTCTGTCTCTTAAGCATGAGAGAGGAAGAGGTTGGAGGTTTGAAGCAAGACAAGAGAAGATATACAAGTTTGATACTTTTAAATTTGGAATATACTTTGGAACTTCACTTTTCACCATTGAATTTTGAGAGACTTGAGACCTTCATTAACATGTTGTTTGAGATATTTTAAATTTTTGTGTGGTTTTAATTTTTTTACTTTTTATTTTGACATGTCTCTTTAGCGCCATCTCCAACCTATTGTTGTAAATTGTTTACTGTTCGGGGTCTATTTTGGACAGGATCGGACTGGCCAGTCGGGGGATCGGGCTATCCCCCGGCAGGCCCCGAACCTGATCGCTCCCTTCTTCGTTGGTGGGGGGAGCGGAAAACTTTTAAAAAAAATACTCACGTGACCCTGGCGCTCCCCGACTCCTCTCTGCTCAGTTCGCACTGACTGTCGGGCGTGATGACGTCACGCCCGACATTCAGTGAGGAGCGGCACAGAGAGGTGGCAAGAAGACAGAAGAGAGAAGAAGAGAAGAAAGAAGCCGATAGAAAAGGTAAGTGAAGGAACGGAAGCAAGGGGGGAGCATGGCAGAGAGTGAAGGGGGAGCACAGACAGCATGGCAGAGAGTGAAGGGGGAGCCCAGACAGCAATGTAGAGAGTGAAGGGGGAGCACAGACAGCATGCAGAGAGTGAAGGGAAGCACAGATAGCATGGCAGAGAGTGAAGGAGGAGCACAGACAGCAATGTAGAGAGTGAAGGGAAGCACAGATAGCATGGCAGAGAGTGAAGGGAAGCACAGATAGCATGGCAGAGAGTGAAGGAGGAGCACAGACAGCATGGCAGAGAGTGAAGGAGGAGCACAGACAGCATGGCAGAGAGTGAAGGGGGAGCACGGACAGCATTGCAGAGAGTGTAGGAAAGCACAGACAGCATTGCAGAGAGTGAAGGGAAGCACAGATAGCATGGCAGAGAGTGAAGGGAAGCACAGATAGCATGGCAGAGAGTGAAGGGAATCACAGATAGCATGGCAGAGAGTGAAGGAGGAGCACAGACAGCATGGCAGAGAGTGAAGGGGAGCACAGACAGCATTGCAGAGAGTGAAGGGGGAGCACAGACAGCATGGCAGAGGGTGAAGGGGGAGCACAGACAGCATTGCAGAGAGTGAAGGGGGAGCACAGACGCATGGCACAGAGTGAAGGGGAAGCACAGACAGCATGGCAGAGAGTGAAGGGGGAGCACAGAGAGCATGGCAGAGAGTGAAGGGGGAGCACAGACAGCATGGCAGAGAGTGAAGGGAAGCTCAGACAGCATGGCAGAGAGTGAAGGGGGAGCACAGACGCATGGCAGAGAGTGAAGGAGGAGCACAGACAGCATGACAGAGAGTGAAGGGGGAGCACAGACAGCATGGCAGAGAGTGAAGGGGGAGCACAGAGAGCATGGCAGAGAGTGAAGGGGGAGCACAGACAGCATGGCAGAGAGTGAAGGGGGAGCACAGACAGCATGGTAGAGAGAGAAGGGGGAGCACAGACAGCATGGCAGAGAGTGAAGGGGGAGCACAGACAGCATGGTAGAGAGTGAAGGAGGAGCACAGACAGCATGGCAGAGAGTGAAGGGGGAACACAGACAGCATGGTAGAGAGTAAAGGGGGAGCACAGACAGCATTGCAGAGAGTGAAGTGGGAGCACAGACAGCATGGCAGAGAGTGAAGGGGGAGCACAAACAGCATGGTAGAGAGTGAAGGTGGAGCACAGACAGCATTGCAGAGAGTGAAGGGGGAGCACAGACAGCATGGCAGAGTGTGAAGGGGGAGCACAGACTGCATGGCAGAGTGTGAAGGGGGGCCAAAGCAGCATGTGAGAGTGTGATGGGGAGCAAAAGCAGCATGGAGGGCGCAGTGTGATCATAAGGAGGCACAGCATGGTGATTAAGGGGCACAGTAATGTGTGTGTGATGGCACAGCGGGCCTGTGGCAATGTAATGTGTGTGTGTGTGGTAGGTGGTGACTAAATAATGAGTGCTAATTTGTTTGTAGGGTGATGGTGGGGCAATTTCATTTTATAGTGGGGACTATTAATTTAAAATGGGGTGGTTTGGGGGCTAATAATTGAATGTGTGGCTGAGTTTGAGGAGCATGAGGTCTATTTATTAAATGTGAATATGAACTATTTAATGGCAGTGACGGTTGCGGGAAATATGTATATTTATTATACGTAAATGCGATTAATTTATTGCTGGGGCTGTCTGGAGGGAGGGAAATAGGTTTAATAAATGGGAATACTATTACTTTAATGTTGGGGCTGGAGGAAGGTCTAAGTATTAATTGTGGGTCCTATTGATTTAACGTCGGGGCTGGTTGGTATTTTCTGAATGTACCCATTATTTTTTCCAAATAGGGCCCTCAACATTGCAAGATTGAGACAAGCTGGAACTAAAGAAACCAGCAGCCGCAGGTGGTAAAAGTGACAAGAACAGGTAGGACAGTCTGTCAAATGTTCTGAGTCTAGTGCAGGCTAGGCTAACCTGTGGCACTCTAGGTGTTGTGAAAGTACAAGTCCCAGCATACCCTTCTAGCAATAAGCTGCTATATATTGGCAAACCAGCTATCAATGGCCTAAAGGCATGTTAGACCAACAGTGGTGTGAAATGAATTCTACACTGTCAAGATGATGTCGTCATCATCTTCAGCATCATCCTCACCCTCATCAGTGTGTACATCATCACCACAGATTCATCTCCGCCGGAATCCGCCATTAGAGAAGTGTCAGTACTTGGCTGTATTTGCCGGTAAAGGCCTTCCTTGTGGCAGATGTAGTTCATTTTGATGAACATCATCTTTTCCACATTTTTAGGAAGTAACCTCCTACGTCGATCACTGACAAGGTTCCCGGCTGTGCTGAAAACTCTTTATGAGTACACATTGGAGGGTGGGCAGCTTAGGTATTGCAAAGCAAGTTTGTACATGGGTTTCTAAATGGCTTGTTTTTCCTCCCAGTATGGAAAGGGACTGTCTGACATTTCCATTTCAATTAACTCTTGAAAATAATCCTCCACTATCCTTTGCATGTTAATAGTAGGATCGGATGAAGTTATGGCCGAGGTCACACTTTTTTTTGGTAAAATCTTTCAAACCTGACCAGATTTCAAACTGTTGTGGTCTGCCACCTGCATCATCCGTGCTTCTCTTTGGAAAGTGCAATTTCTTACGAGCAGCAGCTGCCTGAGAAACTGAAGGAGGAGACGTCGTCAAGCCAAGGACCAGTTCAGCAATCAACTTGCTGACCAAGAGCTCCTTGCATCTGTTCAGATCTCGGCCATTTGTAAGCAAAGAGTCGATGTAGGTCTTAAACCTAGGATCAAGCACAGTCGCCAAAACATAGTGCTCCGACTTCAAGATTTTAATAACTCTTGGATCATTGCGAAGTGAATTAAGTACTTGATCTACAAGGACAACATACTTTGCGGAATTTCTTTCTTTCATCACCTCCTTCAGTTTGTCAAGCTGCTTTTCCAAAAGTCGAATTAAGGGAATGACTTGGCTCAAGCACGCAGAGTCTGAACTCACTTCACATGTCACAACTTCAAATAGTTTCAGCACCTTGCACAGCACAGAGAGGATTCCGCACTGTGCAAGACTGAAATACATTCCACCCTCCTTTCCGAATGTCATGGCTTGTGCAATATGCTTGGATGGCTTTGCGCTCTTCCTCCATCCTCTGAAGCATGTACAGGGTGGAATTCCACCTTGTTAACACCTCTTGCTTAAGTTTGCATAGCAAATTAAATTGTTCTTGGAGCTGCTACAATCTCCTACATGCTGCGGCAGAATGCCGGAAATGTTCCGAAATTTTACGGACCTCCTCCGGAAACATCTCCTGCACCTCACGGCTATTTTTCAAGAAGCTCTGCACCATCAAGTTTATTGTGTGAGCAAAACAGGGAATGTGATGGAATTCAGCCAGCTGTAATGCTCGCACAATATTGTTGGCGTTATCAGAAATAACATATCCTGTGGAGAGTCCAAGTGGTATAAGCCATGTATCAATGAAATCCCTTAGTTTTCGTAATAAATTATTAGGTGTATGCCGGTTAGTGAAGCCGGTGATACAAAGAGTAGCCTGCCTGTGAGAAATGTTACGTAGTGGTGTACATGCTGCTGCTGTTCCTGCTTGTGGAGGTGAATGACCAACCCAGTGGGCTGTCACAGTCATATAATGTTTGGTTTGGCCACTTCCACTTGTCCACATATCTGTGGTTAAGTGTACAGTGGGTAGAATGGCACTTTTGAGCCCGATGAGTACATTTTTACGAACGTTCTGGTACAGTTGAGGAACAGCTTTTCTTGAAAAATGGTGTCGCGATGGAATTTTGTAACGGGGACATAAAACATCAATGAACTGTGAAAAACCAGCTGCGTTTATAGTAGATATTGGACGCAGATCTAACACTAGCATAGTCGCCATGGCGTCTGTGATCCGCTTTGCAACTGGGTGACTGGTGTCATACTTGCTTCCTCTAGCAAAAGATTGTTTCACAGTTAGTTGTTGTAAAGTAGTAGCGCTCTTCTTCTTGGGCTGCTTATGGGAGGAATATTCACCCCCAGCAGCAGCAACAGCAGCAGCAGTGAGACTAATGCTCAAGAATTCTTCAGAGGAATCAAGGATAGTGCAGGAGTCATCGAGCCTTACCAAGTTGGATGCAGGGCTAACTCCAATCGCTACTGAGGATATTGATGGGGACAGAGTTGTGGGTGTAGATTGCAAGCGTCGGGATGTAGGTGAGAGAAGGGTCCTAGCTGATGATGGACTGCTTGTTGTTATTTTTTTACCATAACTTTCAGCTTTTCCCAACACCTTGCCATGAACTCGCGTCAAATGACGTAACATGGATGAGGTTAAAAGATGGTTAAGTTCCCTCCCTCGTCTGACTGTGGCCTTACATACACTACAAATGGCTAGACAACTGTTGTCCGGATTTGGGTACAAATAATTCCACATGACAATGGCCTTCTTCTTGTCATGTGCCAGAACTGCTTCCACTGGTGCAGGACTTCCACAAACAACGTCATCCTCATCAACATCCTCATTAGCACCCTCGTCAGCTACACAAATATCCCCCTCATCCTCTTCCAATTCCAAAGTGGCATCCTCAATTGGTGTATCACTGGCTACACTCAGGCTGTTCAGGCACACATCAGCAGATGGATGGACTCTCCTCAGGGATTGGTGTCATTTCTGATTTTGAGCATACATTTTCCTCTAATGCTTTACTGTTTTCTTTCAGCTCGGCTTTCACACATAACAGTACTTGTGCACCACTTTTGGACTCCGAATTACTTGGTCTTGCTTGGTCACGAGTGACCTTACAAGAAGAAGCCTCAGTAACATTTTTAGATCTCGCATTCATAGAGAACGCAAAGGCCTCATCCTTTCTTTGCCACTGCGTGTGTAGAATGGTATGTTGGCAATTTATTTTTTTTATCGGCAGTTAACTTTTCCTGGATTACTGCTCTTTTTTCTCTTCAACACGGTAAAAGGTGTTTTTGTGTTTGATTTTTTCCCTGACTTCAAAAGACTATGTACTTTTACATAGACTTTACCAGATGACGTACAGGGATAACTACCATCAGGACTGGTGGCAGCAGCTGCTTGCTGCTCCTGCTCATCTGTGTACTATTGTGAATCCATTTTAATAAGATACAAGAAATCGTAAAACACTACTTTACATAAAAAGTACAGAAAATGTTTTCTAAATGAAGGAGTATGATGTGTAACAGGTCACATTGGCAGATTGTATACAGGTCATGACACCTGTCTGATGTGATTTGGAGAATTAGAAAGTAAATATCAGTCAGTACCTTTTAGAGAACATCACAACGGCAATTGTAATAGTGGCACAGTTTTATTTCATTGTGAGGTTGAAGCAGACAGGAGATTGTTTATTGGTTTTACTGTTGGCATTGCTAATATTATTAAAGTCAAGATACTTAAAGGTTGTCTTTTGCAGCTAGATAAAATCATATTATTTAACGTCCTACCATCCAAAAATAAGTAATAAAATACCACATGTGTCTGTTTAACATTTATGAGAAAAAAGATAACATTTTAAAATATTTCCAGAATTTGGCTATCGGAGAGTTAAAAACTGTAGTTACTTCCTCACGTTAAATAATCCATCATATCGTCAGATTCACAGCATTAGTAGTGATGGAGCGCTCAGCCTTCAATTGTCCACACAGCTTGGATTACGAAGGACATATAACACATACGCAACGCTTACAGAAAATGCCATTTTTACCATGTCCGCACAGTCTCTGATTTATGGTTCTCACCATCTGTTATTTGTCATCTATGTAAGCCTCTATTCCTGGTCTCAGAATGCTGGGGTGCAAAGTCAGTTCTGACAGAAGGTTCCCTTTGCTCACTGCTTGGTGTAGTATTGGAGTTATCTTCTAAAGGTGGTGTATTTAAATTCTCAACCCTTCTGAACAGAAAGGCACGATCTGAAAAATATACACGACAGGATTAGCTTCAAGTTGTAATTAAAATATTAAAGTTGAATATTCTAGGCCTGATTCAACAAAAAAAATTGTAACTTTAAACCCTGGCAAAACTATGATGTATTGGAGGGGGGGGGGGGTAAATTTACAATATGAGGACAGATTTATAATTGGGGTAGAGCATGTCCTAGATCAACTTTTTATGTCAGTGTAAAAATAAAGTTATCAAGTATTTGCGTCCTACATGAAACAACAGCCAGTATTTTTGTTATGGGCCAAATACTAAACTCATTTGCAACCCTTGCATTGTAACATTGTTTTGCCAAGGTTCAAAGTTACTCATTTTTTTGTTTTACTACCTTAATGAATCAGGCCCTCTGTGATTGTATCTTACACTTGGGATTCTGGCCTAATAAGGTGAACAGAGGTGTGGGCCAGTTATCCAACTCAAAATTCTTAATATCATCATTATCAGTTATTTTATATAGCGCCACTAATTCCGCAGCGCTGTACAGAGAAATCATTCACATCAGTCCCTGCCCCATTGGAGCTTACAATCTAAATTCCCTAACATACACACACACACACAGACTAGGGTCAATTTGATAACCAGTATGTTTTTGGAGTGTGGGAGCAAACCCACGCAGAACATACATACTCCACACACATAAGGCCATGGTCGGGAATCAAACTCATGACCCAAGTGCTGTGAGGCAGAAGTGCTAACCACTAGGCCACTGTGCTGCCCGAAATTCAAACATAACTAAATTCAAACATTGGTGTAATTAGTGGTGAAAATTTCCATGACATGAATCCTAAGATAATCATAGTTGTTGTGAGGACAAAAGATAGTTTGTAGGATTCAGTTTTATAACTACAGATAATTGAGGGGTCTGCTGGAATTCAGATGATGAATGATTTAATGCAATGCTGTAGGGAAAAGCACTAGCTAAGGATACTAAAAATGCAAAATTGATCATTCAAAATTGCGGTTAGAATTAGATTAGTCCATTAGAATAAAACAAATAGCTAAGGAAGTACCCTTCAGAATAAAAGAGTAACGCTTCATAAGGGCACATCAACGGGCCAATTCAATTAGCCACACAGTGCCATAGAGTCATGCAGAATGTTTCCACGGAATGTTTAGGTAATGATCTTTGCTAATTAATTGCTCATGCCTCATAGAGGAGCAAGCAAAAATGAGCGATGGTTCCATTACCGTAATTGCCGTTTTTAATGCACCTAAACATAATGTGATGCTGCTACTGTTTATGGAGATATTATAATAAACATTACAATCAAATGAACAAATGAAAAATAAATGAATGTAAATAAATTACACAAATCAACTTAACCCCTCAGTCCCATAAACCTAATTTAAAACAGTAGATAAATAAACTGTGGAAAATGCTAATATATATATATAGATATATATATATATATATATATATATATATATATATATATATATATATATTGTGGCAATGGGAGTTGTTTTCCACAGGCCTCTAATGGTGGAATTAGCTATGGTGCTAACTGTCTGCAGGTAAAAACCTGCAGACCATGTTATATACAGGTGTAGCACTGGGCTTAAGTTCAGTAATGTACAGGTCAGAGACATGTTGTAAAGTAAATGTAAAAAGTAATTTACTTGCATGTTTTAACGTGTTTGTATCCACAGAGCTGATAGGGGTGGCTGTGCTTATTAGGCGTTACAGAACACCTGAGGAGCCATCCTTTAAAGACAAGGTGGGAGTGTCGCCTGTCAGTCATCCAAGCCTGTGGGAGGAGACATCTGTATTTAATCCTGGAGTTGTGCTCTTGTCAAATGTGACTGACGCTGAACTAGTTGGCCAGTCAGTAGTGAGCTGGGCTATGTCTAGTTAGTGTTTAGGGTCACCAGGAGGTGCAAGTAAAAGTATTGCTTGCTGGTGTCATCGTGACAGAAGTGTTATTTATTGTGATGCCAACAGGGCCGGATTAAGGGAATGGAGGCCCCTGGGCTAAGGGTGCCTCCATTCCCCCGTGAGGCCCCCAATGTGAGCCACCCGCCGTCCCCCCGTACCCCGTGAGGGCCCCCCCCCCAAGCGCTTACCTGTCACTGTAGTCCTCCGTCCCCGGCGCGCTGTAAGCTCCTTACTGAGGAGATCTCGCGAGAGTTCACTCGCGAGATCTCCTCAGTAAACAGATTACTGAGCGCCGGGGACGGAGGACTACAGTGACAGTGCTCAGCAGCATTGATCGGGCTGGGGGCGCCCCTGCCCCCGGACCGATCAATAATGCTGCTGAGGACTTTGAAGGGCCCCCTGGATGCCCGAGGCCCCTGGGCTGTAGCCCAGTTAGACCTCGGGTTAATCCGGCCCTGGATGCCAACAATAAATATGTTTGATTGAAAACAAGAAGTTTTGTGTTGCTGCTGTCTACTGGGTATTCTTGCAACAGAAATGACAAAAGTGCCAAGAGAAGGGTGCGGTTTTGTTACAAGAATACCCAGTAGACATCAGCAACACAAAACTTCTTGTTTTCAATCAAACATATTTATTGTTGGCATCACAATAAATAACACTTCTGTCAGGATGACACCAGCAAGCAATACTTTTACTTGCACCTCCTGGTGACCCTAAACACTAACTAGACATAGCCCAGCTCACTACTGACTGGCCAACTAGTTCAGCGTCAGTCACATTTGACAAGAGCACAACTCCAGGATTAAATACAGATGTCTCCTCCCACAGGCTTGGATGACTGACAGGCGACACCCCCACCTTGTCTTTAAAGGATGGCTCCTCAGGTTTTCTGTAACGCCTAATCAGCACAGCCACCCCTATCAGCTCTGTGGATACAAACACGTTAAAACATGCAAGTAAATTACTTTTTACATTTACTTTACAACATGTCTCTGACCTGTACATTACTGAACTTAAGCCCAGTGCTACACCTGTATATAATTTGGTCTGCAGGCTTTTACCCGCAGACAGTCAGCACCATAGCTAATTCCACCATTAGAGGCCTGTGGAAAACCACTCCCATTGCCACAATATATTGATATAACACATATCATATTGTATGTCTGTGGACATATTCAAGAACACTGCAGGATGCTCCTTTAAAATGCACATCTAAGCAGATGCTGTAAATCTTATGTACGCCATGCAACTTATTTTGTGTCTTTCATGAGCTTTCATGTTGGTACTCCATAAGCATTTCATAAAGTCTATGGGGTGCCACAATTCCAAACAGTTTTAGAAACACTTAATTAAGGCTGGGTACACACTACAGACAATTTCTCCCGATGCAATATCATTAAAATGCATAGTGTTGATTACCCTTCTTATGTAGCCACCCCTATCTGGTTAACATTCCCCCACACTTACAAACCATCAAAATAAAGACACGGACACCGACTTAAGTTTGGAATAAAAAGGTCACTTTTATTTTTATAATTATTTTTTAAATTATTTTATTTATTTTTATTTTTATTTTATTTCTATCAAGATCTATCAAAAGTTTCTATAAAAAAATTTGGACCTTTTTTATATAGGTGGCGAAGAGCAGGGCAGCCAGCTAAAACCAACATAACCAATAAGGTGGAAGATCGTCTCCTTTCCACCGACCCAGGTTAAACCCTTATCTATTGGCTGGTACTTATAAACTATAAATTAACTCAATACCCTCTGGACTCAAACTAGTTAAGCCCTTTCTAGGCAAAACCTGATACTCCTTACTAGAGCATCAACGAGTCTGATAACGTCGATGGAACCAAGGCTCATCGCCAACACTTAAGTACAGTATGTTTAACAACCATCTGACTGCCATGCTCTCCTACTGTTAAATCCCTTCCTCCTCGTGATAAGGAAACATTGTCACTATATATATCCTTCAAACAGGGTGGGTATCCAGATCCAGGAAACAGGAAACTCTTTCCTTCTCCAACTTCTTGATATATCCTTTACACCACACTCCCACCTCCTCACCATTGGCTGATTCCATCACAGACTTAACCCACCATGGTAAGTAACATTATCAGCTCACAACACACGCTTTTAAACTCCCTCGGCTTAATGGCCTCTTTCATACTAACGATTTTACCAACGACAGAAGAAAAAAATAGTCCTGATCAGCATGCCGATTCATGTGTACACGCTAAATACTAAAGTCACTTTCAGATCTGTGCTCTTCGTCTGTCATAACCATCGGCTGAAAGGATCGTGACTCTGCACACTCCATAGAGATCTTTGGACGCTGCCGGTCATTAGTGCATGCACACTGCAGAACTAGAACGACATTGTTCCATCTTTGCTCAAGAATTTTAGTTCGGTTTAAAAATCAAATTAAATGATGCGATGTGCTTTGAAACTATAATCTTTGTAGAGTACACACTAATGCGATAACGGTCGACTGGTCATTTATCGTGTGATTGGCCCGATAATCGTCTGAAAAACCTGTAGTGTGTACCCAGCCCAACAGAAAACTCAGAACACACATTTCAAACAGATTGGGGGAAATTCCATTAAAACCTAATCCATCAGATATTTGCTTTTGTTTTCTAAACCACACTAGAAAAATGTCATTTATAATCTGATTGTTTTTTTTACCTGTGCATCAATTTTCATGACTGTCACCTCTATATTTATCTATAATCTGTCAGGACAGGTGTGGGTAAACCTCTCCGGTTCCGTCCACGCCTGGTTCTGTTCGTACCTCGCTAACCGCACCTTCTCTGTCTCCACGTCTGGCTCTTCCTCCCCCCCCCTCCCCACTCCCAGTCGTGTCCCCCAGGGCTCTGTCCTCGGCCCTTTACTCTTTTTGCTATACACTTCCTTCCTCGGTGTGCTCATCTCCTCCTTTGGTCTTCAGTATCACCTGTATGCTGACGACATTCAACTCTACATCTCTTCTCCTGATCTCTCTCCCTCCCTCATCTCTCGTGTATCTGACTGCCTCTCTGCCATCTCCTCCTGGATGTCCTCCCGCTTTCTCAAAATTAACATCTCTCTTTTGCACTCCATGTCCAATCCCTTGCCCAAGCCTGTAGATTCCCACTTCGCAACATAGCCCACATCCGACCCTTCCTCTCACAAGACGCCACTAAAACCATCATCCATGCACTCATCATCTCCCGCCTTGACTACTGCAACCTTCTCCTCACTGGCCTCCCCCTCTCTCATCTCGCCCCCCTTCGCTCTGTACTCAATGCGGCTGCTTATCTTTTTCTCACGCCGCTCCTCCTCTGCTTCCCCTCTCTGCCTTGTCCTTCACTGGCTCCCCATCCCCTACAGAAGCCTCTTCAAACTCCTTACCACCACTTACAAAGCTCTCTCCCAGTCTACTGCCCCCTACATCTCCGACCTCCTCACCATTCACACTCCAGCCCGATCCCTGCGCTCTGCTACTGACCGTTGCCTCTCTTCCACTCTCATTACCACTTCCCACTCCAGAATCCAAGACTTCTCCCGAGCTACCCCCCTACACTGGAATGACCTCCCTCGCTCCATCCGTCTCGCTCCCAATCTGTGCTCCTTCAAACGAGCACTTAAAACTCACTTGTTCCTTAAAGCCTACCAATCATCCACCTAACCCCTCACCTACTCTACTCGCTCTTCCCTCTCTCCCCTACCGCTCACTCTCGTGTCTGTTTCGTCCACCCTCCCTTAGGATGTAAGCTCGTTTGAGCAGGGCACTTCTTCCCTCGTGTCTCCATACCTGTTCTTCTGCTCTGTCCTTACTCCATTTGTCTGTCCCGGAGTTTCTGAAGCATTGGTACTTTGTGTTTACTGTTCTGTACTGTTTAACCCTGTATGGTTTACTGTTTGTACTATGTACGGCGCTGCGGACACCTTGTGGCTCCTAACAAATAAATGATAATAATAATAATAATAATAATAATAATAATAATAATAATAATAATAATATATGAATGCTATGCTGGAACTCCATACATTATGTTCATTATCTCCTCTGCTGCTCAAGTTGTCAAACAGTATTAAAAAAAAAAGTGTTTGCTAATGGTCAACACTGATAAAACTGCAAATAAAGACAGAGACTGAAATCCTATCAAAGGCAGATAAAACCACAATAAATATTTACCTACGTAATTCTATATAGTCTGTTTTTTAACGTAAAAATATCTGCAGCTCTTGAAAATATAAAAAACAACAACTGCTGTGTATTATAAGCAGCTGCATAATTAAAATGTTTTAAGTTGATTTTTAAGCCAGCTTTAGCTTTGCACTTGCAGAAGGTGCTAATTACATTAGCCATAGAAATGTATTATTGTAAACTTAGAAATATAAATTCCTTGTTCTCTTAGGATGCTTACAACCCCCCCCCCCAAAAAAAAAAAAAAATTGTCCCAGAATAGGCATCAGACCCTCAGCAGAACCCCCAGTCACACACAGCACCTACACTTTCACACCATCCCCAGCCTGTTAATTCCAGTAAAAGTAGCGGCAGACATGCCTTCAGCTTCCCTCTAAACACCACCTTTCACTCTAAGGAGTAAATTTATCAAGCTGCGGGTTTGAAAAAGTGGAGATGTTGCCTATAGCAACCAATCAGATTCTAGCTGTCAGTTTGTAGAATGCACTAAATGAATGATAACTAGAATTTGATTGGTTGCTATAGGCAACATCTCCACTTTTTCAAACCTGCAGCTTGATAAATGTACCCCTAAGGGGCAGATTCAATTCAGTTTTTCCTCTCACCTCTAAAAGGTTGGAGCAAAATTGAGCAGAATTTTTAACCAAGAAAATGCGGAGGCTCCCATGAGGTTAGTTCCTTTTCGAACTTTGCTGTTCACATGAAAAATCATTACAAATGAATATACGTTATCATACATTAAACTTGAACAAGCTCAAACATGTTTGAACCTGTTCTTCTTGCTTAAGTTTTGCTTTAATGTCTAAAAGCAGCCCTTGTTACATGTCAGCCTCTATGCCGTGAGGTGACTGCATTGGATTGTAAATGTACTTTAGTGTTGTTTAAAGCCTAAATGTTAATGTAGGACAGGCCTGGCCAACCCATGGCTCTCCAGGTGTTTTGAAACTACAAGTCCCAGCATGCCTGCCAGATATCGGCTGGCTATCTACTGGCAAATCATGCTGGGGGTTGTAGTTTCACAGCACCTGCAGAGACACAGGTTGGATAGGCCTGGTGTAGAAAGGGTTACAAACTTAGATGTTTTCATCAAAATATGAGCTAATACCTCATACTTTTATTTTGCTAGATACATACAGATTTGCAATAGTAAGGGTAAGTGGGGACAACAAGTAGTCAGCACGGTGGCACAGTGGCTAGCACTGTTGTTTCAAGAACAGCGACAGCACAATAGTCCCTCATTCATTCACTCCTGTCACACCAATTAATACCGCCTTGTTATAGCTATCCACGTGTCTTTACGAATTTTGTTAGCTTCTGTGACGCTGAAACAACTGTAGAACTGTCTGAGTTCAAATAAAGAAGAGGGGGCTGGGAAGCTGTGAAACATGTCTTTACTGTGGTATATACTGAGAACTGAAAATGGCTGCCAGGTATTTCCTGTCAGCCAGCACTTCCTGGTTATTAAGTGGATGGGGCAGCACAGTGGCCTAGTGGTTAGCACTTCTGCCTCACAGCGCTGGGGTCATGAGTTCAATTCCCGACCATGGCCTTATCTGTGTGGAGTTTGTATGTTCTCCCCGTGTTTGCGTGGGTTTCCTCCGGGTGCTCCGGTTTCCTCCAACACTCCAAAAACATACTAGTAGATTAATTGGCTGCTATGAAAATTGACCCTTGTCTCCCTCTCTGTCTGTGTGTCTGTCTGTGAGTGTGTGTCTATATTAGGGAATTTAGACTGTAAGCTCCAATGGGGCAGGGACTGATGTGAATGAGTTCTCTGTACAGCGCTGCGGAATTAGTGGCGCTATATAAATAAATGATGATGATGATGATGATAGTGATGTCACCTCCATCAAGCACATATAGCATACATCTACATGTTCATTGCCGGCACCGGCTGAAAAGACCATGACTCTATGGAGATCGTGTTCATGAGTGCATACACACTGCCGGATCAGAAGGTGATTGGAAATAGATTATTAAACAGTACGACCAACCAAATAATATGACAATCGGCACTTTGGAATGTTTGTAGTTCATCGTGGAACTATACACACTAACACGATATGTGGCAGAGCGGTCATTTATAGGACCAATAACCTCCAGGGTGTACCTAGCCTTAGGATACTTAGAATTTAAGATCCACGGAGCAGGCACTGATATAAATTACTACATATTCTCTGTACAGCACCTCATAACATAATATATAATTGGACCATAATAGTTACAGCTGTCTTATTGTTAGAGTTTAAACTAAAATAAAACTTGAGAATTGATTAAAATTTTTCAAACTTTGGAACCGGTTCAACAAATCATTTTTAAAATCACTTTAAAACAATTACAAGCATCTCTAACTATCATGAATGAGTGAATGAATTACTTTTACTACTGATTTGATTAATATCAGGAGCTCTTACCTTGCACAACATATATACATTGCACTGCGAACGAAGCCAGGATGAGAAACACAAGCAGATAAATCTGGGGAGGAAACAAAAGGTTTTATAGTCTGCACAACCATTTATGGCAGTTGTAAAGCAATATTGTACATGTAGGCTCCATACAGTACCAGGGGGGAATGCACCATGACATTCCAAGCGTCAATCAACTGAAGGTACAGCAGCACTAGAGTACAAGGACTCACACCCTCATCATTACTGTGACCCTGGCATCTGCAAATTCCACCAAAGAGAATAAAGTTATTTATTTTTATTTAGTTCTATGGATTTTTATTACAAATTATGAAATTGAAAGAATTTTGCAAAGCAAAAAGACAAACATTAACACATTAATACAATGGTATGCACTACTTTTCTCTAAGGCTCATTTAATAATGGCCGAATATGCAGATTTACATTGCATTTTATTATGCTGCAAATGTACCTATTTAACTAGCCTACTTAATACATAAATCCACTTGCCGGTTTAGGAAGTACTCCTGTCTAAACACGCTGGGGCGCATTAATAAAGCTCAGAACGACTAAGGCACTTCATAAAATAATTTTTGGTGGCATTGTGCTCCCTTGATTTGTGCAATAGCACTTACATTCCTACCAGAGCTGGTGACTTAGAGCGTCTGTAGAGTAACAGGGTGTTGTGTTTGCGAAGGAGCAGAAGGTTGCAGTGGCTGAGCGGAAGGCAGTGCATTCCTTGCCAAGGATGGAGCAGGAGCCCCATTATCTTAGTTTTGTGGAGCCAGATCATTGAAATGAGACAAACAGGGGTGCATAGGGAGCATGTTTATGTGCATTCTTTGCTTTGTGGTAGGGTATGCAGTCATTTTTACTCCAGAAGAACATTAGAAATATGCTCCGGCTCAGAGCATCCTGTACCTATTATTGGATGCCTTCTGCATTGTCTACAAACACTTTGGTAAAAAAATACACTTTGAATCTTTTTTTCACATTGGGCAAACACACAAATGTGCCACATGCAATAAAGACAGTCCTGATGTCCCCTCACTCTCCTGATTTTTTAAAGCCATAATGAGGCTAACTCGGCAGTATTTTAGGAGAAAAAAGGAAAAGAGATGGGAGACTAAGCCTGTACAATTGTGCCGGCAGGGACCACCTAGGCACACTGGCAGAGACATTTGTACGCTCCATTGCAAGATTTTGTAAGAGCCCCCATGTAACGCCCAATATTAAAAAAAAAATCCAACATACATGGGGCTGTGGTCCCTACTCAGGTGTGGGCCCGATTGCACCCCTTGTACCTAGGGTAGTTACGCCCTTGCCCAATGGTGCAAAATCATGGTATTTGAGAAGAGCTTCTACTGCGCCTTGTAAAACCATTTGCATTCACTGCAAGGCTGCCATGGTGGTGGTTACCCCCCTGTGTTAGGGTTATATAACGGTTATAATTAATGTTGGGCTGCTATGTTACGCTCCTTTACTAGAAAGTTTAATGGTGGGCCTCAGGGGCTGGCTGGCAAATTTTAGCTCTAGGGGGAATGAAACTCAACTCAGCAGCCTATTAGGAACATTTTAAAGGAAAAAAATGCAGGTAGCCCAGTGACCCAGCCCAAGGTAGCCCACTGTGGGACTGACCACGGGGGGACAGGTTCCACCCTGCCCCCCAGTCAGCCAGCTCCTGGTGGATCTCCCAACCCGGTGGGCCTAGGAAAAATGCCCTTTTTGCAGGCCCAATCATAAATCTAATTTTTTCTTGAAATGAAAATGAAGCATGGTGGCTTAGTGACTGACTTACAGCACTGGGGTCATGAGTTCAATTCCCAACCATGGCCTTATCCGTGAGGAGTTTGTATGTTCTCCCTGTGTTTGCATGGGTTTCCTCCGGGTGCTCCGGTTTCCTCCCACACTCCAAAATTATACTGGTAGGTTAATTGACTGCTAACAAATTGACCCTAATCTGTGTGTGTGTTAGGAAATTTAGACTGTAAGCCCCAATGGGGCAGGGACTTATGTGAGTGACAGCGCTGTGGAATTAGTGGCGCTAAATAAATAAAATGATGATGATGAAGTTTTGTTTTATTCTTTAAATCTCCATGTAAATATAATGCCTTATCCATTTCATAAATCTAAAAAAATTGTAGAGCGATCACTATGATCTCTCTTAATGTGGACAGTGCTTTATTGTTTTTGCTTACAGAAACAGTGTTCTAAATGTAATAATGAATCTGCTTCAGCATAAAGTACACTGATGCAAGCAGCGTTAAGTTTATTTATTCCTCAAAATCAGTGACTAAGACACATTGGAAAGAATCATAAACTAATGCAGTTCAGAAGTGTTGAAAAGCTAAAAAAAAAGCCACCTTTCATAGAGCTCTATCACAAGGATACGGTTACTAAACACAGGCGTCTCGATTTTCAAATGTCTCAACAAGTAGTCAGGTATGGAAATTCCTTCTTGAACCAACTGCGCTAAATTGAAAAATCCCTAAAAGAGAATTGTACAAAATAATTCAGGCAATAGCAGAAATAATATGTTTGCAAATAAGAGACAATAATATGTAGCTATATGTGAAATAACAAGATGGCTGCACCACTGCACAGGGTGTAATTATGATAGCCACACTGGCACACAGAAAAGAGAGATGTGTTTACCTGAGCATCACCCTGTAACGCTGCTTGGGTGTACATCTTCATTGAAAGTTCCAGGTCTCTATGCTGATTTTTTGCACCATAATAATACATATCACCCATCTTCAATAAGGCTATAAATCAGATATAAATGATTAGATTTAATAACCAAGTGTCCATGTGTTACCTAAGAAAGCAAGGCTTTTACAAAACCAGAATTATGCACACAAAGTATATCTATAAAGACAATATCATTTATTTTTTTGTGACAAATATGTAAATTGTATCAACAGACAAAAATAAATGTACTGTTTTATAAGGACACTCATCCTATTTAGTATGCTAAGTTTAGACCATATTTTGAGCTTCATGCTGTTATTACTACTGGCAAAATAAAACAGATAATAAAGCATGACACCTTCTGGCTGCTATATGGTATTACAACTCAACTAAATTGGAGTGAATTGTTGATTTGTATATGTGGTTCAGCCATAATAAACAAACTAACATGTAAATATAAAAATTGCAAGTTTAAAGGAACAAATAAACAATATACCGGTGAGTTGGTAAGTATGTAAATAAACAGTTGTACTTTAATGCTTCACATTCCAAAATATTTAAATAGCATTTGAAAACCCTATACAGGCTCTGTTGGGCATCCGGGTTTCAAGAGCTGTTCTGCCATTGCTTAGACAAGTGTTGATAATATGGAACATGATACAGGAGACATTGGAGACTACAGATGTGGATCCTGAAACACCAATCAGGGAAAACTCAGCCCTTCCTGAATTATATAAATTGAAGAGGTTTCCCCAGTGGCGTGCCCTGGGCATTACTTCCCTTAGCCATCTAAACACAAATAATACCTTGAAATCTTCTGCATTGCTGCTAATGGACCTATCCCACCCGAACTGCTTATTTTACAGTTATCTACAGTTACGGCACGCCCTGGTCTCTCAGTTTGGGAACCTAACTGTTACATTCAGCCCGGCCCCGATTAAACTTCTTCTTAGACTGGTAGATTATTTCTGTGCTCTACGCTAATGTCCTTGCCCTCCTGACTACCGATGATCTGGGGCGAATTGTGTGGGAGGTTAATCTGGGACCTCTGAATGATGGAGGCTGGGGTTATATGCTGCATGGCGCCAGGAAGGTCACCTCATATACTAGGTATAGGCAGGTTCAGCTTTACAGTTTGCATATAGTATATTATTCCCCTCGTAGGCTATGGCATATGGGTGCCAGGACTGACTCTGCTTGCCATAGATGTGGTGACTCTTCTGCTACCTTCTGGTGGCCCTGCAGTCGGGAGCTTTTGGTCGGAGGTGGTGGCAGGTGTGCAAAGTACAGGTATAACTGTCCCTATACTATTCCTTAAGACCTGCATATTTGGAATTGGACATGCTCTTTTGCTTAACAAAACCTTGACCCGATATGTTATGAACCTCTTTGCTTTGGCCAAGGTAATCATTGACAGAATATGGATGGCATGGGAAGGGCCTAGTTTCAATACGTGGATTGCCTTGGTTAATGAGGCTGTGGGGCATGAGAGGCTTACTTACCAATCCCATAACACTTTGTACAAATATTTTAAAATTTAGTCCATATTTTAAAATCTGGTCCAGTAGAGATGTGATGATTATGTAGTATATCTACTAAGTTATTTTTAGTATATCTACTATGTTATTTTCTGTTGAATTCATGTATGACAATGTATATTGTATGTAATCTTGTAATGTTATCTCAACGTGTGCTTTGCTAGATGACATGAGTTTGAACTTATGTAAGTGTCTGTTGAAATAGCCAGACCAGGGAGAGATAGGGTCTTGGAGGAGTCTGATGCCCCAAAGTTGTAAAACATCTAGCTAAGCAGAATGAGCAAAGGTGGGAAGTCAGGTCTTGTAAACATTCCAATCTCAGGACATCCCTAGCTCCCTTAGAAAAGCCCTGTGACATTTGGGAGAGCAATCTGTCATTTGACAGCTAAACTCCAAGGGTGGGGGGTGAGGGCTTTAGAAATCAGATTGTGCATTTTCATGAGAAGTCTATCAAGACTGAAATGTCCTATTTTCATCAATTGTGTTCCCTCACACATCAGGTCTTAACTAGTAAGTAGTAACTCTGATTTTATTTCCTATTTTATTTTCTGAAACTCATTTGTGCAACATATTGTATGTCTTCTTATCAATTTTTGTAAATAAGCCTTGGAAACATTTTAAATGTAATCTAGTGAATTCTCTGTGATTCTTTGTGAACTTACGAAGCCCGGGAGGCTCATGCTACATGTGTATGTGATTGAAGTGTGAAACATTAATAAGTAGTTCTGGTGAGAACGTAAGGAACGTAAGGACACCATAATAAATCCTTTGTGGTGGCAGAAAAGGTGTATTCATTGCTAAGTGACTAAGGTTGACTGTATCTGGGACAGGCTGGGCGTTCGTGACACGAAATATGCTGTGCAGTCATTGGTGGAGGATTTTGACCCTGACTAGATATATCCTTTGGGAACTAAGTGTGCCATACAGCAAGGTTGTGAGCAATATTAACTTAACTCAATTTAATATGGGAGGTCTTCCTCCTTATGGGAGTTTGGGATGATTCATCTTGACGCTTTGGATGTCCGGGGGTGACTGACATAATAATTTTTAAAATGTGGTTTCTAGCTAGGGAAATATTACATTACCCAGGGAGATTAGATTAGTGAGGTTTGTTCTTAGCTAGATTTACCTTGTATAGGGTATAAGATGTTATTTCATCCATGCACTGTGTAAACTTAAATAAAAATATTTTAGTTAAAAAAATATATAACTTAAATAGAAATAAACTAAGATGAAATAAAAAGAATTACCTACCATATGTAGAAGGATTGTGCTGGTGTACTGAAAAATTATAATATCTCCATGCACAGATATCTGCCACCAGAACTGTGGCTAACTCCTGAAAAATATAGACACAAAACTAGTATTTTTTTAAATGCATAATAATAAAATATGGCACCAAAAAAAAATAAAAAAATAGTAAAACACAGAGGTCTAGAGCTAATGGGATAAATTAACCCAATGGGTGTTGATCTTCTTGAACACTTCTATAAAATCAGCAATTATGCAAATTCTTAATGTATCACTATCATCAAATTTTATAAAAATGTATTCTTGTATTAAATCATTGTTAAGACGATCATAGTTACAAAGTAAATGTTGAAAGAAGACACTGGTCCATCAAGTACATCCTTTGATAAATAATAGTTGTTTTGAGCCAGATTAAGACTAAACAAAAACTCCAGTGCAACAGTTGAGAAATTTACCTCACAGGAGAAAAAAAATACTCTCTGACCCCCTAAAAGGGGATATATTCAGCACCATAATGTCCTTTTATAGCTACAGTTAAAATGTATTTTAAGAAAGTAATAAATTTGGGGAAACTCTTTTTCCATGGTCATTAGTATGAAAAGTTAATTCAATCATTGTCATCATCTATTTATATAGCACCACTAATTCCGCAGAGCTGTACACTCACATCAGTCCTTGCCCCACTGGAGCTTACAGTCTAAACTCCATAACATACATAGACAGAGACTAGGGACAATTTTTGATAGCAGCCAATTAACCTACTAGTATATTTTGGGATTGTGGGAGTAAACTGGAGCGTCCGGAGTAAACCTACACAAACATACAAACTCCACACAAGGACTCATGACCCCAGTGCTGTGAGGCAGAAGTGCTAATCACTAAGCCACCGTTATCTTCTCTAAGGCCATTGCTATGAAAAGTTCATTAGACAAAACTTTATATTGACCTTGGATATACTTATACATATTAATTAGGCCATCTCAAAGGTATCTTACTTTCCAAACAACCTTTATTTTTCTAACCTTCTTTATAATTTAATCCTTCGATTCTCTTTATAAATTGGGTAGTCTGTTTCTGAAAAGTCTCAAGTTCTCATAAGTCTTTCTAACAGTGAGGTACCCAAAACAGTATCCCACATACAAGATGTAGTCTTACCAGTGACTTGTACAATGATAATACTATTTTTGGATCATGTGCATTTATCCTGCTTTTTATGCACCCCAGGATTCACCACTACACACACCTCAATCAGCTTTTGGATGAAAACATTCCAGCAAAGATTGTCTATCGATAAGACCATACTGGATTCATTCTCACTCACACAGTAATCGTTTTCATAAGACAAAACTTGGATTGCACAATTAGAGTGTAACACATGTGGTCAGTTTAAAAGTTTTCTACTCTTCTTATTGTTGAAATATGTACAACAGACTATGGGTTTGTCTATATGCATTTAGTTGCCATGGAGGGTCAGCAGATGGCGCTGTATTCATACAGAGGTGTATTGTTTGTCTGCTGTATATGCATGTACTTGTTTGTATTTTTCCTGTCTCAACTCTCTGTGTTCTAGAAGAGTCTCTCCGGGAAAAGGAGGTGAGCTGAGCAGCTCATGTTACTGATATGTTATGTTAAGAAGCTATTCCTGAAAGCTGTTGTTATACTGATCCTGGTACTTAGTACTATATAAAGAAGATATACATCTCAAGACTCGTTCTGTATGAATATAAGGTAACTCCTGAGGTGATTCTTTATCTATGAGACCTCCTGCTGCACACCTATGGTATCATCCATCGCAGAATGCCAATACTTATGTTGTGCCTGTACCAATGTCTGCGATCTGGAAGGGATGTAGCCCAGCACTAAAGCTCTTTGGGTTATCCAAGGTAACCCACCCATTCAAACGCCTCACATTTCAACACCTAGGCGGCTTAAGATCAAGGTCGCCTCACTTATCACAGTACCACAAAACAGATACAGTGAATTGGTGACATCCCAACTCAACAATATCACACCATCTCACTCTGCAACTTCAAAACCATTCATTTTCTGATAACATCCATCATAAATCTGTTAACTAGGGCTCACTCAACCAAAATATAGCACACAACTATATTAAGCAAACTTTATCCCCCTACTGGCCAAGGTGTGATTGTAGCTAAAACAATATCAAACACTACTGGAGCGGCAGGGTTAATATTAAAAAGATGAACTCTGTAAGATTTTATACAACTACCAGTTCATATCCCGCCTAAATTCTTCAAAGATATGCAGAAATGTATTAGAGTCTTTGTCTGGGAGGAAGAGACCTTGCTTTAGATACAATATACTACATAGATGCCATCAATCAGGTGGCCTTCAGCTGCCACTATTTGTAAACTATTACCATGCTGTTCTGCTTAACAGAGTAATGGAGTAGACCTGACCAAGTGGGGTAAACAGTGGATTGGAATAGATGAATGTTGTATGTTTATCCTGACAAAAGTAGTTCTGTGGGTACCCCACTACATATCTGGTGGGAGTGCTCAACGTTGGTCCATTCTGGCAGTATGTCACCCAGATAGCATTAGAAATAGTGGGAGGTGGAGTGTGAAACCACCCAAGTTTTGTGGCTTCTTCTCCATTCAGACATTCCTATCTCTTGGTAAAAAAAGGCCACTGTCACGGAGCCTGAGTTTGGAATAGACCTCGAATCCCCGCTCTAGATAGACTTACAACCAGAGAGGTGCAGAGTTTAGTGATAGAGAGGTATTTACCAGGGATCCCCGCAAGGGAATATGGACTTAGCTGTTCTCTAGCCGCAGGTCGCGGTCCTCTAAGGGGGATTAGAGTAGGGTGAGAAGGAACCGTGGAGTGTAGCAGGCATGCTGGGAGATAAATGCAGAGGTTCAGGTGAACGGCAATTAAATGAAGCGCTGAGGTCTTTAGAAAGGGAATAGCTGAGAACAGGACTGATTATGAGGCACGAGGTTCGTACAACAATACCGCCGATCTTGATCGTGGAACAGGTAACGCAGGATACCAACTGAGAGGTGGTGAACTGCAGAGAACTGATGCACTGAGATCCCTGGAAAGCAAATAGATTGAGGATGGGATCAATGATGAGGCACAAGGTTCTTGTAATAATACCACAGGTCTAGATTGTGGAACAGGTAACCCAGGATACCGATGTGCACATGGGAGCCAGAGAGAACAGCGTTCTAACAGGTAAGGAGACCTGAAGATCTGGCAACTTAGTAGAGAAGCAGGTGCTTTAAATATACAGAGCTGACAGGCAATTGGCCAATCAAGACAATGCAGGAAGTTTTGAACAGACCAGGGGGTAAATGTATCAATATGCGGGTTCTTCAACACCCGCGTGTTCAGCCTCTTCCGCGCTTAAATTTCAAGCGGCGCTGCATTGTAAAGGGGAGTTAACCCTTTACAATGCAGCGCCACTTGAAATTTAATCGCGGAAGAGGCTGAACACGCGGGTGTTGAAGAACCCGCATATTGATACATTTACCCCCAGGTGTGCGCATGCTCAGTTCAGACCAGCAAGTTAATGCAGGGAGTGAGAACTAAGGGGAACAGTGACTAAAATGCAGGTTAACCGGTGCAATGCGTGACAATTACTACTAAAGGATCTAAATAGTGCAGCAAAAGTGGTTATACCAATTCACTGGAAATTTCCCATCCAGCCATCTATATCAGAGTCATTCTGAAGGACTGATTTTCCTATGCATATTGCATATTGCATATACATATTACATTACATTATCTGCTACAGACTGATAAACAGAAGAAGGAAAATATATATATAAATCATACTTGCCCACACTCCCGTAATGTCCGGGTTGGTCTCCCAGACTCCTGGGAGAGCAGGCAACTCTCCCGCATCCCGCCCACTTCCTAGTAAAGTGGGCAGGACGGGAGCCTCAATAACGCCTCATTTTGGCCCCACCCCCAAGGCAAAATGATGATTCGCCATGCCCCGCCCTTTTGCTCCCTCCCGCTTCACCCCCCCTTCAGGATCTCCTGGAGGGCAACAGTACAAAGTTGGCAAGTATTATATAAATTGTATTTTGCATCCTTTAATAACAATCCATTCTATAACATAGTGATTATTCAACTTTCCCAGGAATGTGTGTAGCTCTGCTGTTCCCTTTTGTACGCCAGCCTAGAGGAGCCCCTATTGGTCTCTGTGCCTATGATATGGTTCCTCCTATACTCAAGATGACCGAGGACCTAAGTAAAGTATCACGCTAAAAGGCTAACAAAGCGGTATGCAATTTGCCCAGTAGTCATACCACTGTCCTTTCCTTCTGCAGGTAACAGGCATATGAAAACCATTGTTTATGAGTGAGCAATTGTTTAGATAGATCATAAAGCTACTCAGAATCCCACCTCACAGCCCAGAAAAATATAAAAATGTGAAGTGTTTTACAAGAAATACTGACATAAGCCGGACATTGGTCTCAAAGTGAATGGATAAAGAACCTGAAGTGTGCAGATAACTCAGATACGTACAGAACGTTCCTCACACAGATATGCCAGATTTGTCTGCGACATCTCAACACCGGCTTCAGCTGTCAAAACGAAATTCAGGAATGCCTCATTTCTGCAGAAAATCAGAAGAAAATGATTTGTGATGGTAACAAAACTCATTGGCCTTATTACCAATATAACCATCCTTAATATATACACTGTAAAGGATTTATTTGTAAGTCATGTGATGATAGAAAACCAGGTTAATCACTTTGTAGATTAGAGAATGTAGATTTAGTTTATTAATGTGTCACTAGTTGTAAGAATCCACTGAATTTAATGTCTGTAAGTGGAGTCTTCACAGTGTCCTTTTAATTGAGATGCTGGGACATCATTGCAGTGGACTGACATGCCTGATTGTGGTGGTTTTCACTCAATGCATCATGGTCAGGTCCAGGTGCTGCTCCTACACAATATAAGAGCTTTATGCGTACATTGACATGTTTCAGAGAATGTCAGTAACCTCTTTCTCATGTCAGTTACAGACAATTTCCAAAATGTGCTACTGAAGGCGGGGGGCATTAGGGATTATCATGTGTAAAATTATTATTATATGCTTTTTAACACCATATAGTATAATATGAAACATATTAGATGATGCACGGCTATCCTTACATTTTTTTTATATATTGTTCTTAATAAACTGCAAATGTTTTTTACTTTACTGGTTTCTGAGATTAAAATGTTTTATTATATCTTTGGAAAAGTGAGGGTTAGCTGTTTCTATTAGCCAAATATAGACCTATTGGTTGTATGTACTGTTAAAAAAGTATAACAAAACAAAGCAATATCACAGTATTTTATCTAGCAATGGTCATATTAAATACCAATGAATGTAGTGTCCAAAGTGGTAAAAATGTGAAAGAGTAGGTCAGGGTAATATAACTTCAAGAGTTTTGGGTTCTTTGTCCTGGAACAAGAAAATTATTGTAGTTTTGTTGTTGCCAAATGCAAAGAACAAAACTAATCACAAAGTCAAAGTTTAAGCTCAAAATAGAGCAAATATGTGCTAGTTCATGACTGTGCGAGTCAAAGTAAGTGTTGGCCATCTGCCTCTATTAATGAGTGTGAAAATGTGGGAGGAAAGTAAATCTGTGGAATCAATAATGGCCACTTACTTTCAAGTCAGTGGCTCCTGGTGTCTTAACTGGTGTCTGGTCTGTGGGGGAGGTCCTGCCTGGAGGTTGGAGGAGTAGCCCCTCCCCCCCTTTCCTGGTGTGCAGTATGTAGTCTCTCTTGTTGGTGCGAATCGCACCGCCGCTGACAACACTAATGCATCTACAGATGCCCGAAGCTCCCAAAAAGGTCGGAAATGCATTTGTCCTATACTTCCCTCTTCCCCAAGGTTACCTATGTGATGTTAAATACTTTTGTGTCAAAAGAGTCAAAAGTATTATATGAGTGATACCTTTATTGGCTAACCAGAAAAAAAAAACACTTATCTGCTGCTCAGGCAGTCAGTTAATGTCATGCTCACATGCTGTGCAAGCAAAGTGCCTGCTTGTACAGCAAAATGTATGTGTGTGTGTGTGTATATATATATATATATATATTAATATACACACACAGACATACAAACATTTCCCTTTTCGTTTCTATGTTATTCTTTGCTACCTGCTGGTATTCGCTTGGTACTGCTTAGATTGGGAGGATCAAGATCATATTATTTGGTGACTGCCTGGTAGGTGACTGACTTAAAGGGGACCCATCACTTTTTAGATAAGCTCAATGATCAACCCAAAAGATATTGCAATACGTAGAAATAACATACCCTGCTTCTAATACAGAGTATATCTTATAGTAGTAAGAACAGTATTATTAATGTCTTTGGTAAGTGCAGAGGATCTAAGTCTATTTGCATAATGTGGATAGACCATACTTGCACTACAGTTTTCATTTAATTTCTTTACATCCATTAAATATTTGTGGTAGAACACAATACTTTCTATTCCTCACTGGGTTTTAATTCAATTTGTTTCTCTGTGTTATTTCAGATTGACTTGGTTGTATTAGAAGAACATATTGAAATGACAGGTGTAACACACATCAGACTTACATAGACCCATCCAGGTATGCGTTTACAGCTTTCCGGATGATGAGTCCGATGTTTCCGTTCTGCTCTGCTACAAACTTTGCCAAACTATAAAACACAAAAGAGAAATGTATCTGAATAAGTACAGTATGCGCCACTTTCAGCCTCACTCAAATAACATGGGTGATATTGTAATAAAATATTACATTGTTTTTATGTGTCACTAAAAGGTTCGCAAAGAATATTATTTTTTTTAATTTTTGCATTGGTTTTCTTTTTTTTTGTGTGTTTAGTACTCAATGACTTGTATAGAAAATAGTAACTTTTCAAGCAAGGTACAGGGCTAGGCTATTCTAACTTATACTGAATAGGACAATATATATAGCAAATTAATTAATAAAATCAATTGTATTAGCTGGTTACATAACATAAGAATATTTGTTAAGAAATTTTAAGAATAAGGTTCCTAGCTAAAAGTCAGTTAGTCTACATATGTTTGAACAAAGTTCATGTCAGGAGATACTGTAAGTAACTATAATGTAAGTGTTGTGACATAACCATGGGAATAGGTACCATCACTTGGGGCAGATGGCTTTGAATAGCAGCAATAAATCACTAAAATGCAGGATTTCTGGTACAACTGACCTCAGCCACTTTTATCGAGCATTTGCAAATAAAGAAAACATAAACAAAAGCCTTGCCTGTCCGGCACTAACTAAACATCCCTTCGAGGCCTCTCTCAAGTCTGAGACCTTGTGTCCCAGACTCAAACATCAAACATAAGGTTATTTGCTCACCCTTAGCAGGTTCTCTCAGGAGGCAGCCAGCTTCCTCTCCAGGTCTGAGAGACAGAGTGATCAGGGCTGCAGCCTTTTACAGGCCCCATACAGGTGCAACTTCTAATTAGTCTGCTTTGAAACATACTCTGGGAAGCTTTTCCCCACAGAGCTAAACAATCTTCCTGCTGCCAGCGCATACAAGGAAGGAGACCTAGGACAAATACCTCTGTGACTTAGCATTAATCCAGTGACTTTGTCACACTGTGTTGAATAACTCGCAGAAATGGTCTTACACATAAAATACAGTGTGTTGTGTATTGTTTTTAGATGGGTCTGACTTTAGCAAAGGAGCATACCAGAGGAATTACTCCGCACTCAAAAATCGCTATGTGGTCCTATAGTTTCTAGTTATGCTCCTTCCCAAAATATATCAGGAATGTGTATTAGAACATGTATTTACTAATGAACTGTTTTGATACATTTTGGATACTATATACCAGATGTGTGCTTGTTTTACTGACATATATTTTACTTACAGTATTGCTGACTTTGGATTTCTCGGGACACTTTCCATAATCCCAGTGATTAAATATTGTGCTACATTAATTGATGCTTCAATATGACCGCCCTCAGAAGCTCTTGACATGAATTCAAAAGCACGTGTCTGTAGAGAGAAAATTGCCAACAACTTTCCACTTTTGTAAAGTAATATACAATATTTGCCAAAAGGTGCCATAGAAAAAATGTATCCACTGTGTCCTGTTCATTTGTAACAATTGATAGAAAACATTTCACAATTTTTCTGCAATATGATAATAAACAACAGAGCACAGTTTTCCAACTGGCAGCCCACAGGCCTGCAAAGTCTTTTCTATGACCTCCACAATTGCATTTAAAAAAAAAAAAGCATAACAATAATTGTTTTGAAATTTTGATTCAATTCTGGTTCCGATATATCTCTACCCGGCAATGCTACCTCCCATATTATCCTTGTATTTCGCATTGTGTAGCATTGTGTAACACTACTTGTATTATGTGTGACAAAGGGAGTGATTTCCCACAAGCATCTAGGAAAGGAGTTAGGTGTTCAGCTGACAGTCTGCAGGAGAAGGTTGCAGACAGGGTTAAGCCCTTGCACAGGAATTCTCTGGGGGTAGGTTGAACACACACAGGTGGTCTAATGAAGCAATAAGATCAAAGGGAGGGGTTTGTGTATTTGAACTTTTTTTTCTATTTGTGCATTGTGACCGATGCCAGACAGTGGCCGCGCTCTAGACAGGAGGACTATGTCTAGACAGTGTAAGGTTTCCTGGTGTCATTCTGACGGAAGTGTATGCTGCTTAATTGTGATAGAACAATAAAAGTACAGTTATATAACAGGAAGTGGTTCATGTATGCATCACCCGAGAGGTGCCTGTGTCAAATAGGTTACCCATGTCTCTTCTAAGGCTATGTAATGTTACTTCAACCGTGTCTACTCTTTTTGTACAATGTAATGTTGCTTGAATTGTGTCTACTGCTCTGTATGGCCCTGTGGATTTTTGTGGCCTCCTATAAAAATAAATAAAAAAAATCGTTAAGTGTAGAAACTTGCTAATGTAGTATGTATTGCTATACACATAACTAACATTCCTTGTTTCTTATACAGAAGGCACTTTATCTTTATTAAGTATCTATATATCAAAAATGCCCTCATGTTTATTTACTACTATGCAAATGTATTAAAATAAATAGACCATGCATTCGGCTCAAGGTAAGCTACTTAGGAAACATAGATTATTCTCTTGTTAACTGAATCTGTCTTGTTGCAGTTTGTTGCTAGACGTTGGTCATGTGACAAGATGGAACCATACTCACTTCATTAGCTCCAGGTTCTCCTGGGTAGGTGCCATGTAAATACATTACTCCGAGGTTAAATGCTGCATCCTTGTTCCCCTTATCATAGGCTTTCCTCCAGTATTTCACAGCCCTCACATAATCTTTCTTGAAATGTTGGTAATACCAGCCCAAGCCGTTCAGAGCCTCGACTTGTCCCTTTGGGCAAATACAGGTGTAATATTCAACCATTGTTAAAATAAACAAATACTGCATAACATTTCACAGTCCCATAAGGAAGTCTAGTCCGTGACATTCTCTGCCATTAACATAAGGGTTCACAGATGCCAACAATGAGGAAGTCAAACTTCTTCCTTGAACAATGAGAATATCTAGTATTTAGAAATATGATGCAGTGGATTAGTATGAACTAACACAGTAACATGTTGCCTGATGTAGTATATGCTGAAGGCTGTCTACCCTTAAAGTATTTAGTTCCCAATATCGCCTTTTGTAATAGTTTCTAAAACAGTTATGTGTTCCAGTGTAATCATACTGTACATCTACAAATTAATATTCCAGTTGTAATCTCAGCTTCCAACCACACATTACATTCTCCGAACCCATGGTGCCATATATCTGCACATCAGTTAATAATATATCACTTATTATTTTATTGTCACCTTAGAAGCAGATTTCTTCATTAATTTCAAAGCCAGTTTCATGTTCCTCGGTACACCATCACCCTAACACACAACAGATGAGAGAAAATGTTACTGAAAAAAATCTTCTATTATGAAACTAGTTTATGGTTATTTGTAAACTACAATGTATTAGTGCAGCTGCGTGTGGTTAAGTGTATGATAGTGACCACCTCTATGGTGTGTAAAATTGTGCTCTCTACGGGATGGGGGCAATATTGCATTTGTAAATTCAGGCTGGCCCAGGCTAATACACTTGTAGCGCCCCCTTTCCACAATAGGTAGAAACAAACATGTCCTTAATTAGTTTTCTGTTTTCCACATAAGTTAAATACTGTCTGTTTTTTCATGTAGCACACAAATATCAACTTTAAATTTCAGTGTACAAATAAGCTATCAAGTATTTGTGTGCTACATGAAAAAACAGACAGTATTTTACTTATGTGCAAAATAGAAAACTAATTTGCACCCCTTGCATTGTAACATGGTTTTGTCCAGGAGAAAACTTACTCAATTTTTTACTTAACTTTCCTTAATAAATCAGGCCCATTGTCTTCAACCTTTACCATGGGAATACGTCAAGCTTTAAACCTTACTATATTTTTCATTCATGTTTTCTTTTTACTTTGGAAAACATCTATTCTCTTATATTTTAAAGTGAAGTTCAATGTATACCTCTCCCTGTCACATTTTTGCTCACCAAAAAATGTTGCCCCCCCCCCCCCAAAAAAAAAAAAAAGCCTTGAGCCCTAGACTGCAGCCTAGTAAACTTATTGGATTATCAGCCCTGGCCGCTTTATCTTTATCTAGCTGCTTTATCTAGTGCCCAACAATATTATATGAGTACTGTGCTATTGTCTCAGAATTATTCTCCCATTAAACACCAGGGGGAGTACATTGGTTAACTGTACCATATCTTTATTACTTTTGTGTTTTGTTGCCGTTACACATGTTCATGTACAAACAATCAAACTAGTTAGTAAGAATGCAGGACCAATTTTGAGCCAATACACCCGTGCTGCATTTTACTAAGTAAATGATGTGTCCGCTAAACTGCTTTGCTCATAAGCTATTGCTTGATAATGCCAACAATATCATCATCATCATCAGCATTTATTTATATAGCGCCAGCAAATTCCGTAGCGCTTTACAATTGGGAGAAAACATTAATAAAACAATACTGGGTAATACATACAGACAGAGAGGTAAGAGAACCCTGCTCGCAACCTTACAATCTATGGCTCTATTTTCTCTTAGTTTATACCATATGCCAAAAGTTTTTAGAAAAATGTACACGAAAAAGAACCCTACATATAAATATGTAATATGTAATTTTTATTTAACATACAAAAAGTAACAAGACTGGTTCTACCTTACCCATTAAAGCGCTCTCTGCATCACCTCACATGCCCCTGCTTCACTTATCTAATCGATAGTAAGGGCTCAAACATGAGCGATATCCCAGCACCTGCGGTACGTGCGGTTTGTGGTCACAGCTCAATGTCACTGCATATTGGGTTCATTGAACAGTATGAAGAATACAATGGCAGCAGGCAGCCTATCCTATTGCTGGGTGTCTATGTCCGCCAAGTGTTCACCCTGAATGCTGTTGTGCCCTGCCGGCACATTCTGTATAGGGCTCAAATGTCTGCATATACAAGATCATCACGTAGACTCACACAACATACCTTAAACAGCAAGACAGCATAGTCATACATCAACACTGGATTTTCATTCTCCAGGGCTCCGCGCTCATACCATGCTAAAGCTGCTTTGGTGTTCTTGGTAACACCTTGCTGACCCCAGAAAAGCATCTGTGCCAGTCTGTGCTAGAGAACAATGAAAACATTGGCACAATGAGCTTCCTTATTTACACATGGCGGAAGATTCAGCATTATTGAGCAAGAACCGGACCCAGTATCATGGCACACATATCAGCCCCAGGAACTAGATTTGTTTGCTTTTGGGGAAAAAAAGATGCCATAAAATTGCCTAAATAATATGTTTAAATATATCCTAGGTCCATACAAAGATTTGTCTGATTAATGTTTGTACCTTATGGACCATGCAGAGGATAAGAGGCCTTCATTTGAGAATAGAAGAAAGAAGGTTTCATCGTCTGCATAGGAAATGGTTATGTACTGTAAGGGTGTGGAATTCCTAACCCCATGAGGTGGTGATGGCAAATTCACTAACAGAATCTAAAAATATATAGGATGCTTTCATAGCAAGGAATGGTATCCATATCTGGAACTAGTAGATTACATTCATTTTTCAACCTTAGTTACTATGCAACTATGTTCATTATGCCTAAAGATATCAGGTAATGCAGTTGCTGAGTTCTTGTCATACTAGTTCTGGTACGCTCTAAGGGCCTGATTCATTAAGGATCTTAAATTAAGAAGTTTCTTATTTAAGTCTCCTGGACAAAACCATGTTACAATGCAAGGGGTGCAAATTAGTTTTCTGTTTTGCACATAAGTTAAATACTGACTGCTTTTCATGTAGCACACAAATATCAACTTTACATTTCAGTGTACAAATAAGCTATCAAGTATTTGTTTGCTACATGAAAAAACAGTCAGTATTTAACTTATATGCAAAACAGAAAACTAATTTGCACCCCTTGCATTGTAACATGGTTTGGTCCAGGAGACTTAAATAAGAAACTTCTTAATTTAAGATCCTTAATGAATCAGGCCCTAAGAGCATAAAGCTTGCTTTAAAGAAGATCTATGACCAATGGTGTGTGAACAATAAACCTATGATAGCTGGTTACAAAAATAACTAAATGTATAAAATTATATAAATATTATTGCTGTTTTTTTATTTGATTAGCTAAATGTTTTTAATGATTTCTACAGAAATCTGCATGTGCTACTAGCGCATTTCATGGAAACTTAGAGAACACTTCTCTGAACAGAAAACAAATGAGGGGGTCCAGTCAGAAGAGTCAGGATCAGGACACTGAACCCTTTCTTAACTAAGTAATGTGGTCTTTACACAGTACATTTTGGGGAAATTCTAATTATTTCACTAGAGCTGGATTAACCTGTGGTGTTTATATGCCATGATAATTCTTATTGTCATCAAAAATCTATGGGGCTATCTAATACATTCTAGAATATGATAGCAAGAGTCTAATTGGTTGCTATGGGCAACACCTCCACGTCTCCTTTGTAGAAGGTTTGATAAATCTACCCCTATATCTGTCTATATGTGGCTTCATTTATGTATATATATGGAAATGGCATTAAGCTGCAGTATCTGTGCAGACACAAAATGAATCATTGATCACTAAAACACATTTAAATATGATGTCCTTCTATTGAGAGCGGGCTACAAATTAAGCCTTAGAGGGTGCCAGTTAGTTGTGTGCTAGAGAGATGCCGATTTATCCATTGATGCTCTGCCATTATACGAGTGGTTTGTCCTAAGTATCTGTCTTTCACATTCATTTAAGAAACAGGTCCCAGGACACTAGCTCACTATAAAAGTGTTCCATGATGTAATGCATAACAGCAAAAGTAACAGTATAAGCAAAACACACGTTATGTAGATAAACAGATAACCTCATGCACAAAATTCACATAGAAAAATATAATACAATACAAATTTATAATTTATATAATTTAGAGAAAAGGAATCCTATTTTTGATACAAATAAAATCTTACAGAAAATACTTTTTAATTTATGTTTAAACAGATTTTGAAATAGTATAAATGTTTAGTTGAGATTTATATCCTTACATTCACATTTTAAACTCTAGGTCAAGTCACTCTTTGTTAAATACAGTCTGTGAATAGTTTGTAACAACCACTTCTTGCCCAGTAGAGGCTCTGTGGCTTGGGTGGTTAGCATGCTAACCAGGCTGTTTAGTATGCTAATGGGCCCGGCTAGCATGCTAAACCGCCAGACAAGTATGCTAATCACAGCTACTGCCACCCTCCTGCTCCATATCACTGCTTTTCACAATTGAGATGCACTGGTATAAAGCAGCTGGCTGGCAAGGTAGAGATAGATCACTACTCGATATACAATTAGTATGCTGATCATATTTTTAATCTGTATCAGGCTTTGAACGGCATGTACATAACAGAAGGCACTCATTAAAGTCCACTACATAGAGAATGTAGAGACATTTTCTGGGCTGAAATTAAATAAATTTGCTTGTTCCATGTACTTTGTTAGGAAGCATTCTCATGAACATTTGTTTGGCCCATAAAATATTTGTCTCCACTATGTTAAGGTCACAGGTTTAGTGTATACAATATGATTCAGCAACAATAGTCATGTCTAGAAGTGTTGGTTACCTGGGCATACGCATCTCCTCTCTCTGCATTCTGTTTAAGCCACAAAAAAATGTCATCATTTTCTCTAGTTTGCTCTTTCAAAATGTCATCCTCCATTAGCCTTATGGTTTCTACAAATGCCTTAAATGGAAGAAATAATGTGTTAAGAATGTGTTAAGCTAATTCAGAGAAAAATAAAGAAGGTATCCATGAGTGAACAGAAGAGCAAACGTTCACCAATTATATGGCTCTCACTCAACCAAGTCATCTTTGAGGGAGATTGGCGCCTAATGTTCATTTATCGTATTCAGAAAGGTGGGAGACCGACCCATACAAGGTACATGCCGATGATGACCTTACCAATATTTTATTTTAAAAAGCAAAATGTATCAATAAACTATATTGTATCAATGTCGCTCATTACAGTTAGTGATGAGAATTCTATTACTAACCAATACAGAGCGGTTTTCCCAAGCTCTGACCAATCAGAGCAAAGTCACTTTGTATTTAACAGAAGCTGAAAAACAGTCCTTCGTATATGGGATTTTTTTTTATCCCAATGCTTTGGAAGCTGGAAGACAGAAGAGGACCTCCGCCTAATGGACTTAGGTGAACAATAAATGGTCAAAAGTGGTATGTGTTGGGGAGTCTATTTTCTCTAATAAAGGACTTTATCACATTGAGTGTATGTTTATTTTGGTATATTTTTTCTTACATGTGCACTATAGATCCCAGCAGGCCCTGGATGCCAAGGCTTGCTGGAACCAGTAGTGCACCAGCAAAAAAAAATATTTTGCAACAAATAACTCTTTTTAACCCCACACCTGCTTCCCCAAGGGTGTGAGAGAGTCCTAGTGCTTTCAGCGCTGGGTTGTTTTGCAGGGGGTGAGGGGGCTGCATTATTTTTGTGCGCCTGATTCCTCTAGTGAATTCAGCTTCCTGCTGATCTGCTTGACATCAGGAAAGGAGGACTCCATGTTGCCCGGGTTCCCCTATTATAGTGTTAACCAGACCAGCCTGCTGCAGCCTAATGTTAGTATGGCTTTTTTTTAACACCACCCCCAACAGAAATTGCTGCAAATTGCTGCTAACAACCTAGGCTATGAGCGTGATTTTATAATGATTATTTAATTATTAATTATTTTAAAAAAATAACACTGGTAATAATCATCGGTGTCTCTCTACGACATGATACGCTTAAAGCATATTTTCATCCAATGTATGTATTTTACATAGTATACTGCGTCACACATATCTTAAGTACAGCTCAGCATACTAACTACTAACATACAGAGTGTAGGCATTCAGAGGAGAGTGCGGACAAACAGAAGAGAGTTCAGATATTTGAATGAGATAACAAACATACAGAGACAGGCAGAGATCTGGGAGAAAAAAAAAAGACATAAAGAGGAACGTGGAGAAATACAAAATTGCAAAAAAATATTCAGAAAGCTGTAGCGTAAAGACATCCAAAGGAGAACAGAGACATCGAGTGAACATTAGAGACATGTAAAGGAGAGTGGACACCTCCAGAGTTATGCGAGATGTAAAGGAGAGTGAATTTGTGTGATGTAAAAATGCATCTCATTTTGGTGTAAAATTGTTGTACTACACAAGTGCACAGCTTGCATCTGTGTTTAGAATTGCATGGAAGATGTATGAGTTTGGGGAGGCAGATCAGGGGCATTAATGTGGAAGTGCAGTGCAGTACAGTAAGGATGTGCAGATAAGCACATCCTTTTTGAGATGCGTCTTATTCTGATATACAGAATCTTGAAATACATTAGCTACGAGAAGTTTTGCACCTACATAAATTGGGTGCAAGTTTTGGAGTTGATGATTGTGTTTAGCTTTGCCCCAGACACATCTATACAGTAGATTAAGATTGCACTTATTTTACAATTTGTGCAGCTCAAAACACAGATGTAAAAAAATGTAAGTGTGCAGATGCATCGTACTCATCAGGCTCATAGTGACAGGATTTACCAATTCAGCAATATTGGCCATTGGTGGGAACAGACTGAAATCAAAGGTTTGTTGAAAAATTAATTTTGCATATATATAGGAGAAATATAGAGAGTTGGACAGTGGACACTGGTGAGAGGGTGGCTTGTAGAGAAGAGAGGGGCATTGAAAAGGCTGGAGGACATGATTGGTGAATATCTGCAAAGAAGAGTTACACAATACTTGTTCTGCGTGTCTTTCTAATAGATCCTTTGGAGTCTTCCTTGCAACATTCATGTAGTAAGAGAATGCAATATCTAGATCCAGACTGTGATTGTCAATTCCTTGGAGGTGCTTATATCCAAGCTTCATCAGAGCAAGCCTGTCCTCTCCTTGTGCTCCAACCAGACTATACAGCAAAGCCTAGACACAGAAAAGGAAAGTGTTACTCCACAGAGCTCAACGATCTGATCATGAAACATTTGGTGGTGCTTCACATTGAGCTAATCGCATTTATCCTCACACAATGTACACTGGTTTGATTGCTCAGGATATATAGAATGCTGGGTAAAATTGTGCATTGCACAAGTATACAAATAAATACTGTATATGTGTAATGTTGTATTAGAAAATTTAAATGTTTATTTTTGTTTTCTCTAGGTGGGAAAATTGCCTGGGACCAATGATAACAAGGACAGGTTGCCCAGAGCATCATTGGCAGTCGAAAATAAATATACCAAAATACACTGCCCCTTGGTATACACCAGGTGTAAAGAGTAAAGAGCAAGAAAATAAGAGTAAAAGGAACCTATGCAAGTGGATTGTTTTAATCTCTTCGAAGAGAAAGTCACACATTCCTTTTTTTTTTTTAACAAATTAAATTTTTATTGAAATTTTAGGCATGAGAACAAGACAAGCAACATACATAGTAAAAAGGGAAGCAAGGGAAGAAAAGACATCAGGGAGGGGAGGGGGTACATCGAGTCACATTAGGCAAGTACTTCAGACAATAACAAAAATTATACATCGAAAGCTGGTAGTGTTGTGAAACTATTACAGAGAAGAGGAGACCTGTGATGGGGCTAGATGCTCAGAATAAGTGCTCCAATCAAGTCATTTAATCAAAGGGGAGGAAGCTAATGAGGAATAAGGAAGGGCCAGAGTCTCCATAATGTAGCTCCTCTGGATTTTGGCCGTAACATTTGAAAGGGACGGGGGGGGGGGGGGAGACTTCCAGGATTGTGCGATAGCTGCTCTAGTAGCAATAAGGATATGGCCAGTAACATATCTTATATGATTTTGGAGAGAGGAGGGTATAAGTGCAGCAAAGCTATTTCCGTCGATGGGGCTAATGCTACGGAAGTCACTGCATTAATCAGGTTAAAACCTTCCATCCAAAGGCCCTGAATCTTCGGGCACGACCAAAAGATGTGTATCAAACTTCCTACCTCACCACAATTCCTCCAACAAATCTATGAAGGGCATAAATCTATGAAGTTTGTCAGGAGTCAAGTAAATTCTATGTAAAACCTTGAGAAGAATTTCCAAATGATTAATGCATGCTGACATCTTAAACACATTTAAAAATACATTTTTCCAATCCTCATCAGCGATAGACATTTGTAGATCCACTTCCCATAAAGACTGAACCGACAATTTGCTAGCCTCCCTGGAGGAGAGGAGGAGTAGATACCAAGAAGCGATGCCACCAGCTCGATTGGATGAGGATAGCCTCATAGTTATGTAGGGGGTTGGGGGAGCAGGAGCAGCATGACATCTTACTTGGGACTGAAACCAGTGTTTGACCTGTATGTAGAAATCCCTTGAGGAAATCTTACAGTGAACATCCAAGTGTGCAAATGAAATTAGGGTGGAGTCCTCCATAATGAGGCGTAGATTAGCAATGCCCATCTCTTGCCATGACACCAAACTCAAGTTGGGGATTAATTAAGATAGGTCCATTATCGACAGGTTAGAGGAGGGGAGAGCAAAATCAGGGGATAACTCTACCAATGTGTCCCATGCTCTAAGTAACTCATGGATTCTAGACAGAGTAGAGGCCTCTAAAAGCCTTGCTTTAGCATCCAACCACAATAGGTCTGTCAGAGGTAGCAGGCGGGAAGAGTGTTTCTCAATAGAGACCCAAGGTATGAGTGGTTTGGGGGCCAACCAATCTCTGAGCTGGTCTAAGAAGCATACCAATTGGTAGAACTCCAGGTTGGGAGAGGCCAAGCCTCATTTTAGTTTAGATCTCATCATATCAATATTCGATACTCGAGGATGGTTACCTCTCCAAATAAATTCTAGGGACACTTTGTAAAATTTGGCCAGCAGATGACGGGGGTAAAGATATGGAATAGACCTAAAGAGATATAGGATTTTTGGGAGGAGCATCATTTTACAGCTGCTACCCTGCCCAACCACGAGACCTCATAATTATCTCACATTTTCATTAGTGAAATAAAGTGGGTCAAAAGGGAAGAGTAGTTGATTGTTAGGGAGTCAGAAGGAAGTGGACAAACTTGTATACCTAAATACTTCAGTGAAGAAGTTTAGATTACATGGCATCTAAAACATCAGGGGAGAGAGAGGAGAAAGCCAGGGAGTAAAGGTAGCTACTGATAGATTTGGGTGTGGGTTGCGGAGCGGAGAGGTCTGTGTGTAATTGTATAGCTTCTCGTAAAAGCTAGAAAATTTAATTGCAATGTCTAATGGGTTCGAGACCTGACGGCCTCTGGAGTCAGACAGGTGTTTAATATGATTAATAGCATTTTTACCCCATAACTTACATGCTAAAACTCTGCTAGCCCTATTTCCAAGAGTGTAGAATTTTTGCTGACACAAAGACACAGCAGCCTGAACTTGGTACATGGAGATAGATTGCAACTCCTTCCATAATCTCCAATGTGTAACTACAAATCAAGGTCGCACTTGCTGCATCATTATGCGTTGAACTAAAAAGACATCTCAATGTTCATCTATGTGTCTGAGCAACAGGTGCTGGATTGCTAGTTTGCATAACTAACTTACTGCGCTGTTCTGACAATGTAGAATAGGTGTTTTGTTCTATTTTGTATGTTGCTTTCAGGGCTTATTAGCTACATGAGTAATGACATCATAAGAGCTACAATAATAAGTCATTAAATAATAGAGATCCTCATCCACAATAGATCACAACTATATTGTAATGTACATTTAATAGGCAAATAATACATTATATCCTTTTTTAGATGCGTACAATATATTTATTCCAATAAAAAACTTTAAAGTTCTAGCAGGTATATAACAAACTTAATTTCTCAAGTAATTACCTATCATATAAATACATCGTTAAAACCCTGTTACACTCTAAAAGCAACAGGTCTCTAACTTATTAATATATGTTAGAGTTCATAAAAGTCAGCCATCAATTACCATTGATCTTTCAAAATTTAAGTAATTGACATTCAAATTCTATGACCCTTTTATAAAAACCTTAATTAGGTACAATGGGGATTAATGCAGCAACGTAGGTTCTTCTCTATTTAAATAAAATTAAAATAAATTAATATTTACCTCTAAAGTTTTTTCCCAGCTAAATAAACTTTTCAACTCTGTTTACAATTACCAATATAATGTTTTCCATGATGGTACTAACCTGGGCTGGATCAGTAGGTACACCTAGACCAATCTCATACATAATGGCAAGCAGGTAGGATGCCTTATGGTAACCACTGCAGCTGGCATCCAGCAACGTGGGAACAACAGCCCCGAGGTGAGGAGAACTGTAAGTTAAGTTCTTCATACTATCTCCAAAGATATTTTTACCAAATTGAACAACTGGGTCTTTAGAGAAATCTATAAAAAAATAAAACAAAGGATAATATTGAATAACTCAAAGAAAATACACAGCACTATTGAGCTGATTAATAAAAAAGAAACAAATGAAGTCCATAATTCCAGTTCCATGGTAATGGCTAACACAAAATATCGTTATCCTCCTACCAGGAAACTGCTAAGGTTCATTAAACAGATTGTTTCTGATAGAGTCACACTAAGGGCTAGATTTACTAAGCTGCGGGTTTGAAAAAGTGGGGATGTTGTCTATAGCAACCAATCAGATTCTAGCTGTCATTTTGTAGAATGTACTAAATAAATGAAAGCTAGAATCTGATTGGTTGCTATAGGCAACATCCCCACTTTTTCAAACCCGCAGCTTAGTAAATCTAGCCCTAAATGTCAGACATGGAGCAGGGCAACAAAGTTTAGTGTCTCAAGCCACACACAGGCTGATCCTGTCACTTTGCCTGAGCACCCAACGACAAGTGCTGTTTACAAAAACATTAGGAGTTGTTTCCAATCTGGTCACACATCAAGGTGGCCAACCTTAGATTGGACAAAGCAACTGGATCGCATGGGGGTCCTGTTAGTCTTTTCAGTGGATGACTATACATCAAGTACAACACAACTGACAGAATGCAAGATAAGTCATAATCAACAACTTCCAAAACAGAACTTCAGCTTCTGCAGTTGTCAGTGTAGTGCAATATACTATAAGTGTAGACAGTATGGATCTTAACAGCAATACTCTGGTGACTGTGTTAAGTAAGGAATTACATGTTCATAGTGACACTGTGACAGCCACAGGCATTGACAAGTAGAAATACTGTTTATATACATTGTTCTGTATCTGCTCAGTTTAAAGGTCCACTTTGGTGACCCTCTACTGTTTTATGTATGTACAACAAAAGGTTGTTAACTTAATTTAAAGATTTTGTACAAGTTTAATCTAAGCACATAATGTTTAAGCGACAAGTATCAGAATTGGTGAAATTTGGCCACCACATTGGTGGCTAAATTGGATGAATTCTGATCATTGGGGGCAGGGGATGAGCAGCCAGATCTCTCCCCGTGTCACAGGGTCCTGTTAGTGCAGTGGGAAGATGATCTCACACAGAGGCCAATAGAGAGGTCACCTGTGGTCATCTTCCGACCACCAACATATACGATTTATTATTATTATTAATTTTTATTTATAGGGCGCCACTAGGTGTCCGTAGCGCCATGCAGGGACAAACAAAATTACAATACGAGGTAAGACAGCACAGTACAGTAAACAATAAGCACAGTAACTCAGTGAGCTCAAAGCACAGCTAGGGCGGGGGGGGGGGAGAGGGGAAGGTCCGCATATGACGGAGCCCAAGAGGGAGGGCACGGAAGAAAGGGTAACCCCCAGAGGGGAGAGGAGGGAGCGAGAGGGGACGGGGGGGGGGAAGAGGGTCCTCAAGGAGGAGGGCTAGGTAGCTGGAGAGCAGAGTTAAAAGTGGTGAAGACAGGAGGAGAGATGACCCTGCTCAAAGGAGCGTACAATCTAAGGGGTGGGGTAGACAAACATAGAGACACGGGGGAGAGAGGGAGTGAAGGAGGAACGGAGGATAAGGATAAGGGAAGGGGAATGAAGGGGAAGAGGCAGAAGAAAAGGTAGGAAGTTAATTGGGAGACTGGAAGGCATACGATAATGATATGTTAAATTTCATTTGGATTATTATTAGGCATGGGATTCCAGCATCACAACAGACATCACACACTGTGATTCTGGGCTACTTGATTAATTACTGTATATATCACCTCAGTTGTGTGGCTATGTAATAAGTAAATGGCCCATAGCAGCAGTTGCTGAGCTGAGTTCTCCACAAAGCGAAGGAGAGGAAGCAGATATATGGCATCCCTTCAAATATTACCTTGGCTTATTATGGACAAATTATATTACAGGGTTTCTCAACCTTTCTAATGCTCCATTTTGTTATTAAATCCACTACCACTTCACCTCCTATATGTCCCTGTCTAACCAGCTTACAAGAATGAATACACTAGATGCTCTGACTATCCTACAAAATAACCATGGCTGGAATTCTGATTTAAATGTAGTTGGGCTCTTGAATCTACCGCTGGGCACTAGTGATTTTCAGGGGGTAGAGCAAGGATCATGCAAGGCTGACAACCTGGCACCAGTCCACAAAGCCAGGCTTTATAGGTAATAATTGTGAAAAAAAAAGTTATATTTTATATTGGAAATTTACCTTACTAACATAGTTTAGCAAACACTTTTTGATAGGATTATCAATAACAATAGCTATGTGTTTAGCACATGCTTGAACATCTTCAAATGAACACTTATTATAGTACAATTAGGCATTACTTACCACAGGAAATCCACTCTTTAGAGCTCAGCAATCTAAATAAATTACTATATTTAGTTTTATCCTCTTGTGTCCAAGGGACCATCTTAGAAGTGGGTCTATCTCCATGTTTTAGGTACAGGTCTTTGTAATAATTTCTTGATTGACCTGCAAATGAATTGCATTTATTAGACTACACTTTCAGAGACAACCTTTACGTTTATAACTCTTGAAATGTGCCAGGAACAAATCATATTAAAGTAAAATAACTGTTTTATGTGTCATTACCTGTGTAAGGAACACTTGCCGGGTATTATTAATACATAAATACATACACACACACACATATGGGGGTAAATGTAACAAGCTGAGAGTTTTATAGCGGGTTTGAAAAACCAATCAGATTCTAGCTACCATTAATGTAGTACATTCTACAAAATGATAGCTAGAATCTGATTGGTTGCTATAGGCAACATCTCCACTTTTCAAACCCGCCGGAAAACTCTCAGCTTGATACATTTATCCCATGGTGTTATATTTCTATACAAAACTATAGTTACTGATACTAGTTGGGTGTGCTTACTCTTGGTCTCCATGCTACGACTCTCCTGTAGGATACTTGAATGCAGCCGTACTATGTCTTTAACGTTCATACACCTGCTATAGTAATCTTCTATCTGATGATAAATCTCATGTTCCGGGAGAAGGTTCGATATCTACATTAATACAAATAGAAATAAGAGATATAAGACTTTGAGGTAAATTTAGCAAGCTGCGAGTTTCTGTCGGGTTTTAAAAGTGGAGATGTTGCCGATAGCAACCAATCACATTCTAGTTAGCATTTATTTAGTACAGTCTACAAAATTATAGTTAGAATCTGATTGGTTGCTATAGGCAACACCTCCACTTTTCAAACCCGCCAGACACTCCAAGTGATAAAATATTTTATTCCTAATAACCGACCTTTATTTCATGATACCATTTAACTGTAAATATGTGAGTCAATTTAACAAATATATTAGTAGTGGTTATAAAGTGTTTGTACTTTGCATCACTGGGCAGACAGCCATTGTCAGGGCCGTAACTAGGGCTGTGTGACAGGGGCGACACGCTGAAGGGGAGCGCAATTTAGGTATATTTTAGGTTAATTTGGTTAAAATTGAGGGCTAGGGGGGCGGCATTTGTCTTTCTCGCCCCAGGCGCTAGAATTCTAAGTTAAGGCTCTGGCCATTGTCTTATGCTCAGTGGTCGAAGATGAAATTTAGAAGTGGGGGTTTAAAAAAATGTTAGTGAATGAAATTTAGTAGTTTTGCAATTGAAGAAGTGGCGGTTTCGCTATTAGCTTTAACGAGGCAACTTCTTTTTTTTGCCTCGTTAAAGCTAATAGCGAAACGCGCATCGGCGGACGCCGCAATCGCTGCTCAGCTTTCCCCTAAGTAAACTGGATTAGTCCAAAATTGCAAAGCACTGATGGTAGTTGTATAATAATCAGTTTAGCATTTATTTGCCTTGTCAATTGTGGAGGCATAATAGTGCAGCGATAGAGTAGAGGCTAGTGGGATCAGTTAGAATACAATGTAACTAACCCCAGCCTCACTGAAAGGATTAACCCTAGAAGGTTTTGCAGGCAGTTATATAGAGTGATAACAAGAAACAATACTGCTTCTATCTATATCCTAATTTTCGAACATCAGATATTTTATGATATGTTATTAGGAGTACCTGAGAAGGGAATTATCCTACCATGAGTAATAGGACTGCTATATATTTATACAATTTATATTAAGAAATAATTTAGAGGGGTTATCATAAAACCTACCAGCCCTATTAAACATTATTAATAATGATTAATTTTATGCAAGATGTGACTAATTAATCCATCAGTTTCAACATATTGAGCATAAATTAAGTAATATCAACCATGTATTATTGATGTGAAGTATTACAACAGAGGACTATCAGTATCCACCAATAGGGGAATTATTTAAGAACAGAATTATTTTGATATACACAAAAATAAAAAGACCATTTGTTCTGAGCAGGATAGCGGTTAGACAAGTAACTATTGTCTATTTTATCAGTATTCTGTTAATTTCTGTGTGTCAATTCATTACATCTTTTATATTTCGCTACTAGACCAATTTTAATCCATTTAATTAATAAAGAATAATTTTAATGATTACAGTACACAGCAACATTAGATATACGTTTATGCTGTTTTCATTCTGAGTGCCCCAGATGATCATTCTCTTTTCTCTGTTTGTTATTTGATTAGTACTTGTTAAATGATCGGGTGCACCCTTCCTCGCTAGATACTATATACTTTCAAGCAGAAAGTGACTTTATAATTAGAGGAAGATGAATGGAGAGCTTGGTGCAGTCTTAACCCTTTGGTAAATCAATCTCCTATGTTGCAAGCAGTGTTTTCGAATCAATAAAATATCGATAGATAAACAACACAAATCTGTAAATCTCTATGGCTGCCTACAATTTCACTGGGTAAATGAAATACAGATTATAGGCAAACAAACAATGTGCACTTAGATAGCGGCAGATTACTTGTAAATATTTAAATGTGTATAAATAATTTCCTTTAAAGCACATTTAGGAACTTTTAATATGCACATTTAAACGCAGATCGAGTACAGCAAGATTGTGTTTGTGTAATTTTGCAGGAAAGTGAATATACTCCTATCTTTAGCTGTATCACTTGCGGGTGCCTGAGGGCTGGTACAAACACACACTGATGCAGATGAGGACGGTTGCTTGCACTAGCTAGTAGCTACTGATTGGCTGATTGAGGATTAACCTCCGAAGCTTTCTTATATTGCTAGTGCCTATATCATATGATTTTGTGGCCATATTTTAGAATGGATTTTTCGCTACTTTAATTTGTACACAAGAAGGAAGATTATACCTGCTATATTACAGAGGGTTTTTTATTTAAATCAAACCTAATAGCGCGTGCGTTTTTCAGTATCAAAACAAATCTTGAAATCATTTTCTTGCACTTAACATCTGGTTGTAAACCTGGTGCATATGCCACATGTGCAGAGATGGATGCATCATGAGATGTGTATGACCCAGCATATGGGAGTAAATACACTATTTTTACGTGTGGCTTTTTAGAGATTACTTTTTGTACATTTATACACCCAACTCACCATCAGCCCCTTATGCTCTAATATTTTGTACAAGTTTATGGACATAAAGACACAGAAAAGAATATTTAAAAGTAGACATAATATGGCACACTAAACTATACTTCCTCAGGTGCATAACATTTAATTACATGTCCGAATTGCAAGATTTGAGGGGGCAACAATCTGCTCTGGGGGCCCCAATTTGATATTCTGAGTATGTGTGGCGGATTGTGCATGCCCAGTGAAGCCCAGTTCACTGCGCATGCGTAGCCTATCTCTTACGTGCATGCTTAGAACAGCAGAGTGGGAGCTTCTTTAAACAGATATCCTTAGAAAGAATGAATGATAAAATACAAGTTATTATAGATTAAAAAATAGGCAGATTAGATGGGCCAAGTGGTTCTTATTTAGTGTCAAATTCTATGTTTCTATGAACTAGCATCACTGGCCTCTCTCTGGCAGCCACATAGGATGCTCTAGTGGTAGTTCTGCCACTGTGCACATTAGTCACTTTGTCCCAAACTCGCTATGAAAATAATGAATATATACCTGCCAGCAGTTGGCATTACTGGGCAAAGGGGCACGGAATCTAAACAGTGTTCACCAGGGAACCCCCGCAAGGAATTATGGTCCTCGCTGCACAGGACATGCAGGTTGCGGCCCCCTATGCCAGCCGTTAGCGAGGCAGCTGGGACACTAGTAGAAACTATTCAGGGTAGCCGAGGTCAGAGCCGGTAGATCAAACAGAATCAGAATCGTGAGAGAGAAGAATGATCTAGGAAGCTGATGTCAGAACAAGGAGATCTAAACAGAACCAGAATCATGAGGTAGAGGAATAGGCTAGGAAGCCAAGTTCAGAACCTGGAAATCCAAAGAGATGCAGAATCGTGAGGCAGAAGTGTAGTTAGGAATATATAGGAGTCAGAACAAGGATAACAAGGATGAATTCAACTGGAATTAACTCATTTAATAATACACTAGAACAGAATCAGACTGGAAGTGTGAGACCCAATACTCTAGCACAGGAATGGTGCCAGAATCTCCCTTATATAGGCAGCCCAACAAGTCTTCAGCAGGTCAGTGATGTCACCAGATGACTAACCGCTAATAGGAAATCCTAAGAGCGGGTTTTATTATCTATCAATGGGTGCGCATGCGCAGACAGGCCAAAGGGGCTAGGCAATGGGATGTGCATTGTCGGCACCAGAGGAGAGCGTCCATCCCTGCGGCGGAGGAGATAAGCAGATGGCATTTGACACACATTTTTTGTAGGAATATCCTGATTCTCTGACCCTAAAAGGAGTTTGGTCTAGAAAGTGTGTGTGTGTCTTCTGGTGAATGTAGGCTTGGCTAGACGAATTAGGGTGGTGCTTATTTTGCACTGATTTTGCATTTTTCAATTTTAGGAGGCATGATTCAACGTTTATACCAGATATAGGCAACCTGCTGGTGGCTTTTAGCTGTTATGGAACTATAAGTTACAGCAAGTCTTCCGACTTAGAGGGTTAAGGCAGGCTAAGCAATGGTACGTTGTCAGCATCAGAGGAAGGCATCGATCCCTGCGGCGGAGGATGTAACCTGACATTATCCCCTCTTTTAAAAATAAGTCTGTGATCAATCAAGCTTTGTTTCTGAGGAAAATCTCTCTTGAATTTGGCCAAAAGACATGGTGCATGAGCCTCCTCAGCACTGACCCATGATCTTTCTTCTGGGATGCGTTCTTCCAGTCGACTAGATACTGCAGTTTACCTCTGAGAATCCCGGAATCTAAGAGTTGCGTCACCTCAAACTCTTCTCCAAACAGCTTGACCTCAAACTTTTCTCCAAACTGGGTTGAAAGGAGAAGGATGAGAAGATTCTCTAAATAATTTGTTCAGGAATAGAAGGTTTATGAGAGAAATGTGGAATACACTGTTGTCGAAGTCGTATAATTGGATGAACAAAAGTATATTGGTTAATATTGTTTTATTGGCCGATTGCACTCAGTATGCCACGCTACACGTGGCATACCGTGATCGCACGGTAAAATACGCACGCACACACTCGCATGACAACATTTCGTTATTTATGTAATTCATATTCATATTGGATCCATTACACAGTAATTTATGAGCAGACAGTATTTGGTTTATTATTAGTTTATATATTATGATTATATGTACACTTTAGTGTTATCTAAGGTTCAGGTTATGGGAAATGTTTCATGTCTGATATCATACTAATCCCCTATTCATCAGCAGCTGTCCGGTTCCATCGCCGAAGAGATCGCATATTGCATACTCTAGTTATTGATGTTAGGGAATAAATAGCCAGAGTGATATCAGAATGTGAAATGCTAATGAATTCATTGTAGCTGGAGCACATCCCCTGGAGAGATGACCCCCACCTTTGGATTCCTTAGATTGAATCAGCCTATGACCTGTTTACCCCGGAAACCACCCTTGTCTGGACCTATAGAAGCAAGCTACGTCATCTCTATTGTTCACTCTATAACACTGACTGCATATATAATCATAGCTGCACCCCCACTGGTCTCAGTCTTCACTGATCACAGTATTCAAAGGTGAATCACTGTCCAGGGGTGCCCGTGGTTAGCGCAGCGAGCGCATGCGATAAGAGCGCGGTATGTATGTAACTTTTGGTATTGGCTGTACTGTACTGTATCATAATATAATAATGTATTGAATTGTTGACTATTTACATCTGCTAAAATAAATCACTTTGTGCGTTAGAAACACAATATAATCGCCTATGCAATGCTTATTTGAAAACGATAGAATTACTTTAATTCTGTGGATTCTGAGTGAACAGGATAACTGTAGTTTAGACGTCACTGGATTGATTATTTGTAAATTGTGGAAGAGTCCAATATAACACGGTGCCAACTTCATGGTGGGTACCCAAAGTCTGATATATTTTGTGGACAGCCAAACCTTGTCACCTACTTGACGGACTACCTCGTTGTCTTCAATCAGCAGATTTTTGCAGCGAAGAGATGTCTCCAATAATTTAGTCTTGGCTTGGGACAAAATAAGAGAAGATCTTGAACCAATGATTCCACAGCAGGAACAGAAGAGTTCTTGATAGAAGATAATTAAGGATATATGGAGATATTTAGTATATATACTAAAGACAATAAAAATGGAGAAACGCCAGAGGACTCAAGTTCATGATTACTGTGGGAAAATTCTGCCCATACTATTAAGTTAATCCAATTGTTTTGATTTTCTGAAATATAAATTCTTAGTAATAGTTACAGGTCCTGATTCACCCCTTCCTTCCATCTGTTTGTTAGTCTGAGGGTGATCTCCAGAAAAAAAAGTTGAGATTAATTGCTAATTCTTTGCAAATACCCTCCAAAATTGGGAGATGCTCTGGACACCCGGTCTGAAATGACGTTTTGAGGACAGTCGTAAAGGCATAAAATCTCTTTAATGAAAAGAGTAGCTAAAGATTTTTAGAAGAGAGTCCTTTGTGAGGTACAAAATGTGCCTTTTTGGAGGTAATTACTTTTGGGTAGGTCTGCAATGAATTTCACAGAGATGCTAGACCATGGTTTGCCTGGAACTGGTAATGGCTGAAGGAGAACCAAAGGGGCTTACCTGGGAATCTTATGATGAGCACAGATGGTACAAGCTTGAACATAGTGATGGACATCTTGATGAAGAGTAGACCACCAATAATATACTTAAATCAGAGAGACGGTCTGCTAGCAGAGAGCCATGATCCAATTAAGATAAAATTTACTTTTAGTAACCCACTGGCAGCATTTTGGGAGACATACTGGTCAGTGCTAGGATGCTGGATGGATCCAGAATTAGTTTGAAATCTGTGGTAGTCTGAAGATGTGAAGTGTGAAAGGAACGAGAAAGAGCATCGGTTCTCAGGATCTTAGAACCTGCTATATAGTTGAGCTAAGATTAAAACATGTGAAAAATAGCAACCATTTGCCTGCCATGGGTTAAGGCAGTGAGCAGTTTGGAGCTATTCTTATTGCCAGCAAAGGCTGTGATATAATATACAGTCCCCTCATGGAGATAACACTACTCCTATAGTGTTACTTTGATAGATAGCAGCTCTTTATCCCCTATCCCGTAGTTTCCTCAGGAGAGGAAATCATCTTAGAGCAAATTCCACAGGGATGGAATTTGCCAGAGGTATCCTTTTGAGACAGGACTGCACCAACCCCTACAGCGGATGCATCAAGTTCCAAAAAGAATGGCCGGGTGAGGTCTGGTTCAGCGAGAACCGGTCAGAAGAGAAAGTCCCTTTTAAGGTTGAAATGCTGAGATTGTTCCTGGTGGCCAGGTATCGTGAGGGGCTTCCTTACAGGTAAGAATGGTAATAGGTGCTATAACAGAGAAATCTTTGATGAACTGATGCAAGTATATAGTGAATCGCACAAACTGTTGAATAGCATTAAGATCATAAGGTTAAGGCGACTTGAGGACAGAAGCTACTTTCTCTGGGTTCATCTGCTTACCCTGACCGAGTACAATATATCCAATGAATGGTATTCTCTCAAAGAGACATTTCTCCATCTTACAATACAAGTGAAGGGAATGGAGATAACTGAGAACCTCTCTCCCCTGGTCATGGGGTGGGAATATAAATCCTTGTAAAAATCAAGATGTTGTCCAGATAGATAACTACTGAGTGTCAAAAGAGGTCCTGAAAAATTTCAATCACAATTCCTTGATAAACTGCTGGAGCATTACTGAGACCAAACGGCATCTCCAGGTTTTCGTAGTGACCGTCTTGTGTGTTGAAGGCAGTCTTCCATTCACCTCCATGGCAGATTCTAATGAGATTATAAGCACCTAGTAAATCAAGTTTAGGATTTGGTTTTTTTTTCCAGTCTCTTTGGGAAGTTACTACTGAGAATAAAGGGGTTAGTTATGATGAATGGGTTTCATTATGAGGGTAAAGGGGTTTTGATCTTAATGTAGTTAATTGCAATGAAGGGGTTCTTTTGAGGAGACTGAAGGTGATAATAAGGGGGTTAATGAATATGAATGAAAGTAATTGATGATATGTTGGCTAATTAATAATAGGGATGAGGGAGTTAATGATTAAAACGGGGTTATTTATGTTGAATGGAGTTGGTATGATGATACTGAATGAGTTAATGATTTTTAGAAGGGGTTAATAATGAGAGGGATGATATGTGGAGGTTGCAAAAATGCTCTTTGTTTTATATGGTAGTCACTATGGTGCCCTCTTTATTGTACTGTGGTCACAAGACTGCTCTTTGCATTGTGTGAAGGTCACAAATATACCCTGTGTATTGTATGGCTTTTACAAGAATGCTCTCTATATTGTATGGCAGTCACTAGATTGCGTGTTTCATTGGCCTCACTTGCCACCAATGTGGCAAGGGCTAATGGCATGCTAACCATGCCTACCTATGTGTTGACCCCACCTACAGTCGATATGGTTCCCTTACATGTGGCCACTTTCAGAGTTTATGTCAGGGCCGCTTTGAGTTCCCAATATGTTCCTGTGTAGCATACTTGCCTACATATACACCACCTCATCATGGAAATGCAGAGGGAATGTATGACATGGTGGAATAAATGGGTTGGAAAACAATAGACAAGAATAATGACAAAACAGACAAGAGACGAGGTGAGCAGACAAGAGATAAAGTGGAAGCAGAAAAGACGCAAGTGGGAGGGCAGACAAGAAACCAGGAACAGCATACACGTCAAAAAGCTGGGAGGAAGGGTGAGAGATGTGAGTTACCCCACTGTTATTTTTTTTACCTTTTTTTTACTATGTTTCATAGCCAGTAACCTGTTATTGCATTCATTAAGGAAAACAATAGATGTCCTTCCCAGTGTGTGCACTATGTTTGTGCCTACTTAATAATTTAGATCAGATTTATTCACCTTGGACACTGCACCCTCTAAACATGGTCCAGTGTATACATACTAACAACTGTTTATATTTACCTCATCCATTTGCAGAGCCCTGAGTCGATAATATTTCACAGGTCCAAAGAACCCTTCAATTGCGACCACATATTTGCTGCCTCCGAGAACCATGTACCCGGCAGTATCATCAAAAGAGATGTCCTTATCCAAACTTTATAAATTATAAATAAATATTATTGTAAAGAAACATAAAATTTACTACCTACAAATACTGTATTGGTTTCTTGAATCATTTTACTGTTTTCTCATCAGATCTCAGATGAAGATTAATGTGACATGCAACAAAAGTGTTCATAAACAGTATTCAATTAATAGGATAGATGTGCAATAACATTACAGAATAAAAACACAAGTAATATGTGATTTTTGTAATAAATATTATGTACATATTTTTTGCTTTTTATTCCACTGCAGTTTTATGAGGTTTACTATTGTCAAAATGATTTCTATAACTAGCAATTACATTTGCAAGCTAAAAAATAAGTACCGCACTACATTAAAACCATATAAAATCAGTTGTTACACAAAATCCTTTTAGAATTCACATTTGTGTGATGCTGTTCTTGAATCTATTCAACCATATAAAGTGACTTTACTTAGCTATGCTGTCTGCAGATTATGTGCAAGAATAATATCACACAATGATATCTTTGTGTGCACAATGTAAACAATGGCTTTGTTTGTTCTAGCAACAACAGAAGAAGATATTTAAGGAACCATGAAGGAACTCAGCTAGCTACAATGCTATGGCCATCTGTAGAAGCAGGTTTATTTGATTGGGAGATTATTTTTTGGATTGCAACCTAAAAATACAAAATTAACTATATGTATACTGTGTACTATGCATGGATTACGGGTAAAAATGTAAATATGCAAAATACATTAATGTTAGTACATACCATGCAACATTTCAAAATGACCAGACGCAGATTTACATATTTTTCCCATGGGACCACTCTTTCTTTCCTACCTTACTTTTCCAGCAACATGGCACCAACTTCTACCACATCTCCCAACCTCTACCATACCTTATTGAGACCCAACATAAAAAGAATGATATGTGATGAACAGTACATTGGATATCACAGTAGAGCTCTACCAGAAGTCTAGTTTCCCAGTCTCTTAAATTCAGCACACAAACCCCCAGAAAGTACAGATAGTATAACTTCCACCGGCTTTGTTGCATTTGGAAAAGGATAATCAGCCAGTACTGTCATTGCTGACTTGTTTTTCTTTTATTTCAATGTACTTCACAAGCCAATCTTCAGTGATCTCTACTGTTGAACATTAGATGTTAGACCTCTATGCTGCATACTGGTGGGTATCAGATAATGAAGTTCTGCACTGTATTCTGGGGCACATCAGATAATGAAGTTCTGCACTGTATACTGGGGGACATCAGATAATGAAGTTCTGCACTGTATACTGGGGGACATCAGATAATGAAGTTCTGCACTGTATACTGGGGGACATCAGATGATGAAGTTCTGCACTGTATACTGGGGGACATCAGATGATGAAGTTCTGCACTGTATACAGGGGGACATCAGATGATGAAGTTATGCTATGTATAATGGACTGAATGCATCATAGACTAGTCTACCATAGGTGGATGTGAAGCCGACTATGACTAAGCAACATATTTAAGAATTTTTGGATTGTTGTCTGATAAAAGAGAACAACAGCAGAGTCAATTGCCTAGCAAATATACAGTGTCATACATCTCATGTTCTATCAAGGTATGCAATCTTTTACCTATATATTTATAGATGATTTGACCAACTCTTTTAGGTAACTTGTATTATCGATTTAGAAGCCATTTAATAACACATAAACTAGCTATTTATTGGTTATTAAAATTTACTTACTTGTAAGTTTGAATTCTATGATTTTCTAATTCCTGTCCAAGAAAAGTTTTCAATATTATCTAAAATTGAAGAAAATAATGTTGTAAAACAAAAAACTTCTCCAAAAAATAGCAAAATTATGCGTCTTTTCAGTACATTGTGTAGCTGTTTCATTGTTCTGATAAGTTTGTTGTCATTAAGAATTTGCAGGGGCTCATTTAGAGTCGGTCGCAAACAAATATCTTTGTGCAATATATACATATATGTACTGCACCAAAACCGCATATGGCTATGTGAATCCATATAAAGATTTATATCTGTTTTCCATGACTTCTACCCCCTTAGATGGAACAAATGTCTGATGAGGATGATCATCATTGTCGTGAACAGAGAGAACTTACAGTTATTTATAAGGGTTAATCCATCACATAATTGTGGGGAATAAGGCCTAAATCATAACTGCAGTGTAAATACGGTATATCGATTAGCCTGACCAAGTTAATCCTTTGAATGCCGGTGTGTGATTTGTTGATACATTTGACTAACAAGACTAGTGTATGCTTGTATTTACATCTGTGTAACAGTCTGGAGGTGTGAAGAGTTAACCCTTTGTTTGCTGGTGTGGACCTTGCTAGCCTGTGGGTAGCCAGAAGCCAGAAGCCTTGTGTGCCAGTGTGGGACAGTATATTGGGGTCCTATTGCCGGCATTCAATAGGTGGTGGCAAACCTGAGGTGTCTGGGGGTGTGAGAGCACGGTGTGGGGTGATTCAGTAGCTCTATAACCTGTGTGATAGGTAGAGAGAGACTGCGGGCTGGAAACGTGTGTAACCTCATACAGCAAACACCCCAAAGTCACGAAAGCTGGGAGCGTGTTCATGACAATCATCAGGCCATACTTACCAACTTTCTTCAGCTTTCTTCCGGGAGCCTGCCGATGGAGGTGGGCATGAGGGGGCGGGGCGCCAAAAATCGTGTCATTTTGGCCCCCCTGTGACGTAATGACGCAGACGCGTCATTTGCCAGTGGGGGGGCGGGGCCAAATGCCGCGATTCACCAGGAATCGCGGCGTTTGGGACCTAATTCTGCCAACTTTACTAGGAAGTGGGCACTTCCTAGTGAAGTGGGTAGAATTCGGGAGATTGCCACACTCTCCCGGGAGTCCGAGAGACTCTTGCAAAATGCGGGAGTCTCCCGGACATTCCGGGAGAGTTGGCAAGTATGCATCAGACCTTTGTTGGGCTCCTCCCAACAACTTTGGTGTTAGGAGGAGCCCAATGATATCAGCATGAGGCTATTGTGTCCTGGGTGGGGGGGCATCTTTTTTAAGGGGTGTCCCCTTACACCTGGAGAGGAGCAACAGGTGTGGCCAGGGACGGGCAAGCATAAGCTAAATACACTAGGGTGTGTACACGTAATTGCAAGACAATTAGACATGGAGGCCTCCCTAGATATACCTTTTAGGAGAAGTTCATTCAATTTTATATGGAAAATGCACTTTAACATTTATTAATAACTGTCATGACATTATACTCTATTGTGTATATATTGCTATATTATATTGTGTACAAATAAGTTACTGTGACTTTAGCATTTACTACTCTGTCACTGTCAAACCACATCTGTGTGCTATCATTGGGCATAAGTATACACACTTGTTACACCTGACATTTGTTTAGTGCAAATGCTACTGTTTTTTTATTTGGACTCTTGAGAGTCCTCCAATTGAACATATGCATGTTAATATAATTTTTTTTTTTTTTCTTGCATATATCTTTCCTTATGTACGATATACATCAAACTCTTAATAAGCTCCATTATTTACAAAATGCAAACAGTACACATATTTGTTGTAATCAAATTATATAAATTGTATCCACTTATTAGTTAAATATTATTAATTATATAAATTGTATCCATTTAATTAGACATATCTATTCAGCTCATTTATGCTTAGTAAATTATCTGCTTAATTTTATGTAAAGACAGTATTATGCATTAATATACATCATTATGTGTATTCCTGAGCTGAATTATATACCTCCAAGTAGCTAAACTAACTGAACTACATATGTTCATCAAGCTCTCTTCAACGCAAGTTGACAGGTGATGGAGGTGTTACTTTATTTTACTTTATTCTAAGCTAACAGAGTGTGAATGGTTGGCTCACTCGGCTTGTATGTGTGGATTGGTAGAATCATACACATGGCCTGAGATGTCACAGCAGCTTAACTGACTGAAATGTCAACTTTTTGGCACATGTCAAGTTACATATGGTCACAAGGGACAAGGGCTGAGGAAGCAAAAGCTGGTTTATATTGCCACTAGTGGAATGGTATCGCCAATGGTAATGCTTTAATACAGGGTTGTCCAACTCACGGCCCGCGGGCCACCACGCCTGTAAATGTGGCCCAGAAGGAGTTTTGGTTGTGGCAAGGGGGCAGCGCTCTTAATGGAAAAAATTGTCTCCTCCTCCGTGCGGTGCTCGCAGTGAATGTCGGGCGTGATGTCATCACGCCCAACATCCATTGCGGAGCGCAGCACAGAGGAGACACCCGCGTGAGAAGAACAATCAGCAGCACAGAATTGGAGAAAAGAAGAGAAGTGGACAGGAGAACAAGCCGATTAAAAGGTAAGTTAAGGGGGATTTTTTTTATTATTTCAAGGGACGCTGACAAGTGAATAAAAGTCACCTGGTCCTGGTGCATCATGGACCTTATCTCCCTGCTACATACTTCTACTTGTATTACTAATGGGGCATTATATATTATTCTCTTTGGCCCATTATAAGTTGTTATCCCTTAACTAACATAGTGGTGTAATTATCAAAACAGGTCACAATTTGGGGTCACAGTGGTGTATATGTCAGGTACCGCAGGCCTGGTCAGGGCACCCTGATATACAATGCCTGGCTTAAAATGATATTGCATCGAAACAATACAAAAAGTGATTATAGTATAATAACTAGAGAGGATTTTTTGAACAGGGCGATTGAAAGGTAAGTATAGGGGGATTTGAAAAAAAAGTGATATCTATATATCTATATATATATATATATATATATATATATAATACATATGTATATATCACTTTTTTTCTCATATATATATATATATATATATATATATATATATATATATATATATATATATTAACTATGTTTTCTATGGTTTTTTGGATGATCTGCTATCGTTAGTGTTAGTGTATCTTATGTGCGGCCCAAACCAACTCGTCGTCTGCCAATGTGGCACAGGGAAGTTAAAAGGTTGGACACCCCTGATTTAATACATAGGGCAAAGCAATAAAATGCCTTTTCACCGGCAAAAACACTTTTTTTTCCCTTATACTCTTTAAGGTGTGGAATGTGACTTCAGCTGTCTGTAATGAAGGAAAGTGGAATATTAGAGGTACTACAGAACAATGTAGTTTATCTACATGTTCCATATATCAACACAAGTTTCATTTTGGGGGTCAGAGTTTCTGTAACTAAAACATTACTTTCATGTTTTCTTTTAAAATTATTTATCAAACTATCCACATAAACATAAAATAAAAAACTTAACAGAAAAATCAAAACTCCTGAGTAAAATTACCATTTTTCTGTAAACTGTAAGATCGAGACGAACCCATTGATACAATGGGAGAGAAAATTTAGACAATATTGCAATATCATCCTCTTCAGCGACCTGCATCTGAACATGAACTTGACCTGATAGCAGAAGAAAATCAGATATATAAAACAGATCCTAACATTGTGACAAGAGCGTTAATCAACGAAAATTTAAATATGTACAAATAAGTAGATTTGCATTTTTTACAATTTAAACTGCACTTGTCAATTTACACAAAGGTGGCAGCTGTTTTGTGAACTCAACCAATCTCCTTCTATGTTGGTTGAGCTCAGTCTTTCAACTTACTGTGAGCTAATGACATCACTGAAACAAAAACTCTATAGTGAATTGATAGGAACTTTGTAACATGCCTAAATGATGTCACAGATTCCTAGTGAATTGATGTATCCATGCTTCAATCCACATAATAGCAATATTTTGTACTATAAAAAAAGTGTAAAAAAAAGTATACTATTATACAGACAGATTAGTATACAGACAATTTGTCTCGTAAACATTTACAAATCATGTAAAGTAAGTGTTACTAGGGTAAGTAACATAAGGTGGTAAACATTGAATGCAGAAAAAGCCATATTACTAGTAGTGTTTATTATGTGTTATGATAAAAAATGTATAGATTACTTACCTTTACCAGTGAGAAAAAGAAGTGGAGTTGCATATAATTTATTAGAATCTATATGGTGGAAAATTCCACATTCTTTAGTATTGCAATAGTCAAGCAAATACATCCAGATGGAAAGCGTAAACCTGAAATACAGTGGTAGTGAATCAATCAATTGCTGACATACTAGTGAAATGGGGAAATTGGATTTATTTTACCAAGACAGGAAATTTTCACAGCAGATTGTACATGTAAGAAGTAAACATAGAATACTGTGACAATGGGAGAGGTGATGACATGTGGGAGATGGAGGGTAGATGGGAGAGGTGATGACATGTGGGATATGGAGGGTAGATGGGAGAGGTGATGACATGTGGGAGATGAAGGCTAGATGAGAGAGGTGATGACATGTGGGAGATGGAGGCTAGATGAGAGACGTGGTAATAAGTGAGAGATGGAGGCTAGATGGGAGATGTGGTGATAAGTGAGAGATGGAGGCTAGATGGGAGACGTGGTGATAAGTGAGAGAAGAAGTACACATTGAATTCTAAGACAATGGGAGAGGTGATGACATGTGGAAGATGGAGGGTAGATGGGAGAGGTGATGACATGTGGGAGATGGAGGGTAGATGGCAGAGGTGATGACATGTGGAAGATGGAGAGTAGATGGGAGCGGTGATGACATGTAGGAGATGGAGGGTAGATGGGGGAGGTGATGACATGTGGGAGATGGAGGGTAGATGGGAGAGGTGATGACATGTGGGAGATGGAGGGTAGATGGGAGAGGTGATGACATGTGGGAGATGGAGGGTAGATGGGAGAGGTGATGACATGTAGGAGATGGAGGGTAGAAGGGAGAGGTGATGATATGTGGGAGATGGAGGGTAGAAGGGAGAGGTGATGACATGTTCGAGATGGAGGGTAGATGGCAGAGGTGATGACATGTGGGAGATGGAGGGTAGATGGGAGAGCTGGTGATATGTGGGAGATGGAGGGTAGATGGGAGAGGTGATGACATGTAGGAGATGGAGGGTAGAAGGGAGAGGTGATGATATGTGGGAGATGGAGGGTAGAAGGGAGAGGTGATGACATGTGGGAGATGGAGGGTAGATGGAAGAGCTGGTGATATGTGGGAGATGGAGGGTAGAAGGGAGAGGTGATGACATGTTCGAGATGGAGGGTAGATGGCAGAGGTGATGACATGTGGGAGATGGAGGGTAGATGGGAGAGCTGGTGATATGTGGGAGATGGAGGGTAGATGGGAAAGGTGATGACATGTGGGAGATGGAGGGTAGAAGGGAGAGGTGATGACATGTGGGAGATGGAGGGTAGATGGCAGAGGTGATGACATGTGGGAGATGGAGGGTAGAAGGGAGAGGTGATGACATGTGGGAGATGGAGGGTAGATGGCAGAGGTGATGACATGTGGGAGATGGAGGGTAGATGGGAGAGCTGGTGATATGTGGGAGATGGAGGGTAGAAGGGAGAGGTGATGATATGTGGGAGATGGAGGGTAGAAGGGAGAGGTGATGACATGTGGAAGATGGAGGGTAGATGGGAGAGGTGATGACATGTGGGAGATGGTGGGTAGATGGGAGAGGTGATGACATGTGGAAGATGGAGGGTAGATGGGAGAGGTGATGACATGTGGAAGATGGAGGGTAGATGGCAGAGGTGATGACATGTGGGAGATGGAGGGTAGATGGGAGCGGTGATGATATGTGGAAGATGGAGGGAAGAAGGGAGAGGTGATGACATGTGGGAGATGGTGGGTAGATGGCAGAGGTGATGACATGTGGAAGATGGAGGGTAGATGGGAGAGGTGATGACATGTGGGAGATGGAGGGTAGATGGGAGAGGTGATGACATGTGGAAGATGGAGGATAGAAGGGAGAGGTGATGACATGTTCGAGATGGAGGGTAGATGGCAGAGGTGATGACATGTGGGAGATGGAGGGTAGATGGAAGAGCTGGTGATATGTGGGAGAAGGAGGGTAGAAGGGAGAGGTGATGACATGTTCGAGATGGAGGGTAGATGGCAGAGGTGATGACATGTGGGAGATGGAGGGTAGATGGGAGAGCTGGTGATATGTGGGAGATGGAGGGTAGAAGGGAGAGGTGATGACATGTAGGAGACGGAGGGTAGATGGGAGAGGTGATGACATGTGGGAAATGGAGGGTAGATGGGAGAGGTGATGACATGTAGGAGATGGAGGGTAGATGGGAAAGGTGATGACATGTGGGAGATGGAGGGTAGAAGGGAGAGGTGATGACATGTGGGAGATGGAGGGTAGATGGCAGAGGTGATGACATGTGGGAGATGGAGGGTAGAAGGGAGAGGTGATGACATGTGGGAGATGGAGGGTAGATGGCAGAGGTGATGACATGTGGGAGATGGAGGGTAGATGGGAGAGCTGGTGATATGTGGGAGATGGAGGGTAGAAGGGAGAGGTGATGATATGTGGGAGATGGAGGGTAGATGCGAGAGGTGATGACATGTGGGAGATGGAGGGTAGATGGGGGAGGTGATGACATGTGTAAAATGGAGGGTAGAAGGGAGAGGTGATGACATGTGGGAGATGGAGGGTAGATGGCAGACGTGATGACATGTGGGAGATGGAGGGTAGATGCGAGAGGTGATGACATGTGGAAGATGGAGGGTAGATGGGAGAGGTGATGACATGTGGGAGATGGAGGGTAGATGGGAGAGGTGATGACATGTGGAAGATGGAGAGTAGATGGGAGCGGTGATGACATGTAGGAGATGGAGGGTAGATGGGGGAGGTGATGACATGTGGGAGATGGAGGGTAGATGGGAGAGGTGATGACATGTGGGAGATGGAGGGTAGATGGGAGAGGTGATGACATGTGGGAGATGGAGGGTAGATGGGAGAGGTGATGACATGTAGGAGATGGAGGGTAGAAGGGAGAGGTGATGATATGTGGGAGATGGAGGGTAGAAGGGAGAGGTGATGACATGTTCGAGATGGAGGGTAGATGGCAGAGGTGATGACATGTGGGAGATGGAGGGTAGATGGGAGAGCTGGTAATATGTGGGAGATGGAGGGTAGATGGGAGAGGTGATGACATGTAGGAGATGGAGGGTAGAAGGGAGAGGTGATGATATGTGGGAGATGGAGGGTAGAAGGGAGAGGTGATGACATGTGGGAGATGGAGGGTAGATGGGGGAGGTGATGACATGTGTAAAATGGAGGGTAGAAGGGAGAGGTGATGACATGTGGGAGATGGAGGGTAGATGAGAGAGGTGATGACATGTGGGAGATGGAGGGTAGATGGGAGAGGTGATGACATGTGGAAGATGGAGGGTAGATGGCAGAGGTGATGACATGTGGGAGATGGAGGGTAGATGGGAGCGGTGATGATATGTGGAAGATGGAGAGAAGAAGGGAGAGGTGATGACATGTGGGAGATGGTGGGTAGATGGCAGAGGTGATGACATGTGGAAGATGGAGGGTAGATGGGAGAGGTGATGACATGTGGGAGATGGAGGGTAGATGGGAGAGGTGATGACATGTGGAAGATGGAGGATAGAAGGGAGAGGTGATGACATGTTCGAGATGGAGGGTAGATGGCAGAGGTGATGACATGTGGGAGATGGAGGGTAGATGGAAGAGCTGGTGATATGTGGGAGATGGAGGGTAGAAGGGAGAGGTGATGACATGTTCGAGATGGAGGGTAGATGGCAGAGGTGATGACATGTGGGAGATGGAGGGTAGATGGGAGAGCTGGTGATATGTGGGAGATGGAGGGTAGAAGGGAGAGGTGATGACATGTAGGAGACGGAGGGTAGATGGGAGAGGTGATGACATGTGGGAAATGGAGGGTAGATGGGAGAGGTGATGACATGTAGGAGATGGAGGGTAGATGGGAAAGGTGATGACATGTGGGAGATGGAGGGTAGAAGGGAGAGGTGATGACATGTGGGAGATGGAGGGTAGATGGCAGAGGTGATGACATGTGGGAGATGGAGGGTAGAAGGGAGAGGTGATGACATGTGGGAGATGGAGGGTAGATGGCAGAGGTGATGACATGTGGGAGATGGAGGGTAGATGGGAGAGCTGGTGATATGTGGGAGATGGAGGGTAGAAGGGAGAGGTGATGATATGTGGGAGATGGAGGGTAGAAGGGAGAGGTGATGACATGTGGAAGATGGAGGGTAGATGGGAGAGGTGATGACATGTGGGAGATGGTGGGTAGATGGGAGAGGTGATGACATGTGGAAGATGGAGGGTAGATGGGAGAGGTGATGACATGTGGAAGATGGAGGGTAGATGGCAGAGGTGATGACATGTGGGAGATGGAGGGTAGATGGGAGCGGTGATGATATGTGGAAGATGGAGGGAAGAAGGGAGAGGTGATGACATGTGGGAGATGGTGGGTAGATGGCAGAGGTGATGACATGTGGAAGATGGAGGGTAGATGGGAGAGGTGATGACATGTGGGAGATGGAGGGTAGATGGGAGAGGTGATGACATGTGGAAGATGGAGGATAGAAGGGAGAGGTGATGACATGTTCGAGATGGAGGGTAGATGGCAGAGGTGATGACATGTGGGAGATGGAGGGTAGATGGAAGAGCTGGTGATATGTGGGAGAAGGAGGGTAGAAGGGAGAGGTGATGACATGTTCGAGATGGAGGGTAGATGGCAGAGGTGATGACATGTGGGAGATGGAGGGTAGATGGGAGAGCTGGTGATATGTGGGAGATGGAGGGTAGAAGGGAGAGGTGATGACATGTAGGAGACGGAGGGTAGATGGGAGAGGTGATGACATGTGGGAAATGGAGGGTAGATGGGAGAGGTGATGACATGTAGGAGATGGAGGGTAGATGGGAAAGGTGATGACATGTGGGAGATGGAGGGTAGAAGGGAGAGGTGATGACATGTGGGAGATGGAGGGTAGATGGCAGAGGTGATGACATGTGGGAGATGGAGGGTAGAAGGGAGAGGTGATGACATGTGGGAGATGGAGGGTAGATGGCAGAGGTGATGACATGTGGGAGATGGAGGGTAGATGGGAGAGCTGGTGATATGTGGGAGATGGAGGGTAGAAGGGAGAGGTGATGATATGTGGGAGATGGAGGGTAGATGCGAGAGGTGATGACATGTGGGAGATGGAGGGTAGATGGGGGAGGTGATGACATGTGTAAAATGGAGGGTAGAAGGGAGAGGTGATGACATGTGGGAGATGGAGGGTAGATGGCAGACGTGATGACATGTGGGAGATGGAGGGTAGATGCGAGAGGTGATGACATGTGGAAGATGGAGGGTAGATGGGAGAGGTGATGACATGTGGGAGATGGAGGGTAGATGGGCGAGGTGATGACATGTGGGAGATGGAGGGTAGATGGGAGCGGTGATGATATGTGGAAGATGGAGGGTAGAAGGGAGAGGTGATGACATGTGGGAGATGGAGGGTAGATGGCAGAGGTGATGACATGTGGAAGATGGAGGGTAGAAGGGAGAGGTGATGACATGTGGGAGATGGAGGGTAGATGGCAGAGGTGATGACATGTGGGAGATGGAGGGTAGATGGGCGAGGTGATGACATGTGGGAGATGGAGGGTAGATGGGAGCGGTGATGATATGTGGAAGATGGAGGGTAGAAGGGAGAGGTGATGACATGTGGGAGATGGAGGGTAGATGGTAGAGGTGATGACATGTGGAAGATGGAGGGTAGAAGGGAGAGGTGATGACATGTGGGAGATGGAGGGTAGATGGCAGAGGTGATGACATGTGGGAGATGGAGGGTAGATGGGAGAGCTGGTGATATGTGGGAGATGGAGGGTAGAAGGGAGAGGTGATGATATGTGGGAGATGGAGGGTAGAAGGGAGAGGTGATGACATGTGGGAGATGGAGGGTAGATGGCAGACGTGATGACATGTGGGAGATGGAGGGTAGATGCGAGAGGTGATGACATGTGGAAGATGGAGGGTAGATGGGAGAGGTGATGACATGTGGGAGATGGAGGGCAGATGGGCGAGGTGATGTCATGTGGTAGATGGGAGCGGTGATGATATGTGGAAGATGGAGGGTAGATGGGAGCGGTGATGATATGTGGAAGATGGAGGGTAGAAGGGAGAGGTGATGACATGTGGGAGATGGAGGGTAGATGGCAGAGGTGATGACATGTGGAAGATGGAGGGTAGAAGGGAGAGGTGATGACATGTGGGAGATGGAGGGTAGATGGCAGAGGTGATGACATGTGGGAGATGGAGGGTAGATGGGAGAGCTGGTGATATGTGGGAGATGGAGGGTAGAAGGGAGAGGTGATGATATGTGGGAGATGGAGGGTAGAAGGGAGAGGTGATGACATGTGGGAGATGGAGGGTAGATGGCAGACGTGATGACATGTGGGAGATGGAGGGTAGATGCGAGAGGTGATGACATGTGGAAGATGGAGGGTAGATGGGAGAGGTGATGACATGTGGGAGATGGAGGGCAGATGGGCGAGGTGATGTCATGTGGTAGATGGGAGCGGTGATGATATGTGGAAGATGGAGGGTAGAAGGGAGAGGTGATGACATGTGGGAGATGGAGGGTAGATGGCAGAGGTGATGATATGTGGAAGATGGAGGGTAGATGGGAGAGGTGATGATATGTAGGAGATGGAGGGTAGATGGGAGAGGTGATGACATGTGGGAGATGGAGGGTAGATGGGAGAGGTGATGACATGTAGGAGATGGAGGGTAGATGGGAGAGGTGATGACATGTGGGAGATGGAGGGTAGATGGGAGAGGTGATGACATGTGGAAGATGGAGGGTAGAAGGGAGAGGTGATGACGTGGGAGATAGAGGGTAGATGGCAGAGGTGATGACATGTGGGAGATGGAGGGTAGATGGGAAAGGTGATGACATGTGGAAAATGGAGGGTAGAAGGGAGAGGTGATGACATGTGGGAGATGGAGGGTAGAAGGGAGAGGATAGGATATGTGGGTGAGGGAGGATAGTATTTATGACAATATGTGAGATATGGAGGATAGAAAGGAGAGTTGATTATAGAGACATGATGATATGTGATGATGATGATAAGATAGAAAGGAGGCTTGATGATAAGTGAGAGATGGAGGCTAGATGAGAGACGTGGTAATAAGTGAGAGATGGAAGCTAGATGGGAGACGTGGTGATAAGTGAGAGATGGAGGCTAGATGGGAGAGGTCGTGATAAGTGAGAGATGGAGGCTAGATGGGAGATGTGGTGATAAGTGAGATATGGAGGATAGATGGGAGAGGTGGTGATAAGTGAGAGATGGAGGATAGATGGGAGAGGTGGTGATACGTGAGAGATGGAGGATCGATGTGAGAGGTGGTGATACGTGAGAGATGGAGGATAGATGTGAGAGGTGGTGATACATGAGAGATGGAGGATAGATGTGAGAGGTGGTGATACGTGAGAGATGGAGGGTATATAGGAAAAATGATGATATGTGGGTGAGGGGGTATATATAGGAATAGTGATAATATGTAAGATATGGCGGATAGAAAGGAGAGTTGATGATATGTTGGAGATAGAGAGTTGATGATATGTGGGAGATGGAGGGTAGATGGGAAAGGTGGTGATAAGTAAGAGATGGAGGATAGATGGAAGAATTGATGACATGTAGGAGATGGAGGATAGATGGGAGAGGTGGTGATAAATGTGAGATGGGAGAGGTGATAATATGTGGGAGATGAAGGGGAGATGGAGAGTTGATGATATGTGGGAGATGGAGGGTAGATGGGAGAGGTGGTGATAAGTGAGAGATAGGAAAGTCGATGATATGTGGGAGATGGAGGGGAGATGGAGAGTTGATGACATGTAGGAGATGGAGGATAGATGGGAGAGGTGATGATATGTGGGAGATGGAGGGGAGATGGAGAGGTGATGATATGTGGGAGATGGAGGGTAGATGGAAGAGGTGGTGATAAGTGAGAGATGGAGGATAGATGGGAGAGATGATCATATGTGGGTGTGGAGGACAAATAAGAGAGGTGATATATGAGATATAGATAATAGACCAGAGAGTTGGTGGATGGAAAATGTAATGGTCTGTGGAAGATGAAGTTAAGATGAGAGATGTAATGATATGAGAGAGACTGATTGCATATTAGAGAGGTAAATGATATGTGAGGAAGGGAAAATAAGAGCGTTGATGATATGTGAGAGATGGAGGGTAAATGATAGAGCTGATAATATGGGAGTGATGGAGGGTAAGTGGAAGACCCGATGATCTGGGGAAGCTAAAGGGTAGATGTAAGAAATATTCATACTGGAGAGAGTGAGGGCACATGGAAGAGGTGATGATATGTGAGAGAGGGTACATGGGAAAGGTAATGATATGAATAGAGATATATACTGCTACACAAAGCTTATTAGTGGAGGAATAATGCACCTAGTGGTTGGAAATTTACTAATTACTTTGATGTGCTGATTGAGGTTACATTGGTGCTAAAACAATCTAATAAATCTAATAAAAACAAAAGTACTAATGTGGCATTAATGAAAGAGCTGAGATCTGTGGCTGAGAGAGAATAAGTAGGAGAACTGATTATATATGTAAGAGTACATATGAGGCAGCTATTATGTGGGCAGTGGGATAAAGACTGAAGGGCTGGCCAGCTGATGTATGTGGGTGACTGATGGTGATTACCTGTAGATGAGCGATGGTAAATGCAGAAGCTAATGTAATGACGGTGATCGAAAGGTAAAAGAGAAACTGATTGTAGGGAGATGATGTTAAAGGAAGAGATGATGATAAAGGAATGGAGACATGATATAGAAATATATTGAAGACTGAGCTACCAATGTCCAGAAAAGGTAGAAGATGGACTGTGAGACAACCATGAAAGAAGTGGGAAGAGATGAAGGAAAGTTTAGTTGTGTCTCTATAGGGAAGGTAAAAGCAAATACACGACTTAAATCACTACATGTTAGTTACACTTAAACAGTGAGGACCTCATTTAGAGTCGGATGCAAAGTCCGTTTTAGGCGCATCCAACAAAAAACACTATCACGCATGTGCAGCAAACACCATATCCGCCTGCATCTTGGATGCAATTAACACTTGCGACAGCTTGCGGCTCACTACGAGAGAAAGGACGGAACGTGGAATTGTGAAGTCGTGACCCTGTAAGTGAATCCTAAACGCGGTGAGGCGCAGACGCAACACACGTCAAAAAAGGGCTAAAACTGTGCAGCAGGAATTAGGTGGCGCAAGCAGTTAGCTGCAGGAACTGCTCGCAGCTCGGTAGGGTATTACGAGTGGGACGCGACTGGGGTTGCTTGCCACTCGTAATACCCTACCAAGCTGCGGCACATTCCCACTCCTACACTTCTTAGATGGACTTTCCATCCTACTCTAATGAGGTCCTGAGTGCACAGAAAATTGGAACATTTAGGGAAGATTGTTTCTCACTTTGGATAATGTTTGACAAATTGTTGTCTTCTCATCTCCAGTTCTCGGTTCTTAAATGGCTGAAATGTCTTGATAAGGCCACTGTGTTCATTGCTTGATGCAAGTGGGCTAGAGAGCACCATCACCACATCTAAAGATAAACATCAAAGGTTAGCAAACACAATCGGCGCAATAAATATTTCATGGTTTCTGAAAAAAGAATTATAATTACATAATACAATATACAATATAATACATTTATTTATGGAAAAACAAAAACAGTCATTCATAAATAGAAGAAAATGCCTCCGAACATTGCATAATATTCGCACAAATGTGCCTATGTGGTCTACATGCGTGTACACAGGTAGATGCTCTCATTGAGCTCTTTTGAAGTGCCTTCATGAAGGAACTTTATATGGTTACTTGTGGGATAGTATTCTTAGATCTGTGTCTGTGACAAACGGCACACATCATATGTAAATTTTAAGGTTTTTATGACATATTTCACCAACTAAATCAGAAACACACCAAAAAAAAGAACAGTCTCCAGCCCTTGAAGCTCATTTAACTATTTTGACTCCCAACAAAAAATCTATGAGGAGTATTATTGCAGCGAGTCCACATTCATTAAGGAACAACCTGATCTGCTGATCTACTCCTAATAAAAAGAGCAAAACAGTGCTCTGCTATCTTTATGTGCTAAAGCCATACAACTCATATAACAGGTGCCATGGTCAAAAATAGTTAACTATGTCACAAAAGGGTCAGAAGCTGCATTTGTGCAGAGAGTTAGTATTTCTCTGAATCATAACCTTGCCATCAGTAGTGAGCTCTGAACTGTACACTGGCCACCAAGGAAAAGCCTCTATACGGTACCATAGCCACCAGACAATAGGTTCTGCCACCAGTCAATGCACTCTGAAATCTGCACTGGACGCCAGAGATGGGCTCTATATTACAGCTACCAGATGATTTGTTTTCAACATGCACTGACCACCGGGGAATGGGCTCTTTATTGTATTATTATTACCACTTACTTATATAGCGCCACTAATTCTGCAGCGCTGTACAGAGAACTCACTCACATCAGTTCCTGCCCCATTGGGACTTCCAGGCTAAATTCCCTAACATACACACACAGACAGAGACAGACAGACAGACACAGACAGACAGACACACACACACACACACACACAGACACACACAGACACACACACACAGAGACAGACAGACACACAGACTAGGGTAAATTTGTTAGCAGCCAATTGTATGCTAGCTAACCATCAATGGTCCCTGTATTGTATACTGGCTAGCAGAGGAGTTGTCTTAAAACAGGTTCACTGTGATGTTACATTGTGTTCACTCAACCAAATAGCTAATTGAGTCAAGTCATTCCATTGTATAATCAAAGCAACACGAGACAGTATGTCTAACAGTTAAAGTGTCCACTGATAGACCCCTGCTGTAAGGGGGAGGATTGAGACATTTGACCCTAGTTCCTGTGTATACATCCAAGAATATAGGGAGAGCAGAATGCCAAGAGAGCTATTCTAGATCCTGGTGTACAAGACATCATCGATAATGACTCTGGGCCAGACATTGTGGTGCTGCTGGAGGAAACCCTATCAGGACAGGGTCAGTGTGAGCCAGTAACCCAGGCTGGGCGACACCGTAACTGTCTAGCTAATCGGTAGTGGTAATATTGCGGGAGGATAAGACTCTGAAAGAGACTGAGATTATTACTTTGGAGTGCTGACTGCAAGAGGCTGCTGGAGGATACATGCTACCATTTACCCTGTAACCTGTGAACGTCTTGTGGTGTTGTGCTGTCGTAATAAAGGCTTATTTTGTAAATATTCTGGTCTACCCAAGTGAGTTGAGTCCCACAGAGGGCAACTGCCATCCAAGCTAAGGGTGGTTATCTCACAAACTCAAAGGACACATGAATTGTTGACATCTTATCTACCCTTGTTAAATGCTGATTGTTGAATAAAGTCTTAAAAAAATGTCAAATGTTATCAATTTCACAGGATTTAATATCTCAAATCAGATAAGAATACAGCCCTACATCAAGATTCTTTTCATCCACCATATGATTCAAAGCATTCCTGAAAGTCAGTAATTAAGGTTAAATGTATTTGTGAATATATAGAAAACATCAGTGTGAAATTAAACATTGTTCTGTTGAGGTTATTCAATCATTAAATTCTATTACAGTATAGACCCGCCCTTTCAAATCCAGAGTATTAAGATGAAAATGATCACATTAATTGTGTAACCACTTAATCAGCATCCAAAACAAGTCAATGTCGTAATATAGAAATGTATATAGTGTAGTTTACAACACATTAAAGTTTTTTAAGGTTGGATTGATATTAGTGGCTGTAATTTTTAAAAGACAAACGATTATTAAGAGATTTTCAATGCGTTTATTTCCTCAATTTTGTGGGTTTTCATGAGATTATAAAATATGAAGCTCATTATTGTAGTTATCATTATTCAGATAAACCCTACTGTACAGGTCTGCGGAGTACTGTGGCGCCTTACATATCTACGATAATAATAATAATAATAATTATTATTACGTATAAATAGTGATTATCTAGGCGATTAGTTAAATGTGGGGTGTTTTAACATATTTATACAAATTTACAGGTACAATCAATTTCTACAGCAGTGAATCGGAACTTTCAGTCATGTTAGACGTTTATAAGAATCATGTTTATTTACCGGACACTGTAAATTATTCCATAGTGAAGGCACTATTTCCCCTTGGTATAATATGTAGTATTTCCAAAGCAGTGAAATGTCACTTTCAGTGCTATCAGAATCATGCTTGTGGGTGAAGTATAGTTTTAATTTCTTGGACATTGTTTGTTTACAATGTCATTTATGAAGTGAAGACACTAATTCACTTTATATTATACTCTATACTATACTCACTATGCTATACTCACACACTATATTATGATAATGGCATATTATATGTATATAGTTAAATGGTAAGGAAAAATGTTGCTTTTTTTTATACTATTATGTTTCTTCTACTGTACACGATTATAAATTACCATATCTTTGACACTATGAAATATTACTGATGAATCATTTAGTTTACATCATTCTTCATCACCATTTATTTATATAGCGCCACTAATTCCGCAGCGCTGTACAGAGAACTCATTCACATCAGTCCCTGCCCCATTAGGGCTTACAGTCTAAATTCCCCAACACACACACAGAGACAGAGAGAGACTAGGGTCAATTTGTTAGCAGCCAATTAACCTACCAGTATGGTTTGTAGTGTGAAAGGAAACCGGAGCACCCGGAGGAAACTCACGCAAAAACGGGGAGAACATACAAACTCCTCACAGATAAGGCCATGGTCGGGAATAGAACTCATGACCCCAGTGCTCTAAGGCAGAAGTGCAAACCACTGACCCACTGAGCTGCCCATTCATCAAATCATTTTTTCCAACCAAATTATGTTATTTATTATATCTAATACAAAGTTGCAATGGTGCACTGTGAAAAATTACAAACATCACGTCAAAATCCAATCAATTAACTGTTTTAATCCACCTTTTTGCATTGAATAAAACGTTTCAGATTTCTCTTCAAATACCTCGAATACTGTTCGTTTTAGCCTCATTTAAGTCTGTAATGTTTAAATACAACATTTACATATAATGAGATGGTATCCCATTCATATTATGCAGCAGAAATACACTTTTTCGGTATAATGATTAGGGGCCCTACACACTATTTGCCCATTATACAAGAATGGGAGGGCTGGCAGAGTTATCATCATTATTTCCAGCATTGTTCGCTAACCAGACCCTTTAAGGGGCGGGGCGGCTCTAGTCCAGGGTAGAATTTGCAGGAGGACGAGCTAATCCCATTTTATTTTCTCTGTTTATCTGATTTCCCACAGTTTACTATGTCAAAGAATGACAGAACTAGGCTGATAATGAGTCACTGGAGACTCAGTCTAGGCTTTCTAATTAGCACTAATGAGGTAAGTAGTTTTCTGTGAAGGGCAAATATAAATCAGAATTGAATGGCCACTATCAAGATAACTGCTATTGTTAAAACACAATAAGGCTAAAAAAACAAAAGGAAACACTTTTGGGTGCCGTAAAAGGTGTATTGATAAGCAAAATAAGATCTGCTTTTAGTGGACATCTTGATACCACACATTAGGGCTGATTCAATTCAGAAAATATCCGTGTGAAGTGCCCCCGGAATGTCCGCGAGACGCCACGCACGGATATTTTCTGACAGAAGTAAAATTTGCCTTACTTTTTACCGTAGTAATGGTAATAAAGCGCAGCCAATTGAATATGCCCCTTGGTCTATCAGTGTTCTGTCAGAGCATAGTTTGAGAACCACTTATCTAGACTCAGGCTACTGAACACAGCTCTTTCCAGTTACTATGACATAGAGATTTTAGTCCAGATAACAGGAGAGAGCAGACAATATTCTGGTGCCATATCCTTGTCCAACCAGAACTTGTAATAACTGTCCTTAGGTATGCCTCCTACAAGGAAGGAGTGTTGTAATTTTTCTATCTTTCAGCAGGTGGTGCTATAGTAATTAAAGAGCAAGTAAACTGCAGTATTTTAGAAGAAACATTAAAAAGATTATTTTACTGAAAGGGGTAGTAGGTTGGACTTTAATAAGACATTCACACTTTTGCACAGTCCACATCTGTCATTTTCCTGTCTCTCTGCATGCTGCAGTGCACTTTAGTTTAGAAGTACAAGCACCAGCAGTAGTGCCACATAGGAGAAAACTTTAAAAAAAAAATACAGTAGAAAAAGTCCTTTAATTAAAATAAATACTCCCCAAATCCCTCGTTCTCCACATTATTACACACCTAACTTCATAGGGATTCTCTTGTTTCTTCTTTCCATCTGATTTCTTCTTTTCCATATTAATTCAAGGGTTACAAAGGCTTACAAAATAAAAAATAGAATATTACACAACAATTTGTTCCTTGCTTTGATTGGTTACAATGTGAGGAAGCCGCTATCATTGGTTATTTGAAACCAAACGTTGGGTCTAGATGCAAATAACCAGAGGGACTGGATTGGTAGTGTGCAGACAGGCCTCCGGTCTGTCATTTGTAACGCGTCTCTGCAAGGAGCAAGTTCTCATCGTGCAAAATGTTTTTCATTTTCTAACCCTTGTATTAACACTATGTGGTACTACAAGTCCCAGCACGCCACCATACTCAACAGTTTATGGCTGTCAGAGCTTGCTGGGAACAGTATTGCCACATTTGAAAATAACAATTTATTTTTTAACTTAAAAGCATTACAACAACACCCACCGGCCAGGGGTACTGGGAGAAGCCTTAATGCTATCCGCATGGTGCTGTTATTTCCTGGGGGTGGGACTGCATTCTTTTTTTTTTTGTAGACCTGATACCCTAGAAAACCCCATGATGAATAGTCTGGGGCTGTTTCCCACTAATACAGGTGGACCCCATTCTGTATTCCCTCTTCTAGTGCGATCAGCTCATACTGTCATAGCCAGATACTGCTGCAGCTTTTGCAGTGGTCCCCCACGCCCTCCGAATGTAACAGGTTCAGACTATGACTGCTGGTGCTTGTTTTTTATTATTTAATTCTTTTTTAACACTGCAAAGGACAGTGATTATGGTCATCAGCACGGATCTCTGCTCCAGTGGTTGAGCACCCGCCACAGAAACGCATTGTGACAGGCGTATCTACAACTTAGACCACCTCTAATTATATGCAAAAGTCTTACCGCAGAATGCGTACACATTCTTGGTACGCATGTGCAGTACAAAAATGTGTATTTTCTGCGATGACTTGCATCCAACTCTAAACTACCCCCCGCACTGTCTGAGAGAACCTAAATAACCAAAGAATGTCTACTCTATTTGATTTTGGATGTTTTGGCAATGTTTTAAGAATTGGTTTAATTGTGCAGATTGTATCTCTGTTAAATGATTATTTGCGAAAGAGAATAAAAGAAGAAAATAAAATATCAGCCTTGCTGCAGGCACCAGAGGGCGAATTGTCAGGTTGGTTAGAACACAGCATGTCAGGTAAGTAAAGCTGTATTTTAGCTTAACATTGTCATTTCCATCTAAACCAAAATTCTTCTGTAACCTGAAGCTAACAGTAAGTTAGTTAAAGTAGAATACATTAATAATTGAAATTGAATTCACAAATATAAAATGAATTCAGGGTGAAAAATGTAAAAAAAAGTTGTCTAATATTGTCAAACATTTCACTGGGCATTTCCTCGGGATGAACATTGTCTCACCTGATGGCTTTCACTTGCTTTAATGGTCTCAAGGAAGCGCTTGGGGAATTTAAAAATAAAAGCGCTAACGGCTAATGAGTTTTGCTTGAGCAATTTTGAAAATATTACATAAATAAAACTTTCGGCACAAACTATTGTAAGTCCTACTCACCTGTTTCAAATGGACACACAGCGAATTCCTTTTCTTTTTGCATCCGTATATGCTCAAAAAACCATGATGCACAGATTTGATGATCTTTGTATGGTCGTTGATGAGGTGGATTGATGTCTAACACTGCAAAGGTTTTTGAAACTGCATAAAACATAGTTTCATTGTGTCGGGATTCTGGTTCCACCTGGTCATTGTGTACAACCCAGGCTCTAACTGCTGCATAGGACATATCAATGGAGTGTTTTATGATATGGTCATCTCTGTAGACCATGCTGCTTGGAAACTTCAGCTTGACCGAACGGATCCCTAGCTGGTGAAGATGCTTTTCATTCTTCCAGCGTTTTTTGAATACCAAAACCCCAGTCCTGAATTCTGAGGAAGCTACAATGTCCACATGCACTGTGCAAGGTCTGCTGCACAGATATTTAACAGAAATGTTTGAATTGTCAAGAGTTTTTGGCAAATTCTCAAAAGCAACGTAGTCTTTATTACTCAGATATTGTTCAGATTGTTTGGTTACTGCTGTTGTCTCCTTGGTAGAGCACAGTAATGGGACCTGTAGGGAGAGAGAGGTATTTATGAAACTTAGTAATACTCAATTGCAATTTATTTATACAAAGGTGTAGAAATTGTCATGTAGTATACAGCAGTGACTGATAAGGACAGGTGTAAATGTATATTTTTGTAGCAGTAATATTGAAGATACAGACGTCTTAAGTTCCATCAATACATGAGAACATTTCCAAAAATGTATAAAGTGCTCTTATATATATATACGTTATAATTAGAGATGCTCACTGACCCCCGTGAACTGGTTTGGGTTTTGGATCTGGATTCGTGGTTTGGTTTTGGTTTTGGCAAAACTGCCCTCGTGTGTTTTGGTTTTAGATTTTTTAGAAAAAAATCCTAAAATATGCTAAAATCACATAATTTTGCTCTTTTTTTATACATTATTATTAACCTCAATAACACTAATTTCAAGTAATTTGCAGTCAATTTTGACCACCTCACAGGTCACAATATTATTTTCATACACTTTCAGACAAATACTGCAGCGACCTGGCTGGATGGTAAGCGACAGAGCAATGACACAAACACTCGGCAGTTCCTAGCACATCTAGGACACATTGGCACACAGCAGTGGCAGAAAAGAAAAATGGTGCAAGATGGAATTGTCCTTGGGCTCGCCCTCCCTCCCACCGACCGTTATGTTGGATTTTAAAAAGGAATCCAAAAATCCCGAGATCCGAGGACGAAACGGTGATGTTTTGCCTCGTTTTGGATTTTCGAAAAAGCCGGCACGGCTCAGTACTCGGATCCCCTCAGTTGGGGTGTGTTCGGTTTTCGAGGAACCGAGCCTGAGCATCTCTAGATATAATACTGCTTTAACAATGCAAATCACACAGGTTTATATTAACATTCATTAGTTAGTGATTCAATAGTAAACAGATTTATGCATTTTTATTATTAATTATTTTCCTATAAAGATGTAAATAACGATGTAGACCAGGTCCAGGTACTGCTTGGCTTCCAAAACAAGTTCAAGGACACTCGGACATAACAAAGATATCTGTGGATTGATGACTGAGCAAGGCTGTCAAACGCCGAAAATGTAGTTTACAGACATTGTTATAACTGATAGACACCAAATTTTACTGACACATGACTTGTGTAATTGTAAAATGTTCCAGCTGGTAAAAGCAATAGCACCTAGCGAACAGCATTTTAGTAGCATCAAAAGGGTGTTATATATTTTTCCTTTTACAGACAAAAATTATACTACTTTTCTAAAGATTGTCAAGTTGCTATTTCCAGCAATCAGGAATAGTATAACAGTTCATTGTGCATGAATAACTGGTACACACAAATGCAATGTACTAGTGACAGGCAGTTTAATATATGAAAAAAGTGCTCACAGACAGTTTCAATTCTAAAAGAATCAACATGAAATTAATCCAATACAATCATATGTAAATGTCAAACTTGATCTCAAGTCCAACCACTTGCATTGGAGACAATGATCGCATTGAAGCCGTTTTATATTTTTGTTTTGAATTGTATGATTAAAGCCTAATTATACTTTAATTACGCTATATATCGGATGTATGAATATCATTTATCATTACTGTGTTTAACTACATTTTAAGATCTCTGCAGCTTTTGTCCATATGTTTATTCTACCTATTGTGTATGACTCACGAGCAATATAGGGGGCTTCAGAACGCTGACAATGGTCTAGTTTTTTGTTTGTAATGTCTGTGGCCTGCATAACTATCCAGCATCATAAACTAGATGGGTCATAACTCTCTGTACTGGCATTGATACACATCATATCCTTGTGTTCCCTATTGTTTTATGAATAACTATAGAAATGTGGAGAAAACCATACATTGTTATGTGACCGCAAACACTGCTGGATAACTGCAAGATAGAAATGTATTTGAAGATTCCGTGTCTGGGGCACTCCTCAGCCCCTATGTTCAGTGCATACATTAGGCAGTCAGATGACTCAACACCCCCATATGAGTGACCAATGAAATAGATGTTAGGAAATTACGGTTCATCCAACAAATTTTACAAAATGGGATTGTTGGTGGAAATTGGGTCTGTGATGCTGAGGGTCCATTTGTTACTAGTCTGGAGGATTGTGTTGCCCGTGCCATGTACTCTGCATCAACACATAATGCCGTTCTCGGGCAAGCTAATCAATTCACTAGGAACAACTAGTGACATCACTAAGGCATAAAGCATGACATCACAAAGGCATGAAACAAACAGCTTCAGTGATGTCACCAGCTTCTAGTAAGTTAATAGGCTAAATATCGGACTGCCCACGAAATGGCAGCATGCATTGTGAGTTGGTGATTAGCTGACTGTAAGCAGGGCCATCTTAACAACATTATGGGCCCCCGGGCAAAGCAGTGCAGCGGGGCCCCTACCTCTATATATGTGTATCATATATATATATATATATATATATATATATATATTTGCAGGATTTTTTTTTTTCAGGATTATTTATTCTGATTAAGAGCCCTGCCTATGGGGCCCTCTTGCCCTTGGGGCCCCCGGGCACCTGCCCATCGTGCCCAGTGGAAAAGATGGCCCTGACTGTAAGTACCAAAAACCTGTAGAGCAACTAAAATCCACATAAAAAAGATATACTGGATACACGGTGTCACAAAAAGTATATTGGATTTGTGACTAATTACATAAACAGTCAGAGCACATGTGAGATATTATCCAGATTTCAGTAAGCACGGCCTATCACATATCTAAAGCAGAGGGCTAATTACAGAGCTGTAATAACAGCGATTAGAATTTTCAGTAGTTAAAGAATTAAGAACATAGCTCTGGGAAACAAGATCATGTCCTAAACAATCTAAGGATTGAAATATTAGGCACTGTGTTTGCTGGAAGTATGCAAGACTTCACAATAACAGGAATAAACTGCTGGGATTCATCTATATATTTCTAGAGCCATCCAGAGAAAGAGATAACCACAGTCATCGTCATTGAGCTTTCACACATACAGTAAAGGGGGGGGAAAAAATAAAAAAATAAAATAAATAAAAAAATAAAATGTGAAGAGGATACAGAACCTGAAAAAAACCTTGTCAAGGCTTAGGCAACCTGTGGCTCTCTAGCTATTGCGGGGGTTAAATTCCCAGTATGCCCTGACAGGAGGTAATTCCAAGCATGTCATGCTGGGACTTGTAGTTCCAAAGCAGCTGGAATGCCACAGGTTGTATGGCTCCACCTTAGTTATTGCAATGTAATAGCAGCCTATGCATAGACATAAATTAATAGACTTGCAGAAGAAAATCAGTAAGAATATGGGTGTGCATATTTCTAGTTTGTATAATGCGGTGTCACTGTAATCTTACAGGCACTTGTGAAGACTCTGAGACCAATGTACCTGGCCATAGTACAGGGTGTTGGTGAGCAAACCTGTGACTGACAGGTACATGTAGGAACGATGAGTATGTTCATATGTACTGCCAGGACAGCAGATGACAGAATACACAGAGCTCAGACAGTGTAATCTTCCTAGCAGTTATTGGATGGCCACAATTAAACCCCAACCAGATACATATATATTTAGGTCAGGCAGCATGTTTGCAATATAAGACAGAAACAAGGAAGGAGCATCATATGCTAGAATGTTAAGTCATGAAAACAAGGGGATTAGCTGAACATAAATGTCGGGACATTCTCACCATGCAGAAGAGGAAGAAGAAGGGGGCTCTAACATCCTGCCAGGGGGGTCGGGGGATGTGTATCCAGTCCAGCATTCTTGTCACCCACGATCACACTTCTGTTGTTGTGCTGTGGGAGGGACTGTGCTGCCAGGTGGAAGCAGGGAGAGACTAGTGTACTTGGGGCAGGTGCTGCACTAACCCCCCACCCCCGGCATGCCCCCTCCCTCTGACACTCCTTTACAGGTAATCAGTTTAACTACTAGATCCACGTCACTGTGTGTATATCATTTGTAGCACACTGTCATATATGCTAATATAGTAGATAGCTGTAAACCTTTATGTTATTTTGTAGAAACTTCCTCACATTTAGTATGTTATTAACTAAGAACAAGATTAGGAATATGAACAGTTGGACACACTACCACTGTACAGGTGTCATTAACAACTCACACACATGAGCATCTTGTATACATAATAATACATAAAAAGGAGAATTTCAAAATTCTCCTATGAAGGAGATAAGTTAAATCTGTGTCTGGGGATAAACAAGTCCATGGATGGACTATATAAGAACTGGAACTGTGCCTGAAAGATAGGGGACAGAGGACAAATATTATTGTGGTGCGGTACAATAGGTTTTTACCCTCTTGGTTTCTAGGTACTTAATTGCTCTGGGTTAGGAGCAACACTGGAGGCAAATCCTGAGCTGTGTATGAGAGCTCATATGAGACCAAGTAACATTATCCTGAACAAAAAATTCAGTATTGCTGATTTTAAGATTTATGGTTACTAACATTCCAAAGGTCCGCAGAATATCGCCTTTTGCTGAATATATATATATATATATATATATATATATATATATATATATATATACTGCTTAATGAGCTGCTTTTCAGTAATTATTTGGGTTGCTCAATGATAATGCATGAGGCTTATTTTAGATTTTGTTATGCTTCAGTTATGTTTTTGCCACTTTGTTACAACATGTTATGTTACATTTTGTTAAGTATTTGTATGAATACTTATGTTTTGTTATCTGCTTTTGTGCATTTTATTTATTTAAAATATATAATATATTTAATAAACAAAGCCTTATACTGTATATATTAAGCACTTGAGACCTAAATACAACCTCTGCAAGTATTTTAATATTTTATTATAGCAACACTGTAAACTTTCCATTTCCAAGATACAAGTTGCTGCTTCCAAGTGTTGCAATAGGGGTCACATGATGTTTTATTAAAGAGTGAAAAGTCCTGCAGTCACGATTACATAATAGTGCTTTTATAAAATTTCCTGTAATAAGGTTTGTTCCACAAGGAGGTATAAGTACTTGTTCTTTTACTGTCATCTAAGGATGGTGATAACACATTAAAAACATTTTTTAAATAATGGTTTAATGGGAAATGGATCTGAAAGCCAACCCATACCATTCTAGGCCAGTATCGCTGGGGCCATAGAAGCCAACTTCTTAAAAAATGATTGGGGGTGTTCGCTAGTGGCAATAGTTAGGCAATAAAAGCAAGAGTCATAGTATTAGTTGTCATAGTATTCCCATGTAAAAGAAATAACGGTGTCCTCTTACTAAACCATAGTATACTGGATCTCAATAATGTCTGTTGCTGTAACACCCCTACTTAGTCTCATTAATTTTGGTGCAGTAGGTGGGGCTTGAAATGTAATAAATATACTATCCTGACAAGGTGGTTTACACCTTTATGATCAGGTCAATATTAATTGTTTTACACTGTTTCAGGTTTGTCATAATATATATATATATATATATATATATATATATATATATATATATATATATATATATATATATATACATTTATTTATTTGTGTTTTGTTTGGGAAGTATTCTTTATTTTGGCTTTAGGCAACATATTTGCAAAAAACAGGGATGTGTTTTATTTTGTTGGGCTGTCTTTTATAGTTATTTTTTTTACATTCTACGTTTCTCCCCCATATTTTTTTTAAACCAGAAAATACCTTTAAGGGTCACCAGATATTTCAACAGCTCAATTTTTATTACTGATAGATTCAACTCAAAATGGATCAGTTTGTAGCTACAGTACAGTGACTATTAGATTCAACTCAGCATGGATCTAATTTAACACCTTTATCAAGTAGCCATGCTTGTTGGCCTGAAATAAATTCCTAGTGACATCACTGGGATTTCCTCGCATAATAAGGAATTTCTTTGGTGCCATTGCAGGGTACAGTAAAAAAAATTGTGGGGTCAGGAACAAAACAAAAAAGGTTCTTGACTTAATCAGTGTACCCAATGGATACATTTGGGAAACAATGGGTCATGGCGGATGGGGGTGGGGGGTTACTTGTATAATGAGCGGTGGTTACTTTATTAAACCTGCCCACACACATAGAAGAGACAATTACATTTTGACACCTCCCTAATGCAGACACCCATTCTGGGCTAAGGTTAGAACCAGACTACAGATGAATTTTTTTAAGCTCTTTGCCTTTGTGCCAATGATTTCAAATATAAAGATAAAGGTGAGCATATGGTTTCCTTCTTTACATTTTCCTTTATAGTCACCTATTACTTCAAATTTGGTGCCAGTCCTGATGCCCAAATCCACTTTGGGGCAAATAGTGGATTTAAATAGGGCAACTCCTATGGTCACAAAGCAGGGCCGTAACGAGGGCGGTGCCGTCGGTGCGGGGGGCTCCACGGCCACCCGCTATATGCCCAAACCAAATCCCTCCTGGAGCAGCACAGCTTGTCCTCAAAACAGAGAGCGCAACTATGCCTGGCTCTCTGCTCACTGCAGCTTCGCTGAGGATGTCATGAAGCTGTCAGTGAAGAGGAGCCAGCAAGGGGCAGCGCTGAGAAGAGACGCAAGGTAAGTTCAGAGAATTGAAGGGAGAGCGGAGGAAGCGAGGGAGGGGGACGGGGGAAAGGGTACTGAGGCAGAAATAATGGATAAAGTAAAGCATTCACTTTTAAAAAACAAACAAAAAAACATAGAAAAATACACCATAAATGGGTAAGATGATATGATAGCTGACAATCCTTATTGATTCTTTTATCAAAATCAGATATTAGCTATTCTTAGCATCACTACATTAGCAGACATGTGATTAGTTGCTTTCTGTTGCTGTACCTCAGGGATCGGCAACCCCCGACACGCGTGCCAGACGTGGCACGCTGACCACTTTTGTCTGGCACGCCGACGCTTAAGCTGCTTCAATAAAACAGCCGGTGATGGCTGAAACGGAGCTTCTGCGCATGCGCAGAAGCTCCGTTTCAGCCATCACCGGCTGTTTTATTGAAGCAACTCCCAGGTTTCTGAGTCTACAAAGGTAAGTAAGGGCAGCAAACTGAGGGGCACATATACTTGGCATACTTTTTATTTGTGGGGGCAACTGTGGCATACTATGTATTTCTGGGGGCATCTGTGGCATACTATATATTTGTGGGGGCAACTGTGGCATACTATGTATTTCTGGGGGCATCTGTGGCATACTATATATTTCTGGGGGCAACTGTGGCATACTATGTATTTCTGGGGGCAACTGTGGCATACTATCTATTTCTGGGGGCAACTGTGGCATGCTATGTATTTCTGGGGGCAACTGTGGCATACTATATATTTCTGGGGGCAACTGTGGCATACTATCTATTTCTGGGGGCAACTGTGGCATGCTATCTATTTCTGGGGGCAACTGTGGCATGCTATGTATTTCTGGGGGCAACTGGGGCATACTATATATTTCTGGGGGCAACTGTGGCATGCTATGTATTTCTGGGGGCAACTGTGGCATACTATATATTTATGGGGCAACTGTGGCATACTATGTGTTTCTGGGGGCAACTGTGGCATACTATAAGTTTCTGGTGGCAACTGTGGCATACTATAAGTTTCTGGGGGCAACTGTGGCATGCTATGTATTTCTGGGGGCAACTGAGGCATGCTATGTATTTCTGGGGGCAACTGTGGCATGCTATGTATTTCGGGGGGCATTTGTGGCAAGCTATGTATTTCTGGGGGCAACTGTGGCAAAGTATGAATTGTGGGCACAACTATGAGGCATAAGATGAATTGGGGACACAATTATGAGGTATGATGTGAACTGGGGCACTACTGTGCGGCATAACGTTTTTTTGCTGAGAGGGGAGGGGGCAGCTACAAATTGGCCGGGCGCCCGAGTCCTCACTGGAGAGCTATCTTTGAAAATATTTTTTTTATTTTAAAAGTACTTTTTTTAAAATATTTTGTATTGAGTGCAGGGGGGATCGGTGGTGGCTAAATCCCCTTCAGCTCAGGTACCTTCAGACGCCAGGTCATGTGACTGCAGTGGTCACATGGTACTCGGTGGGCTGCTGGATATCTTCCCATGCTGTGCAGTGGAGAATAAGGTAAGAAGAAGGTGTGCTGGAGAGGGGGCATTTCTGACTAAAGGTGATGGAGAGGGGCATGTGTGACAAGAGGTGCTGGGCAGAGGGGGGGCATGTGTGACAAGAGGTGCTGGGCAGAGAGGGGGCAAGTGTGATTAAAGCATGTGGGCAGAGGGAGACACGTGTGATTAAAGCATGTGGGCAGAGGGGACATATGTGAGCAAAGCTGCTGAGCAAGGGGGCATGTGTGAGTAATGCATTTTTCTGTAAGAGGGTGGCCTGGTGCTTTTCACCTGCTAGACATGCCCCCAATGATGTACTGCCACGCCCCCAATTGTACGACCACTTGCATGGTAAAAAAATGTTGTGGAGCGGCGGCGCAACATTTTTTTTTACCATGCTTGACTATAAAGGGGGACACATGAAGTTGCTGTACTGGGGCCATGAATTTCTCTAGGCAGCAGTGTATGTATGTATGTATGTATGTATCTATCTATCTATCTATATATATATATGTATATATAATCACACCCAACTGGCACACCTGGGCTTCACTAGATTTTAGCCGGCACTCTGACAGAAAAAGGTTGCCAACCCCTGCTGTACCTCATTGCTCCATGTTACTAAATAAAGTCCATTGTTGTACTTTGCTGATTCTGCATAAAATACATCACTTAAAAGGACATTAAAGAGATCTGTAGAGCCCAGAGAAGTTTAAAAAAAATGATACAATTCATCAGACATGAAGTTTTTATTTTTCACAGAAAATCACTGGATTATCTGCCTTTCAACAAATTTGTAACACACCCATCCAAAGGTGCAAAATTTCTGTCTGACATTGAGATGTGGTGAATGGAGAGTACAAATTCATACGACACACGGACTTCTGATCACATATCAGCCACATTATCACAGGTTTTCTGGATTGTGACTGTACAATGTAGTCCGTGTCATGTCTTCACTCAATGCTAGAGGGGCAGATATTACTTTGTGATATGGAGAAGCCAAGAATGAGTGACTGCATTGCTGCTCTCCAATAGTCTATAGACATTGTAACATGGGAGGCATTACTGCCAATAACGTCTGTGCAAATATTTTCTATACAGAATATACCTTAGGAGTTTAAGTGACACTTTGGTAACAATTTTCACTAGACAGTTAAATTAAAATTTAGAATGTGACAAAATATGTGCTGAGCAATAAGGTATATAGTTAAATAATAGTTTACAGATATATATATATATATATATATATATATATATATATATATATATATATATAGTCAAGAGGAGGTAATGTCTGTAATAGCAATAATAGCCTTTATTAAATGTGTTGGAAATGTGTATGCTAGTAGCTTGATATTGGGTCCAGTTGGAGGAAATAGAACTTGGGAATGCTATTAATTTAATGTCATGTTGGTGGGAGGAAATATGCAAATTTATTAACTGCAAATTATTCAATTAATATTAGGACCGATGAAGGGTAGGGTGGCTTCAGGTATTCACTCACTAATTAATAAACGGGAGTGCTGTTAATTTAACATCAGGGCTGGGTGCAAGGGAATAGGCATATGCTTGAGTCAGTCCAGATGTCCAGTCGGTCTAGGCACGCACCCAGAGTAGGATGTCCAGTCGGTCTAGGCACGCACCCAGAGTAGGATGTCCAGTCGGTCTAGGCACGCACCCAGAGTAGGATGTCCAGTCGGTCTAGGCACACACCCAGAGTAGGATGGCGACGTTTCCTTTGGTAGTGCACCGCCATCGGGAGGCAGCATCTACACCCATGAAGATTGGGGGGGCGCCGGTGGTCTCTCTCACCCAGGGCACAAAGATGTGTAGTTACGGCTCTGGCACATAGTAATTGACCTCACTGGTGGTTTTCTTGTTGTCCGGTGGCTCCAGTGATGTCAGTCTATTACCATAAAGAAGGCAGCACATGGACATTTAGTTTAGGCAGCGCGAGGATCTTTACACAGGTGAGTAGTACATGTCCTGGACTTACACCTTTATCTCCCATCCCCCTTCCGCTTCCCCCATGTTTGTGTGTATTGTCTATGTCTCTTGTCTCCTTCCCCGCTTGTGTAGATGTCTATATCATCTCCCCCTATCTGTTTTTCCCCTTTGTGGGGGGGGGGGAGGGGAGATTGCCAATTATGTATGTATACCTCTCTCCCTGACTCCCCATGTGAGTTTCTTTCACCACCTTGTGTTTGTGTATCTCTATATCCAAATGGTGGTTGTCTGTCCCTTTCTTTCTTCCACATTGTGTGTATCTCTGTCCCTATTTCTCCTCTCATCCCTTCTGCGCCCCAGGTACCAGGAACCCCTGTTGTACTGAAATCAACACCTCTCATGGAGAGTTTAGTGAGAGATAGGGGGTGCGTGCTTCATTTAATCCCTATCACATGACGGTACCTGAGTGTGTCAGAGCAAAGCCGGGGCTCCTTTTTCTCTCACATTACTTATAGTGGAGAGCAGACAGCATTTCTGGGGAGAGGTGAGTGGCTGTAAGTAATGCTGCTACAGGCCACCTACTGCTGTTATAAGTACGTTTTATTTTTTTGCTGTAAACTATACTAACTATACTGGGCATTCAGTTCCACTAATGTGGATTGTTTTTAGAAGGTACAAAATAGGTTAACTTTAAAAAGTAAAAAAACAAACAAACAAAAAAAAACAACTAATACCTTCATAATTAAAAAAATACTTTAAAAGAACAAAATATTTATTTTAATGATGCAACAAAATCCTGCATTTGCCCCTGCCCTGTGCCCCTTTTGTGTATATATGAACTCTATGGTGCAAAGTCAATTTTAGGAAATGTAGTACTTTGGGGGGGAGGGGTCTTTCTCCTGGCTCCCACTCTTAGCTGAGAATCAGCACTGGACAGCACAATTGTCCAGGCAAAAGAGAAGATAGAAAACAATGCTTGACCGAGACTGAAACTGTAGTACCTATTTGACTGGCTATGGCAGGCAGCAGGGCCATCTTTTCCATTGGGCACGATGGGCAGCTGCCCGGGGGCCCCACAGGCAAGGGGGCCCCATAGGCACGGCTCTTAATGAGAATAAATAATCCTGCAAAAGAAAAAAACCTGCAAAAAAAACCTACAAGGGTCACTGAGCAAGTACATCTATCTATCTCTATATATCTATATCTATATCTGTATCTGTATACATCTATATATCTATATATATATATATATCTATATCTAGGGGCCCCGGTGCACTGCTTTGCCCGGGGGCCCATAATGTTGTTAAGATGGCCCTGGCAGGCAGTGCATGCACAAATCAGTAGCCACAGTGCATCCAGCAACAATGGAACACAATGTTGGCAAACGCAGCAGGGTACTGGTCTGGAACATTCAATATGGCTCACTGGTGGCATAATTAATGGGACAGTGTTTGTACTATTAAAGCAACAGAAACCTGGAATAATCAATGAGGAAATGTTGGCATAATCAGCAGGGCCAGTGTAGGTATAATACACGGGACACCTCTCTGTTTAATGTGTAAGTCCATTGTCGTAGGGTAAATGGGGAAAGGGACACATTTTGTCAACTTCATCTTGAGAGCAAAACTAATTTTCTACCATTGGCCTTTACCACATTTTAATTAATTCTGCATTGGAAGAATGGAAGAATGAGAGAAGATAATGGTGTATTGGGTGAATGAAAGTAACCTTCTGCACTTCTCACTGTAAAAAATATATTCATCCATGTAACCATTTAGAGGGTGTGACAAATACCTACTTACTTTTGCTTAACTTTTTGTAATTAATCAGGCCCAATAAGTTTACCCAGAGTTGTTGTTTAAATAACGGTTTGCTCCAACTGTGTGTTAACTTGTCTCATACTTGCCAACTTTGGCAAGGCCTGCTCTGGGAGATGTGGGGGGGGCACGGCGGATATCTTCATTTGGCCCCACACCCTAAATGGCAATCGACTTTTATGACCAACTGCAGCAGGGGGCATGGCCACGATGGTACACGATTTGCGTCATAAGCCCCCCCCCCCACTTCACTACTTCTGTCTTTAGTTGCCGGGAGGTTAGCCTGCTCTCAAGGGAGGACTCTCAGAAATTCGGGAGTCTCCTGGACACTCCGGGAGAGTAGGCAACTATGACTTGTTTTAGTAATCAATTTCCCAAGGTCTTAATAACATTTTTTGCTACCAGAACACCTTCCACACCCAATCTTTCTCACTAAAAAAGGTCAATAGGGACTTTAAATTTATTGATGTTGGGTGTATGAAACATGGCATGAATTATAAATGATGAAAGAATGGTAATCAATTTCCAACTTAGCAGCTGATAATGGAGGCAATAGTAAACAGGAGGATGGGAGTAGTATTTGCTAAAATGCTATTAAGCTGTGACTGGTTAGTAATTTATTACTAAAAAATAAAATGGATTTAGCCTGCAGTGCAAGCACACTTTAAATCCTAATTTTAGTAGCACCAGTCGAAGAAAAAACTCTTTAACCTCAGACATATATACTATTGCTATTCATGGTCATTCAGAATTACATCTCATATTATTAAGCATTAATACAAAGTTTCTAGGTGTCTTCTTCTGGAGTCATACATAATACAGCTTGCATGATTTAAAATCAATACTGCGATTTTTTTATATATATTTCTGATAAAAAAAAAAAAACATGTCCCCTTATTGAACACAAGTCATATAAACACAGACAGCATCAAGTAGCACAATAAACGTCACTATACACTAATAGCTTAAAAATGAAAACATTCCATTATTGAAGGAGAATAACCAATGAGGAGATGAGTTTCATGATCCTTTTATAAACCGTCCAATCAGACTGTGTGATACAGTTCCATGTTTCTTCCGGGGCTTGCACCACGTGGTGTGTCCTTGCAGTGAGCTGCAGACATGTCCAGGAACACCAGGGTAGTGCTGGTATTTTGGGGGTTTATTGCTGCTGTAGCTGCAGCCTTTTACCCCATCTACTATCACCCCATGGAGCACATAGATGACTACAGTAAGTGGACAGTGTGTTGTGTTCCCGGGGAGAAAGGGACAACGTTTTATGCTGCAGGGGACTGAATGTATCACAAACTATTACACTTATTGTTATTAGTGATTACTAGATGTGACGCAGATTGCGGCTTATTCTATCTCATGTGCACGATGTTATAACTGCACTGACGTGTATACGTTATAGTATGAATCATTAACAGACTTTAAAGAGTAAATGATTAGGATGCCAAGAATCTGGACAGTTGTACAGGGACTATATGGAATGAAAATGATGAATTCTTTATTGCAAACTAAAGTAAGGAAAATATTTTATAAGCGGAGTTAACTTAAGACAAATAAACAAACCTCCCGCCCACTCTGCCGATAAATAATACATAATCATGTTTCTTTCATAAAAATGCAGCTAAGTACTTTAACCCATAGCAACCAATCAGGCATTTACTTTCATTTTATAAACGCTCGAGAAAAATGACAGCTACTATCCAGATGAATTGCCTGTTATGAATTGCAGTAAAATTGAACCTTTTGGATTTTAAATATCAGAAAATAATTTTTGTGTTATTCTTGCCACTAATGTTCTTAATTGAGTAATGGTTTATATGCCTTGTAATTCGAACTTTACCTTATGGCTCTATAACATATTTTCTACTCTGCTTTATGGCATATTATTTGTTACATTTTGAATATTTAGGGGCATATTCAATTGTTGGCGAAAATGCCAAAAATCTCGTGGCGCACGCACTATTACCGTCATTACGGTAATAGTGCGCGTAAATACCATTATTACGGTAGTTTTCTTGCTGGATTTCAGCTCAGGGAGCCGCGAGCTGAAATCTGAGTAGAATTACCATAATAACCTGTTTACTTTTTCCGCGGCGGGAAAAGTAAACAATTGAATATGCCCCTTAGTTTTGAAAATATGAGAAATAGGAGACAATACGTTCAAGAGTAAATTAACATTGATATATTAATATGACACATGAGGCTTAAATGTGCACACAACGCACATACATAACCATGAACAACATATCAGTTGTTGCAAAGACTTATTGGGGCATATTCAATTGTTGGCGGAAACGCCAAAAATCTTGCGCTCTGCACACAGCGTAAAAACCGTTATTACGGCAGTTTTCTCGCTGGATTTCAGCTCGCTGCTCCCTGACCCACGAGCTGAAATCCAGCTTACTATTACCGTAATAACATATTCAATTGTTGGTGTTATAGCCAAAAATCTTGCGGCGCGCGCACTAAGTGTGTGTAAATACCGGTATTACGGTACTTTTCTCGCTGGATTTCAGTTTGCGGCTCAGCGAGCTGAAATCCAGCTTACTATTACCGTAATAACGGTAATAGTTTTAACGCCGCAGGATATTCAAACAATTGAATATGCCCCATAAATACAGTATATAACTCGTACTTGCCAACTCTCCCGGAATGTCCAGGAGACTCCCAAAATTTGGGTCCGTCTCACGGACTCCCGGGAGATCTGGCGATTCTCCCGCATCTGGCCCATCTGCCCACTTCTATAAAATTAGAGCCAGAATGTACAACCTTATGTTGGCTGAGTCCGGGAGATCCTGGAGGGCAGGAGAGGTGTGTATGGGCGGAGGGGGCGGGGCTTCACGATTTGCGTCATTTTGGCCATATATTCATGTATTCCATTATAACGGTTCTAAAGGATATTAAAGTGGAGCTGCCTATTACACACAGTAAAGGCAGCTATTTTATGAACTGAAGTAATGTTAATGAGAATGTAGCCCATCGGTTTACTAGGAACCAGTATCTCATGAATGTGAGCCAGGTCTCATAAATATAGGCCAGGCAATGCTTTAGTGATGTCACTGGTTCCTACCTAGCATATTGAATAGCTGCATATTGGTTCAGACAACAAAATGGGTGGCTCCACTGAGTGTAGGTGACAAATGCACTTCAACATCAAAAGTTAACAAACATTTTTTTTTTATTATAATGTGTAAAAAAATATTTTCACATTCTTTTAAAAGGTTTGTGACTTTGCTGGATGATAGGGTAGGTGGTCTGTAGCCTATATGCTGGATGATAGAGAAGGTGGTCTGTAGCCTATATGCTGGATGATAGAGAAGGTGGTCTGTAGCCTATATGCTGGATGATAGAGAAGGTGGTCTGTAGCCTATATGCTGGATGATAGAGAAGGTGGTCTGTAGCCTATATGCTGGATGATAGAGAAGGTGGTCTGTAATAGGTTGTTTAAAAATATATTACTGTTTTCCTCAAATTCCATTTGTGGAAATGCTTCTTAACATTTTCAACTGACTCATTTAGAAGATATGTGGGAATATCAATAATTGGTCAATATATTGCCTATATTATGAGAATGACAGGAATATTTGTAAAATGAGGTTACTAGTGCAGAATCCAGAAAGTGTGTGATCTACACCAATATTCTCCCGTTTCCTTTTTCCAGAGAAAGAACAAGGAATAAACAGAGCTGGAGTCATACAGGAAGATGTACAGCCCACAGGTACATATTGTATGGCAATCAGTAGATAGGGCTTAAGATATAGAAATGTACCGCTTCTTTATGTACAAGTAGCATGCTTCAGGGAGCTCTTCTGGTCCATGGAACTGCCCCCCAGAAAGTCTATCTGCACCTATATTTACAGGCTGACGGATCCCTCAAAATGTCAATGGTGGAAAAAGTCACATCAATGTCAGCCTACTTCCACATTGCAACCATCCCCTTCATTAATTACAGCTTTTTCATTTCATCCTTAAATACTGCTTGGTTTAGGCTCATTAATGCCTTAAATTAATTATAAGGCTGAATGAGAATTGGGACTGTCTTCTATGTGTCCGTCTGTCCTTTGAAGGTTTTCAGTATATTGGTAGAAGTTGAACGTGTGTCAAATTTAACGTATAAGAAAAGGCCCAGCCTCTAACATCTTGGTGAATAAAGATCTTTTGTGTGAGTAGAAAGTTATGGGTCCTCCTGAAAAGCAGAGAACGCCCCTGGAAATGTGCTCTCTTTATCCACAGAACAAAACGTTGTTTCTACACGTGGGTGCAAAATTCTACTCCCCAAAGAAAACCTACCTGAATCGCCCAACTTCTCCCATCTTGGCCCGCATCCCCATGCTCTTACCCATAAAACTGGGTACAGTTGTGTAAATTTAGGAGTGAGACCTTCTGCCAAAAATGGCATCCGTGCTGCGGTTTTCCAACTGTGCAGTTCAAAAAAATTACCCTTCTAGCAAATCTTGCAGAGTAAATATATCCAGACTATATATTTATTATTATTAATGTGTTTTAATTACTGTTTGCAAATGAAATATTCATGTTAATATAGTGAATATGAAATTGGGGACTTGGGGAAAATAATATTATAATATAATGAGAATATTTGTTGGTAGTACACATTAGGGTTTTAGAGAGGAGATTAGTGGTTTGGTAACTTACATTTTCAGTACTGATGTATAGATTGAATGCAAGGACCACTAAAACCCCAAAATTTACATTTTCCTATATGAGGCATAAATGCAAAATACACTGTTTAGCGTCAATCTTACATTTCACTGCATCTCTGTTAAAAAACAAAGCTTAACCTCAGTCTGTGGTTTCCTGATTACCCCATTCAGGTCACTCCACTACTCCACGACAGCTAAATCTACTTTCATGTCTTAAATACAGGTCAGAACAGCTAATAATGCTGTAACTGCAGCTACTGTGGCTCAAAAAAACACTAAAAACCAAACTGTAAAGGTTCAAATACAAGAAAAATAAATGATTGCCTTCCCACTCCATTACAGACCATTGAGAATTCAGTGATTAGAGCCAATGTGACGTTTTCTCAATGGTTGTTGACTAACTGTAATATTTTCTTCTGTTTTCACTACATGGATAAGATCTTCAATATATATTTATACTGTTTGTTTACTTTCCATATGTTTGTTTATTGTACATTTATGTATTTCATTGTCATTTCTCCTTTTAGGCTTAAAAGTGTGGAGCGACCCCTTCTCAAGGAAGTAAAAGAGAATCTGCATCAGTTCTTATCCAGCTTTACAGTTTAGAAGGACACTTTTTCTCTGTGTTTAGACCAACTATAATAAATATTAATTTCTTCTGTTTTCACTGAATGGAATGGTCTTCAAATATGTTAATTGAAGTATATTCCATCCTCTATATGGACACTGGCTGAGTGAGAATTAATCATCTGTGTACTGTTGGTCGTGAGTAATAATGTTACCCAATGAAATGCTGAGAGAAGGCGCAGGGTCCCCCAGCAGCACAGAATAGTGATGTAAGGCTTCTGTCAAATGAATGCAGCAAAAGTGTGGTGTAAAACATACCTCTATATGAAGCAAAGCTAAAACATTCAATATGTTTAATCTGCATGGCTTAATACAGAATAAAAAAAAAATCCAGGTCTGAGCATTGACGTAGAAGACGAGAAGTGATACTGTGCGTTTGGCATACGTAAGAACTTAATTTTTTCCTGTTATAAAAGTTGTATAATCTCCAGCGCCTCAAACACCCAAAATACTGCTGTTTGCTTTGCTAGCACATTTGCATCCTTTGGTACTGCTGGCCCATAATTTGCCAAAATTGTCCGATTACTAGTACACACTCTGTCTGACGAAAGAAGGTAAAAGAGGCCATTGCCAATCTAGTGCTTTATAAAACTCCAGGTCCTAACAGTTTGCCAGTATAGGTATATAATAGGTACATACATAATTCCCACAGTTGCGGGAAATTTATAATTTGGTTTTCCAATCGGGCCTTCTCCCCAAGTCCTTATATGATGATCCACTGCAATCATGGTTTTTCTTAAAACTGATAAGGATACGATGGAATGTGGATCTTATAGATCTATTTCATTACTCAACACTGAATGTAAGGTGTAAGAGAAAATTGTAAGCAATATGCATCCATCAAGGCCAGTCTGGCTTCATGATGGGCAATTAAAATCTGGAGGGCTCTTGTGTACTCCCAGAGTGTGCATGATAGTTATGAGGATAAGGCTTTGGATTTACTATGTGCATCCTAGCTCTTTCATTATATTGTATGGATATTTGAACCTTGTTAAATAAATTTGATTTTTGTTGCCAAGATTCTAAAGTGCTTGATGTTGTTATATGCCTGACCTTTAGCGAATATTGCAGTCAGTGGCCTGGTGTCATTCTTGTTTCCATTATGGAGGGATGTGTGGCAGGTGTGTGCTCTGTTAGCATTAGCTATTAAAGAACTAGCAGTAAGCCTAAGGCATTGTGTCCATATAAGAGGATTGGTGTTCCAATCGGGCATTATCTTTTTCTTGAGCCTTAATTCCAAAGAAAAGGCAACTTGTATTTATCTTGGCACAACAAGGTTTTGGGCATCAGAACAGGTGTGGGCAAAGAAGCCGGTTATACCAACTTTAACAAGTAATTTTAGCTTTTTCAATGGTTCAGTCCAGCAATGGGACAGTGAATATACATTGATGTGGATTCCTTTCATAAAACCCACTTGCATTTATTCTGGAGTGCCAAGGTATTGGGCATCTGAACTGGTGGCAAAGTGGGCACAACATACTTTTTGGTTTTTTTTCTTTTACCAATTTGAACAAGTAACTATTTTTTTAAGGGTTAAACCAGTTTGGCCAGTAATTCAACAATGTAAATGTAATGGGGGGGGGGGGTCTCTTACTTGTATGTAGCCTGGGACGGAAAGATTTTTAAGGCTCACAACACGTGGCTGGTTAGGTAGAAGAAACCTTTTTTAATCAGTTTTAATAAGTGGCTATGGTTTATCAAGGTTCAAGCCAGTTTGACCCTGCAATTTAACAGTACACGGATTTGGGTCACTTACAAAAACCACACTTGTATTTATCTAGCACAGCAAGGTTTTGGGCATCAAACCAGGAAACAAAATGGACAGGTAGCCATCTTTATCATTTTTAAAAAATAGCTGTAGTTTTGCAAAAGTTGAACCACTTTGATTTAAACCTTAACAAGGTGCAGCATGTGTGTCTAGCGCTTCGTTCGGTACTGCAGCCCTAAGTATGTATTTAGAGTTCCACTAAAAACTCTCGCATATAGCAAACAATACAGATGGTTTATAACATACACAAGGGCGCTTCCCTAGTCGCACTTCAAATCCCGTCACTGGTGGTATGAACGTGAACTTCAGCATCTATTTTATGTACTGAAACAAGAAAAGGGTTTTCATAGCGCATAACACAGAATCCTCTTTCTGAGCCTTCCTTGGTTTTCTGGAGACTCAGTGCATCCCTGATATACACCCGTCTGGGAGACACTTCACATGTGTGGGGCCTTATATTCATCTGCATCTTGTGAGCATAAACCCATTGGGGTGTGAAGTTGAAGGGGGAGCACGGGTGATTGGTGGTGACCCGCAGACTGAGATATATGTCCTCCCTCACTTTCAGACCACTGATACATGTGTTAGACAGTATTGCGCTATGAAAACCCTTTTCTTGTTTCAGTACATAAAATAGATGCTGAAGTTCACGTTCATACCACCAGTGACGTGATTTGAAGTGCGACTAGGGAAGCGCCCTTGTGTATATGTATTAAACCATCTGTATTGTTTGATTTAAACCTTGTTGGGCTAAATACAAGTGTGTGATACAAGAAAAAAATAAGCCAATAAGGCTTTAGCTGATATATCCACCTTGAGTGAAAATGCAGTTCAAAATATACTTATTTTCATATATATGGTAGGCAGCTTCTTCTCTTAAAGACACTTGTTTGCACAGATGTCAATCTAAGAATTCAAACATAAAGAGAGAGCCAAACATAATGTAACTCTTAAAAACACATGGAGGTGCAAAAGTGTTTATTGGACTCGTACCAAAGTGACAAATATAATGGGCTTATTTGATATAGTAGGTAATAATCTTGTAATGAAGATTATCAGGTCTCCCAGATCGCTTTCAAACGGAACTAGAACTCAGAAGACTTAGCAAGGATAGTGTAATATGCTCCAAAAATTGTGTTACAATGTTCTCAAACAGAATCTTTCTCAGAAAATATTTAATAGCCACAAAGCATAAAAAAAAAATTGCCCATACATCAAAAAACATATATAAAGGCTTATCTGTCATCCACCATTCAGCAAACTCTTCTCCAAAGGTAATTAGATTCCTGGCCAGTAGAAAATAGTCCCAATGGTGCTAGTAGGTGGAAGATGCAGTCTGCCTATGCCTGACGCGTTTTGTCTAACAAGACTTTATGAAAGGGTAAAGAGTATTACCTACTATTATATCAGTTAAGTCCAATAAACACTTTTGCACTCCATGTGTTTTTAAGAGTTACACTATGTTTAGCGTTCTCTCTTTATGTTTGAATAAGTACAAGTGTGTTTTAGGTAAGGAACCCCTGTTATGGTGTGACATTGCTGGCCTATCCTGGTTTAACACTTAAGTTACAACCACTTATTCAAATTGGCAAAATAACATCTGTGCTCGCTTTGCCACCTGGTCTGATGTCCAAAACATTGCTGTGCCTGGCTATATGCAAGCAGGTTGTAATTAAGTGTACCCCCTATGTCGATTTCCGTAGAAGGACAGAAATTACTCAGAATGGTAAAAAAAAAAAAATAGCAAAGGGAAGCAATGGTGGGGATAGATTGTGATCCAGTATTAGTCTTGTATGCCATCACTGCAAAGGATCACCATGCAAGTCTGTTAATATAATAAAACCTGTATTACTAACAGGGGATCATTTACAATTCAGAAAAATGTGGTCACATTTCTATGTGCAACTGCACCTATTTGTAAAGATAGATTGGAGTGTGGTAGATTTTTCGCCTGTGATAGAAATGTGCATGTCTGTTAAAATAAAAATATCACCTCAAAGTACGCTCTACTAATACATTTTGGAATCCAATGAAAGTTAATGCCAAATGTCTAATTGCCTACACCTGCTGATACAGAGCTAAATTTTACTAGGAAATATAATTTTGGGCCTGTTTGGTGGGTCTAATGGATGAAGCTCAATATCGACTGTATCTATACGTGACCACAGCCATATTGAGAACAGTGTGTGCAAGCAGACATCATGACATCAAGCTACACTACTGCACTGTTCTTGGTAAGGAATTCCCTATGTTGCTGAAAGTGGGGCTGAGGATATTTCTCTTCCCAAAACTGAGGCATTGACGGCTCCAATTCTTATTTCAGTAAATCAGATGAATACAGAGGGGACGGGAAGCCAGGATTTTCCAGATGTCTAGACATCATGCCAAGTCAGTGGGAGTACATTTTAATGGAATGATCTGGTGTGTGAACAAATTCATTTGCAGATTCCCTGTATTATACTGGAGTCAGGATTCCACTCCAAGAATCCTATTATAATGTACTGTTACAGTTTAACAGCTGATGAGAATACATCTGCAGTCTTACAACAGCTACATTGTAGTATTAGAAAATCATCCTGACTGCTACCAGCATACAATTAATGGCTCGTTAGAGCTCTGAGCTGAGTTTATTGTGACTGGTTGCTGGGAAGATATGCGAGTCCGAAAGCACAAGGGAAGATTTGAGAATGATGTCAAGAAGTTCCATATACTTTCAGAGCTACTGCTGCAGCCATTGTATTAAGATTTGTATTTTGGAGCTATTTATGTACAAATATATTATTCTTTAATGAAGATGTTTTCTGCTAATAAAATTAACAAATTAGTTAAGTTGCCCTTTAAATTTCTATATTGAAAATCTTGTATGGTTCTGTTGACGTTTGAGTCCAGTAACTACAGTTAGGTCCGGAAATATTTGGATAGTGACAATTTTCATAATTCTTGCTGTGTACACCACCAAAATGGATCTGAAATGAAACAATGGTGATACATTTGAAGTGCAGACTTTCAGCTTTAATTCAAGGGGTTGCACAAAAATATTGTAAGAAACATGTAGGAATTGCAACCATTTCTATACACAGTCCTCTATTTTATGGGGCTCAAATGTAATTGGACAAATGAACATAATCCTAAATAAAATGGTAATTTTTAATACGTTGTCGCAAATTCTTTGCAGGCAATGATTGCCTGTAGTGTTGAGCCCATGGTCACCAAATGGAGGGTTTCCTCCTTTGTTTTGCTTTGCCAGGCTTTTACTGCATCTGTCTTGAGTTGTTGTTTGTTCGGGGGTCTTTCTGCCTTTCTGTCTTCAGAAAGTGAAATGTAAACTTGATTGGGTTGAGATCACATGATTGACTTGGCCATTGTAGAATATTCCACTTCTTTGCCTTAAAAAACTCCTTGGTTGCCTTCGCAGTATGCTTTGGGTCATTGTCCATCTGTACTGTGAAGCGCCGTCCAATCAACTTTGCTGAGTTTGCCTGAATCTGAGCAGACAGTATATCCCTATATGCTTCATAATTCATCCAGCTGCTTCTGTCTTGTCACATCACCAATAGATACTAGTGACCCAGCGCCATTGGAAGCCATGCACGCCTATGCCATGACACTACCTCCACCGTGTTTTACCAATGATGTTGCACGTTTGGGATCATGAGCCATTCTAAGCCTTATCCTTCTTTTTTTCTCAAATAAATAGTTTGTACCAAACTATTGATCTAGCCACTCCTAAAGTTCCTGCTATCTCTGATGTTTTTTTTTGTTTTTGCAGCATACGGATGGCCTTGCATTGAGAGCTTCTTCGACCACATGTTGTGGGTTAACAGCAACAGTCTCCAAATGCAAATGCCACACTTGGAATCAACTCCAGGGGGTAAATGTATTAAAGTGCGGATTTTGCAAGTCGACAATATTCGGCGACTTTGCAGGGGAAATTAAAAGCCAATGCAAAGTCGCCGAATATAGTCGACTTGCAAAATCCGCACTTTAATACATTTACCCTCAGATCTTTAGCCTGCTTAATTGATAAATAAATAATGAAGGAATAACCCAGACCTGACTGTGAAACAACTTCTGAGTCTATTGTCCAGTTACTTTTGTGGGTATATTTACTAAACTGCGGGTTTGAAAAAGTGGAGATGTTGCCTATAGCAACCAATCAGATTCTAATTATCATTTATTTAGTACAGTCTACAAAATGACAGCTAGAATCTGATTGGTTGCTATAGGCAACATCTCCACTTTTTCAAACCCGCAGTTTAGTAAATATACCCCTTGGTTTCTTGAAAATGAGGGGGCTACATATTAAACAGCTGTAAATCCTAAACCCTTCCTTCAATTTGGATGTGAATATCCTCAAATTAAAGCTGATAGTCTTCACTTTAAGCCCATATTCATTATATAACTGTAAATTGAATATATTTTGGTACACGGGCTAAAATAACAGAAATTGTGTTAATGTCCAAATATATGTGGACCTAACTGTATGTCCTCCACTAACTGCTTCCTAGCCTCTAGGATATTGGAGCAGGTGCTGTGTTATAACTTTCTCCATTTCCTCATGTATCTTTATTCTGTATCTGTCTTCTCCGCAGTAATTAGCTTAGCTGTAGGGAGTTCCCAGCATCCTCCAGGAATATATAAGGCCTGTTAATAGACCAAAGGTTGCTGGAGCATTTTTGTCCAGCCCTGCCTTGTATACAAACTTGCTGCACCCATGCCTCAGCCTTAGTTCTTGGTTTTTTTTATAGCCTGTGCTTGGCGCCTTCTGTTTCTGTGTTGGCCTCTGTCTTGTGTATCCAAATTTCCCAATTCATGACCATCACAGCTGTGGGTGTCTCAAATCGTCTCATAGGAGCACCCATCCTGTTTAGAGCTTGCGTCTTTTTTAAGTTGTCCTACAGTGGAGAAAATCACTTCTCTCATTAGTTCTTATCCCAGTCACCCTCTTAGTAAATGATTTATTGTGCAAACTAGGATGCACTGTGTATTGCTCACCTGACAGGAGTGTACCTTGAATTTCCCATAGGAAATGAGCGTGAGATTTTAGCTACACTACAAGACATTGATAGTCCTTTACAAAGACATCCGAGAAAGAGATACTAGCCTAAATGACTGGCTACTCTATGCCCCCAACATACAACCTAGATAGAACAAATACAGCCACAGATAAATAGCTATTGGTCTTACCAAGCTCCTTCCTAGAGTTCGACGATACCCATTATTGCCAGAAGCTGAAGAGGCCAATAATACAGGACATGCCTGTAATACACCTATCCTATGAGTAAAGGTTAAAATACTTACATGTTTTTACAGTATCTTAGCACTGTTAGTAATCTTATTTATCTTACCTGTACTACTCAGTCCTGTGCTTCACATTGAGGGATGCAAAACTGATTTTATTATGTTACTACATACAAATCTTGCTTTACAGAGTAATAAAGCGTCTACAGATTATTATTGGTAATAGTAGTTTAGAGACTATTGGGCCTGATTCATTAAGGAAAGTAAAGCAAAACAATGGAGTAACTTTGCACCTTGGCAAAACCATGTTGCATTGGAGGGGGAGGGAATTTTAAAATGTGATGGCAGATTTATAGTTGGGGTAGGGCATGTCCTAGATCAACTTTAAATTTCACTGTACAAATAAGCTATCAAGTATTTGTGTGTTATATGAAAAAACAGCCAGTATATATTTATGTGCAAAATAATAGAGTAATTTGCACCCATTGCATTGTAAGATGTTTTTTTCCAGGAGAAAATTTACTAATTTTTTGCCTTACTATCCTTAATGAATTAGGCCCTATTATGTTTCTCTAAAGACCACTAATAAGGTTATTATATAGCACATAGGCAAAAATACATTTCTCATGATTAGGACTCCCTGATTACTCTACACTTTTTTGTCTTGACAGAACTAATTTTGCATTAGGGGTATTGAACACTCCCTTGAGTTCAGCATATTACTTTTCACCATGCATGAAGGCTGTAGTAGTTGTCGCCATATCTGTTGAATCTTGTGCTAATATAGTTATGATTTGCTTATGATAGCCGTATCGCATGCACTTTCTGAACTACTCCCTTAAGCTAAAACACTACATGCCTTATTCATTAAGGAAAGTACTGGCTGTTTTTTCATGTAGGATACAAATATTTGATAGCTTTATTTTTACACTGACATTGAAGTTGATCTAGAACATACCCTACCCCAATTATAAATCTGTCCCCACATTTAAGTTTACCTCCCCCTCCAATGAAACATGGTTTTGCCAAAGAGCATAATGAATCAGACCCAATATCTCAGCTGCAAAGCTCACCAGATATGAGATTTCACTGTAACTGGCCTTCATGTTTTTATAACTAAATGTTCTATACTTAACTCTGCTTCTTTGGTGCCATCTACAGGTAAACAAGAGAAATATGATTGTATTAAAGTCATTTCTCACCTCACTTGTTTCTGGTCATGCTGTCTGTTCTCAACACAAAGTAATTGATAGTGGTTACCCACCATAATGCATTGCCTGGGAATTTAAACAACTATATTGGTAAAGACAAGTACAGAAACAATGGGTTTTGGGTTTGTTATGCTACATGAAAAAACAGTCAGTATTTAACTTATGTGCAAAACAGAAAACTAATTTTCACCCCTTGCATTGTACCATGGTTTTGTCCAGGAGACTTAAATAAGAAAATTCTTAATTTAAGTTCCTTAATGAATCAGGCCCACTGTCTTTATTTTCTATGTGAATCTCTTTCTTTTTTTGTCTTCTCTTAGGGGCACATTCAATTGTCCGCGGGATTGCCGAAAATCCCGCGGTCCGTGCAGGATTACCGTTATTACGGTAATCCTGCGTGGAAAAACCGTTAATACGGTAATTTACTCGCTCAGGGAGCTGCGAGCTGAAATCCAACGAGAGATTACGTATTATTGGTAATAGTTTTTCCGCGCTCGATCCCGCGGACAATTGAATACCGGTATTCAATTGTTAGCGAGATCCCCGGAAAATGAGCGCTCAAAAAATATTAGCGTTAATACGGTAATTACTCGCTGAATTTCATTTTGCAGCTCCCTGAGCTGCGAGATGAAATTCAGCGAGTAAACTACCGTATTAACGATATTTACGCGCATATTACCGTATTAACGGTAATATTTTTCGAGCGCTCGTTTTTCCGGGGCTCTCGCTAACAATTGAATACCCCCCTTGGTGTCTGTCTCTCAAACTGTTTCTTTCTTCTCTGGCTCCTATAAAACCCTCTCAGACCACAGCTACAGGGGGCTGATCTTCCTGACAGCATTGTATTCCATCACCTCCTCTTTCTTCACCAACACTAATATATGACAGTTAAACAGCAGCTCTGGTCATCTCACTATCAGGGAGCATCATCTAATTTGCATGTCACTACATATGCCCTTTGATATGAATATACAGGGTGCAACTTATTCAGGTAAATTGGTAAAATGTGATTAGCTGGATGTATGATCTTTGTTTAATATAGAGGTACGTTTGACACCAACACCTTCCTGTGCTATTGAGGACCCCATTCACTACCTAACTCTCACTGTGGCTTCTCACCTGCCTCCATTCTCCTCACATCATGGCACTGCCATTGTCACATCCTGCCCCCACTAACATAATCAGATGAGTGGACAGGTCACTGCATCCTCCAAGATCTGCCCACTCATCACTTGCTTCTGTGAGCATTCCAATGATCTGGCTAATATACAGGGACATGCAAGAGCTGAAGATTGAATCCAAGAAGGTACTCAGACCCAAGATAATCACAGCTTAAAATAGCATAAATTTGATTGGTTGCTTTGGACAACATCTCTTATTGTACAGTCTGTAGCTATTTCTATATCTATAGAACAGTCTTCATGAATGTCCAACTAATTTCCACTAGTAACAGGACGCACAGATTGTTCTGCAATGTACATGATGCTACTAACAGTCCAATGGGTTATGATTAAAAATAGTAAGGAAAGAAAAGATAACATAGTCCCTGAAACAACTGGGCATGTATTAATACACACAGAACTGCTTTTCCTGGTTTGCTCACAATAATTCTGGCCACACACACTGTATAACAACTGTCCTTGATAATGCAGCATCTTTGTACCCAGAACGAGCATAGTGCCTGAGAATTACAGAGGTATCTGACAAACTGGTCTGCATATTACTGCTGCCAGCCTGTGTGTGAGATCATCTGCATAAGCAGCCCCCTTGTGATCTGACTGTTAATCTCACTGTATCCAATCTGTCAGACTGGCACATTCATGTTTGTGGACAAAATTGTGTTTATCATCTGCTGTCTAACCCCTCTTTACTCCTAATCTGGGCCTAGGTCTGCATACTCAAAGCCCTCGTCTATATTTACCACATATTTTTGTATAAATATTGAATACTTTACATATTTTTAACCACTAACCACTGCCCTTGATGCTGTTGCCCCATCCTCCCCTGTCTGCCTTCACCACTCTATTCCCCAACTCCAAGTTTACCAGCTTTCTTAAAAAATGCTCTTGTGCTGCTGAATGCCTCTGGAGCAAATCTCGTTCCCTGGCTGACTATCTTCACTTCAAATCTATCTTCTCTTCCTATAGACCCACCCTTTCCCTCGCTAGACAGTCCTTCTTCAAATCCCCCATTTCTTTTCAGTCCTCTAAGTCCCGCCGCCTGTTCGCCACATTAAACTGTCTCCTGTCCCCCTGCCGCCTCCCATTCCACTCTCCTTATCTGCCTCTGACTTTACCTCCTTTTTGTCTTCCAAAATTGAGGCCATCAGTCTCAATATCTCCTCCTCGCCTCACCCTCCTGCCACTCTCTTAGATCCACCTTCCTCCATCAATCAACTATGGTGTTCCTTCTGCCCTACCTTGGGTGAAGAAGTCCACTACCTTATTCTTTTCTCTTCCCCCCCTAGTGGTTAGCACTTCTGCCTTACAGCACTGGGGTCATGAGTTCAATTCCCGACCTTGGCCTTATCTGTGAGCAGTTTGTATGTTCTCCTCGTTTTTGCGTGGGTTTCCTCCGGGTGCTCCGGTTTCCTCCCACACTCCAAAAACATACTAGTAGGTTAATTGGCTGCTAACAAATTGACCCTAGTCTGTGTGTCTGTCTGTGAGTGAATTTAGACTGTAAGCTCCAATGGGGCAGGGACTGATGTGAGTGAGTTCTCTGTACAGCGCTGCGGAATTAGTGGCGCTATATAAATAAATGGTGATGATGATGATCTCCCCCATTCTTAAAAAACCCAATCTTGACCCCACCTTACTGGCTATCTACCGCCCCATTTTACTTCTTCCCATGCCTCTAAACTGCTTGAGCATGTTGTCTGCAACTGCCTCACTATGCACCTCCGGACAACTCCCTACCTGGGCCTCTCCAATCTGGCTACCGCCCCCTCCACTCCACTGAAACCATGGCTAAAATTACTAATGACCTCCTCTCGGCTAAATCCAGGGGCTACTTCTCCCTGCTTATCCTCCTGGACCTCTTTGTGGCTTTCGATACAGTGGATAACACCCTCCTGTTGCAGACTTTTCTTTCTCTTGGACTCTTTGGCTCCGTTCTTGCATGGTTTACCTTATACCTTGCCAGCTGCTCCTCTGTTTCCACTCCTAACTCATCCCCACCTCCATCTGCCCTCCCTATAAGTGTCCCCCCAGGGCTCTGTTCTTGACCCTCTACTCTGTTCACTGTACATCACCACTCATTTTTTCCTTTGGTCTCCAGAATCACCTTTACGCCGATGACATCCAATTCTAAATTTCTTCTCCTGACCTCCCCCCCCCCCTCCTCTTTCGTGCATCTGGCTGCCTTTCCGCCATCTCCTCTTGGATGTCCTCATGTTTTCTTAAAATCAACACCGATGACTCCTCCCTCTCTTTTGCCCCCCACAGTCAATCTCTTCCCCAATCCTGTCGCTTCCAACTACGTAACATTGTCTGCATCCAGCCCTTCCTTTCTCAGGATGCCACCAAATCCAACTGCCATGCAGTCATTATTTCCCATCTTGATTATTGTAACCTTCTCCTCCCCCGCTCCCACCTTGCCCCCCCTTTGTTCTATACTCAACGCGGCTGCAAGACTTATCTTCCTTTCATGCCACTCTTCCTCTGCCTCCCCTCTCTGTCTTGCCTTACACTGGCTCCCCTTCCCCTACAGAATCCTTTTCAAACTCCTCAATCTCACCTACAAAGGCCTCTTCCACTCCACTGCCCCATGCATCTCCAATCTCCTCTCCATTCACACTCCCGCCCGTTCCTTGCAATCGGCCAATGATCGTCGACTCTCCTTCACTCTAATCACCTCTGCCAATGCCTGAAGATTTCACCTGGCTGCCCCCCTCCACTGGAACGACCTCCCTCTCTCTATCCGACTGTCCCCTAACCTGTGTACCTTCAAACGGGCACTTAAAACTGATATGTTCCTTAAAGCCTACCAGCCATCCTCCATACCTTCTCCATGCTTGTTCTTCTCACCTCCCTCCTCCCCTGTCCCTATATGCACTCATTTTGCGCCTGATTCTCTCCACTGACTCCCTTGTGTGCCTGCTGTCTGTTTGCCATCCCTTTTGCATGTAAGCTCTCACCAGCAGGGCCCTTTTCCCTCCTGTCTCAGAACTTACTTCTTCTGCTCCAGCCACACTGATTCTGGTCTTGCTTGGAGCCTATGGACTCTAAGTAGTACTTGTTTATTGTTCTGTGCTGTTTATCCTCTGAGGTCTGTTGTTTGTAATATGTGCGGCACTGCGGATACCTTGTGGTGCCTTATAAATAAAGAATAATAATTATAATGATATTTTTTAATATTTGTTTAAAATCTAATGGGGGGAATTCAATTGACCGCAGCTTTTTTTTTTACATCGCGTTCAGTCATTTTAACACAGTGTTTAATAATTTTAGAGCGGGTTAACTTTACCCGATATTCAATTAAATTTTTAAAGCACCTTTTTTTTTTTGCACAAACGGTCCTATCGCGGACAAGTAGAAAATCTATTGAAGTGTTAACAGCTATTCAATTGTTTTTTAACGCGGCGCGGTAAACTGTCAAATCTCCAGTTTTTTCTTGCACCTCTAATGGCTGTGCAAAAAATGCTTAACATGAAAAAGGTGATTTTCTTTTACAAAAAGCATGAAAAAAAAATTCATAAAATTAATAAACACACTAATCACTAATTAATATATTTATGTTTGTTATATGTACTAATATGTATGTACTAATGTGTTTGTCATGGTATAGATGATTGCATAGTAAAAAATGTAAACTAAAAATTAGAAAGGTTGTGTAATGCAATACAAATGTATGCCAATGCATTTTATTTTATTAAAGATGACCGCGTTAAAACCTCCTCTTCACTCCCCCAAAAATTTGCAAGCACCAATGATTAACGCGCGGGGGCTGTTTTAAAACTGGATTGAACGATGTTTTTTATGCGGCGGTAGCTAAAAACGGTCGCGCCAGTGCGTCAAAACCCGCGCAGGTATTTTTTTTTTTAACCCGGTGGGAAAAAAAACCCTCGGTCAATTGAATTCACCACTAATAGTGTAAAATAAGGTTGCAGCAAAATGGATCTTAACAAGTTTTATCATTTATTTTATATATCTGTCACATAAAGCTGCCTCACATGGTAAGAATGTTGTTATTAAACAGATAGCTATTTTTTGGCCTGGTACTGCCATTGTTGTGTAATAAGCTCATGTTTATTCCATAAAAATGTAAATTAAAAACAGATTATAAACCTTCAGTTCTTAGACTGTAAAAGCTTTGTAAATGAAACTGCTAGTGGCCTGCTGCCTGGCACTGTAAACATCTCTGGAAAGTGTCTGGAACGTGGAAGGTTGTGTGTCGTTTGGATAAGGATGATACAAGGATAATTCAATATTATTCGGATTGTAAAGTGGAAATAAATTTGAAAAAAATATCTTGATATCTTCTAAGAATGTGAATTATTTTGTCTTAGGTAAGTTAGACCCAGTAGCCGAACCCCATAGCAAAATTTGGGGTATGACCGCTGCGATGCTGGTTGATAGAGTCCGTATGGGCTGCTGCGGTGGTAATTCTGAAACTGATCAGAACAGTTCTGGTTATTCCAAAAGTCCAAATTTTACTGGGACAGTTTAGATTTTAGGATGTCAAGAGGGGTGTTGTGTTGTGGGAAAAGTACATGACATAGATTGATCAAGTAGCTGGTATAAGGGTCCCTGGGGTATGAATGGAGAGAGAAGGGTGGGCTCCAGTCATAATCTCCATTCCGGGTCTTTCAATTTACCAAGACAAACTGCTGTTAATCAGGAGTTGTACCTGCGTGGTGCTGGTAAAAGGGTGTAAGGCAGCTCAGTCACTCTTTTAATACCTGGGGAGAAGGTCAGATGGCTCCTGAGAGATACTGCAATTTGTGATCAGTAAGTTCTTTTGTTTTATATGTGTGTGGGGGACACTAGGTCCCTCACTTTAGAGAGGGAGTTCCTGTGTATTGGTTAGAAACCAGACAGACAAGGATTTTGTTTATGTTTTGGACTGGTGTGACATATTTAGTTGATTGCATGTAAAGTGATCACCAGATTCCTGATGAAATGCATCAGGAAATTAAGAAAATTAACTAGCTTATATTGTCAGTAACAGTGAAGAATCATTGAATAATCAAATTGCTTTTATTCATTAAATAGAGACTGTTATGTGGGGAACTCATCTGGGTATGCAAGTACTGGTGAGTCCCTCCAGCGAAGTTCCATGGCCTCAGGTTCCTGGTTGGACAATCAGGGCTCACCACGTCATCACGCATGGTCTCAACAATATTTTGCCAGTATGGCTGTGAGAGAGAAGAGAGGACTGCAAAGAGTGACCCGTAAGATCTGAAGAAACGAAGGAGCTGAAGTTACTGGAGAGCAGTAGAAAACAGCGGCAGGGAGCCCAGAAGACGCTGAGATCAAAACTATCTTCGGCTGAGCCTTGAGGATGGTGGCAGAATGGTGCAAAGTGATGAAAACACCAGAGGATGCCCGGATTCAGGTAGGGCCCCTCTGGGCACCGCCTCTACCAGGCCCCCACCCCCCCCATTTACTCCCCACTGCAGCGGGCACAAAGACAGAGCAGCAGTTAGGTTTGCTGAGTAAGAATTTGAGGGCACTAGGCCCTCAGTAAAAGAGGGGAACATGACCTCCCTTAGTAAAAGAGGGCAAGAGGACACCTGGTAGTTAGGTAACAGGGCACAAGGCTCTTATTAGTTAGGTAGCAGAGCACAAGGTCCTTGATAGTAGCAGGGCAAAAGGCCCTTGGTAGTTAGTTAGCTGGGCACAATTCTCTGGATAGTTAGAGTGTAGGTCCCTGTGTGCGTGTGGAGGCACGGGCGACCCTGTGTGAATGCGGAGGCACCAGCGCCCTTGAGTAGGTCCGGAACAAAGCCCTGAGTTCCTAAAGTGACAGACTTAGAGGCTGAGGTTCCAGGCAGCAGGCAGAGGCCTGCAGCGCAGCTACGTGCTGGCGAATACTGGTGACCCATGGCAGGTAAAAAGTAGCAGGATTATAAGAAGAGAATTCTGCTGATCAGAGACCGGGATCTGTCTGTTCTCCAGGGCAGTAAAAGATAGCCATTTTGTGTGTGTAGACCCTGCATTGTAAGGTATAGTAGGCCTGTGACCAATTGTGAGGTGGTCGCTGGACAATAATACACTGTACTGTACATTGTTGTTTTCTGTGTAACCTGTCTATCTAAGACAAGACCCCATCATAGGCAGTTGGGCTAGGTGAATCAAACGTGAGGTGGGATTGACGAACCGCTGGTGAGAAGGGTACAGTGTGTTTCATAGCTATCCCTCAGGATCGGGCGAGTACCTGGGATGGCAGGAAGGGGTTTCTGTTTTGTGTTGCCCTTGTCCCCTTAACTCCCACACTGATTTTCCCTGTTTAAAGAGCAAATTGCTGTTCCCGCTTCTTACCTAGCATTTTCTTCTTCTTTGCCAGACTGGGAGCGTGGCGCTGGGCTGTGCCACTGCTAGTGCATCACTGACATGGAGGATCAGCTTAACAGTGTGGGGGCACCTTGGGCAAAATGGAAACGCTAAATGAGTGACATTTTGACAGTCATTCAGTGTTTTAGGAGCCCCTGAAACCTTGGTGTTCTAGGCGACCACCTAGGTTGCCCTACTGACCCTTGGTATTCACAGTGCTGTTAGTGACACGGATATAAGCTTTTTATTATTATTATTATTTTTATTTTACTATTACACTGCATCAGATTGATCTTAACAAACAGTGATCACCTGCTACAAATGGGTGGTAAATCTTTCTTTTCAATAAACCTGCTCCAAGAACTTCAGGGACAATTTGCATGTTCCCTAACAGCAGGGGCTGGGTCTGCCCCCCAGACTGCTTCCACAGGGGGCTATCTTGGGCTGGGTCTCGCCCCCTAGGCTAAAATGTGCCAGCGAGCCCCTGCCTAACAGACATTAATAGAGTCTAGCTGCTCTGTTTCAATATATTAACAATTGCTGATGTCAATTCACACCCTAGTATTTGTTAAAAGCAATGTACTTATTCATATTATAATTTAAGATCTCATTGTCTGATATTAATCTGATTACTAAAAATTCTAATTAATATATGTGAATATCTTTGAGATATGTTTGTTGTTTATAGACATATAATTTTTGGTACATTTGTAACAAATGTATATACCAATTTTATTTATTTGTAGATTTTATTAAAATAATATATTTTATAATACAATGAGTTTGTTTCTTTTGGTGATTTTTTTTTTTACCATTGAAAACAGCTGTGCATCAGATTCCTCATACATTCAGTTAATGTATACCAGGGAAACCCGGCGGTAACCGTCTTAATTTAAACTGAAATGTAATGACTATTGTGTATTTTAAAGGTATATGGTCAGCACAGCAATATTAGCTTTGAAATATGCAAAGGCAAATGCAGAGTTGTAACTGAGGATATTATAGAGATAGTGAGTACGTAATTTGAGGGTATTTGTCATAAACAGTTCTGCTAAATATGGTGCAAAATCCACATCGGGCAACGAAATGTTTCCATTGTGACAGCAGTCTGAAAAATGTCCGTTAATCTCCTTTATCAAAAAGTATAGGGCACTACAGTTCACAGATTGCACGTCCATAGGACCCAAAGAGTTGTATTGTGGTGAATACGTCATGTCCATTGCAAGCAGCGTATCAGTTGTTTTTGTTATACGTTAATTGTGACAATGATATTCTTGATTGTAAGATCTTTGAACTGGGCAACCTGTAAGAGTTTCACCACATCGACGTCCTCGTGGACGGCCTCTTGGTATGTTTGTTGTAAACAAAGAGAGGATAAGTGAATAATGAACACAGCAGTCTGTGATTGAGGTGCTTGCAAGACGCGCTGATATATGTGGCTGCAAATAGTTTCCAGATCACCCAGTAGGTGACATGCTCCAGGTCACCCAACAGGGCTGCAAATATCTGTCACAGTTTCCAGACCACCCAACATGTCACACATTCAAGGTTACCCAGCTGGGCTGCAAGTAACTGTCACAGTTTCCAGACCATTCACCAGGTCACATGTTCTAGGTCACTCAGCAGGTGCACAAGGAGAGTTCACTAACTGTCACAGTTTCCAGTGCAACCAGCAGGTGTGCAGGTGTATTGCCAACCGTCACATTTTCCAGAGGACAATGGTAATGCCTTATTGTAAATGGTGTGCGGATGTTTTGTGATAAATCCGAAACAAAGCAAACAATGAAAAAGCTAATATTTTTCTGCAAATCTACAGACCAAGACCTTTAATTTGATATATGGTGCCCGCTCAGACAATGGCATCATAGAAATAAATCGCTCATAAAAATCTTACTTATGCTATTAATATATAGATATTGATATATGGTAATTTTATTATACTTTTCCATCACTGAGTTGGTCATAAGATATTAAAATGTTATTCTCTCTGCAAAGGAACTTGCTGACCACTAAGAGTGAACATTACTGCTGTTTTATCTTTATACTATTACTTTGCCTGTGAGAGTCTGCAGAAATTTCTTTTATTGGTACAGCTGCGATTTCACACTGACTGATAGAGCATAATAAAGTGCACCTATCACCTACATAATGTGGAAGCAATCATTCTATGGGCTGAACCAATATTCAGTATACAGTATCATGTAATATTATATATTATCCTTATATTATACTATGTATCGTATAATGTAAGTGAGCCCATCATTTTCACCCATTTTACAGACAGAACCAGGGATATATCTGGGGCATGTGACACAGAGTAACGTAAAATTAGTCCATCAATTCACTACAAATTTTGGAGACATCATGATGTCACTAGTTCCTTGTGAATTCATAGTTTTCGCCCATAAAATTGCTTAGTCCACTATTTGTGTGCAATAGGAGATGTTAACAAAAATAATTTTTTACTTATTCAATGTGTCCTTTAAAATAGCAATCACTGCTGTATTCCTCTTAATGGCCACTTGAGGGTTGTATTGACTTTGTCTTGTGCCAATGTTGTTTTCACTTGTACTACTTTGCAAGTCATTTGTGCTGAACTGGAGAAATGATTTTTGGCATAAAAACTTAACAATTTTTCCAATCATAAGAATTTTTTTTACATAGGAAACCACAAAGTAGCCACTTTGGTTTTAATGGTTACATCTAGACAATACTTTTTTCCAAGTATCTGCTACTTTCAGCCTAAAGCATTTTTTTCATTACCAAACAAACCAATTGCGTACATACATGTCTGAGGCTTTATTTTAAGTTGCACATATCTGACTATACATGAAACTTTAAATCTAGTGTATAGGTACGTCTATCTCAAAGATACGTGGAAGCTTGCACTAGGCTTATGGGACTCGCAAAGATACATATACTAAAAGGCATATGTGTAAGTTAAAAACAGACGTATCTCTAAGCAGCGTGGTTGATTTGTGTCCCCACACCCTTACTGTACTGAACTTACACAAGAACACCCCTTGTCCTCTTCTCCAATCGCAAGGGGCTGCAAGTACAAGATATGCTCAACTCAATATATAGCCGCAAGTTGTGCACATTTGCAGGGCAACTAATTTTACACAAGTCGCAAATGGACTTAAGTCCAATGATTCCCAGATGCTTCACTATCATGGAATGGACCATGTGACAAGTTGTGTATTGAAGTGGGGTGGAGAAGAGTGCTCAGATTTTGCCCCTACCCATCTCCTCATAGCCCCCTAACATGGCTAATATACTCACTACAGGATATTAATTTCAATAAAAGGGCCTGCTCATGAAATTCTCTGGAACCAAAGAGCGGCAGTAATGTGATTGTATAGAGCTACACAATGAAACTATCATCTCTCCATCAGCGTCATCTGATCTCCTGCTATCTCTCTTGCTTCTGCAATCCCTTGTCACCAGAACAAAATATTCACATATGCACTTAGCTGGTGTGGATGTTTTGTGTTCACTACAAACATTGTTCCTACATCTTTTTAGACTTAAAGAAAGAACCCACTGACAGATGCCACTAAACATTGATGAAATGCATATGTAGTAGTATTTAACAAAAACTTATACTACTGTTGTCATTGTTATCCTTTAATCTTTTTAATTTTCAAACATTTGTTTTAATATTTTCATGTTTTTATCTTTTCAAAATTATATCCATCCTTGTATTCACATAATTCCATTATTTTAAATAAAACACCTTATCACAGAGTTCAACCTTCATCTGGACCTGAGCCTTAGCTCCTTGAAGGTTCGGGTCATTTCTCAGTATTCTTTAGCTTTCTTTCCTCATGTTTGCACATTTCTTCAAGGTGCATTCTATGTGAATTATCCTTATTGCTCTCTCAGTCCTGGGATCTGAATTTGGTCCTCACTGTATTGTAGGACAGCCCCATAAAACTGCTCTTCGACATCTCTCTCCAGACACAGACATGGAAGGTTTTTCCTTCTTGTTATGACCTGCTCTTTCCTGTAAGATGCAGGTGGTACTGGCATTGGTCCCTGAAATTATTCCCAATGTGATTTCCTCATTCTACCTTCACCTGGACCTTGTCCTTCTGTCCTTTTTCCCCCCACCCCATCGCAACCTCGGGAGGTAGCATTATATTTCTTGGATGCGGTGCTTGTGATACAAGCGTATATCTCAGCCACAGCTTAAATCACATGATCTCTTTGTCTTACCCTTGGGACCTAGCAAGGAAAGAATGGCTCCTAAAATGGCTATTTCATGCTAAATATGTTATTTCAGGGGAAAGACTCCTCTTTCAGGGTCACGGCCGCTCCACCAGAGCTATCAGTACATCCCATCCCTTCTGTATTAGGGTTCCATGAAACAGCTGTTCAAGGTGGCAACATGGTCCCAGTTTTACAAGGTGGAAATGCCTTCACTAAGTTTTACAAAATCCATGTGGTGGCATTAGCAAAAGCTAGGTTTGGGCATAAGGTGTTGCTTTTCAGTAATCTCACTTGTTCCCATCCTGTGGGTTAACATTTTCACTTTGAATCTCACACCATTTCTGTTTCCACTATTACAAAATGTGTAAAAAAAAAATATTTTTATACCCAGCATTAACTATTTTCTTCTTGTAGTTCATGGGGATTGATGAGGCCACAGGGCGTTCCCACCCATTTTACCAAATAATTTTTTCCTATGTTTGGCTTGTTGCCTATTTCTTGTTTACTGCTGTGGTTGTCTTCTACGCCTCTTCTTTGGAACTAACTGGATAGTTAATGTCATGTCTGGGGGAAGGGATGAGTTGTAGGAGGAGAAGCTAACTTTTTTTTCACTTGGTATCCGACTTCCCAGGGGAAGAGCCTATACCCACCACTCCTTATACTAAGGCAGGGGTGGGGAACATTTGTTGTGCCAAGAGCCATTTGGATATTTATAACATCATTTGCAGGCCATACAAAATTATCAACTTAATAATTAGCCTGCTATATTTGGTCAAACATTTAATTAACTCACTTCTAATGTGATGGCTGGTACTGCTTCTCTTTGGTGAGGCGTGTGATGTTAGCTGGTATTGATGATGATGTTGCTACTCGCAACAGCTTTTCCAGGTTTGCGTCGGTCAGTCTGGAGCGCAGTCAACTCTTTGCAATGGTAAGTTTTGAAAAGAACTCGCAACAGTAAGTTGTTCCGAACACAGATGCATATTTCAATGCCTCAAAGTGGGAAATTCATCATTGCTTTTGTAACGTTTATAGAACTCAAGCAGTGGGAGGATTACTTAGCTTTCAACTCATCATCGCTTTGCAGCTGAATGATTTGTGTTGTGGGTTATAGGTACATCAGCTGGTTCCACATTGAATGCTGTCAATTCCATTTGTTTACTTTACACGTCCTTGAATCTTTCATTAAATGCCTCGATTAGTTTTGCACATTCACCAGCATATTCAAGTGTCGTCGAAGACTTTTGACCTTCCAGAGTGGGGAAATGCACCGGGTTATTCCTTTCGAGTTGCACTTTCCACAGCCTTGGTTTTGCTTCAAATGTTTTCACATTTGAAAGCAGGGGGCTGAGAACCTGTTTGGGGCCCTGCAGCTTAGCGTTCAGCTCTGAGAGGTACTTGGTAATGTCCACCATGAACGCTAGATCACACACTACTTGCTATCATTCAGATCCCTCACAGGTTTTCCCTTCATCTCCAGGAACTGCTTGGCTTCATCCCACAGTTCGTAAAACCTCAAGATCACCGTACTCAAACCTCAAGATCACTGCAAGTTGTTAAACCCTTTGCTTTTGACAAAATTAATCCTTCAGTGTTTTTTCAATATATTGTGCTAAGTCAGTAATCCGATCTGAGACGGTTCTCAGAGATAAACTAATACTCTGAAACAATTTTACTTTGTCTGGTGCTAACATCTCCGCAGCAGCCACCATGCACTCTTTCACAAACTCTCCCTCTACGTGAGGCCTCAGCTTCTTTGTGATTAGCTCGCTCACTGCATAACTCGCCTGGATAACATTGTCTCTGTCAGTACGAGGCCTAGTGAAAGTGGGTTGTTGTGATTCCAAAATCCGCTGAAGAGCATTGATTTTATCCAGACGCATTTGACCTCCAATTTATTGAGTTTAGCATGTTTTAAGCTCTAATACGCTCCAGATTGGCTTTTTTTCAATACTGCTAACGCATCGCCACAAACTAGGCACACAGGTTTGTCTTTGACTTTAACAAAAGAATAATCATTTCTCCATTTCTCCTGGAAAGATCGACACTCTGCAACAACTTTTCTTTTCTTTGTAGTCACTATTTGTAGGATAACATACCACTTAAGTTTTAATAACTATCCAGTGTGTGTGTCTCCAGCGACAACATTATTTTGATTTGATTGCTGTTCTAATCCTGTATCTTGGATCTGGAACCTATTGAACATTCTTTTCATCGACTCTTGAGGTCTTTTCTGTGTACTGTAATTTCCTTAATCTTCATCTGAGATTCAGTTTTTGCGAGGATTGTTGATCATGGACGTGTGGATAAAGGTTAGATTGGAGTTATCGTCTGTGTTGACAAAGAAGTCGACAACATTGTCATGAATCATCGGAGGCAATGCCATCAACATTGTGAGGCATCATCTCATCACATCTTGTCTCATCATCACCGGATCACAGTAGTTTTTCCACAGTGTGTTAACACTTTTGCAACGTGTACACTTCAAGTCTGCCTGGCACTGACTGTCCTCTGAGTCACCATAATACAGGCAGACAGACCATGGGCAGTCGACGAGAAGCATACATGTATGTATCCTGTCTATCCTGTAATGGATGTGTTCCTTGCTTGTCCCTCAAAAAGTATGTTATTAATATGATTCACTTAATATAAATTTACATTGCTATGAAAAGATTTATTGAAATTAGAGTCCTACGGTTGCCTTGTGAGGGGCCAGACCAAATGATTTTGTGTTCCTTATACTGCCCGCGGGCTGGACATTCCCCACCCCTGACCTATAATCTGTTTGCAGATGCAACAGAGACAACTTCGTTTGCAGATGCAGCTTCACTGAAATTGTTGGATAGACAAAGTAAAAGACTGAAAACAATCTTCTAGTTGAGATTCACAGCCTTAAACACATCATGTAAAAGTAATTGCTGAAGGTGTTTACTACGGACAGACCAGGACTGACAGGCTGGGTGAGCAAGTCTTCATTTTCTTCACCTTTAGAATTGCTGGGATATTGCATTCTTAAAAGTGGAGGATTTTTTACATATTATTTTGCTTGGAGTAATACATATACTGGTTCGGTGCTGTGATACACCACAGGGCAAGGAAAAAAGGCTATATAATGGACTACGTTCTGGAAGTATTTTGGAATACATTCTATTTGGAAACAAAAAAAATCCTACAAGAAATAAACTTTTAGTATTTTTTGCAAAACTCATTTGAACTAACATATTATTTTAATTTGGTGTTTATATGAAATTATTTTTATGATATGTATGTATATCTATTATAATTGGTTATTAGTCTAACTTGTTTTCTGCAGTTTTTTATTAGTCTGATGAATTCTAATTATAAATTATAAAAAAAATTCTATATTCTATATTGATGGTATTTTACCTGAATTTCACAGACCCATTAATCAGCAGCTGATCCACACCCAATCAATTGATTACAGCACAATAAGGTAGTATTGTTTCTGGATTTAAAAAATGGCTTTTAATGTGCTGGACTAATAAACAAGTCTAGAAAGTCCTGAGATCGGGCAGTTTCGTGGGCAATTGAGTAATCAGAGGGCAAAGGTGTTTGTTAAAGTAGAGCAAATTCAATTTAATTCAACAATTATGGTACAAGTCTGCCCATGTAAATAGAAGAACCTATGGAAACACTATAAGGAATACTAAGGGATAGACCTTATTAAACTCCATAGAACCAAATACCAGAAATTCATTATTACTAGTGATTGTTCATTGTGTGTGTTATATTACAAGTGGATCATAGAAGTTACAATATATGGCTGACCAGATTTAATTTCTCCATTCAACTGTTTGTGCCTCTAACATTTCCTTCCTATTTTACTCTGTGTATGTCTGTGTCTAATAGGGGCAAGCAAACCTCACCAAAAATGAAAGCCTTCTTCCCAGTTTGGGAACTGTTGAATGAAGCTCGTGAATACACATTCACCAAAAAGTAGAGAAAGTTTCACTGTAAATATTAACTGCATTTATATGTTCTAGGGCCTGATTCATTAAGGATCTTAACTTAAGAAACTTCTTATTTCAGTCTCCTGGACAAAACCATGTTACAATGCAAGGGGTGCAAATTAGTATTCTGTTTTCCACATAAGTTAAATAGTGACTGTTTTTTCATGTAGCACACACATATCAACTTTAAATGTCAGTGTACAAATAAGCTATCGAGTATTTGTGTGCTACATGGAAAAACAGTCACTATTTAACTTATGTGCAAAACAGAATACTAATTTGCACCCCTTGCATTGTAACATGGTTTTGTCCAGGAGACTGAAATAAGAAGTTTCTTAAGTTAAGATTAATGAATCAGGCCCCTACTGTCAGTTTTCCTAGACTGCCATGAAACATCTGTCTGAACACCTCTCCATGTTTCAATCACTATTGAATAACTGTTATCACTTAAAAGTGTTGGATGAAATTAATTGTTCTCATAATACATCATCTGTGCCCGGCAACAGGAAACTTGTTGCTTACTCTCTCGAGTGATTTCAGGCTAACTAGATGAAAACAGGAAATATGAATGTTTGACCCTTGACTGTGTTAACTGTGCTGCAATAGTTAAAAGTTCTTATGTATCTCTAGAATAAAGCAACACAATAGAGACACAAACTGTCTACTGATTGTATTGTATACTGCTATAGCAACTAGTAAATGTACATTGTTGTAGAGTCCAATGTGGCTCTGTCACTTTGGACTCTACATTTAGACTGTAAGCTCCTATGGGGCAGGGACTGATGTGAATGAGTTCTCTGTACAGCGCTGCAATATTAGTGGTGCTATTTAAATAGATGATGATGATGATGATGACATGCCTTTTAACTGACCTGGCAGGCGGACCAAATCCTGACTGTAACTTATATTCAGGACTACCCCATCAGATTCAGAAGAGTTGGGAGACTGTCCTGCTCTCTCCTACATGTTCTGGCAGTTTCACTACCTGTGGCTGTTGGTGTCTTTAGCTCAGTTGCTTCCTGCCTAGATCCTGGAATATGAAATTCAGAAAGCTCCAACCAATCCTGGCATTAAATCAATAGCACCAATGTTTAATAATTAGACCTCCCTCCCTCCCTGCAACCAGACCCAATATTAAATTAACAGTATTTACATTTGATACATAGATCTATTTCCCTCCAGCCAGTCCTGACATTAAATTAATAAAACACATGTATTAAATATACCTATTAACCACAACCATCCCTACATTAAATAATTCCTATTCGCATGTATTAAATAGTCCTCTTTATCCTTAAACTCAGCCACACATTTAATTAATATGCCCCAAACCACCCCAAAATAAGTGAAAGGTCCCATTACTTCACCTTAAATTAATAGGCCCCATTATTAAATTAAATATACCCACAACCACTCAACAAATAATATAATAGCACCAACTATTATATAATTAGTCCCCTCCCACATTCCACCATTAATTTAATAGTCCATCGACCCACATTACATTAAGACCCCCTTTTCCCTCACACTTACCTTCTTCTAGCTGTGCTGTGTTTAGAGAGGCAGACTTTTCTGTCTGCCTCTATTGCAGCCTGCTCACATGGGACAGCTTCTGTCGTGTTGGAGATAAGGAGAGGCAGTCACACATAGGGGAAGGGAGGATGTAGTGCATCATGATCCACAGCCACTCAAAGTGAGGTGGATGATCCCAGTGGAGGTGTCAGTCACCATGTACCTATCAGGATCTGCCTGCAGATTTCTGCAGTGCATGCTAGTTTGGATTGGCAGCTCGTGCCTCCAGGATGACCTTGGACTTGTTGCATTATGTTATGTTATCTCTAGCTTCTCAGATACAACTAAAGAGAAATCTTGAAAACCAGTTACCCACAGTTGTAGAACGCCAGACGCCAGATGGTTGTAGTGGTGGTTCAGCTCTAAAGGCTGCGTTCGGAGTATCGGCTTGATGTTGGAGACACCCCTTTAGACAGTGAGTATGTTTTACCATTAACCCACACAACACTTTAGTCCTCCGATAGATAGCACTAGCGATTAGTCATCAGATACAGAGCAGGGCCTGCGCAAGCTGTTAAAACTTCTACAGACACATCTGATATGGACAAATAACAAAAAAATATTAGGGAGCGTTGCCGATAATAATGCCCCAGCCAGTAGCGCCAGGGAATGACATGGTGAAATGTTCAAACAGGGTCCTTATTTGGAGTGTTCTAAGGATAAAATTAAGAAAGTCTTGTTCGTGGAAATGTTCACAATCACAGATTTGGCCAAGAAATGTCTGGCAGCCACCCAAGAATGTAACGGGATCGGGGAGAAAGCGTTCAAATACTTTCCAAATTGGCTGGCGGGGTACTGTGTCTTCGCGTCAGCATACATTGAGACTAGGCCAGCAGAACACACCGTCTGGCGACACCTGCATTTGATTAGTGATATGTTCTTTAATGATGATGCAATGGTGTGGCATACGTATGTTGAAAAATGTAGTCGAAAAATGAACGTGCACAAGTCTTTCACTAGGTTTCAAAGATGGTGAAATGTGGATGGAACTGATGCGGCCTAGTATCAACGCCTCAGTTGCTACATCTTTTATGTGGAATTGTGTACATGGGGGACAGCGTGCAAATTCTGACACAGATGTTTCATTTGCAGAAGTTCCTACCCCGCACCAGAACCGCTCCATGCTTCAACAGTGGAAGAGGTAATGCAGGAGCACCAGCACACTACAGCTCCCTTGCCGGTTAATTTGAAGATGCTAGGATGATGGCTTTGCCTTTGTCCTGACGTGACTGCAGCAGTGTTTTTGAGACAAGGCAGGTTGAGTTGCGCTTACCAGTTCCTAAGAATTTAAGATCTGCATATGTCTTCCCAGACATATTGGTGGAGAAAGTGGGAAAAGAAATATGTCTGGGCCGCATGTTGGGCAGCACGGTGGCAAAGTGGTTAGCACTTCTGCTTCACAACACTGGGGTCATGAGTTCAATTCCCGACCATGGCCTTATCTGTGTGGAGATTGTATGTTCTCCCTGTGTTTGCGTGGGTTTCCTCTGGGTGCTTCGGTTTCCTCCCACACTCCAAAAACATACTAGTAGGTTAATTGGCTGCTATCAAAATTGACCCTAGTCTCTCTCTCTCTCTGTGTGTTTGTTAGGGAATTTAGACTGTAAGCTCCTTTGGGGCAGGGACTGACGTGAATGAGTTCTCTGTACAGCGCTGCGGAATCAGTGGCGCTATATAAATAAATGGTGAAATGGAGATGATGACCCCTTTCCTAGACCTGCTGGTTTCGCCCATCGGTGTTGTTCCGAAAAGTCATCCGGTAAATACCGTCTGAGCAAGCACCTGTAATGCCCAGACGGGGATTCAGTAAACAATGCCATAGATCCCCTGGTCAAGTACCAATCGTTTCTATCTGCACTTGCATTAGTTCAGGATTTCGGACAGGGTACATTGTTGGACATTGAATCCGCATTTTGTTTGCTGCCATTGCATCCTGATTCATTTCAACTCACGGATTTTAAAATGCAGGACAGATATTATATTGAACATTGTCTGCCCATGGGATGTTCGATATCCTGCGTATACTCTGAGAGATTTACTTCGTTCCACCGTTGGTGCATACAAACAGGAACTGAGCATAGTTGGTTAGTCCACTATTTAGACAATTTTTTGATAGTAACACAGAGAGATCCCCCAGCACACTGCTATAGCCAGCAACATATCTGATTCTTACTGTAGATAAAAATGCAAAAGTCTTAGTTGCACACATTTGCAAATGTATGTTAAAGCCACCCGCCTCTCCACTGTGCTTTTGCTAATAGGGTGGTCCTAACTCTAAACCATGAGAGTCCCATATAATTGGGTCATACATATGTGTTTTTAAATTGAGAGTTCACTTACCAAGAGGTACCCCAGAAGCATCCAAATAGCAATCCAATGTCAGCACTCCCCCTCAGCTACTGACACCAACATGCCTCTCAGACAAATAAAAAAATGGAAGTTGCTGAGGGTGCTACAGCCTGCTTGTCTTTTTGGGGATTGAAATAGGCACACAGGTGGGCTGTTGTTGTCTTCCCTTGATAAAGTGCATAGTATGGAGCCACTTCCACCCCTTTGCGCATCTGTGTTAGATTTGTTTAATTTTGCATGTAGGATCACATGGGCCAGGCTTTCTGTATAAAACTGCAACGGGCCACTACAGGATTCACCAGGCGTCATGCTGTGCTTAGGTTATCGGAGGAAATCAAATTTGATCTCTGTGTTTGGTCCCATTGTTATGTGCGTATAGTCGCTAACCAATAACGATTGTCGAACCTCGATTTGTGTTTCCAAAGCACAAAGATTTATTCGCAATAAGTGGAAAAATATGCTCAAGCGAAGTAATAGTAAATACAGCCGTTACTTATCGCAGGCGCTCTGGATCCAGTGCAGTCATTCAATCCTGAAGTCTGGGGACAAGAAGTCTGCACTCTGGATCACAAGCTGCTGCTTATATACACAATCAAATACAGTGATACAATGAAGATGGTATGGCTTGCATCTATTGGTCCGGGTCTCAGGAATGTTCAAGGGGTCGTCAATCATTGGCTGGTTCATCCTAAGGAATCCAAAGGAGGGGGTCATCTCTGCAGGGGGTATGCTCTGCTCTTCCCGCCAGGATTCCTTAGTCTTAAGTAGTTCATAATTCCCTATCATTCATAACTTGCGTATGCACTCTGCGATTCCCTCGCAGAGTGAACCAAACAGTAGGATATGTAACAAGGTTCATTATGATACCACTCATGATGTTATTCCTTTAACCCGTTCCGTGTATTTCACTAATATGCATGTAACTCTGATATAACATATAAATACTACTATATTTCGACATAACTGACTATGTGTTGCAATTACCATTAATGTGTACTATTTTATAAGTATGCGTGTTTGTGCGAATGTATGGTAAAAGACCGATTACTGTTGCTGCCACGTGTAGTGGATGCGTACGCCCTTTCACGCCGTAGCGTGCCCTTGTACGTCATAGCGTACCGTACGCATCTTTTCAGACAAAGACAACCAAGTTTGCTAGACTTTAATTGAAATGACTTTATCCAATTTACTGACTTCGACAGCTCCACCCTTTGATAGTGTAATAAACTATCACCCAATCACCGTTTCAAGTTCAGGATTGTACAGTACTTCTCCACAGACCATGATCTCGGTATCTGGTACCACCCTTTCAGTCTCTTTCTCAGTGTTACTCTTATCAGACCGTTTTCCACACTTTAACACAGTAGGAACACATTTGACAACTAAACCAATTGCTAAGATGACACCCAGTATAAGGAGAAGGAGCTTACCTACACTCGCAATCATTTCCTGTACCCACTCCCCCAGACCGGAGAACCATTTTGCTGGGTTCAACCATGAGAACCAACCCGCCACCTTTTCCCCGACCTCATATAACGAAGAATTATGGCTCTTTCGAAATTCCCATTTCAGCTGCAAAATTTTATCCATCTTCCGGTCTATAACCTCTTTAGGGTCTTCCGTATTATTAGTAATGTACGTGCAACATTTGACACCGAACTGGGTGGCCAGTGTCACACAGTACCCACCAGTAATAGAGGTGAGATAATTTAGTACCAGTCTATGTTGCACCAACTCCTTCTTGTACGCTTGTAGCTTCCTTCCAGTATACCTGAAAGTGTCATCATACATCTCGGTGATATTATCTATTAATTTAGCTAGGTCTTGGATATATTTAAAGTTTAATGTTCCCCGAGCGGTCCTGGTGAGATCTAGAGCAACCATAACTTGGAAACCAGCAGTTTCACTAATCAATTTTGTAGCTATGGGTTCCTCACCAGGAATCATATTTCTCTTGCCACGGTGTTCATACTGTGTGTGTATGTATGGTGGTGATGTAGTCTTGTGAATATCTACCATTTCTTCATGAGTAATAGTCATGATTTCAGGAACCAGTTTAGCTAAGAAACACAAGCCCTTGGAACTCGGAGTCACCCAGGAATAAGCTTTTCTTCCACAAACAAAATACACATCCTCAGGGAGAACATAAGGGACGGTATGCCCATGAATTATGTCACACAGAGTTTTGATAAAACTACCCATGCCTAGTGTCTCCATCTGCTCTAGACATGTGTCGGCATTAATGACATTTTCACATTTATCTGTAGAGACTTTTCCAATAGATACCTTCTTATGTTTGGTTATACGCCCTAACTTGTGACTTCCATCAGCATTCCTGCCTAGTAGTGACCTTGTGAGTCTCTCTCTAAAATGAGTGTGGCGAGCCATTGTCTGATCTGATAGGTCAGCCTCCCAATTCTCCAGGCGCTTTGCATGAGATATGTTTAGGCACAGCAAAGATCTGCCTATGGAGTATTGTCGAAGCGTCAGACTAGGGGACCTAGTGTTATTGTACCTCCCTTCTATGGGCCTCCCACCCCTTAATTCGAGTACTTCGGATATGTTTAAAGGGAATGGCACTAGTCCTATGTTATGCTGCCCTTGAGGCACATGAGAGCACACCCAACACTCGGTTTGGTTTAGTACCTTACCCACCAGGGAGTGATAATCCTCCAAAGGATGCCCGCCTATATTCAGAGTACTGGGGGACTGGCATCGTTGGATGCATCTCTCTTCAACTAGGGAGTTGCAGAACTTGCAGATACAATACTCATCAGACAATAGCCCCTCACACTGCCTTTCGAGTTCCTGAGCTAGCAGACCTTTTCATAACCCCTGGACCAAGTTTGATAATGGGCTGCTTATGATATCCTATTAACTTTTCTTCGGCCTCCATTTCATCCGTATCACTCCCAGAACTCTCCTCCGTCCTCCATTCTCCTTCACAAAAATAGAATGTCCTAGAAAAAGTAAAAACAAGGAAAATCCTGGAACAAAAGAAAAACAAAAACCGCCACTCCATCGCTGGAAAGATAGTTCTGAGGCAACGTCTCTGGTTCAGGTGTCTCAACTGCAGGCTTTAGGTCTCCCGGAACAGGTTCACAAGTGACAGTTCTATGTCGTCGGTCTGAGTCTTGTCTTGCACTTTCTCCGGATTATGGACTCTCCTGCAGTGGGTGGAATGGACCCAAGTGTCTCTCTCTGCAACCTTCAGTGATGTAGTACTGGTCAGCAGCACTTGGTATGGGCCTTCCCAACGGTCTGTTAAACAACCTGAACGTAAGAAATTGCGGATCATAACATAGTCTCCAGGTTCAACATCATGACAGTTAGTTTCTGGCATACCAGGTGACAGCATTTTTAGTTTTTGTTGTTGTTGTTTCAGCTGTCTACTCATTCTTATAAGATATTGTACAGTCACTTCATTATTACACTTTAAGTCGTCTTGTGGACTCACGATCAAATGAGGTTGTCGTCCGAACAGTATCTCAAAGGGGGACAGATTAAGAGGAGGTCTAGGAGTGGTTCGAATGCTGTGGAGGACCAACGGCAAAGCCTCAGGCCATGCCAACCCAGTTTCAGCCATTATCTTACCTAGTTTGTTCTTGATAGTACCATTTACTCTCTCCACCTTACCACTGGCTTGTGGTCGGTAAGGGGTGTGAAGTCTGCTACTGATTCCCATGAGTTTACACATATTTTGGAAGACATCACCAGTAAAATGGGTACCCCTATCACTTTCAATGATTCTAGGGATACCGAACCTACACACAAAGTCTTGTACGATTTTCTTTGCAGTGAACACAGCAGTATTAGTGGCTGCCGGATATGCTTCTACCCAACCGGAAAACGCATCAATACACACTAACACATACTTTAGATTCCTGCACGGTGGTAATTGGATATAGTCAATTTGTATTACCTGAAAAGGTCCGTCTGTAGGAGGGATGTGGGATGGCTCAGTTGGAATAGTTTTCCCAACATTTTTCCTCAAACAAATAAGAAATGACATTGCTTTCTTACCAGCCTGAGAGGAAAATCCGGGAGCACACCAGTATGCTCTCACCAGTTTGCGCATACCTTCTTTACCCAGGTGAGTCAGGCCGTGTGCTGCTTCAGCCAGGCTTGGATAGTATGTTCGGGGAGCTACAGGCTTACCTTGTCCATCCCTCCAGAGTCCTGAGGACTCTTGACCACATCCCTTCGCCTTCCAGACCGCCTTTTCCTGCAGGGAACACAAATCTTGCATTTCAATTAATGTCTAATGTCTGAAAAACCATCATAGTCTCGGTCGATACAGTCATAGGTTGCCCTTCTGCCCATTTAGCAGCTTCGTCTGCCCTGTTGTTGCCCAATGACACTGGGTCTTCTTCAAAGGTATGGGCTTTGCACTTTATGACGGCTACTGTTCTGGGCAACTGTATCGCTGTCAGAAGTCCTTTTATGTGTTGTGAGTGTGCCACTGGTGTACCTGCTGCTGTCGTAAAGTTTCTAAGACGCCAAAGGGCCCCAAAATCGTGCACTACCCCGAAGGCGTACCTAGAGTCAGTATATATATTGGCTGATTTACCCTCTGCCAGTTCACACGCTCTCTTTAGTGCTACTAGTTCCGCCACCTGGGCTGAGTGAGGTGGACCAAGGGGTTCAGCTTCTACCACATCCTGATCGTCTACAACAGCGTAACCAGTACATAGCTCTCCTGTCTCTGTCTGTCTATGGCAACTTCCGTCTGTATAAAACGTAAAATCTACATTTTCTAAGGGGGTGTCACGTATGTCGGGCCTTGCAGTAAAGGTCTGATTCAGGTGTTCCATACAGTCATGCGTGTCAGTATTCTTGCCTAACTCTTCATCAACCAGGGTCTCCTCACCTCCCACCCTTTGTGTCTCTTGAGACACATACGGAAGGTATGTAGCTGGATTTAGGGTGCTACATCGTTTGATAGTGATGTTTGAGGGTGCCATCAGGGCTAGTTCCCACTTTGTGAATCTAGCTGAAGAAACATGTCTGGTTTGGGCTGAATTTAACAGAGCTGATACAGCATGGGGTGTATAGATGGTTGAATTATGTCCTAATACTACATCCTCGCTCTTACTTACCAGAAGGGCCGTTGCTGCTACACTTCTGAGACATGTTGGGAGTGACCTTGCCACATTGTCTAATTGTGCACTGTAGTATGCTACCGGTCTGCTAGCGTCACCATGTTTCTGTGCGAGGACACCTGCTGCACAGCCATCAGCTTCTGTACAAAATAGCTCAAAAGGCTTTTCATAATCAGGTATTCCCAATGCAGGTGCTCTTGTCAGACTATCTTTAAGGTTAAAGAACGCTTGCTCTGACTCTTCTGTGTGTACGACACGTTCTGGTTTTGAGGAAGAGACTAGCTCCTGCAATGGTAATGCCAGAATAGAAAAACCTGGGATCCATGACCTACAGTATCCACACATCCCCAAGAAAGTACGAATCTGCTTCTGGCTCTGTGGCAGGGTCATGTGTTGTATGGCCTCAATTCTGTCCGTTGTCAGGTGTCTTAGCCCCTTAGTGAGGCAGTGTCCTAAGTATTTGACCTTAGTCTGACATGGCTGTAATTTATCCTTTGCCACCTTGTGCCCTGTTTGTGAAAGATGAAGCAACAACAATTTAGTATCATGTAAACATGACATAAAAGAATCAGAGCACAACAACAAATCGTCCACATATTGAATTAGAACAGACCCATTGTGGGGTTGAAAGGATTGCAAACAGTCATGTAAGGCTTGGGAGAAAATACTGGGGCTGTCAATGAACCCCTGGGGTAGTCTGGTCCATGTGTATTGCACTCCCCTGTAGGAGAATGCAAAAAGGTATTGGCAGTCAGGGTGAAGAGGGACTGAGAAGAAAGCAGAACATAGATCAATGACAGTAAAATGACTGGCAGACGGTGGAATCTGCATGAGGATGACAGCTGGATTCGGCACTACGGGGAATTGGCTCTCAACAACTTTGTTAATTCCCCTTAAGTCCTGGACTAATCTATAGCCCCTCCCCCCACTCTTATTCACAGGGAAAATGGGACTATTTGCTGTACTGGCTGTACGAATTAAAATCCCTTGTTGTAACAGCCTCTCAATAACAGGATATACCCCTAGTTCCACCTCCGGTTTTAATGGATACTGTGGGATTTTTGGAGCTATCCTACCACTTTTTAGATTGACCATGACAGGGGCTACATTTGCCATCAGTCCAGTGTCCTGTCCATCTCTGGTCCATAGGGAACCTGGTATTTCCAGCAACATCCCCTTTACTTGAGATGGACTTTGTTCTATAACAGGAGAGTGTAACATTAACCTTTGAGGGGTGTCCAATATGTCCTGTACCTCATGTGCAACCTTCTCGGGTATATCTAGGAACACACCATCTGAAGTACAGTATATGACACATCCCATTTTACATAACAAGTCTCTCCCTAGCAAGTTAGTAGGAGCCGCTGCAGCCAAGAGAAACGAATGCTTAGTATGCAGAGGCCCGATAGTAACTTCGGCGGGTTTAGTTAGAGGATAATGTAACACTTTTCCCGTCACCCCCATAGCTGGAATAGTTTTGCTGGTCACCTGTAGATTGAAAGGAGAGGTTATCACAGATCGGGCCGCCCCTGTATCTACAAGAAAAGTTTGTTTCCTACCAGCTATGTCAACTATCATTGTTGGTTCTTCACTCTGACTCTCAGTTAACCTCACTGGCTGTAGACTACAGGTATGACCTGACCCCTAGCGCTGACTATTGATTTCCCGCGCAGCATTTGCTGCCGTAATATGCGCGGGTAGATGTGAGTCTTCTAGTCTATGTGAATCCTTTCTTGGAGGATATCTATGTGACCCACCCCTATGTGTATTGAGTCTTTCTTTATTACAATCTCTCCTGTAATGTCCTTCCTCGTTACAGTTGAAACACCTGATCACTTTAGGTTTCCTGTTATATGGGTTGTATGCTGGTGGTCGTGTGTGCACCCCTTCTAGAGCCTGTATACTTACCGTCATTAACTTATCACTTTTCTCTTCCCTTTTTCTAAAAAGGTTCTTGTCATGCTCCACAGCAGACTCCCTAAGGAAGTCTACCGTGACGCCTCTCCAATTAGGTAATGTGGTTTGTACTCTCGTCTTTAAATTTTCCCTAAGGCCATCCATCAGTACCCCTAAAGCTACCTCTCTGTGATGTGGGTCCTCACTTATGTTGGATATCCCAGTAAATCGTGCGATCGCTGTTATAGCTCTAGCAAAGTAATCTGAGGCAGTTTCACTATCCTTTTGTTTAATGGTGAAAATCTTACTCCAATTTACTACTACTGGAAAACAGATGGCTAAGTGTTTGACAATTTGTTCTATATTCCGTTGGTTAATCTCATCAGTCAGGGTGTCATCTTCCTCCAACAAACAATCTCCAATAAATTTTTGTATGTTAGTATTGGGAGGAAGACACGCCCTCAACATTACCCGCCAATCCTTACTGGTTGGTTCGTGAGCATTCCCTAAGTCTTTAACAAATTTCTGACATTTGGCTAACTCCTTTCTAGGGACCGGGAATTCAGTCATAATGGAACGTAATTCTGATCTAGTCCAGGGACAATGCATTGTAACATTTCTTAAAGGAACTACACCATCCTTATCTGGTTTCCCATTGGGAACCGATATTGTGCGGACCGGGAACACACCCTCTGGTACACTAACTTCAGGGGACGCTACAGGATTTACAGGCCCTAGATTTAGAACACTTTCACTCCTAGTGATCACGCTACTCTCACCTATCTCAGCCATTTTCTCATACTTGCGCTGAGCCTCTAGTACATTAACAGCATGGGCAATGGCCGAAATCACAGTGGGTTCATCTTCATTTTCAGATACACTTGATTGAAACTGATTTAAAACAGGGTACAACTTAGTAATTTTTCTATTTTGCGCTGAGTTCGCCACGCTTCTCAATGGTTACATCCGCCTCGCGCGCGCTTTTCGCCACGCCTATTTCCGGTTTGCATTCGCTGCTGTGCCACGTGTTACCTTCCATTTGCCACAATTTTAAACAATCATTATGTCTATTTCTCTTTTTCGTTGACTTGATCAACCATATTTTATCTTTTACAGTATTTAGTACCTCTGCATTAAAACTCCCTATTGTTGGGAAAGGCCTATCACAAGCTTTGGTCATCCCGACCCACGTGTCACAATACACAGTTGCATATGCACCATATTTCTTACACATGAGAAACCTCGCTAAACCAATAGGGCCTTCCTTAGGCAGTACACTGACCATCTCTAGCGTATGCTTAGCACCCATATTGAACAATATACCTTCTACCCGGAACACAGACACACCGCAATGCTCTGTTCCTTCCGGCCAAATGTGAAATACAGACACACCGCAATGCTCTGTTCTTTCCACCTAATAATTTCAACTCTGTTGCTATACTCACCGCTAGAGATCTATAATGCTCGGTGAACGTATTTCCCTTAGCCGCGCTCACTCGCTTTTCTCGCCCCTGGCGAGGGTCCCTAATACAGAAATATCACTGTGGGCCCCAAGGGCTATCAGCTCCTCGATACCCTGGCTCAACCACAAAAATCTGCTGAGTTTATTATCGCTGGGAGCGCAAAGTCGATACAATCAACCTGCCTTTCCAGTATAATTCCTCCTAGCTGCTTCACCAATTCGCACTAACGGTGCGACCGGATCGCACTGCCTACCAATACTAATTATTAGCAAACCTTGCGATCTATTGGTAGCGCTTTGCGAAAACCCAGTTTTCGCATTCGGTATACCTGCCCTGTATACCGTCCTTCAGTTGGGCAATCCGCCTCGTCAGACAGCAACTGAGCACCTCAACAATAAAACAGTGTATCTACGTTACAACATCACACACTATACACCTTTTCTGCGCAGAAAATCAAAAGTTCCCAACAATAGTAATAATGTCTCAGAGGCTTTCACAAGTAATTATACTATGCATGTATAATAACTATCAAAACGATTGTTTAACCACGTGGCAAGTTTACCGGAAGTTCGCGTACGCACAGCAGGAAGTACACATACGCTAAACAATGCAATACAGTTAAAACGCACAATGACAGAAAAAAGAAACAGTTTTCTCTTTTGTCCCTAGGTTCTAGTTAGCGTGCCCTAGATAATGCAAAACGGACATTCGGTTTTCGCAACACAGAGTAAAATTCAGGTTTTGAACACCATGCGTTCTTACCCGTTTATGACGCGTCTCCACCCTTTGTTGAGGAACCGAAATCCGTTGGTCTTGCGTATCATCGGCAACGAAACCTCCAAAGCTCACGAGCCCCCAATTGTTATGTGCGTATAGTCGCTAACCAATAACGATTGTCGAACCTCGATTTGTGTTTCCAAAGCACAAAGATTTATTCGCAATAAGTGGAAAAATATGCTCAAGCGAAGTAATAGTAAATACAGCCGTTACTTTTCGCAGGCGCTCTGGATCCAGTGCAGTCATTCAATCCTGAAGTCTGGGGACAAGAAGTCTGCACTCTGGATCACAAGCTGCTGCTTATATACACAATCAAATACAGTGATACAATGAAGATGGTATGGCTTGCATCTATTGGTCCGGGTCTCAGGAATGTTCAAGGGGTCGTCAATCATTGGCTGGTTCATCCTAAGGAATCCAAAGGAGGGGGTCATCTCTGCAGGGGGTATGCTCTGCTCTTCCCGCCAGGATTCCTTAGTCTTAAGTAGTTCATAATTCCCTATCATTCATAACTTGCGTATGCACTCTGCGATTCCCTCGCAGAGTGAACCAAACAGTAGGATATGTAACAAGGTTCATTATGATACCACTCATGATGTTATTCCTTTAACCCGTTCCGTGTATTTCACTAATATGCATGTAACTCTGATATAACATATAAATACTACTATATTTCGACATAACTGACTATGTGTTGCAATTACCATTAATGTGTACTATTTTATAAGTATGCGTGTTTGTGCGAATGTATGGTAAAAGACCGATTACTGTTGCTGCCACGTGTAGTGGATGCGTACGCCCTTTCACGCCGTAGCGTGCCCTTGTACGTCATAGCGTACCGTACGCATCTTTTCAGACAAAGACAACCAAGTTTGCTAGACTTTAATTGAAATGACTTTATCCAATTTACTGACTTCGACACCATTTTCTGAGAGAATTTAATGATATGCGTATATGGCCCAGTTTGCCCATATCCAGCTTGCAGCTAGATTTACATATGGATGACTCGAGGTCTCAAGGTTTTTGGGGTCTATTTGACTGGCGATTGGTGTGCTGCTCATTGGCCTCATGCCTGACATCAGTTCGGCCTGGTGTCCATCTTTCTGGTTTTGGAACCATCATTGTGGCCATAGAACTCTGGGCCTCGAGATTGAGTGGGAGTTACATTGTATTTTGGTGCAATAATATGGGTGTTGTTCAATCAAACAACAAACAGAGTGCGTCATCCCCTCCCGCTATTGTGCTGCTAAGGCGTAGTTTTGCAATATCTTGAATACAACATCTCCTTCACTGTAAGCCATGTCCCTGGGCTTGATAATGGTAGACGATTTATTGCGATTTCAGTGGTGATGCTTTAGAGCCCTAGCTCCTAATGCTAACCTGGTGGGACCCCATTCCTTCTTATGTTCGGCAAATCATCATTCCAGCATAACAGGACTTGTAGAGATGTTGTTGGCATCATCTACTAGGCGATTATACCGGGCTGCTTGGCAACAATGGAGTCAATTCCTACTTTCTCGAGGCCATCGGAACTTTGACGACATGATTGCTTTTATTTGGTCAAGCAGGTGCCTCTAAGACATTCATGTCCGCTATGCCAGTGGGTATCTCGTTCATGGCACTAATAAAGGAGGTAGAGGATCTGACAAAGAGCTTCTTAATCTCCAAGGCCCTTAGGGGTTGGGTACGTGGCAGGCCAGTACCTGAAGACTCTAGAAGGCTGTTAGATGGTTCACTGTTTAGTTCATTCCCTGAAATATATGACGTCAGATGGTTATGAGTTGATTTTGTTTAGTACGGCCTTCGTTTTGGCCTTTTTTGGCGCATTTAGAATTAGGGAATTAGTGGCGCAATCCAAACAATGTGCAGGCTCGAGTTTGCTGGCAAACAATGTGCTGATTTATGAGTTCCATTTTTAATGTAGAATAACCAGGTCGGTCCAAAGCAGATCAATCAGGTTAGGGTTGCTGGATCAGCATATCGCCTCATGTAGATAGGACTATATGCCCAGTGGCTTTAGCCGGACATTTTGCAATGGTTAGACCCTCTGAGAGTGATTTACTCTTAGTGCACCTGGATGGTTCCCCTCTTACGAAATACCAGTTCAATGCAATCTTCAAGAAAACGTTAGAATATCTGGGTTTAGACCCGTCTCTGTATGGTACCCATTCTTTCCAGATTGGCGAGGCTATGTCTGCGTCCTTGGCAGGTTCTTCCATTGCCATTATTAAATCCTTAGGCAGTTGGAAGTCCAATTCCTATAAAAAATACAGCAAACCAAATAAATTACTATAAAGAGACCACAAGAAAAACTTGGGGTAGTCCCCAGGCGCCTGTACACAAAAACAATGGAGGTGGATGAATAAATGAGTATTTATTTGAACATAATCACGGTGGTGAATTTTGATTAAAGGAAACTGTTAAGCTCAAAATCAATATTTAGGCCTCGTGGTGCTAAAGGAAGTCAAACAGACGGCTGTCTGTCTTTTGGAACTTTATGCATACCAGCAAGATTGCTGAATGTCCATTGTGCTTGTTTTAATATTATTGCAGCATAAGAAGGTGGAAGTTTATGCCTCCATTTTACCACCGTGATTATGTTCAAATAAATACTCATTTATTCATCCACCTCCATTGTTTTTGTGTACAGGCGCCTGGGGACTACCCCAAGTTTTTCTTGTGGTCTCCTTACAGTTCAACCAGGGAGGAGGGGTCCCCCCCGTTTACACTGTCCCCAATTTGGCAGCCATCACCGATTTATACTGGTGTTTTTGCGCAGATATTATTTATTTTTCTGTACAAATAAATTACTAGCCAGTTTACAACCCTCGGTAACTCAGGGCTTTGCTGTTTGTCGCTCTGCAAGGGCATGAATGGATTTTTCCCATCTCTTTGTGGATAAAGGCCTGATTGGCTATTGGCCTCCGGGATTTTCTGGTATTTTGTCATTCATATGGGTTACTGATAATTCATCTGGGTGGGAACAATTTGTGAAAGGGGAATTCACTAGATTTGATTATCAGAATCACAGAGGATTTGAGGACAGTAAAGTCCAGATGGCCGGCTATTCAGTTGTTCTGGCCGGACATGGTCCCATGCCTCCATTGGAGAGGAATAATTCCCCATAGTATAATGTTGAAGTTTGTTAAAAAGCTCAATCGTTCTATTGGGAAGGTGATTCTGCCCATTGGGGGGGTTTGTGAATGACCACCCTTTAATATCGGTCGATCAAGTTCAATTGTTTAGAATGGCTGGGGTCCACCTCACTGACAAAGGGTTATGGTTGTTCATTGAACAAATTATTTGGAAGGTTGGGGCTTGGCTTAGGTCATCTGGTGGCAGGCTGTTAGTCCATTAAAGGACAACAGCGGTGGTGAGAAAGCACTGTGATCAGCAACTGATACACACAGCGCTATAGGTGAAGGCCTCAGGTAACTGCCCTCTTCAAGTTAAAGGTGACTCTTGGTCATTTTTTGTGACTGTTTCGTGTGGGCACATCAATGTTAGTCTAGAGGCGGTGCAGTAATTCTTACGCCAGGTTTAGCACCTGCCATACAGTACGGTGGCTGATCTTTAGTTAATGGTTTCAAGGGACATTTGGCCAGCCACTTGTTTGGTTCTAGCTGTCCCACAGTTGCCTTCTACGGCATCAAAATATTTCTTAAATAAAATGTGACCTCAATTTCTTTCAAAAAGTCTTTATTTCATATGTATTGTATTAAGTTATAATAGTTGAAGATTTTTGTGAAAGGGAAAGTGGGCATCAACGTTATGCAGTTTATAACTCACCCGCCTTTAAATAATACACTGCATAAAAATAATTAAAATAAGCAGTAAGCTTGGACCCAGGTTTAGACTATTCAGATTATACTGTTCTCTGGATAGTTAATAAACACATATTTGACTTTAGCTTAGGGGACTGACATTTCTGGTTAAGGACAAACCTGTCAGTGTTCTAGGCTCTGGAATCCTTTAAAACACTGACTGTTTTATAGGTTGGCCAAACAGCTGCAGTCTCTCCCAGCGAGTGTCAAAGAATAAGGGTCCCATTAGGATCACAGCCTAGTCTTTATCCCTGCCAGCACATGAAGCAGACCTCTTATGCAACTTACCCCCCTAAGTGTTTTATTGGCCCAAGTCACTTTTTCCTTGAGAGATGTCGATCCTCTACCAAATTGCTGTGTGGTGTATTAACAAAATATTTATTTGAATGTGTGTTTGGTAGATCTCAGTTTTGATAGGTAATTCAACAGCAGAGGTACTTATCTTAAATGTAAGATTTTATACATAAAAATATGTATTTTAAATAGTACAAAAACCTTCTGGACAGCAAATGTATCAGCATTCATATCATTTATACGTGTGGAATTCTCTCTGCTCTTAGATCATTTATATGTTTGTTGTCTGGTGTTATGTATTTTATTTAATTAATGACCTTTGCCCTAACGTTGACCACATATTATTGGCATGACTGCCCTGACTTTTGTATAGTTTAATGTCCTAGTCTCTACGTGCAATTTTTACTTCACCTGACCTGTTTGACTTTAATTATTTTTGTGGTTTTTCTGTCATTGTTCTATGTAAGTGTATGTTACGCTTCTGGGTTAACTAAAGAAGTCCTGATGGGGGCATTGTACCTGATGGATTCCTTCCCCCAGGATAGTTTTGCAAGCCGCTATTTAGTAATGTTGACAGAGTGACATAGCAAGGAAAAATATGTTGTTTGGCTGCTGCCTGTGTAAGGAAAATGGGATAAGCAGCAGATACAATAACTAGGAGTTAACTGTAGCACTAAAACCAAGGGTTGCATGAGGTACAATTTTCAGAGCTCACTCCTCGTTGACAACCTTTCATCATCAATTTATATAGCGCCACTAATTCCACAGTGATGTACAGAGAACTCACTCACATCAGTTCCTGCCCCATTGGAGCTTACAGTCTAAATTCCCTAGTATACATACACACACAGACTAGGGTCAATTTAATAGCAGCAAATTTATCTACTATTATTTTTTGGGATTGTGGGAGGAAACCCACGCAAACATGGGGAGATTATACCAACTCCACACAGATAAGGCCATGGTCGGGAATTGAACTCATGACTCGAGTGCTGTGAGGCAGAACTGCTAACCACTAAGCCACCATGCTGCAACCTTTGAATGTTACCTGAGGGCTCTACCTGTTTAGCATCTGCAGGGTCCTGCAGCTTCTAAAGCAGGTTGTAAGGTAAGGGGGTCCGAGGGCAGCAATTCACACCAGTGTGTAAATGTGAAAAAAAGTCAGTACAATCCTGACAAAGGAACAGACCTGGGTGATAATACATGATGTTAGCAATCTATTACTTTGCTTATTTTACTCTGGCCATATACGGATTCAGATCCGAACACAACTTACACACAAGTTGCAAATTTGAGCGCAGTCTCCAACAAATCTCAAGATGCGTTTCCATTTGAATCTGGGTGTAAGTGCACCCTGCTTACAGAGTACTTGCTGTATGTTAACAGGCAGAACAGAGGGCAGTATACGCACAAGCATATATGCAATATAAGGGCACATCAGAACGCACACAAAAAATTGGTATTATAAAATAAATGAACAGCTCTAAACAGTATAATCATTAATAAAGCTATGGTTAGCATTTCTCATGAGATTGATTCCCGACTGTGGCCTCATCTGTGTAGAGTTTGTATGTTCTCCCAGTATTTGCGTGGGTTTCCTCCGGGTGCTCCAGTTTCCTCACTCCAAAAAACATACTGGTAAGTTAATCGGATGCTAACAAAATTGACCTTAGTCTGTGTGTGTGTGTGTGTGTGTGTGTGTGTGTGTGTGTGTGTGTGTGTGTGTGTGTGTGTGCGTGCGTGCGCGCATGTGTGTGTTTTAAGCTAGAATGGGGCAAAAACTGATGTGAATGACAAATTTTCTCTGTACAGTGCTGCAGAATTAGTGGTGCTATATAAATAGATGATGATGATGATGGTTGGTTTAAAATTAAAATATTTTTATATCTTTTTCTACAGTAAATACGAAAAGCAATATGCTGTACATACAATATGTGTTTAATAGTTATATGTATACTTTTCCAAACTAAGACTATGCAGTGCCAGTCATCACTCTCAGTCACAGCTTACACCCGCCCTGTAGCTGCTGCACATGATATAGCTGATACAAGCGTAGTTAAGAGCATCCCAGGACTTGAGTCAGCCGCATTTTACTCCCCCCTTACTGTACTTTGCCTACGTCCTTCTGTTCCTTCCTTTCCCTGTTCCCCCCTTCAAGTCGTAGGCAGTGGTAAGTATCATTTGCGCTCGGACATGAATTGCATGCAATTGCGTTCATTGGCGTAAGGTCCAAATCTGAGCATCTGCAGAGATATTTCACGATACGACACGCAAATTTGCGAACATGAATCAGACCTATAATGTTTAACATATACAACTATAGGATCCCTGTTTCCTCTCTAAATGTATACTCCAAACATATTACTAACTGATGGGGCATTATTATATGTTTGAGAACTGCCAAGCTTTACCAGTAGTAGATTTTACACTGTAAGCTGCAACACAGTGTCTACATACTTGCACGGAGCACTGTAATAGTGTAAAGGACAAATGACTAGATGCTCAGGCTTTGACTTTCGAGTTTTGATCTGGTTTATTTATGTTGAAGATAAGAAAATTGCAATTGTTGGCTTGCTGCCCAGGCACAACATGCGGTAGACCAATGTCAATCTATGTGTTATTTCTGGACATAGCTTCTCAATAGGAAATTCAAGCTTGATTTTTTTTTTTGTGCTTTTAAGAATTTTGTGCTATTTGCAATTTACAACAGATCACAAATGGCTCAGTGCTAGTTTGCCTTTGATAATTATTGTGCAATTAAAGTAGTGTATAATTTTGCACCTAGCAATCTTGCATTTCAGTCTCTATTTTATTCTTATCTGTTAATACACTCAAGCTGTAATAAAGGAGACGCGTATGTCATGTTTGTTAATGGACAAGTTTTTGTAACTATTTTTATCTATTTTGTTCCCCATCTTTCCTTCATAGCTTAGGTTTAACCCATGCTGTCCCAGTCTAGAGTGACACAGCTGTCACGGCACCTGGTGCTGATAGGTGATCTGTTCTGGTCTGTGTGTTGTGCTCAGAAATAATAGTTCAGGGCACCAGCAGATTTGAGACATTTTAAATGGTTTACTTGAACAGTAATAAACTCTACTAGACCTTTCTACAACAACAATTCATATATAGGGAGATGCCAGTTGGTGCTGCCAGCAGTGTGATCATATGGGATTCGTAAGTGTTATCAGTCAATGACTACACACAGATCATAATCATAGACTGACCTGAGATTCAGACAGTCCTGACATCGGACCAGTATTGATCTGATGGTTTCGGTTTTGCTGAGGTTTTGTGGCCAACTTATGCAGTCTTTTGTGGCTTGTTTTGTCTTAAATGACTATCAATACACTCTTAGGGGTAGACTTGATAAACCTTCTGAAAAGGAAAAGCTGAGGTGTTGCCTATAGTAACCAATTAGATTCTAGCAATTTGTTTAGTACATTCCGAAAATCATAGCTAGAATCTGATTGGTTGCCATTGGCGACACCTCCACTTTTCCTTTTTAAAAGGTTTAGTAAGTTGATCCATTATAGTCACAAATTGGAAAGGTTAGCCAACGCTGAGCATGCCCGTGAAAAATAATGACTTAATCCTTAACTTCCAGATTGACCAAAATACTAGTTCTCAGAAGGGGCAGGCTGAGCAGGGGGGCAGGGTGGCATCTGCCCCCTGGGCTAATGCCATAGTGGGCTAGCTTGGGCTGGATCACTGGGCCAACTGCATTTTTTTCCCCATTTAAATAGGCTGCTGAGTCAGGTCATGCTCCCCGGACTTAAATTTTCCAGCCCTCCCCTGGCTCTCAGTGTTGAGCAGTGCAGGCATGTGGGCGAGCTATCAGAAGGGAACGGCACAAACGGTTTAAAGAAACATCCATTGTAATCTTTTTTTTGTTTGTTTAACGTTATATCCTGTAATTGACATGTTGATGTTAAAACATTGTTATTATTTTTACCTGCTCTTTTATTGTTGAAAACAATGTTTCAAATGATCAGTTTCACTGGGACATTAAAGGTAAATGGTTTTGCAGACAGTTGCAACATATTGCAGTAAAAAAAACAAAAAAAAATGGCAGCTTGCCAAGTTATGGTGAAGTGAACAGAGAAGGGAGGGGAATGTGAAAGCTCAGACTATTATCTCTGCAAACTGAATGAACACCTGTTGAAATGTCTGGCGCACAACTAGATAGGTGCTCATGTAAATAGATACAGAAAAGTTGAAAACAATAATTTGCAAATCATCTGAATATCAACTGTGGGATGAGCTGAAAAAACATAAGGGGCTAGATTTACTAAGCTGCGGGTTTGAAAAAGTGGGGATGTTGCCTATAGCAACCAATCAGATTCTAGCTGTCATTTTGCAGAAGGTACTAAATAAATGAAAGCTAGAGTCTGATTGGTTGCTATAGGCAACATCCCCAGTTTTTCAAACCCGCAGCTTAGTAACTCTAGCCCAAGGAGTTTCTTTTTGGAGTGAATAAGTAAAAACAAACTATGACAGACTGGATAAGACATTTAACCCAACATTGTAAATTTATGCCAAGAATCAAGATATCAACATCAGCTTTAATGGAAGCTTTTATTGCAAATGTATAATTAGAACATATAAATTAGAAAAATAGCATTTTGAGATTACCTTTTTTCAAACTTTCTGCTTAAAAAATGTGGGTCTTACACCTGACACATCTCTGTTTTGCAAAATTCAAATGAGCCAATTTTAATAGAGGAATTTTATTAAAGGTGGCGAGGTTGTCGCCATACTGAACCTTGGTATAAGCAGTGTACTGTGAGCATTTTTTAATACAAAATCTAGACAATGTATACACAAAAAGCACCACACTGTTAACCACTGAAAGACTATTTGACAGGTAATCAAAAATATAATAGATTTTCCACAATAACCCCGCTAGACTGATTCTGTCCTTCAGAAACCTGTCACCTGACTCATTATGAAGACTTCCTGGAAGAACAAGCTATACAGCCCCTTTAATCTCCCCTTTCATCTATCTGTAATACCTCACACCCACAAATGTGTGATCTCAGTCAAGATAATTTATCTTTTCACTTTCTATTCACAGCTAGCTCACCCATCCTGAACCGTTATTACTCATCTCTTCTCCTACAGTAAGTCATTGGCTTTTCAATTCCATATTTCTATATTTTACTCAACAGAGCAATTGTTTGGCAAGCACAAAATCTTAATGTGGTCATTCACCAATGTGCACTGTAAACCAGAGATCCACTACGTTTGAACCCGATATAAACTACGTAATCCTGGTCCACTACTCTTGACAAAGTGCAAAGTGACGACACAATGAGCAAATTAGCTAATTATTCAGCTGATCAATGGGCAGATAAGGCTATCCCACATGTGTAAATAATATTCATAAGAATGCAGCATTCCAATTCACTATTATTCGGTGACAATATGCCTGATGCCTCTGAGATGTCATTGAAAAAATAGGTAGGAAATTTGCCATGTAAATGGCAGCTCACTATAGACTTTTCTCCTGAATAGGAGTGACTTATTTGCATACTGACATAAGGGGCTAGATTTACTAACCGGTGGGTTTGAAAAAGTGGAGGTGTTGCCTATAGCAACCAATCAGATTCTAGCTGTCATTTATTTAGTGCATTCTACAAAATGAAAGCTAGAATCTGATTGGTTGCTATAGGCAACACCTCCACTTCTTCAAAGCCGCAGTTTAGTAAATCTAGCCCAAGGTGTTGACTCTCTATTACATTTCTCATTAGTTTAGTGAGCTATTGCAATAGCGCAGGTCTGGTCAACCTCTGACTCTCCAGATGTAGTGAAACTACAAGTCCCAGCATGATTTGCCAGTAAATAGCTAGCCGATAGCTGGCAGGGCATGCTGGGACTTGTAGTTTCACAACACCTGAGACTGAGAGCCATTGTGTCTCTGCTGATCAGAAAACCACTTTCTGCCCAGTGGAGCTCTAATGTCAGATCTGCTGTCTATAGATGGATATTGATGATCAGTGTAAACCTCATTCAGTCTCTAAAAAGAGTGGCTTATATGCATATTATAGCTGAAATACTTCCCAAAGTTTTCTCTTTGTTTAAGTGAGGCTGGTCAAACTTAGACATTTTGATGTAATTTAGTACATTAAAATATGACAGAAAATGTATTGTTTGGGGTAATAATTACTTTTCTTCTTTTTTGTCTCTGGTGAGCATCAGTCTTCTACAAATGGGTTTCCAATTTCCCAGTGCACTTGGGTGGACAGATGTAACAATCTGACTCTTAAATTTACTAGCATGCCCGATAATGATTGAATTTCATTCTGCCATTCAGCCATAGGAAATGAATGTGCATAAGTGGACACCCTTTTAATGTTTTACCTGCACCCCTCGGGGAAAACACAGGATTTATAGAGGGGAATTTCCAGGAAAAAAAGCAAGAAAGAATGAAGCATAAAGTAAGCTGTACTATCAAAACCCACATTAATATTAATCTTCTTTAAATAAATCCATCTTGACTATCTTAACATATTAATATAATGTAATACCCTGTAAAGTGATACAACAAAATGAATACAATCCCTCCTCACATCTAATTAAGTTAAAAATAATAGTGCAATTAGGGTTATAGTTTGGATCTGCAGGTATTTCTTTCTGATCATATCCTGAGGAGGGGTCTTTCTCTTGTATATGATCTTGTCCTTTGTATAACCTTTTCTACCTTCTGTCACTGCCTTTACGCTATATTATGCTTTTTCCTCGACCATCAATACTCCATGTGATCCTTTTGCCCTAGCTTATAATTCATATTCATCCATCAATATTACTGCTGATCACCCTGGCTCTATTTCTACTCTCCTCTTCACCTATCAATAGTTCTACTTCTTCTGCCTCTATTTGTCATTATATTCCCACACCACCTATTTCCTTTACCTCTATTATCTCTTTTGCTTCCGCCCAAGTAATGGTCGCTATTAAAATTTTTCTAAAATGGGCAATCCATGTAGGCCAAAGCAGCAAAAGCCTGAGGTGCACACCTTGGATTTGTACCTGTGCTCATCGGTGCCCAGTACCCTACAAGGTGCTCTCCTAACCTCCACTCGAAGTAGGTGTCCCTACAACCTAATAGTTTGCCTAATTGTGCCGAGAGGTGGAAAAAAACGGAAGCAGTGCAATGTGCAAAAGTGTGAACATATCATCAATGTCTAACCTCCTACTACTTTGGAACTAACTCTTTAATTAAATAAACTTTTATATCTTTCACCTAAAATACTGTTCTGCTTAGCCTCACTTATGTTATACATGAGAGTGGGGTGATATGGGATTGCCTTTATTACGAGCAGAAAGTGTGTTGGACTTTTTATTACATGGGAGAGCCAGGGGTTCAGTGGTGATGGGAACAACTAGATCTTAGGACAGGGCCCTTAAGGTCCCACCACACCCACTCAATCTTAAAGGACAAGAATAATATAGAAAATTAAAGTGACACAAAAATTTGTAAAGAAAAACAAATTAGATTTACACATTGGCTCTAAAATATTGGTGTAGAACTCTCATCTTAAGAGCATTGTCCTATTCAATAATGGTCCACATGTATAGAAAAAATGGTGACCTTTTTCAAGAAAAAAACCCAGCACAGATAGTAGCAACTCAGTACTCAGATACAGGCTACATAGGGGTTCCTGGTGGGATTATGGATTGTTAGTGCTCAACTTAATGTCTAGGATGTCTTCAGTTCTGTGTACCGGACTGCATAGTACAGGAAATGCAATTGATACTACCACCTTAAGCTGGGTACACACTACTGAAATTTTCACCAACTTTTTATGCCGATCGATTTTACATGCGATCGATGGTCCGATTGCCCAGTCCATGGACTGCATACACACTAGCCTTGTTTAGGACGATAAAGGGAAGAGCGGACGTCCCTTTAGCGACTTTTTACAGTCATGTTGTCGTGAGCAATGACTGTAATTTCGTACTCACTGTTGTGGATCGGTCGGAAACTTATACACACTACACAGTGGAAACGAGATTAGAACGAAAATATTTAACGGTACGACCAAACAAATGAGGCGACAATGGTCCACTTGGGCAGACTTTCGACCATCGTGTCACAACACACACTGACCCGACTTTTGAACGAGCGGTCGTATGTCGGTTGATTGAGCCGATTATTGGACGAAAACTGTGTAGTGTGTACCTAGCTTAACAGACAAAAGAGATCTAACATTATCTGTGGTTGATAACACTGGTGTCTTAAGCTGGGTTTTCAGACAATTATTTGGCCAATCACCCGATAAACGACCGTTCTGCCAGATATCGCATTAGTGTGTATACTTACAAGATGAGCGATTATCTTTAAAAAAACACATCATATCATTTCATTTGATTTTTAAACCGGAATAAAAATGTCATCCAACGATGGAACAATGTCGTTCCAATTCTGCAGTGTGTGTGCATTCACGACCGGCAGTGTCTATAGATCTCTATGGAGTGTGTAAAGTCACAATCTTTTCAACAGATGGTTATGACAGATGAAGGGCACAAGTCTGAAGGTAAATCATGTAAAACGCGTATAGTTTGTACACAGGAATCGGCATGCTGATCAGGGCTTTTTTTTTTTTTTTCTGTCGTTGGTAAAATCGTTATAGGTGTCGTATCGGGAGAAATTTTCTGTAGCGTTTACCCAGTTTTTCAGAAACAAACAAAAAGCTTTCATGAGCCCAAATTTACTTTTGACTTTTGTCAAACAAATACCGACACGCCCATGCAAATATATAAAAGCTAAATACATATTGCCATTGAAACACTAAATATTAGTAATTAAAAATGTTTTTTTCAAAATACTGTATATGCCATTACAGATTACAAACTGCATATCAAGTGGACGAATGAAAGTTTCATTGCATTTTTCCTTCTAGGCATGATCAATGTTTTAGTGACTATGCTTTTTGTAACGTACCTGACATGTAGGTTTGAAAATGTGACACTGATAATATATCCTGTTTAAACCTTATTTGCATGCATTTTTCAACATAAACCATTCTAGAAAATGTCATCTGCAAAACCGCAGAGATCGTTCTCTAGATTTTGACTCCTGACCTAATGTAAATTAGCTGTTGGTGGGGGACATACTGTGGGATGAAGGACGTGTAACAAATCCTGCACATACTTAGTATGTAACAGAAGAAGAAGTCTTACATCTTGGAAAATTACCAAATATTCACCAAAGGTATCGATCCAACATTGGAAAATTAAAAAAAAACAGTGTATCTTCTAGACTTTTATATCTCACACTTTATTTATGGGAGCCCCGAAGATGGCTTTAAGAACCACAATCCTCACCTAAAATAGGTATTTAAATACAAGAGCTACGTATGGTTTATAATGTTTCCTCTAAGCTGAGTAATATGGAAAAGATAGGGTTAAAACTTAATCTAATGAAAACTCTGCACTAAATATATCAATGCAACTTAGTATATGGAGCACTTAAATGCTTGCACAAACTTGTTTTCCGGAAATGATTACTATCAGTAAGCATCTATAATATAATCTATCTCTTTGCTTATTGCAGTTATCTTTTGCAAGCTTGGATTTAGCTATGAGAATGCAATGTGGTTAATCTCTAGATAAGATGTAAACCTCAAAACTTTATTACGCATATCTTTCATTGTCTTTACTTCTTGTTCTACAGTGACTCATAGCTTTAATGTTCTTTTTTAATGTATCCAGAATTTACATATGGTTTACATGTCTCATTTTATGGTTCCTATCAACCAGGCCACTGCAAGATGTTTGCAATAGGTTACAACGAATTTACTGCAGGCCCTCAGCTTGCAAGGAAAGAATAATGTCACTTGGCAGAACGAAAGCAACAGAATGAATTATTTGTCTAGACAATGGCTCTCCTACACAATGACTTATCACACTTTTATTTGTTCCCACTTCTTAACTCCCCTGCAACACCTTGGTTTTATTATCAAAGCAAAAAGACAAAAAAAATGTGTTGTAGTATGTTGTTTTTAATAGACACTATATGTTCCACTTGAAACAAAAGTAGTTGGGTAGTCATGTAAAATATCTAAATACCATTCTAAGAAAAACATTGGAAGTCATTTACAAAGGGCGAGTGGGGCAAATAATATGAAAATTAATATTGGGGATACATGAATTTATTATTAACTAAACCAAGGAGACACACACAGTTCTGGAATATTTATTACAAGGGGGCACAGTTCTGGAATATTTATTATAAGGGGGCACAGTTCTGGAATATTTATTATAAGGGGGCACAGTTCTGGAATATTTATTATAAGGAGGCACAGTTTTGGAATATTTATTATAAGAGGGCACAGTTCTGGAACATTTATTATAAGAATGTGTAACGCCCCCATTATTACCACAGTAACACTCGTCTACCAGTGACGGCAGACAAAGTCACCAGAAAGGGCAGTGCAGTAGTGAGGTGTGGAACGGGCTTAATTGCGAAAGGGGGCTTGAACAGCGGCGTTGTTCAAAATTGCCTAATGCCGCTGATAGGGCAATGATGTGGGAGCCGCCCCTATAAAAGATTCAGGCTTTCCGTGCTTAGGGAGTAGGTCGACATATTGCAAGCTAGGAACCAGGAGGAAGGAGTATGATCCTGGGTCCCCAATGAGGGGAGTGCACTGTGGTTGCTGCTAGTACACAAGTAATGGACCCCAATAGGGTGGGACAAGAGCCCCTTAAGTAAATATCCACATTAGGAGTTCCCCAATAGCAGACAGCAACTGGCACCAGAGGGAAGAGTCAGTATAAGAGGAAGAAGAGCCCTTTCTATGAAGCACTCCAATCAAGATAGCCCCCATACAAAGTGCCCCCATACAGTGAGGGGAGGGCCGCTGCACTGCATAGAGTCTATATGGGAGAGTTGATGTTGGAGATTGTGAGGCTGAATGTGATAGAGGAAGAGTCCCCATTTGGAGAGCCCCCTGAGAAGTGTTCCTATAGTGAGGTGGAACAGCTGTATAGAGGCAGCGTGGCTAAACTAAGGTGCTGAGAGAGACAAGCCCTTTGACAATTAGGAAGATGCAAACAGAAGCTGAGAAACCTGTGTGGTGTGTGTGCGACTACTGCTCCCAGCAGTAGCACCAGCGGCTGGTATGTAACCTGAGAGTAGTTAAGAATAATTGATATCTAAGAGACTGTGCAGGAGAGTGAGGAGTTTATATAGCAATTTATATCTGCTAGAAGTTTGTCTTGAAGGAGTTGGCGAGTTGTATATCCATGTTCTATTGCAACTGTTAAGCTTATTGTGCTGGAGGAAGAGTAGAATTGATGTTCTATTGCAACTGTTAAGCTTATTGTGCTGGAGGAAGAGTAGAATTGATAAAGTTTTTCTGGTTTGAACTGAAATGGCCCGCCACACATTTGTATGATGACTTAGTGCTGCACTACAATTTTGTACACCACTGTCCACTCCACGCAGCTTGTGTTAAACACCCAAGTATTCGGTGGCAGAGGGACCTCTAGTCTCCACTTGCCTTAACCCAGCCAATATTTTTAACTGTGCTAAGGGGGCCAATTATTGTAGTGACTGCACTTGTGGAATTACAAGTGTCACAAAAATGGCTACTATATTTTTTCATTTTTATGCTGGTACCCACCAGTCATTGGAACCAAGAGGGGCCCAGGGCTACTTGGCATTGGATCGAGCATCTCTAGGTGTGGGGGTATGTATATTATCATTATTATTTATTTATTTACAAGGAGCCACAGATTCCGTAGCGCCGGATACAGAAGCAAGTAACAGATAGATGAGGTAATACATGTCAGCAGCACAGATGAGTGTGAGTAATGCTCTGGGGACTCACACAGAGTGCAGCAAAAGACGTGACGTACGAGGGACAGGAGACAGACGTGGGAAAATAGGTAGAGAGGCAGTGATAGATAGTAGGACCAACTGGGAGAAAAAATTTAGATGGCAGACGAGGAAAAAGAGGTGATGGATATAATGGTTAGAAGGTGGTAGGATAGGCGAGCTTGAAAAGGTGAGTTTTGAGTGAGCTTGTAAAGGACTGGAGTTTGGGGTCGAGTCAGACGGGGTAGGGAGTTCCTAAGATTAGGGGCAGCATGGCAGAAGTCTTGGCGGCAAGCATGGGAGGAGGTAATGAGGGGTGAATTGAGGCGGAAGTCAGAGGCGGAGCAGAGTGGCCTGGTAGGTATGTACCTCGAAACAAGGTCAGACATGTAAGGGGGAGAAGTGTTGGTAAGGGCTTTGTAAGTGAGGGTAAGGAGCTTGAACTGAATTCTGAACCGGATAAGGAGCCAATGAAGGGAATTACGCAGAGGAGAAGTGTAAGAGGTGCGGTGGGAGAGAAAGATGAGCCTAGCAGCAGCATTCTGTATGTATTGGAGGTCAGAAGTGCGAGAGCGAGGAAAACCAATAGTTGAGACGAGAAATGAGTGAATGGACCAGGATTTTGGTTGCTTTCTGAGAGAGGAGGAGACGGATTTTCATAATGTTACGGAGGCAGAAGTGGCAGGATTTGGTGAGGGACTGGATATCAGGGGTAAAGCTGAGGGCTGAATCAAGGGTGACTCCAAGGCAGCGGGCTTGGGTGACAGGAGAAAGAGTGATGTTGTCAATCAAGAGGGAGATATTGGGAGGGATAGCAACATTTGCAGGAGGAAAGATGATGAGCTCGGATTTGGAGATGTTGAGTTTCAGGAAGTGCTTTGACATCCAGGTAGTTACAGCCAAGAGACAGCTAGATACATGGGTTAGGACAACAGGAGAGAGGTCAGGGGAGGAAAGATAGACTTGCGTGTCATCAGCATAGAGGTGGTATTTAAGGCCAAATGGTTGAATGAGTTTACCCTGAGAGGTGGTGTAGAGAGAGAAGAGCAGAGGGCCAAGGACAGAGCCATGTGGGACTCCAATAGAAACGGGAAGAGGGAGGGTGAAAGAGCCAGAAACAGGCACACTAAAAGAGCGGCCAGAGAGGTAGGAGGCAAACCAGGCGAGCGTTGTTTCACGAAGACCTATGGAGTGAAGTGTGGTGAGAAGAAGAGAATGATCAATGGTGTCAAAAGCAGCAGAGAGGTTGTGGAGTACGAGAAGGGAGAAGTGACCATTGGACTTAGCTGAGAGCATGTGATTTGTTACTTTAGTGAGAGCAGTTTCAGTTGAGTGAAGGGGACGGAAGCCAGACTGGAGAGGGTCAAAAAGAGAGTGGGAAGAGAGAAAGTGGGTCAGAGGATTGAAGACAAGTCATTTGAGAATTTTAGAAGCAAAGGGAAGCAGAGATACGGGGAGATAATTGGAGAGAGAGGATGGGTCAAGGGAAGGTTTCTTGAGAATAGGAGAGATAAGAGCATGCTTGAAGGCCGAGGGGAAGATACCAGTGGAGGGGGAAGTTAAAAAGATGAGCAAGTTGACAACAGGCATTGGAAGACAGGGAGCGGAGAACCTTGGAGGGGACAGGATCGAGAGGACAGGTTGTAGAAGAAGAGGTGGAGATAAGAGATAGGATCTCAGGCACATTAGCAGGTGAGTAGGAGCCAATGATGGCAGAATGAGTAATAGAGAGGACAAGTGCGGGGAGACAAGTCTGGTGAGAACAGATATCATTGTGTATAGAGTCAATTTTGTCTTTGAAGTAGGTGTCAAAGTCAAGAGCGGTGGTGGACGAGGTGGCGGAGGATACAGTAAAAAATTAATGGAAGCATAGAGGCATCGGGACTTATTGGACAGGGAGGAGATGAGGGATGTGAAATAGGTTTGTTTGGCAAGAGAGAGGGCAGAATAGTAGTAGGAAAGGATGAATTTATAGTGGGTGAAGTCAGCAATGGAGCGGGATTTCCTCCATTGGTGTTCAGAGGAGTGGAAGCACTTTTGAAGGAGACAAGTAAGTGGGGAGTGCCAGGGTTGGTATTTAGATTGGTTGGGATGAAGGGGCATGGAAAGGGCTGCAGTATCAAGGGCAACAGGGAGTGTGGTGTTGTAAAGAGAGCGTTGGAACAGAATAGGGAAGAAATGGGAGCAAGTAAGTGTTTGAGACAGTGACTTTGGATGGGAGAGGTGGGGCAAGAGGTAAAGAGAATGTAAAGAAAGGGAAATTGTGGTCAGACAGGGGAAGACAGAAATGGAGAAGTTGGAGATTTCACAGAGATAGGAGAACACTAGGTCTAGGGAGTGACAATCACGGTGGGTGGCAGAAGTTGTCCATTGGGAGAGGCCATGGAAGGAAGGGACAGTGAGGAAATTAGAGGCAGCAGTAGTAATAGGAGAGTCGGTATGGATGTTAAAATCCCCAATAATAATAGTAGGAAGATCAGAAGAGAGGAAATGGGAAAGTCAGACGGCAATGTTCTCAAGAAATTGAGAGGATGGGCCAGATGTACGATAGATGCCCACAACACGAAGGTGAAGAGGGTAGAAGCTGCGGGTGGAATGAACTTCAAAGGAGGAGAAGGAGAGGGAGAGTTCAGGAGGTATATTTATTCAACCCCATCCCTAGTGGGCAGGGCCCAATCCTGAGTAACATGAACTAAAGCAGAAAGGAAGGTTTTCTTTTAACATTTCTTTAATTTTTATTTTTTTTAATAATGGCAGGCAAGATAACTCTAACAGCATGCGGTTTGATCTACTTTGCCTCTCACAACTATCTTTTTGTTACAGCGTTTTTTCTGGCAGTTCTTCTAACCACAGTCTCGTAAATCTCATGCTTTGTATTCTTAGCATGTAAACAATCGCAACAGTTATTTGTAATGTGGCACTTTGTACAACAGACAGCAGTTTTGCCTTTAGTAAATCTGGTGATTTTAAAAAAATAAATAAAAAGCAGAAAAATCGTCAGTTTCACTAAATCGCATGTTAGTAAATTTCTGCCTTGGTCTCATTCTATTTTTCAATGGGACCAGTTCTGTACATGCAAGTTGCTCTTCGGAGCAATTAGAGTAATGTAATAACACATATTGCACATAAATGAAATCTGTAGTAAAAACAGTCCCTATGCACAGTGCACCGTTTAAAGAACAAATACATAATTACAACATGGGCAGCCTAAACCCCTCCCAAAAATCTTCAACCGTTCCCAGTGCTAGAGATCCTGGGATTCCACTATAATGAGAGAGGCGAATTTATCAAATTGTTCTGCACTGGACCCAGAAATTTTGCATTTTTCACCAATTAAATTTGGTGGTAAGTGTTCCCAGCTCTACAACAGCCACATCACACAGCAGAATAAATTGTCTGGCACTCTTCCAGCTCTATTCATAAACTAGAAATTCATCACAAATGCAAGACAAAAGCGGAACTTGCAGACTGCGTTGCTAGAACTTTAACACTCTGCAAAATGACCTGTTCTGCTGCTAAACTTTACTTTGCATACATTTTTCACCAGAATCATAGGTGTGGGGTCCCCCTGCCATAGTGAAATCCCTCCCCTGGATAGTCAGCACAGGGCTAATAGCCAGCAAATAGGAAGGAAATAGGCGCTAGATACATGTCATATAAAAAGTTCCGGCAATAGTTCAATAGTCCAAAAAAAATGTGTCACTCTTTGTAGTTCTTTTTCTCTTTTCCCTCTTTATTGTTATGTAATCCTCAAATTGGAGAACCAACCGGGAAAGAAAGATACATATAATAGTGAAGTACATATTGATATATACAACTGATAGTATCCAAAGAAAGATACCTCACCAAGTGGGAGAAGGTCACAAACACCCCAAAGGAATTTTTAAAGTGAAAGAAACAGATATAGACTCAATCACCATAGGTTTCATCAAAGCCCCTATTGGTAGTATGCTTACATCAATCTCAGATAGTATAAATGGATCACATCTCAAGCGGAAGTCGTACACCAGAAGGTCTTGTTTCTTCTCTTATGTCCTTATTTCAGGGCAGATATAGCTCAAAAGAGAAGAACTCAATCTAGGTGCATTGCTTAAAAACACATTTATTAAAATAATAAAAAGCAGTAATTGCCCTTACCATAAGGTGCAAGAAACATAGCGTATATACAGGTCCAAATAGACCATAACACATGTAGATCTCACACTGTTCCAACTGTCAGGGTAGAGAATATTCACAGGGCTGATGTCTATATGCTGAGACAATGTAATGAACACCTTTAAATACCAAAAAATGACACGTAAAAATAACCCTCCTAATGTCCCCTCATTCTCATGATTTAGCCACAATTAAAGGTAAATCACACAGTATTTTAGGAGAAAAAACTGCAAATGTATTTAATTGAATAGGTTGGTACTAGCAGGGTGAGAGCAGGGAGTTTGCTGTGACCTTTACACTTTTATACAGTACACCCAGAAAGATATTTTACTTTGTGGGGGCTGCTCTCCAGTGCAGAGATTTGTGCATCTTGATGTGCGCTAAGTGGACCATGGAGGGGCACAGATACAATACTAAAGTGTTTATGTTGGGTGCAGTATTCCAAGGTCTCTCATACTAACGATGTAGGACCAAATCTTTCATTCACTGCTTGGTTTAGCTTCATTTGTGCTTTAAGTTAATTGTGATAGTGAAGGGACATGGAACTGTCCCCTTTGTGTGTTTGATATTTATATTTTATAAGTTTAAAGGGCATAGAAATTGGCACCTGGAAAGTTCAAATTAGGTTCCATTGGAAGCTTGACTTCCACCACCTACAAGGACGTGTCAGAAAAACAAGTCCTTTTATGTGGAGGAAATTGTTTTCTGCCTCCCACTAGAGATGACATTTCCACGTCTTGAATCTGTGAAATTGAAGCCCCTCTGAAGATATTGGTTTTCCATAACAGGTGGAAATAGAAAGAGAAAATAATAGCAGGCCCGATCCATAAAGTACTCCAACAGAGAAAGGAATAATGCAATTAGAGGGTCAATTGAAGGAAGCACTGCTTGGACAAGTATGATGAGGGCAGTGTCTCGGATGCATAGGGATGGAAGTGTATCAAGAATTATTATTATTATTATCTTTGACTTATAAGGCGCCACAAAGGGTCCGCAGCACCGTACATTACATATAAAGAAAACAGAACCAAGACACAACATGATACAAAAATGTATACAAACACAGGTGACAGGGTAAAGCAAAAAGGGTGGTACTAATTGGGGGAGAGAGCCAGGACAAGGAAGTTAGGAGGAGGACTGATAGACTTGAATAAAGAAATGAGTCTTAAGGGCACGCTTGAAGCCTTTGAGAGTAGATGCTAACCTGATGGAACGTGGAAGATCATTCCACAGCAGGGGAGCAGCCCGGACAAAGTCCTGAAGACGAGAGTGAGAGGAGGTGATCAGTGAAGTAGTGAGGCGGCGGTCAGAGGCAGAGCGGAGGCGGCAGGCAGAGCCTAGGGGGCGGGTAGGAGTGTAGGTAGAGATGAGATTGGAGATGTAGGGAGGGAAAGATTGACTAAGAGCTTTAAAGGTGAGGAGTTTAAATTTAGTTCTGTAGGGTATGGGGAGCCAATGTAGTGACTGTTGGAGGGAGACAGCAGACACAGAGTGGCGGGAGAGAAAAATGAGGCGGGCAGCAGCATTGAGGATAGACTTAAGAGGGTCAAGGCAAGAATCAGGTAGGCCAGAGAGAAGGAGGTTACAGTAGTCAAGGCGAGAGATAACAAGCGAGTTAACAAGGGTTCTCGTGGCTTCAAGCTGTGGTCAGCAATGTTGATACTATAGCAGATGGGAGGTCCAAGTGGAAAAAGATTGGCTGTGAGTAGGTCATTGGCTACATTTGTGACTACATACTCTGTAATGTGTTGGGTGAAAGTCATAAAGCCATAATAACCATATCCATTTGGTAAAGCAGTGAAAGCAGCAAATTACATCATTGCAAGTTTTTAATGGCTTTCACTATGCTATAACTGACTTACATAATACATATATTATGTGATGTCACTCAGCTCAGTTATAAAAAAAATTAGAACCTAGCACAGAGCAGCCAGTTATCATCTATCCGTGAACAAATGTGTACTATATATATTTTCTGCTTATTTCTGTGAGTGCGTCTGCTTGATTTGATGTTATATGCAAAGCTCAGTTATATTGTAAAAAATATATTTATAACAAAGTAACCAAAGTTTTAAAAAAATGTTTGAAAATAATTTTAAAATTAGAAATGAACATCGCTTGCAAATTTCCAATATATATGAAATACAGTTCAATCCAAGGAACCTTAAAGGTATATTCCCAAATTGTGAGGCTTTTTCAGTTCCAATAACAATCATGAACTTTTACAATGTATATGTATATTTCTTGTTTTGCTTCAACATTATTAGCATATGAGTGGAAAAGCAATTCCCTGTGTTGTTCTTTAGAACAATGCATGGTATGCATCATTACCGATATTACGGTAATTGTTGCGCATTATTACCGTTAGTACGGTAATTTCAACGCTGATTTTTGCTCGCAGCTCCCTGAGCCTTGAGCAGAAATCTGTGCTAAAATTACCGTACTAGCCAGGTGTACACGCAGGGGAGGTTTCTGGGCCTCCCCTCCGCTAACGAAGTGCCCCACATAGCGGCACTGTGCTATATAGCAGCCGCGGCGCTGTCAAAGAAGCTGTGTATACAGCACCATCGCGGACGCTTCTTTGACAGCGCTGCGGCTGCTGTATAGTACAGTGCTGCCGAAACGGAGCTGTTGCGCATGCGCAATGCGCAGCAGCTCTCTTGCGTTTTGGTTTTTTTTGGGTGGGGGGGAAACCCCTCCCCCCTAAAAATCCTGCATGCGCCCCTGCTACCCCTTGGAGTGAAAAGACTAAAACCGTTAGGATTTAGGAAAGAGTTTGTGATAACATTAAAGGGACATTATCCTAAAATTGTACAGTTTAAATTTACACAGGTGGCATTGTTTTTAATTGTTGCCATTATTACTGAATCTTCTCCTCCCAGACAGAATATTCAGCCATTTTGTTTTTATGCTGCAAACATAGTACTAAATAGAGTACCATTAAATATGAAATTATTGTTTATTTTTCCCACTACCCATATCAAAAAGTTATTAACCTCCTTCTGTTATACAGGACATGTGATGAAAGCCCTGCTGAGGTAATTCTGTTACCCCATGTAATAAGGAGGCCTTTTTAAGCCCAAGGCAATTGGCACCATAACTGCGGTGCTGCAGGACCTAATTCATGGAGCATACAAAATTAAACCTAAGAAAATTGCTGTCTGCCAAGTGCATCTCAATGTACACGTCTGCTTAGCAGTCTTTGGAAAATCCATTAAAGGAGGTATGCACCTAAAAACACCTTACAAAATGTACCTTCTTCACTCCAGCCAGCTCATTTAAATAATCCCCTGAAATAAAATTTTGTTTCTAGACTTCTGTGTAAAACTGCTTATGAGAAAATAGCATTTGCACTGTGATTTAGCAGTTTCGTAATTTACTGGCAATTTCTTGATTTGGTTAGTTACAATATAATTGACTTTTAATAGTAAAAGTATGAAGCAATATGGCTAAATATAAACTGAGACCATGGGGTAGATTTATCAATCCTTCTTAAAAAGAACATTGGAGGTGTTGCCCATAGCAACCAATCAGGTTATAGATATAATTTTCTAGAACGTACTAAATAAAAGATAGCTAGACACTGACTGGTTGCTATGGGCAGAAGGTTAGAAGGTTTGATAAATCTACTCCTATATCTTCTTAAGATTGTAAGTAGCTAAATGACAAGTTTTGATTACGAAAGTTAGTTAATCTTCTAAATTTTGTATATACGTCATTTACAAGTGATATTTTGAGTGAGGTCTAGCTGTATATTTAGCCTTTTTTTAGATTCTGGTGTTTGTAGCATGTCCCGAAAAATCAATGTACAATTTAGCCCTGTTAAAAATACTATACAATATAGCCATTAAGCTCAAACAATCTTGAAAATGTTTAATTCAGCTTGAACATGTACTTCTAGTTTAGTATTTGTTAGCAATGTAAGGAGTGTCTGTAAGTGCTTATTTATTCCCTGAAAGCTACATTGAATTGGTCCCTTCTTCCTGTTGCACATAAAATACCTCTTGCTCAAAGTACAGAGCATATCCTAACTATTTTGGTAAAAGTTTACAGAACAAATAGCAATAGAAGAAGACTATAGTAGTTCTTGGTGAGTCGTCCATTACATAAGTAAGTGTTATATATGTAAATTAATCCCTAAAAGGTAAGTATTGTATTGTTTAACTGCAGAAGTTATAGGGTATTTATTGTCGAATTATAGATGATGATGATGATGATGATAATAAGAGAGTGTTCCATTTACTGCGGAATCGGTGGCGCTATATAAATAAATGGTGATGATAATGATGATGATGATTTACAGATTTGATGGGTGTCCTTTGACTTGTAGTGCCTCCTTATAGCAGGCAGGTGGCACTATGATACTTTAGCTCTTTGATGCCAACCAAATCATTTGACAGTCTGACGCCATAAAGAGGTACTAATGTGCTTAGAGGAAAGCACAAATAACTTAATAAAATAAATCATTAGAGAAAAATAAGTTATTAAAATTGCTTCTGTTAAAAAAAGAAAGAAAGGTATTTCTCCTTTAATTCAAATACTGTTTTCAGTATCATTGTGACCATTTCATAAAGTATTTACACAAGTTAATGATGTTGCATACAAAAAAGCCACAAGTATAAAAGATGAATATAGTAAAATTGCAAAAACACTTAAGTGGTTTATCGCCTTCATATTAATTTCATCTACTGCCCTGAGCACTCTGTCCAACAATTTTACTCAATGCATTGCTCTATCTTTCTGTATTCTACCTGTATTTACTATATGTATATAGTACAAATGTTATATACAAATGTTTTGAGAGAGCAGCTTTATGTCATATGTCAGGCAAGAAATAAACTCCCATGCCTAAACATATAAAAACATGTCTAAAGAAGCTGTTGGCAGATATGTGGTAGCAGGGGGTGCAGCATGTATGGCGCCCGTGGCTGGGGAGGGCGTGCCTACTACCCTGGCAGACAACTTCTCACCACCTCCAGTTTACTAAAGCTCCCTCTACCCTCTAGTTATCAGCCTGCCTGTGGCTGCTGTCATAGTAACCAATAGTAAGCCAGTGATTGGTTAGCAATGGTTGCTATAACAGCAGCCATGGACAGATCAGTTAAGGGTGCTTTAGTAAGCTGGAGTAGGTAAGAAATTGTCAGCTTCATGTCCATGGGGGCCCATACACAATTTGCTAAGGGGCCCATAAATGTCTAGTTAAGCCCTTGTAAATATGTATACCTTAATATATATATAAAACTGAGTGTATGGATATATGTCCAAAAATATTTCACCCATTTTTTTGGAAGACATAGAAAATTGCAATTCGGCATGTAAATGACAGGGAAATCTAAAACACCATAATTGGAGCAGAGGTTTGAGTATAGTTGGCTACTCTCCTGGAATGTCCAGGTGACCTCCCGGACTAGCAGGAGAGCAGGGCAACCTCCCGGATCCTGGACACAATTAATTAAATGGCGGGGGTGGGGCTTATGACTCAAATCATGTGTCAATGTGGCCCCACCCCCTACCATAATAGGCTTGAACTGATGATGTGTGTTTAGGTGAGAGTCCAAATGATGTGATTCGTCAAGCTCCGCCCTCGCCCCCAAACACTCACCTGCCCCCTCGCATCTCCTGGAGGCAAGCTTGCCATAGTTGGAAAGTATGGGTTGGAGTCTATTGAGCACTGACTGTTTTTCTGCAAAGAAGGACACATCCTTACATTCAGTGGTGAAATGCAGACAGGAGATGTGACAGCTGACAAGGCTGATCATGTGACTGACTTACCTCATAAACAGCCTTTGTGATGTCACTCAGCTTTGGTATAAATATCAGTACTTGGTATAGAACAGTCAGTTATTAGTGTGAGCTTACACATGGTTTATTGCTGTGTCTGTGCTGATGACATGTTACTGACTAAGGTAAGGTTATTTTAACTTAAATATTACATGAAAATAGTGTTATAATTTAACACCTACACCATAAAGGGAAAACTCACAAACTATTAGGCTTAAACAGTTCTATGAATTTTTATTTTTTTTAAAAAAACATGTTTATTTATAAACACAGCAATTATAGTTACAGTATATTGTGATGCTTCAAATAAATAAAATACAATAACATTCCTACTTACCAAGATTTACCACTGTAAGAACAAAAGGAACATCCTTTAGAAATATCTTTAATTATTATGCTGCTTTTACATATTTTCCCCAGAAGTGTGGAGGGAGAGAGTGGGGAAGAACAGAAAGGGAGGGGCTCACCTACTGTATGATAACCCAAGGGGTTAGATAAGTCCTGGTGTTGGGATGTCGGTAAACTGAAACCACGGGTTAAGTGTTAAATGGAATTTAATCAAATTCTTCTGGATGCTGGTTATGTATTCCATGGATGCTGTATAGCCTGTTCTGTTGATAAGTGCATCTCTGGTGGGGGGAATGTTTTTTTCCCCAATGGTTTGCTTTGTCTTAGCTGCGTTACTGATATGTATTACCAGCTTGTCCGATGGTTTGTTCAAGTTTTCTTACTGGACAGTTTAATAAGACGGTCACTGGGTTGCTAGATACTTTCAAGCCAGTAACCTGTTCGATTTGGTTTATGACTCCAGAATAGCTGGATATGTCTACCAGATGTGGAGGAATGTGCCTATGTCTCCTCATTGTCTCCAGCACATATTGGTGGACTGGGGATAGATGAGGTGGAATTTTGCTGGTACTAGGTATCACCATGAGTATATTTTTATGAGGTTTCTCAAATGGCAACGCTGATAGACGCTTTGGCCTATTGACTTCTGATGACAGCCCATCACCTTTTCGTCCAGGAAAGTTCCCAGGTCTCTCTCCCAAGCAGCTTCATGAGGCTTATGCAATTGGGGGTTGGAAGCCAATATAGAGTGATGTATTACCAATATGTTACCTCTTCACCTAACCGAATAGATACGTTTATATATATAAGTTTGCTATTAATCTTATTCCACAAGGTGAGTGTGAATTGAATAGTGGACATCGAGTATGTCAAAGCTGGTCTGTTGATCTGTGTTAACCATGGAAGTGTACTAATCTCATTCTCTAGAAGAAAGGAATTCTCTACATCGACCCACTTCTTATAGCCGGCTTTGGTGTGCCAGGAGATTATGTGATTCATTTGTGTAGAATAATAATAATTTTGTATGATCAGGGGGTAGTTAGAGCCTGGGTCAATGAGGCACATCCAAAAAAGAGATCAATCTTAGCACAGGTGTTGTGAGGGTTAGAATAGAAGGTATAGTCCCTTAAAGTTGGGTTGTGTGCCCTCCAGACATCAAACATACCAGCTTCGGATACGTTTTAATTAAGGGATTTGGATAGAAACTGCTACTAAATTGGCAAGGGTGTTAGTATCAATCTCTACTACAGAGTAGCTTAAAATAATAGCATCAAAGATTGTTTAGAGTAGGTCAGTGTCCGGACCATAGATGGTTGGCTGCAGGGAAGCCAATTCTACATCAGGGCAAGCGTCAAGGAAGACCCATACATGGTTTAAGATAAAGAGTCAATGTTGTGTCTAGCTGCTTGAGAAGAGGTTTGTGTGAAAAGGAGATTAAGCTTTCGAAGAAGATTACGTCCTCCCTCCAAATGTCTTACACTTTGTTGCCTGCCGTTTGATTTCACAGTCAGTTTGAAGGGAAAGCCCCATCTATATTTGTATCCCTGATCTCTAAGTGTGACAGTGATTTCTCTGAAGTCTTTCTATTTGAAAATCGGTGATGGAGCTTGGTCTTGCTATATTTGTATTTTGATCCCTCAAAGAACATGTGGTTAGGATTCCTGCTTGCTATGATGATTTGGTATTTTATCTGAATGACAGGAATTTTAGAATGACATCCCTGGGTGGTTCTGTATCTTTTGGCTTCGGGCGTAAACCTATATCAGCTCTCTCAATTATAATAGACAGAATGTCAATTGGAGGAACCAGCGTGATAAAAAGAGGTTTGAGATAATCCTCGAGTTCAAATGGACAAACTGATTCAGGGATATTTTTTTTATTTAAAAAGTAACCCTTATGTGTATAAAGGTACAAAAAACACACAATGCATTACATTCAAGTATACGCAGTACACCGTAAAACATAATCCTTCATGCATTTCAGTACAATACAAGGAATAAAGTACAAGATATAACATCCTACACTATACATCAATTACTGCACTAACCATACAAACTTAAACAATATAACATTTAAAAAATGGATGTGAGGGGATGGAAGGTGAGAGGGGTAGGGTGGGGAAGTCACAAGCCCGAAGCTTTATTGAGGACAGACACAAATATGGGAAGGGTGCATAAGTAAGGCATGACATTCAATAACACTTCAAACAGTGATAGGGGAATGGGTTGGAGTGTGTACGGGAGGGGAAGCACAAGCCAAAGGTTTTAATGGTAAAAAACACACATATGGGGAGAAGGAGAAGAGGGAGACAGCATCATCTTCCTCTTCCTCAGGACTGTCAAGGGTGTTATAGTCTCTTAGCAAGCTGTGGATCAACCTGCAACAGTCCTGGATGGTCATCTTCTGCTTCAAATTGAGGTGTTTCCCGGGAAGCCACATAGCATCCTTAAAACAGTTCATAAGGTGCCAGGCCTCCTGGATTGCCCCAATGGTGTGGGTCCCAGGAAATAATCCATAAAATACCAATGGCATGCAAGGCAAGTACTGGGCACACTATCCTTATACCTCTGATCACCAGAGGTGCTGCTACTGTGCCTGCTTCATGTCTTTTAGGAGTTAACCTTGCTGCACTAATTATTCCTTGCACCTGGGTGCTGGTTATTGTTGTCACATCCTGTTGTTACTTGTTCCTGCCTTCTGATATGCTTCTGGTTACTTGCTGCTCCTGGCTCCTCGCTGTATTCCTGTATTTAACCGTGACACCCATCCAGAGTGTTTTGCCATCATCATCATCAACAATGCTCTGAGGCAGTCCTTCAAAGTGGCCACGATCCGTGCTTCTGACAAGGACAGTTGTCTGTCGCCTACTCGAGAGCGATCAACAAGAGGAATTTTTATATCTTGACCCAGAGAGGAAGAACCTATTGTTGTTGGGCTTGGTCTTTTTTTGTACGACCCTATCCAAATTCTTATGTACAATTTTGTTTTGTGTAGAAATAGCCTTATTTTAAACTTGGTTGGAAATCTGAATGCCTTAAATTCTTGAAAAATAAATAAAGTTAAGGCAAAATAAATAGAAAGCAGCTGCCTAGTGTTGTAGGCCTATACATATCCTGAATGGTATTCATCATCTTAAAATATTTCTATTTATATCTAATTATAGCAATTATAACCATTGTATGAATACATTGCTTTGCACAATCCAGCAAGTGAACAATCCTTTTCTAACCCAGTAAAAACACAGCATGAATGCCTTTCTACACATGTAATAAAAACACAACAAAGAGGAAGACAGCTGCCTGATCCATCACACTTCTCTCTTTTCATTTTTCTGCCGCTGTCCCTATGTTGTGCAACTGACCCGGCTACAGAATATAGGAAACCCCTCACTCATTTCCTGTATATCATGGGTATGATGTCCCCTTACTGAAACACTGAAGATGATATGGAATGAGAAATAGCAATTTAACCCTTCTGAGTCACTATTGGTGGACATTACAACAAGATAGGAAGCGACAAAGTAGATAGATAAATAGATATGATTTAACAAATATACTTGAAAACGATATGCAGCAACAGGCTTGCTTTAAAATGTGGAAAATTTTAGGTAACTCAAGTAAATTAAGATTAACATACTGGATTTTAGCTATTGGATGTAGCTCCGTAGAAATATAGTAAAGTAGAACATTTGTTCATTAGCTTTTTTCAGATTTAGGATAGCCTTAGGTCTATCCCAAGCATGTTTAAATTCCCCTACCATATTAGTCTCTACCAACACAGTAATTCTACCTCAAATTTCCCTTCTACACTCCAATGTCCTTAGTGTCCGGCCTCTTGTTCTAATACTTCCCTTCCTCTGTAGAATACCTTCTGCCTGTACCTTGTTAAAAACCTTTATATATTTGAAAGTTTCTACCACTCCCTTCTCTGCTACACGCTGTACATATTTAGTTCTTATAGATTTTTATGGCAAATTTTGTAATGTAGTAGCCCTTCTCTGCACAATCTCTAATTTATTGACGGCCTTCTAGAGACCTTCCCCATTGCTTTGCTACATTATCTGATTACCTTTAAAGCACCTTCAATTTAAAGTCAAAATTTCTGAATAAAAATAAAATATGCAACTGTTCAGTTCCTTGTGAAGTGCAGATGGGACCTAAGAAAATGCCCCTATTGGTAGGGAAGGGCTCAGACTACAGACCATTGGTCTTTAGTTAACTACTGCCAGGGCAGTTTATATGCTCTGTCCAAGTGACTGGCCAAAGCACTGTTCAGTAAAGCAAAAAGTATCATAGGACCTGGTAATTGTATTTGTATGTGCGTAAGACCTGGAAATTGTATAATTATGAATTATATGTCTTCATTCCAAATAAAAATAATATAATGTTATTAGGAGCTTCATTAACTAACTAGTTTAAAGCATGTCAAAATGACCGAATTTTTTTGGAATGATCATGCTGTCCTTTCATTAAGTGCTCAATAACAGGGGCAGACCTTATTGCACCCAGTGTGACTTTACCCCTAAGGCAGCAATCTGTTCATAGGACCACAGTTATGAGCATCAATATCTGTTTCATCAAAGCTACCGTCATCAAGAGAGACGGGGCATCGTGTTAGCTGATTTTGTAGGCGTTGACGTGATATTACCTCTTTCCTGTTCGCTCTTCGATTGTTTTCTCTGTGATGAGCAATTTGCTGAGGAGTCAGATTTGCATGATGATCACGTTCGCATTCTCTTTAGTCATCAGTCATAGTTTGTCGTTGGGCTTTATCCCGCTCCGCCCTTCGTCTTTGTGCTGCTTCTTGCTGGGCAGTTACTCCCGCAGCCGACATTGGCCTTTTAGGTGGCCTCGCAGTTACACTTTATTGCTTAAAGTAATTAATTAATTTCTATTAATTTACACTAAGTTGAAATAAAATTAATGGATAGAAAATCAAGTCAATTTGGAATAGCAAATAAAGGGTAACTGCAACACAAAAAAACTAAATAAAACAAACCAAAAACGCACATGAAATGAGGAAAGTCTAGTCAGTAGGAATAGTCAAGTACACAAAAGAGTCATTTGCAAAAATTTGACTAAGTTTGTTTGTGTGTTTTGTGTTTTGTGTATTTATAAAGGTGAGGAGTAGTGTTAGCCTTATATATATATATTATATTGATTGTATGTCATGTGATTTTACTTTGTGATATAACCACACAATTCCTCCATTTAAGATAAACAAAGGTCAGAATGTATAAATAGGACTAGATGTGCTGAGACAGGAGAAGCGTAAAATGAGGAATTGCTCCATCTGTGTCAGAAGTACGCAGCAATGGGGAACTTATTACACTGTAAGTAGCTTCTACCTTCCCTTTGTTTTCCTTCACACTGAAAGAAAGTAAAATATTTGTACATGTATTATGAGGTGAGAATGAGCCTACTGATGGCTGATACATTCCTTGCCTTATTAGTAGTTGTAAATTATTTTAGTATTTGGTGCACTTACTGGGGTGTTTATTGCTTTGTGGGAGATACATCATTTTCCACCCGCCACCGCTGGGGTGCTGGAGATTGGGTCTGATCCCTACATTTTTAATGGGATGCACTTTGGGTGCTAAAAATGAATATAGAGCTCCTTTGTAAAAGAGAAAAGCCATTGAAGCTTCACTGTTTTTTCAGCACATCCCACAGATGATCGATCGGATTGAGGTCTGGGTAATTTGAAGGCCATGTGTTACGCTGACGGTCTGTTCACAAACTCACAGAACTAGTTGGCGGAGGTCTTCACCTTTAGCAGCCGCCTTTCCCATAGAGCTTTATAAGCTCACCGGTACTCAGATGCCTCCAGGACTTAACTCCAGATGTAGTGTAAGTTTGTAATACAAAACCGTAGCGGCAGGCCAGGTGGCAGCGTAGATGGCAGCGGATGGTTAGACGAAAGCAGCGGTCAGAGGTCACTAGCAAGCAGAATAATCAGGTAACACGCCAAAGGTCGGGGTCACAGGCAATACGGCAAGGTCCAAGGTACAGGTAGGGGTCATACACATAAGTTCAATCCAGAAGGTATACACCAAACAGCACAGGAGCAGGTTAGCAGACAGGGAACTGGACGCTATATCTGGTAGTGAGGCTCAGACCTTACTGCCTTAAATAGTACTAAGAGCCAATCAGGACAGAGGAGGACAGGGCTGACAATCAGCCTCAGGAGGCTGCTAATTAATTACTAGCTAGAACTGGCATCTGTAATAACATAAACCAGGAAGCATGTATAAAAATATAATTGAACCAGTTTAAATAATATGAGAGTTCCCCCTAGAGTTGGAGGATGTCCCTACACCCTCCTACATCTATGCCACAAGGATAATCCCAAAGAATAATAACAGAGTATAGAAACTAGAGCACGCGCCCGGCTGCTAGATCACGCCAGGATGCAGCGTACCACCGCGGCTTGTGACACCATGTCAATATCTTGAATTCTTTGTCATATTCCTCAAACCGTTCCTGAACAATTTTTGCAGTGTGGCAGGGCGCATTATCCTGCTGAAAGAGGCCACTGCCATCAGTGAAAAACGTTTCCATGAAGGGGTGTACTTGGTCTGCAACAATGTTTAAGTAGGTGGTACTTGTCAAAGTAACATCCACATGAAAGTCTGGACCCAAGTTTTCACAGCTGAACATTACCCAGAGCATCACACTGCCTCCGCTGGCTTGTCTTCTTCCCATAGTGCATCCTGACACCATCTCCTCCCCAAGTAAACGACTCACACGCACCCGGCCTTACACATGATGTAAAGGAAAACATGATTCATCAGACCAGGCCACCTTCTTCCATGGTCCAGTTTTGGCGTTCATGTGCCCTTGTAGGTGCTTTTGGCAGTGGACAGGGGTCAGCATGGGCACTCTGACGGGTCTGCGGCTACACAGTCCCATATGCAGCAAGATGTGATGCACTGTGTGTTCTGACACCTATCTATCATAGCCAGCATGAACTTTTTCAGCAATTTGTGCTACAATAGCTCTTCTATGGGATTGGACCAGACGGGCTAGCCTTCACTCCCCATGCGCATTAATGAGCCTTGGGTGCCAATGACCCTGTCACCAGTTCAGATCCTTACGCTTGCCCATTTGTCCTGCTTCCAACACATCAACTTCAAGAACTGACTGTTCACTTACTGCCTGATACTGCCATTGTAATGAGAAAATCAATGTTATTCACTTAAATTTTTAGTGGTTGTAATGTTATGGCTGATAGGTGTATGTATGTGTATTATCTCTAGCTATAGATATTTAACTGTACTGTTCATCTTTCTGCCTGTCTATTTACCTGACTGACTCTCTGTATATCTTTCTACTATCATATCTATCTAATCCAGGCTTGGGCACCCTGAGACTCTCCATATGTTGAAGAACTACAGGTTCCAGCATGCATGCTGGGATTTGTCACACAGCAACTGGAAGGCCACAGGTTGCCTAGGTGTGATCTACTCTCTAAATGGTCCACTGGGTTGTGTTTTCCTTTAGTAGTTGAATAAAAACAATAGCAGATATTTTGCTGGAGTGCAGCTCCTGTCAATATGTCAGTCTGTCCTGTACAAGTGTCTGCCTCTCAGTCCTGTCTTTGGTCTGTCCCCCCAGTTATGTCTTCTGTCTGTCTCCCTCCCAGTCTTGTCTTACGTCTGCCCCCCAGTTATGTATTTTGTCTGTCTGCCTCTCCGTCTTGTCTTAGGTCTACCCCCAGTTATGTCTTCGGTCTGCCTCTCCATCCTGTCTTAGGTCTGCCCCCCCCCAGTTATGTCTTCTGTCTGTCTGCCTCTCAGTCCTGTCTTACGTCTGCCCCCCAGTTATGTCTTCTGTCTGTCTCCCTCTCAGTCCTGTCTTACGTCTGCCCCCCAGTTATGTCTTCTGCCTGTCTCCCTCTCAGTCATGTCTTAGGTCTGCCCCACAGTTAGGTCTTCTGTCTGTCTCCCAGTCCTGTCTTACGTCTGCCCCCCAGTTATGTCTTCTGTCTGTCTCCCTCCCAGTCCTGTCTTACGTCTGCCCCCCAGTTATGTCTTCTGTCTGTCTCCCTCCCAGTCCTGTCTTACGTCTGCCCCCCAGTTATGTCTTCTGTCTGTCTGCCTCCCAGTTCTGTCTTAGGTCTGCCCTCCAGTTATGTCTTCTGTCTGTCTCTCTCTCAGTCCTGTCTTACATCTGCCTCCCAGTTATGTCTTCTGTCTGTCTCCCTCTCAGTCCTGTCTTACGTCTGCCCCCCAGTTATGTCTTCTGCCTGTCTCCCTCTCAGTCCTGTCTTAGGTCTGCCCCCAGTTATGTCTTCTGTCTGTCCCCCTTTTAGTCCTGTCTTACATCTGCCTCCCAGGTATGTCTTCTGTCTGTCTCCCTCTCAGTCCTGTCTTAGGTCTGCCCCCCAGTTATGTCTTCTGTCTGTCTCCCTCTCAGTCCTCTCTTACGTCTGCCTCCCAGTTATGTCTTCTGTCTGTCTGCCTCCCAGTCCTGTCTTAGGTCTGCTCTCCAATTATGTCTTCTGTCTGTCTCCCTCCCAGTCCTGTCTTTGGTCTGCCCCCCAGTTATGTCTTCTGTCTGTCTGTCTACTAGTCCTGTCTTATGTCTGCCCCCCAGTTATGTCTTCTGTCTGTCTCCCTCTCAGTTCTGTCTTACGTCTGCCCCCCAGTTATGTCTTCTGTCTGTCTCCCTCTCAGTTCTGTCTTACGTCTGCCCCCCAGTTATGTCTTCTGTCTGTCTCCCTCTCAGTCCTGTCTTACGTCTGCCCCCCAGTTATGTCTTCTGCCTGTCTCCCTCTCAGTCCTGTCTTAGGTCTGCCCCCAGTTATGTCTTCTGTCTGTCCCCCTTTTAGTCCTGTCTTACATCTGCCTCCCAGGTATGTCTTCTGTCTGTCTCCCTCTCAGTCCTGTCTTAGGTCTGCCCCCCAGTTATGTCTTCTGTCTGTCTCCCTCTCAGTCCTCTCTTACGTCTGCCTCCCAGTTATGTCTTCTGTCTGTCTGCCTCCCAGTCCTGTCTTAGGTCTGCTCTCCAATTATGTCTTCTGTCTGTCTCCCTCCCAGTCCTGTATTTGGTCTGCCCCCCAGTTATGTCTTCTGTCTGTCTGTCTACTAGTCCTGTCTTATGTCTGCCCCCCAGTTATGTCTTCTGTCTATCTCCCTCTCAGTTCTGTCTTACGTCTGCCTCCCAGTTATGTCTTCTGTCTGTCTCCCTCTCAGTCCTGTCTTACGTCTGCCCCCCAGTTATGTCTTCTGCCTGTCTCCCTCTCAGTCTTGTCTTAGGTCTGCCCCCAGTTATGTCTTCTGTCTGTCCCCCTTTTAGTCCTGTCTTACATCTGCCTCCCAGGTATGTCTTCTGTCTGTCTCCCTCTCAGTCCTGTCTTAGGTCTGCCCCCCAGTTATGTCTTCTGTCTGTCTCCCTCTCAGTCCTCTCTTACGTCTGCCCCCCAGTTATGTCTTCTGTCTGTCTGCCTCCCAGTCCTGTCTTAGGTCTGCTCTCCAATTATGTCTTCTGTCTGTCTCCCTCCCAGTCCTGTCTTTGGTCTGCCCCCCAGTTATGTCTTCTGTCTGTCTGTCTACTAGTCCTGTCTTATGTCTGCCCCCCAGTTATGTCTTCTGTCTGTCTCCCTCTCAGTTCTGTCTTACGTCTGCCCCCCAGTTATGTCTTCTGTCTGTCTCCCTCTCAGTCCTGTCTTACGTCTGCCTCCCAGTTATGTCTTCTGTCTGTCTGCCTCCCAGTCCTGTCTTAGGTCTGCCCTCCAGTTATGTCTTCTGTCTGTCTCCCTCCCAGTCCTGTCTTACGTCTGCCCCCCAGTTATGTCCTCTGTCTGTCTCCCTTCCAGTCCTGTCTTAGGTCTGCCCCCCAGTTATGTCGTCTGTCTGTCTGTCTGTCTGTCTGTCTGTCTGTCTACTAGTCCTGCTAATCCCCCCTGCACAAGTTATGTTACTTTTATGGTGCCGAGTGGCAGTCCACCATTAAACATGGGTGTTTGAGAATTTTTTTTTTGTTCTGTCAATTAGTTGTAATTTTTAACTAATATTTACTGTGATTTGAAATGTGCTCTGTTGGTTCAAACACATTAGGACATTTTAAAGCAATAGGATTTACCTGCAGTCCAGCCAGTGGCATCAACCACATGGTGGTCGCAGCAAGAACTTCTGCCTCTATGGTGAATTCTATATATTTACTGCAGTACTGAACATAAAAGTGAAACACAAACTGTGTGGCCGATGCAGCTTACTTTACCACAGGTAAAATGCTATTTTATAGTGTGTAAAACTATTTTACACATTTAAATATACTACTAGTACAAATCTTGTTATTAGATAACATGGTGCCTCGGTGGTTAGCACCTCTGCCTCACAGCACTGGGGTCATGAGTTTGATTCCCACCATGGCCTTATATGTGTGGAGTTTGTATTTTCTCCCCGTGTTTGCGTGGGTTTCCTCCAGGTGCTCTGGTTTCCTTCCACACACCAAAAACATACTAGTAGGCTAATTGGCTGCTGACAAAATCAGCCCGTGTGTGTGTGATGGAATTTAGCCTGTAAGCTCTGATGGGGCAGAATTGGTAGAGCTGTATAAATAAATTATGATAGAAATATGTGAATTAGCAACAGTTTGGGACTCAATTGTACTTGTTATTTATGGAAAACATTTTAGCTACAACGAAGTGTCAGTTTCAGGCTTTTTGCAGCAGTTTTTCTTTCATTTTTTCTGAAATCAAGCATTCAGAAACCCCCTGTTTAAATTCTGTGTTTGCAACTGTGTTCAGTAGTTTTCCAGTTGTGAAATGAAGACACATAGTACTTAACTGACTCACAGGTTCAGTGCTTCAGAAAATAACAGATGGTTTCTAGTACTAGGTTGCAAACTGTAATTAAAAGTCTAAATAAGTCAAAATATTTTGAGAAATTTTATTTATGAATCAACCACAAGGAAGATATTACATTGGAATTGAATTAAACCTGATTATCATGTTTCACAAACTAGGTTTGAAAATTAGAGATGTTGCCTATAGCAACCAATCAGATTCTAGTTGTCATTTTGTAGAATGTACTAAATAAATAATAGATAGAGTCTGATTGGTTGTTATCGGAAAAATCTCCACTTTTCAAACCTGCCGGAAACTCACAACTTGATAAATTTACCTCTTGGTATGTTTTCATTTATTAACCTGCGGTTTGATCAAACTGCAGGTTTTCCTTCATGTGCAGTTTGAAAATTGAGCAATTTACTAAAGGCTAAAACGCACGTTAAAAAACATAATTTTAAACCACCAAGTTTAAAACCGGACTCCCAGGTTTTATACATGAAACCACATGGAAAATCTCTGCTTTTTAGGTAACAAAAAGATGTGATTCACACAGACGAGATAGCTCATATACAATGCTATTTAAGCTATCTAGTCTGTCATAATGTAAAAATAAAATAAATAAATAAGCTAAAGAAAACCCCTCTATTATATTTTCAATAAGACTGATCCTCTAAGGGACCTCCTAGAGAGTACCGAACACAGCCTGACTAGGAAGGAGCCCCTTCTGGTACCCTTGGTTGGTCTTTACCAAGGATAAACTGTGAAAATATAGTGCATGCTCTTGTTCCAGCATGCACTGAGCCCATGGTTGAAAAATGGATGCAGATTTGGGTGGAGGCAATCAATCCTCATCCATCCCCCCCAACACTTCATCTGGTCTGGCCAACCTATGGCTCTACGGGTGTTGTGAAACTACAAGCCCCAGCATAGTTTGTTAGTACATAGCCAGCCAATAGTTAGCAGGGCATGCTGGGACTTGTAGTTTCACACCACCCGGAGAGCCACAGGTTGGCCAGGCCTACTCTACATCATATGACGTGTGCTCTTTTGTGAAGTTTCTGGGAGAATTGTAGTAATTGGTATCCGGCTAACTTGCTTGGACAGCAGATAACTTATATTTCCTTGACTCCCATAGAAAGCTCCCAGCAGCACACATGGCATGTGGTAACACTGAATGGGGTGATTGGAGAGGTGCCAACCAGTGCAACTCTCACTGCCACTTGTCACATGTGAGGCGACACTGGCCTCGACATGCATCCAGGTAGCCCAGTCTGTAAGGTGAAATGGATCATTTTAACATAAATTGTAAGGGTAGACTGAAGTGAAGGAACTTGTGCTGACCTTTCCGTTAGTGGCAGTGACACAATGGAAAGACAAAAAGATTTTACTTTGGACTTTTACCCTTCTAGAGAAATCTGGAAGCTCTAACATCCCTTTTCATGTCAGCAAAATATTATATTTAAAGTCTTCCTTTGTGTTTTTTTTGTAAGTGTGTCACATACACCACAAGCAAGTGAGTCATGCAGAGCGTTTCTTAAACCAGCCATCACCCAACTTATCAACCGGCATTTTTAAATACATTTCATTTGAGTAGGGAAATTGTATGTTCGAGACTCTTTACATAAGGAGCTGTTCTCTCCAGCAAGGTGTTTTGACACATGACAAATATACATATATGGAAGCCCAGAAATTGTGTGTTTACGTCAATTCACCTGTATTCAGATGCACATTCATTAATCACTGCGAGTCGTGGTTTATACCATTGGATCACAATTCACCTTGTCCAATTTTCAAAATTTGTGATTTTGAAAGTGGAAATGGCTGTGTGCCCGTTGGTATAACAAGATCGCCCCTAATAGGGCACACTATATGCATCTTTATCTCATTTGAATAATCTCACTCTGTAAAATATAATCTTATTTTTTTACAGTTCTGCAAAACAGTCCACCCTTAGCAATGCACACCCTCACTCTGCCCACCTTCACCCCTTGGGCGGTGCTGGGATATTGATCTACAAACCTCGAGCACTTTGGCACACCAGTGCTAATGGAGGCCTGTGACTTCACCAAAAAGGATGTTGCACTTCACTTCGGCAGTGACTAAGTGTAAAGCCGGCATATGTTAAGATGCTTCTGCAGTAAATGTTAACAAATAGAATCTAGTTTCTTCTTGTCAGGGAATATTTCTTTGTTCTAAAGCAACGTAATTGTAACTTAATGTTCTTGTGAATTTTGCCTGGGGGAACAATTTATGGATTATCCAGTGTTCATTCATTTTGACACTTTTAAAGAATAATTGATTGTGCTTTTCAGTTACAATAACACTGGCAGACCTGAACACACAATCAACAAGAATGTGGGCAGGAAAACATTTTGATGGCAAATTTAGATAATTGTGGCAACTGGTCAATCTTTGTCTTCTAATGATGATATAAAGATCAATTTTCTTGGATTGCTCACAGATGCCCTCCTGCCCCCCAGCCCAGCTTGCCCCTGCCAATACTCTTTGCATCCATGTATATGTCTCTTCTGTCTAATTATAATCATGGTCATGGCTAAATCCATAATGTTTTTTATATAAGAACCATAATGATTGTTATCTTCATTTCTTTATTTTTGAAAATAGTTTGTGAGTCCATAGATCTTCTTATAAGGGTGAATTTCTAGGAATGTCTAAGGATTATAGGGACTGGGTGCATTCACAAATTATCACCTACTAAACCTGATTATGAATTGTTGATAGTTCCTAGTTATTCCCACCTTCTCCTCCAACCTAATGCTTCACCGAGACAGAGCCCAGCGATCCCTATAGTGTACTTTACCTTACAGCCATGATTTTTTAACTTCCTAAAACATATTTGCAAGTACAGTCAGATTTCAACCACATACAGCACTTTTTACTGAACCACTGAACCATTAAAACATGGATGGCTTACCAACTGTGTAATGTAGACTGCAATTCTGACCAATATGAACTGAAGACATCTGTGTTACCTACCTTCTGAGTGCTTTAAATGACCTTAAAAATGAGGGGAAGCCATAAGTATAAAATCTTGTATCTGAAATCGTGTTAACAAGACAGCTTCAAAAGCAAGAAAATAACATGATTTTTTTGCTCAAATCCATGGACGCAGACAAGATTGCAGAGCTCCCTCACTCTGAGGAGCACAGTTAAACATTGGGGATCTCATTTTGAGCTAAGTTTAAATAAAGCTAGGAGTTACAATTTTACACTTTGGCAGAACTATGTTGCACTGCAGGGTGAGACAAATATGAAATGCATTCAATACATGTGCAACGGAGCCATGTTTGGGCATTCAGTTACATTGTAATAAGGGTCCTCCGGAGCAGACAGAAGCTCATTTCTGGGCCCCCAGAGCAGCCACATGGGTTGCTCCATTGGTAGTTATGCCCAGGGTGCCCTCAGCTAATACACTCGTAGCGCCCCCATGCCTTCCACACCAGGCTAATACACAGTAGGTAAAACCGAACTTGTCCTTAATATAAAATCCAGCTTCCTTCACCCTCCCCCCATGTTTTTGTTGCAGTGTTTTTGAAACTCAGCTCCATTTGGCTTTTCAAAAGGGTCACTGACCTCTTAGGGGTATATTTACTAAACTGTGGGTTAGAAAAAGTGGAGATTATTTAAAAAGGCGAATGCCTTTACCAAGGGAATATGTCAAGATTAAAACTTTACTACATTTTTCTTTCATGTTTTCGTATTACTTTGGAGTAACTATTCTGTAATATTTTTAAATGTATTTCAATTTATCCCTCTCCCTGTCACAAATTTGCACCCCCAAATATTTTGCAATAGTTTTTATGAATAAAAATTTACCATTGCATACATCATTATCCAGTTCACTTTATTTTTAAACAAATACATTACAGTACAGAAGCTATGTCAGGAGTATAAAATGGCAAATAAAAATGACAAGACATAGATTTATGAAGGTTATTTCCAGAAACTTGAGATTGTGGAGGAATGCTGTGAAAGTTTACAAATAACAACTGTGCAATTTCATTCAACCCCTTGTGTCAATAGACTAGCTTCACCGACATGTGTATGAGGAAATAACACATGTATGGGGTGCAGTAATTAGTGAAAAATAGTCTAAAATGGGGGCAAATCCATTCATGTTTTTCCTTGTTCTCAATTCTCAGTAAATAATACTAAAACCCAATCTGGGGTTTGCTAGGTATCTGAGAGTTCTGGAACCACACTTATCTCTCATAGTTGTCCTACCATGCATGTGATGTAACTTGTCATAACGATAAAACCATACTTACCTACTTTCTTCAGCTCCCTTCCGGGAGCCAGCCAGTGGAGGGGGGCGTGAAGGGGTGGGGTGGCAGAAATCGCGTCATTTCGGCCCCGCCCCCTGTGACGTCATGACGCAAATTGCGTCATTTGACAGCGGGGGCGGGGCCAAACGCCGCGATTCACCGGGAATCGCGGCGTTTGGGATCTAATTCTGCCCACTTCACTAGGAAGTGGGGCACTTCCTAGTGAAGTGGGCAGAATTCGGGAGATTGCCACACTCGCCCGGGAGTCCGGGAGACTCTCACAAAATGCGGGAGTCTCCCGGACATTCCGGGAGAGTTGGCAAGTATGGATAAAACAAGTTATACCTGTTTATTATAACTATATTGGTGTTGGAGTCACAAAACAGTTAAAGTACATGAAATAAGTTGTTGTTTGACACAGGTTCTGGGCCCATTCTGCTGTGGCCTAGCAAAACAACAGCAGCCGATTGAAGGTCTATTGGTTTTGCAATGCTTTGAATTTTTTTCCAAATTACATTGATTCATTTCTTCAGGATATGAATTATATTCTTGATGTTGGTTTTTGGATCCAATTCATTATTAATAATACTTTGGTAATGTTACGGCTAGCAGCCACAGCTTCCAGAACAGGAGACAGCTTCGCCTATAGCAGCCGCCTTTCCTATAGAGCTTTTTGCGCTCATAGGTATTTGGATGCCCCCACGTCTTAAGCTCTATTGTAGTGGCAGCATATATGCAGTACTGCAGCAGGTGGATAAGAGGCGGTAGCTGAGACAGGAGCGGATGGTCAGGGACAGGCCGAGGTCAGGAGTCCATAGCAGGTTAGGGTGGTCAGGGACAGGCCAGAGAGTCAGGGCTGGCAGCGAACAGGGAGATCCAAGGTACAAGCAAAAGGCTCAGGGCAACCAGAAATACAAGCAAAGGGTCACAACAGAGGTCAAATAGAGAGTATCCACAGGGATAGCTGAGGTGGTCACAAAGCAGGTAAGCAAGATGTGCATGCACAGAACGCTGTAACCGACAGGGATGCTAAACCCTCCCTGCCTTATATACATGGGCCAGCCAATCAGAGGGTAACCAAACAGGAGGAGCTAATCAGCCTCCTAGGCTGAAACTTAAGTAATTACTTGCGCACACACCCGGCTGCTTAACATGCAAAGAACATCCTCGGCCGTTGTCCTGGTAGCGGCCAGGGCAGACGGGAAGTAACATTCTGGTCGTCATGGTGACGGCCGGGATGCAGCTGAGAGAAGGCAGTGAGTCGTGGCTGCTCCGGGCACCGCCACGGCTCATGACAGGTGCTCTATTTTTTCTGAGAGATGAGATACAAATTATATACTATATTTACTAATAGATCATACCTGTATGGGCACTGGGTTAATGACAGTTTCTGGCCCCCTACCTTGTACTTCCCATTAGGAAGGATTTAGAATAATGTCTGCATACACAGTCCACCGTTACATAATGTGACCAGAGGAACAATGAGGATGATAGCTGTTTGGACAGATCACAGCCACTAACTCTTACTTTGGACCCCGGTCACTCAGCATTGCTTATGGCCACAGTGCACATGTACCAACTAAAGTTCAAAATGAATACAATCAAAAGACACAGTACTTACAACTCTACTCAAATTCATACTTAATCAGTAATCAAAACATTTTTAAAAATGGATCACAATGTTAACAAGCAATTTTGGACAACAGCCATTTCACGTGCCGAAAAAGCTATTTTTCAAGCCTCAAGTTAATGAACTTACAGCTGGAAGTGTAATCCTTAAACTCATCCCCAGAAAGGCAAACCTACACCCCATTTAGGAAAATAAACAGAAGTAAGAGAGGCAAAAGGAGGCAGAAAATGCAAATCGTTCTACTGGAAAGACCCAACACAGAAGAAAGAGACACTCACAAATAGTTACCTCTCTCTCTCTGTATGTATTACCTAATTTTGTTTTATTAATATTTGTTCCCAATTGTAAAGCGCTACGGAATTTGCTGACGCTATATAAATAAATGTTGATAATGATGATGATGATGAAATAGTAACTGTAACTGTAATTAATAAGTTTTTATACTTTCAAATGTGGAGCTTTCAGTTGACTGTATATCTTTCTAACAAAAGGGAATCAAGTACAGTTGTTCTGTCCTCCGTACTCTGTGGCCTATGTTGAGTCTGATATGCAGATAAACCTTCCTACCCTCCAATATACCAGATTGGGTTAGAGGTTTGAAGAATATCAATTTATTGAAGCAATTGGGTGGGAATGCTGAGAAAAGCAGATAAGAGGGTATGCAATTACAACATGGAAACTTTATAAGATACAAAAAACGGGTTATGGTAATCTGGACCCGTCAGTGCCCATTGACCCTGTTGACCCTAGACAGCAGCAAAGGTTGCCTAATGGGTTATCTGGATATGGCTGCCAGTCACACATGCTTAATCAGACTTCCGGTATGTTGTGTGATGGCAGAGGGAGAAGAAAGAGGGGAGTATTTTACAGTGAGCTCAGAGGGGCATGCCAAAGCTTCTCTGCTCCCTACATCATGCGCTGTATGACTGTGGTTGCTATGGTAGTCACATGATACTGGGGAAACTGTAGAATTATGAAGAAACAAACAAAGGAAAAATGGTATTTATCACGTTTCTTCTATTTTAAAAAACATGCTTAATTTTTTCATGGGATTGCTGCTTTAATAGCATTCATATTTTATATATAAGTGTATTTCCCACCAACCAGCCCTGACATTAAATAACATTTATGATTAATAAATAGGACTCCTTTCCCCAACAACAATATCAAGTTAACAGCATTTAAATTTTCCCACAATAAATCTTGAAGTTAAAAGAAAAATTAAAACTAAAACTCTTGGATTTAATTTCTTTAATATCAACTACAATATATTAATAACCAATACCAACCCTAGATTAAATTAATAGTCTCCACTACAACGGTTCCATCAGAAGCATGGACAGTGAAATACACTTTGGTAGCAAAAAGTTATGCCAATCTATTATTGGTAAGATGGGAGAAGTCAGATATACACAGATAATAACTATTTCATTAGTAAAATACAATTGTGCACTACGTGCATTGAGGATATGTTTATAATCTGTTTTGGCTCCGAGAAGGAATTTAGTCAATTTATGGAATACGTCAACAAGAATAATGTTAGCAAAGCAGTTCACTTCACACCTGCTGGGGAATTGAGTTGAATTTTTAGAACTGCTAATTGCAGAGGAGGATGAGTGTTCTAGGAAACCCAAAACCGTCCACTCACTCCTATATTTTTGCATTTTTCATCCTTGACATGTTAAGGAGGCCATTCCAGATAGACAATTCCAGTGCCTTAGAACATAATCAAATGGATAAGAATTTTGTATTACATGGGCAGATATCAATACTGGAGGGGCCGGGGGGTGTTGAAAGATAAATATGAGTAAGACGGCCTATCAGAAAGCATTGACTAAAGATAGGAAATTATAGATTTTTTTTCCATCACATAGGACAACAATGTTTTCTGTTAACATTTGATTATTCATCTATGGCTGATAAGAAAAGGGGTAACAACAATAAGCACAATATATAAATTGGCAGAAAAGTATTAGAACAAACAATTAATAAACTATTGATTTGTTTTCCGAGATGTAAAAGCTTACTGTATATTTTGGTCTCAAGTGAGTTTATTAATGAAAAACAAGTGACAGATTCCAACCGAAGGGCAACCAAATATGAGCACAATTAATGTTAGTATAAACCTGGCATAGGACAGACACAGGAGGTAATTAAACATAAAAAAGTGACACATCTTAGGAAGCTATTTGATATTTATAGAAATGTCATTGTTAGATTTTGTATATGATTGACACCTGGGCGGTGATCAGTGCATCAGTTGCTGTTGGAGGGTCTCTCTGAGGTAGGCCATCACCTGATCATATTGCCAGTTATAGTGTTTACACGCCAGCTCCGGTTCCTGTATTATGATGACTTCTGCTTTCTGACCCTCTGACTCTACTTATCACAGCACACCCTCATTCTTCCTGCCAGTATATTCCTATCATTATCCCTGGCCTTCCAATAGATTCCTTGGATTATGCTGCACCAACCATCCTTGGTTATCACCAAGGATTAAGGGAAATGTTGGAGATTTAATACGTAATAAGATGATCTCTTGGGAATGATTTTTGCGGGGGGGGGGGGGGGGGGTGGCGATTTTTGCGGGGGGGGGGGCACCACTTTTTTAAAAATGCCTAGGGCGCCGTGGACCCTAGCACCGGCCCTGGTTAGTGTTGCTGAAGAAGTTGAATACATGATGGGACTTCCTGGGAGAGGTGAGACATCTACCCTTCTCAAAGTAATGGAACTACAGAGATAATCATGGTGGACCTGATTCATTACCAAGCTTATCTCGTGCGGAAGTTGCGATGAGACATGCCCACCTTAAAGCATTTGTGCAATGGAAAATATGATTCAACGGATCTTAATCAGTTAGTTAATCTTAAGATCCGCATCTTAAAATCAACTTCTTATTTAAAGATAAGAAGGTGTTACGTAACGCACATGTGGGAGGTGCGAAGAGTTTGTTTACAATTGTTAAAACACAATCAATCGAGTGTATATTGTATAGAATTCCTGTTACCTTATTATTCGTATTAGCATTTATATAATTCGATTACCTTGGACAAATGATTTTAAAGTGTTACTCAGCGAAATCAACACACCTTTTTAATCACCAACATGAAAGATTGTATAATGTGTTTGTTTGTGATTCAGTTGACCTGAGCGCAAGTGGATGCAAATGCATTTAATTCGCTAGCATAAATAAACATGCATATAAATATTAAAATTAATATATGCTAAAAATTTGTATCCTGACTGTTACAAAACGCATAGCGTACTCTTCCATAATAGATAAACACAAACTCCACACAGAGAAAGGGCATGAGTCAGGAATTGAACTCATGACTCCATTGTTGGAAGATGGATTTTTCTAACCACTAAGGCAGCGCTCATTTAGAAAAATAAATACATTCTATAGATTAGAGCGAAAAGCTCAACAATACAGCATGCGTGCTACAGATGTAAGAGCTAGATAATAGTACTTAAAGAAAAAAAACAACACAACACAGCCACTCTTCCTTGTTACCCAAAAATAAAGGCCAGTTAAGATCTGCCCAGGTAACTTAGTGGTTAGCACTTTTTTCTTATAACACTAGTATCATGAGTTCAAATACCAAACATTGCCTTGGCATCTGTGTTCAGTTTGTGGGCCTGAATCATTAAGGAAAGCAACACAAGGGAAACTTTGGCTAAACTGGCAGATGTTTTTAATTAGCAAGGGGTAGTATTAGTCTACTATTTAGCACATAAGGAATGTAATGTGTTTATTTCATGTAACACACAAACACTTGATAGCTGATTTTTACTCTGACCTTCAAAGTTGATCTTTGACATGCTTTGCCCAAATTATAAATCTGTTCTCATATTTTAAATGTACCTCCCTCTCAAATGCAATTTTGTTAGGCCAATGTTTTTCATGCAAAAATGATTCTGGCCCATAGGACACATTCATTCACATTATCTGCATGCTGCACATCTATTAGTATTAATGGCCTAAGCCTTTGGGGGGGGGGTTGATTTGGAGGGGACATGCTCCTTTGAGGCAAATGCAAGTATTGTCAGTGAATCCTCTTCCTTATCTAATGCTTTTATGTTATGCGTGTCAGCTTCCCTAAAAATCAATGCAGCCAACACTTGACTACCACGGCTTAGTGGCAAGCACTTCTGCCTTAAGTAATCGGCGTCATGAGTTTGATTCCCAAAAATGGACTTATCTGTTACTTCCCGACGCAAGCGCCCTTTTTTAACGTGGTTCTGTCCACATGTCACCACCTCATCATTTTTCTCCATCACCTCATCCTTCATCTTTATCGCCACATCTATCCAGATGTCTATCCAGACACAGGGATCTCTCTCAGCGGTCCTGAGTATCACACTCCTCTCACTCTGTCACCCCCGGCAACCACCAACCACTCCCAACTGTCACCCGCGGCAACCACCAACCACTCCCAACTGTCACCCGCGGCAACCACCAACCATTCCCAACTGTCACTTCTCCATCAAGAAATATATATATATTTTTTAAAAATCTTTATAAACACTTTTAACAATTAACAAATTAAATTAACAAATTAAAAACATCTTAGTATACCAAATTTCAGCCCTTTTTGAGTTTTTTTTTACCCACACACACTAAGAATTTAGTAGGTCAGTGTATAACTCTTGGTTTTTTTTTTTTACACACACACACACACACACACACACACAGACTAACACACGCCACTAGGCTTTTATATTATATTTTATATATATATATATATATATATATATATATATATATATATATATATATATATATAATTACCAACAAAAATATCTGTTTGTGAAAAAACTTACATTCTACCAAAGCCTCCACATGGGCCTCCTCCTCCTCTCTCTCTGGCTCCTCCGTCTCAACCCTGGCCGGCTCCTGCTTTTCCTCCCTGGTCTCTTGTTGGAGACGGCTCTGACAGCCAGTTGGAATAAGTATAACACATTAGTTTATTTTTAAATGTTCTCCCTGTTTCACAGTTACCTACATATAGCAATATAATGTGAGCTGACATTGAGAAACACGCATTTAGCCACAGAGATAATTAAGTGTCTTTAATTTAAAAAATGACTATTTAGAGACACGCACCACTTTCAGATGGCCTGTAACAAATCTTATATCCTGTAATCTTTTAATCTTTTAATTTCAAAATAAGTACTACATTAATATTTTGTTTTTCATGATCAATATTTATAATGTAACTAATGACAGATTAGGGAGACATTTGGGTAAGGCCTTGTAATATGAAAAAATTAGGTTGGCACTAATTTGTACTTTGCCCACCTCCTAGTGTTATCTTATGTTTGAAAATGTTTTATCAGCATGTTGCCTTAGTCATTAGCACTTTGACCTCACAGCACTGGGGTCATGAGTTTGAATCCCAAACAGTTACTTTATAATCTGTGGACAGATTGATATGTTTGGGTAGGCCATGTCCTGGTAAAAGTATTTTTAAAATTAAAACAAGTGTTTGTATGACAGTATTTAATCCGATTAATAGAGAACTCACGGCTAAAAATCTCCTGCCTTGGCTCTTCCAACAATTGTGGCTGATGCCACCACAGGTCCCTCAAGCGCCACTGGAGTTGTACCACGGATCAGCGCCACAGAAATCAGCAAACTATTTGGTAGACCTGCGGTTTCATCTCATTTGAGATGTAGTGCCCTGCGGGCATACTGTCCATTGCCTTGGCCAACACCCGCAGCTCTCTTTGTGCGAATGTACTGGCTCTCATTTTGTAAATGATGTATTTTCCAATAATCTGATCTATGATTGGTAATCAGATAACGTGTGGGCGGGCTCACGTCAGTCGCAGATCTTTTCTACACGTGTGTGCAAAATGTCTGCCTGTCATTCACTCATAGTATCCTAGCAAAGAGGGGGCGGATCGATGGGAAATGTACTCCGCTATTTGCAATTACTGCCACTTTAGAACAGGAACCTGTAATTGCAGGCACCTGATAACAGGCCCTAGCTTTTTAAGTATGATAGTTTTTGTTATAGCTGCATTGTAAATGTAAGCCTATAAATAAAGTGTAAAATTGAAATGTAACTACCAGTAAAAGAAGACAGTAGTTTACTTATGGTTTTAAATATGTGTCTGTAATTTAAAACATAACTTGGTGATATGATTTTGATAAGGTTCAAAGTAACACATTTATTGGGCCATAATTTGCAACATGAATCTGGTCCTCCTATCCTCACAAACTTGATGACAACTTAAATTTTAGGCAACAGAGAGGGTAGAGTGGTGTTATTGACAGTGAGTGAGATTGGAGGCCAGTTGTTGACTCTGGCATGAAGGACAATAATGAGCTCTGTATAGAACATGATTTGCTTTACTATGGCTGTGACATCCATGGGGCGAATGCAGAAAGACAGTGGTTTTAAACAGGTAGTGCTGAAAGAAATAGGTCAGGGAAAGCAACGTACATTTGGGTGTCCTTGGCATCCTCTATGGAGGCCAAATAACCAAATTAGTACCCCAACACAAGAGATGTACAAATATTAAAGCACAACATTTAGAAAAAAAAGGAGCCTTGTGAAACCTCAATAGAGAGTAAAAGTGGAAGGGAGAATGTGCCAGAGGTGGGTACACTGCAGGAGCGGTTAGAGAGGTAGGAAGTGACCCAGGAGAGAACTGTGTCTATATGGACAATGGAGTGAAGGATGTGTAGGAGAAGAAGGTGCTCAAAAGTGTCCAAAGCAGCAGAGAATTACAGGAGAATGACAATTGGAAAAAAAAAGTATTAATATTTATTTATAAACACAATTTCAGTAATCAAATGAAGCACAAACTGAAAATACAAACTCATTTGTAAAAAAAATAATTACAAATACAAACACATGCATGTTGGTTTTATCCCATTGGTTAAAGATGTTGCAAGGCAGGTCATGCTGGAACCCATAATGGCTGTCTTCTTTATCTATTAGAAAAAAATGTGATCAACCTTAGGCCATTTTGAAACAAAATGTTACTGGACTGTGTATACTTTCAAGCTGTAAAATCTACAATTTCTGATGCCTTAACTAACACAGGTCCCCCAATAACCTAAAAGGACTAACATTGTTAACTATAGATACATACTGCAAAAGGCAACTCCTTCATGTGTTGATCTTCCTCCATGAAATGATCCTGGCCGCACCTCCTTTGTGCTCCAGCAGACAGGTGGGTCATAAGGTTTGTTGGAATAAATTAAAAACATTTAGCTATTAACTAAAATGGTGTCTGTTTCTAACTTATCCTCACAATGAAAGAGAATGCAAGGTATCTCCATTATAAAACATTAACAAATCAGTGCCTTAAAATCAATAAAGAAACAACACTTAGTTTATGTACTTTTCCTGGTCAGAAAAGAAAATTCACAGTCAGTCAGATATATGATTATCACAGACTATGCTTAATTGCTGAATATTTTTCAGGTGAGGCAGACATGTCCCAGCTAAGGCCTGGTAGTACATTAATGAAAGCCTTTCGTTTGGTCTATTTTAACCTAAACTCTAGCAATTAAGCTTCATTATTATTTTTCTAAGTGTTATGGCTATAAAAGTCACATCTGATAATCTCAGCAGGGGCAGAGGCAGCCCTTACAGCCTGATTTAAAAATTGCAGATTTCAAAGGTAAACATTTTTTAAAGTCCAAACTGTCTGGTGCATGCATTGGTATATGTTTTGAAAAATGAAACAGGCCTTTACTTTCATCACCAAACAATTGTATTTTTAGGATGTTAGAAAATTTTAAAAGTGTGATATAAACCATATTAGAAAAAGATTTTACCTTGCAAGTTAGTCTGGAACCTGAGGTGACCTGCCTCCATAGTTTCAGAAGGGCTGAGGATCTTTTAGATAAACAATCAACATGGGGAAGTGCCAAAACACATAAGAATCATCTTAATAGATATTAGATTGAAAAGCTTCACAACACCCCCAGCCCCCCCAGCAAAAAAAACAAAAAAAATGGGTTAAAATTTGTAAGACAAACAACACATACAAAAATAGAGATGCACTGTTAAAATTATTATTATTACCATTTATTTATATAGCGCCACTAATTCCGCAGCGCTGTACAGAGAACTCACTCACATCAGTCCTGGCTTATAGTCTAAATTACCTGACAAACACAGACTAGGGTCAATTTTGTTAGCAGCCAATTAACCTACCAGTATGTTTTTGAAGTGTGGGAGGAAACCCACGCAAACACTGTGAGAACATATAAACTTCTCACCGATAAGACCATGGTCAGGGATTGAACTCATGGCCCCAGTGCTGTAAGGCAGAAGTGCTAACTACTTTGCCACCGTACTGCCCTAATGCACATTACATATGAAAATAGAGATGCACTGTTATTTTGGAACATAAAATATCTTACAATCATTTAAAGTATCTATAAAATAGTAAACTAAAATATACCTCTAAAATAAAAGACCACTATACAAAGCCACACCAGAAGACTCCACTATTGAGTCCTAACCAATTTCAAGTGTTGCATGAAGCAGTCTTTTATAGTGGATTGTAATGAGACAAGTATACACAGGTATATGGGGCAGGTACTGATGTGAATGTACAGCGCTGCGGAATCAGTTGCGCTATATAAATAAATGCTGATGATGATGGCCAAGTGTGATATCAGAGGATGAGATCTGATGCTGGGTCTATGCAACGCTGGTTACGGAAATCTGTTGTTTACTTTTATACTGATTAAAAAATGTTTGTGTTTACATCTGATTGCAAATTATTCTAAAAATATGTAAGCATAGGCTTTCATATTTTAATTGTTATTAAACAAAACATGATCCTTTATGTTGTTTACTAAGAAGGTGTGTGCAATTGTTCATTTAATCATGCTCATTAACACTTTAGGTTGCCACTAGTGCCTGTGTTGTGGTACATGTATGTTTCAATCTGTAGTATGCCTTGCTGGTTAGACAAATGAGCTGGCAACAGTAGGGTCATGAGTTCAAATCCAGAATCATGCTTGTATCTGTGTGGATCTGTGTTTTATATCACCATGTTTCTGTGAGTTTACTCCAATGTGTCACTTATAGAAGAGTACGGTAGTGTATGTTTTGGTGTTTGCTCTGTCTATAGCATTGTATCTTGCATGTATATTTAAGTTTGCAAATTAATAGGCGTTAAATTCGCATCCACAGTTATTTACAATTCAAAAATACACATGACACATTTTTCATGTCAGACAAGAGAATGTGTGTGTAATTCTTCTTGTTTAACCTTAAACCTTTATGTAGTATGTAGTAGTGCCTGTGTTGTGTTGTATGTATTTTGGAGCACTATAAGCTTAATTGATTGTTTATTTTTACCTAAGAGCAATTTCAAACAGGGTGCTTGACATTCAAGTCTATATAATGTATGTAATGTACAATCAGCACGTTACCTTAGTGCAGTGGTCAGGGAACAAGGGTAAATTACCCCAAATGGGGTAAAAATGAAATTCCTGGGGTAATGCTGCCCATTCACATGCTGTCAGTTGGATTGTAGACCCCTTTATATGTGAAATTGCTGTTGTACCAGAAGAGCCTCCAGGGTTGGCAGTGGCACTTCTTGAGCTTTGATGCAATAATGAAGCACGTATTGCATTTGAAAACAAAGCAGATCTGTCATATTTTTGGATGTCAACAGCTGCAAAGGCATTCAAAATTGCACACGAGGCGGTAGTCAAAAAGTTGCTGCCTTTTGCAACAACCTACCTTTGCGAACAAGGATTTTCCACTCTAACGAACATAAAAACAAAGCAGAGAAATCGATTGGACGCTGAAGACTGTATCCAAATTGCTCTGACATCAAAATGCCCCAATATTGAAAAAAATTAAGCCACATAATTTCTCCAAAACCTGAAGTTTTGAAGTTGAAGCTTTAAAAGAAATTTTGAATAGATTCAATAAAATTTTGAATTCCAATAATTAATAATATATGATTTCCTTCCTTTCAAATCAAGGGGGTAACGTTGGCGTATCTAAATATATTTTGGGGTAAAAGGTAAAAAAGTTCCCTGACCCCTGCCTTAGTGGTTAGACAATCCACTTTTCAAAAGTGGGGTAATAAATTAGAGTCCTGACCCATTTTGTGGAATATGCCTATATTGCATGCTGATATTTGTGTGGTGTTCAACAACACCTGTTTCAAATAAAGTGAATCTAAACAAATAGATAAAAAACACAGATAAAAGGAAAAAAAACCTAAGTTCAAAAAAAAAAAAACAAGGCAAAAAATGCCAAACAATTTTAAGTCCAATTATTATTATTATTATTATTATTATTATTATTATATTATACATTAATGAATTTCCATAGCAAATTATTTAAACTGTGCATCTACCAAAGATTTAGGGGTATAATATTTCATTGTATAATTATTGACATTAATAAAAATTATAAAAGAAAAAAGTTTGTTATGAGAAAATTTCATGCTCAGCTTTTCGTTCTACTCTATATCATGCACATATTGCTTCCAATTGCATGTTGGTTTAGTGGTTAGACAATCCATGTTTCAACACTAGGAACCTGAGTTGAAATTTCACTCACTCCCTTATCTCTGTGGAGTTTAAATATCCTCCCCATGTTTGTGTGGATTTCCTGTGTCCCTTATGCTAGAGTACGCTTGGTTTAAGTTCGCACAATTTATCCTAGCAAATTAAGCTGTTATGGTTTTCATATTTATTATTAGCCATTTTTTACAAATATCAAAAAGGTATAGGTTAAGTATTAGACACATCAACCACTTTACATTGCAAATTATTATAGCTGTACATCCACCATGGTTATTTTTTAAAAAAAGAGTAAGCATTGTTTAATGTTTGAAATAAATCTAAAATAAAATAAAATAAATAAATAAAATTGAGTGAAGTGTATTAAGATGTATGTTGTGCATATTTAGTTGTTTTTTTTTAACAGTTTAGTGGTGTTATTCAGCGCTGCTGCTATAACTGCTTTGAAATTAAACATGACCCAGAGCTTCCTTAAGTTTAAGCAAAAAGTTAAGAAAAACTCTGAGCATTTCTTCTTATCTAACCGATGGATCCGGAGGTAAATGCCTACTCTTCTTATGTCAGTACGATCTCCATTCAATCTCCGCCCATTTCCTTCCTTTGGGAGAACTTCTTAAGTTCAGTTAAGAAGGATTCTTAACTTACGCGATGGATTTTCCTTCTTATCTCCCTTTTCTGCGCATGCACAGAGAAGATTTTCGTAAGATCTGCAAAAAAACGGCAGATAAGATCAATAATGAATCATGCCCGGTATATGCAAAGACTTGGCAAGAGTATGGTACAGAACATTGCCTGCTGCTCCGCTACCTATAAAGGCAAATGTAAGGTTGGTAGAAGATTTAACTCATTGGTTCCCAAACTGTGTGCCTAGGCTCCCTGGGGTGCCTCGGCGATCTCACAGGGGTGCCTCTGCCAGGGCCATTTGTAAGCAATGTGGGGGACAACTTGGTAATTATTTTTGCTTAGGGATGCCTTGAAAAAATATGGATACCCTAAGGGTGCCTTGAACTAAAAATGTTTGGGATCCACTGATTTAACTATTAAGAGAGCAGGAAGTCTTAGGAGAACTTCTCCCTAGGTTCTGTAGTTTCCCAAATTCTTATTTTTAACAGGACAGGATGGGGCATAACAACCACCAAGAGCATAATAAATACATAAATTCATGGTTCTTTACCGACTCTTCACCAGAAAGACAGGAAACGCCTAGTTGCATGGGTTCACAAAAGTCTGGAACTGAAGAATTGAGAAAAATTGTATGAGAAGATTGCTGTCTCTTCTCTTGGCACCTTTCTCTAAATCTCCGGTCAATCTTAATAAATTAATTCTCAAATTTTCAACTCATCTAAGGTCCCAGAAGGAGTGTACTGCAGATAAGCATCTTTAAAGGCATCTGACAGCCCTATATGGAACTGACTTCATGGTGAAAGGTAAGTCCAGGACGTTTCAGCTGCCCATCTGCAAAATTACGTACAATAATTCTCAGCAGGGCGATTTGATTGCATCAGAACACGTAAAGAGGATTCAGCAGAGGAAATCTTATCTGGACTACATCCTTGTGCTTACATGTTAAAGACATTTTCTCCTACTGAACATAACTATGATGTTGGCAACAGAGAATTGCTGGCTATAAAATTAGCCCTTGAAGAATGGTCGCCATTGGTAAGAAGGTGCATGTCCTGATATTTGAAAGATGAGTAAAGACTTTTCCAGATTACTTTGGAGCCAGGTCAAACAAGATTATTTACTGGACTGCGAAATTTGTTTCCACCATAAAGTTCTTCAAGCCATTCCTTATGGTTTATTGAATCCATTAACTGTTCCTAAACGCCCTTGGACACACATATCCATGGACTTTATTGGGGAATTCCCAGTCTCCAAAGGCTTCACTATTATTTGGATGGTGGTAGACAGATTCAGCAAAATGGCTCATTTCATACCACTCTGTAGACTTGATAGCACTAAAATTTTGGCCTCCTTGTTCATCCGACATATTTTAAAGTTACATATGGTATTCCTAAAAATATTTTTTTAAATGACTACAATTTACAGCTCGCTTCTGGAGAGTCTGTTGTAATTTACTTGACATCAAACTCAGCTTCTCATCAGCATACCACCCACAAACTAATGGTCAGACAGATATAGTAAATCAGACTCTGGAGCAGTATTTGAGATACTATACCTCATACTTTCGAGATGATTGGGCGGAACATCTATCATGGGCAAAATTTGCCTACAACAACTCTTCATATTCTGCCTCTGGAATCTCCACTTTTTAATGCATTTACAGCTTACATCCTAAAGTTCATTCATTATCCACTCCTGTCAAAGCTCATTCATTTCAGCATTTATCTTGTAAAATACACACTTTAAGGTCACATAAGGAAGCTATTAATTAATATAATATTACCATTAGACATAATACTAGTAAGAATAATTATTAATATTCTAACAAAAATACATAATAATAATAATAATAATAATAATAATAATAACCTGTTATATATAAAATAATCACCTTATACTGTACTCTACAGAATAAGGACATAAATTGAAATGGAGTTGTCCAGTTGGTCAATATTCAAAAAGGACATTGTTTGAGACAAATATTTTTAGATACTCAGCTTAGGAACTTAGGTTATATGTGCAGTTCAGGGACAGCAGTCTACATCCATGGTCTAGAAAGAAATGTTTCACAAAAGCTGTATTCTATTCAGTGAGCAATATAATAGTGTTTGAAATTGGAGAAACTCAGACATAAAAGTAAATGGAAAGCCAGCAGCAGGGCAGAAGAACAGGAACAAAGCTTACATTATAAATTCAGTGATGAAGCCCAGCAATGAAGTCTGTGCCAGGACAAACCTGGCCTGGCACTAATTAGGAACTCTAATGCAGTTCAATTTGCATTGCAGTACTATCTTTTTTTATGATATTTAAACTGGGTTTAATTTCACATAACTTTTCTAATATTTTATATGATTTAATGTTTCCTTCAGATTTTACTGCATGAAAAAATAGGGTCTCTGGATTTTCCTAAAATAACAGGGTTATTAGGATAGACATCTAGATATGACAGTTTTATTGCACGTGCCCGGAAAGAAGCATGGTGTGACTTTTATACTTTTACAAAGAGGAAATGTCACGTGATATTCTAATTTTCCATATCTAGAGCCCTACCACTGGCCCAAACTCTAATATGCTAACTTAAAGTTCTCTTATATTGTCAGGTAAGTCTGCTTTGAAACAATGTCTATGGATTGTGCACATGGATTTATGTGTCAAAATGCTGTGAATGCATTTTGCACAGGACAATGGGATGATCTAGGCAAATAAATACATTCTTGTCTACTGCAGGGTAGGTGAAAAGATGTTATGAACATTGTCCAATATCCACATAAATTATATTTTGCTGGACAAGATTCATAAATGAACTTGGTGAGGTGAAGAATGTGTTCCTAATTTTCAGAGGGCTTTTAAGCCAAGCAAAATGGCAAACAACTTACGCCACCTTGGAGGTAGCACATGATCCTTGCTGTATGCTGGTGCAAAAAAGTAGGACACAATGGTCAAAATGTAGTGCACGTAAACTAATTTAAAAAAAAAGGGGAAAAAAAGTGCACAATGTATGATATGTACATTTGGAGCAAGAGTTCCAGGATGCTTCTGTGGTAGATTGTGGACACATTGTCCTTCTAGAAGCTCATGCTAGATATTTGGAGGAACAAAATGCAACACTGAGGGACACTGAAACCTCCTGCTCACTGAGTCGGCAGTTAGTAGGGTTAACATGGCGGATGAAAAGTTACAGGAAGAACAAGTAGTGAGTTGGGGTATGATAGCTGGAGGGTGTGGGAAAGAACCTAACGAAAAACAGTTCTAGACAGGACAACAGATGGAAGAGCCGTCCTTCTAGTAGCAGAAATACCTAGAAAAGTGATGGTAATAATTGATTCTCTTATCAGGTAAGCAGATAGAGACATATGTTGCCAGTATCATGTTCGTCAATGATGATCAAGTAGCTTACAGTAGTTTTGGATCTGTGTGGAACAAACGCTATTTTCTAAAATTAACAGTGTCACTGCAAGGCCCTAGAGATGTAGTACCACTATGAATTATCACCTAGAGTAAACCCACGCAAACACGGGGAGAACATACAAACTCCACACAGATAAAGCCATGGTACCGGGATCGAAGTCATGGTCCCAGTGCTGTACTTTCTCTGAAATTGTGAGCATTGTTCTTTTATAGTACTGATCAGAACTACAGTCATGGACAAAAGTTTTGAGAATGACACAAATATTATTTTTCACAAAGTCTGCTGCCTCAGTTTTTATGATGGCAATTTGCATATACTCCAGAATGTCATGAAGAGTGATCAGATGAATTACAATTAATTTCAAAGTCCCTCTTTGTCAGGAAAAAAGAACTTTATCCCAAAAACAACATTTCCACTGCATTTCAGCCCTGCCACAAAAGGACCAGTAATTCTCTCTCGTTAACACAGGTGAGTGTTGACGAGGACAAGGCTGGAGATCACTCTGTCATGCTGATTGAGTTAGAATAACAGACTGGTAGCTTTAAAAGGAGGGTGGTGCTTGAAATCATTGTTCTTCCTCTGTTAACCATGGTTATCTGCAAGGAAACACGTGCAGTCATCATTGGTTTGCACAAAAAGGGCTTTACAGGCAAGGATATTGCTGCTAGTAAGATTACACCTAAATCAATCATTTATCGGATCATTAAGAACTTTAAGGAGAGAGGTTCAATAGTTATGAAGAAGGCTTTAGGGCGCTCAAGAATGTCCAGCAAGTGCCAGGACTGTCTCCCAAAGTTGAGGCATTGAGGCACCACCAGTGCAGAGCTTTCTCAGTGTGACGAAATGTAGTATATCTAATGACTGATTGTTATTTTCTGTTGAATTCATGTATGACAATGTATATTTTATGTAACCTCTTAAAGTATGCTTTGCTGACTGACCTAGGTGACCTGTGTAATTAACAGTGCATCTGCACGCACAGTGAGGCAAAGACTTTTGGAGGATGGCCTGGTGTCAAGAAGGCCAGCAAAGAAGCCACTTCTCTCCAGGAAAACAGACTGATATTCTGCAAAAGGTACAGGGATTGGACTGCTGAGGACTGGGGTAAAGTCATTCAGATTGTTTGGGGCATCTGGAAAAATGCTTGTCCGGAGAAGGAAAAGTGAGCGCTACCATCAGTCCTGTGTCATGCCAGCAGTAAAGCCTCATAAGACCATTCATACATCACTGAGATCTGTGACGCTGTTATCGGTGCTGTTAAGGGGGTAATGTAAGTATGCGGGCATGGACAATGTACAACGCTTTGTAAAGTACATTGTCCATACCCGCATACTTACATTATCCCCTTAACAGCACTGATAACAGTGTTGCGGGTCTCAGTGACGTCATCAAGTCGCGCCGGCTTCTTCATTCATCATAGTTGCTTCCAGTCGGTTGGCACATCAGTCGTCCTGGAGCCTCGTCGGGAAGGAGCCCTTCACAGTGAAGACGTCGGGGTAAGTGTTGTCAGAATAATCAGCATCATTATTCAGTACCCCACCCGTCTTATTATCGTTTGACACATCTGAAATACAAAATTAAGTAAACATCTCCTTCATGGAAGGTAACGATTTATTCCCAGTAAAGTACCAAAAGAAATTTTACATTTGGGGATTAATTTAGTAATGGAATAACAATTTTGCTAAACACTGGGCAGAATTGTATGAACAGTGCATTATACACAGTAATGAGCTCCTCTAGGGATAAATAAAGGTTTGATCATTAGCCTTCTATTCTGAATTACCTTTGTATGTAACTGTGATGCTTTATGCAGTAGGAACATTTAGCAGTCTATTTTATTATGAATGAAGGTCCACCTCCCATCTATACTCACATGCTGTGCAAATATGTCTTGTAGATTATATTAGCACATAAAATGGTTCAGACCACAATTATACAGAGGTTTTCCTATTTCATCTCAATTTGCCCATAAATTTCCTTTATGTATGCATATCTGGCAAACAGCCCCAAAGCTGAAGCTGTGTGTCTGCAAATATCATTATTGTTTTAATATTTATCAAGCACCAGCATATTCCAGTAGAAAATGCATTAAAGAAACTTCTTGGCTGGTGAGCGCTCATCATATTTTTGCAAAAAAGGAACCTCTCCCCGTCCCATGTTCCAGCTGGCCTTTATATACTTGGACCTACAATTAAATAACAATCATCCAAATTATAATACAGGAATTCCATGTTCTTCCTGTCATGGAGCCAGAATCTGGAAAAAGGAATGTTTCCACATTGAAGAATAGTACAAGTTCTGTGGAATATTTACTTCTAAGTTTTTTCCGATAGTGATAGAGAGATGGGAAATAAACTTTCTTGACTGAGTTCCCAGTGGTCATTGTTATGCGTGTGAAACAAGGCCTTAGACCAATGGTAGAATATATTAAATAGAGTCTTTACAACAGCAAGCAAGGATTTGTCTAGGTCCCAGTGTGTTTAAAATGAAAAAACAGATAAGAACTGTTGTAATGACCTTTGATTATCCAATAGTAGGGAGAGTGTATCAAGGTAGTCTATGTGTAACACCTGCTGCTTCTTGTGCACCTTTTGCATTAGCAGACCTTCCTTGGACAGTTCCCTGCTATTGGCTGCTGGGGAGCAACCACAGCATCTAGAATTGGTGGGACTGACATGAATATATGCCACTGAGGAGCGGCCATCTTGCTCTGAGACAGCATTGAGAGAGCACTAGGAGTGTTTAGCAAGTGGCGAACACTAAAGCAGAATTAGGAGTCCTTCTACACATGGGCGGGCTGGGCCGGGGGGCAGGGGGGCATCGCCCCCCCAGGCCGCTCACAATTACCTATGTCATGGCCCGCCGGCAGGCCGTCCCCAGGATTCAAAATCGGCGATTTTTACCCGCGGTTATACATGTAGTCATCATTGCTTTGCACAAAAAGGCTTCACAGGCCAGGATATTGCTGCTACTAAGATTGCACCTAGATCAAACATTTATTAGATCATCAAGAACTTCAAGGTGAGAGGTTCAATAGTTGTGAAGAAGGCTTCAGGGCGCCCAAGAACGTCCAGCAAGCACCAGGACCGTCTCCTAAAGTTGATTCAACTGCGGCATTGGGGCACCACCAGTGCAGAACGTGCTCATTGTGACGAAATGTGAAATGTAGTATATCTAATGACTGATTGTTATTTTCTGTTGAATGACTATGTATATTTTATGTAAACTCTTAAAATATGCTTTGCTGACTGACCTAGATGACCTGTGTAATTAACAAAGAGTCTTTTGGAACTAGCCAGATAGATAAGGATCTCTGGAGAATTCGAAGCCCCAAAGTTGTAAACCATCTCGCCACTCAAGTAAAGCAGAATTGAGAGATTCTCTGAGGTGCCCAAACAGATATCTTAGTTGTAGATAATTTAATTCGGAAAGCTCTGTCATTTTGGGAATCAATCTGACTTAATTGAATGTGTAAATTCCTAAGGTGGGGGTGAAGAGCCTTTAAGAAGGGTTTAAAAATCTTCTGCCTTACACATCAAATTGTCCATTTCTTTGAGGAGGGTCTACCATAACTGAAATGTGTCATGCTTCTCAATATGTACTCCTCGCACGCCAATTCCTGAACTTGTAAGTAGGGATTCTGATTTTATTTCCTATTTTATTTTCTGAAACTCATTTGTGCAACCTAATGTATGTCTGTTTATTACCTTTTTGTAAATAAGCCTGGGAACCATTTTTCAGATTAAACATATTTTATCTAGTGTACTCTCCGTGATTCTTTGTAAACTTACGAAGCCCAGGGAGGTTCATGCTACATATGTATGTGATTTAAGTGTGCAACATTAAGAAGTGGTTCTGGTGAATGTAAGGACACCATAACAAAACCTTTGTGGTGGCAGAAAAGATGTATTCATTGTTAATTAACTAAGGTAACACCAGTCACGGCCAGCTGTTCAGATTGCTGTATCTGGGACAGGCTGGGCGTTCGTCACTCTCAGGAATGGCAGCAGGCAGGTGTGCATGCATCTGCATGCACAGTGAGGCGAAGACTTTTGGAGGATGGCCTGGTGTCAAGAAGGCCAGCAAAAAAGCCACTTCTCTCCAGGAAAAACATCAGGGACAGACTGATATTCTGCAGAAGATACAGGCATTGGACTGCTGAGGACTGGGGTAAAGTCATTTTCTCTGATGAATGCCCTTTCAGATTGTTTGGGGCATCTGGAAAAACACATATCCCGAGAGGGAAAGGTGAACGCTACCATCAGTCCTGTGTCATGCAAACAGTAAAACATCCTGAGGCCATTCATGTGTGGGGTTTCTTCTCAGCCAAGGGAGTGGGCTCACTCACTATTTTGCCTAAAAGCACAGCCATGACTAAAGAATGTTACCAAAACATCCTCCAAGAGCAACTTCTCCCAACCATCCAAAAACAGTTTGGTGATGAATAATGCCTTTTCCAACATGATGGAGTACTTTGCCTTAAGGCAAAACTGATAACTAAGTGGTTCGGGGATCAAAACATTGACATTTTGGGTCCATGGCCAGGAAACTCCCCAGACCTTAATCCCATTGAGAACTTGTGGTCAATCCTCAAGAGGTGGGTAGACAAACAAAACCCCACAAATTCTGACAAACTCCAAGCATTGATTAGGCAAAAATGGGCGGCCATCAGTCAGTATGTGACCCAGAAGTTGATTGACAGCATGCCAGAGCGAATTGCAGATGTCTTCAAAAAGAAGGATCAACACTGCAAATATTGACTATTTGCATAAACTTAATGTAATTGTCAGTAAAAGCCTTTGACACTTATGAAATGCTTGTAATTTTACTTCAGTATACCATAGCAACATCTGACAAAAAGGTCTAGAACCACTGAAACAGCAAACTTTGTGAACACCAATACTTGTGTCATTCTCAAAACTTTTGGCTATTACTGTATTTATTTGTATTACTATCTTTATTAAAGTTTATTATATGTTTTGCATTATTGAATGAAAAATTATTTATAAAAGAAAAATGCGCAAATTTATTTTTTGAAAGGGGGACGCCGGACATGCTAGCAGCAGCCTTGCTAACACTTCCACATTTTTAACAGATCAAAAGTAGAACTAAGAGAAGATGAAGACTTTATGATCCACTATAAGCATATCGTGCATTAAACCGCTCTGCACATACTCAGAAAGTGAGCATACACATATGCTCATATTCAGACTTTCTGGCATTTTAGCCCTACTGTGGAGGAGAGACCTGGCGTGCAAATGCAGGCAGAATACACTAAAGACGCATTCACACAAATGCGATTCACGCAGACCTGCAGAAACACACATATACGCCTGTTAGGAGGTGAATGTTTTGCACTTGCTATAAACAGGTGCAAACATGCGCTGATGACGATGGCTTATCATAAACCAGCACATGTGCTGATGGTGCAGAGGCGGACGCATCTAGAGATGCACACGGTTCTGCATATGGGCAGAAATATGCTAATTTCCGTGCTCTTTTTTTAAGAGTAAGTTACTCCCGTTTTGCATCCAACTCTGCATCAGTCTCTTAGTGATATATTTACTAAACTGCGTTTTGAAAAGTGGAGATGTTGCCTATAGCAACCAATTAAGTTCAAGTTATCATCTATTTAGTACATGCTACAAAATGACAGCTGGAATCTGATTGGTTGCTAAAGGCAACATCTTCACTCTTTCAAACCCGCAGTTTTGCAAATAGACCCCTTAGTGTTCATTACAATAAAAGCTCCATGCTGAATGTCAGATATGTTGGAGATTAACTTGCGATAAGTCCTGAGCAAGCAATCGTGCTTGTCAAAGGGATCGATTTCTTTGACAATTACATTTTATAAGCAATATTAAGATACTTTTGCCCTGTTAACACTCCTGCCATCAGCACTCAGGTGTAAATGCATCCTAAAAATATGACTGATTTAAGATTACAATAACAACTTTCAGGCAAAATGTATATAGTTAATATAGACTTTTTATCCATGTCTAGCTATTGAGTTTGAACTGTAAGAACTGAAGTGCACTGAGAGTTTTATGAGCAAAACATTTCAGTAAATAACCTGACAAAGGTTTTGCAGTATACTACGATCTTCTGTTTGTCTATGACTTTTCGAGATAAGGTTCATGTGAAACAGGCAAATACATTGTGACTACAGATGAGCGACGGTGCATTAGCAGATGTGGGAGCTAACCTGTAGGTAGGATTCTGTAACAAACTCTGGAACGTCTCTCCAGGCTACACTCCAAGAAAAAGAGCCACATGTTGAGGAACTCGTAATATTTTAACACCACAACCAGCATATTTCTGCATCGAAATTCTGCCAATTACGCCTGCCAAAGCCAATATTGATATAGTTCTTCGTCCAATCAACAAATACCATTGTTTATAGGGTATAATTTTTCTTGGTTTAAGTTCAAAGCTAAGCTCTTAGGATTTGCTTCACACACACAGACGAAAAAAAAAATCTCCCTCCCCCCAAAAATCTGCAGAGATGTTAGTCATGCGAGGAAAAACTCTTTCAGACGGTTTATTTATCCATTTATCAGTAAGAAAATCATGGACGCAGACTTTAGACGACAAACCAAAGGTGATGGATGTGTAGATGTTCAAATGTGATGCAGTGGTATTGTACATACTGTAACTGATGTACATTCAATTAAAGATTAAGGAACATTAGGGTTTAATACATTTGTATCAATATATATTTTATAGACTTAAGGTAAGTAAGTAAGGTACGCTCTGCTCTAACAAATGCTACGCACTGCAGGATACATCCAATACATATGTAGAAAGTCCCAAGAGAACGCACAGAAAACACATATAATGCATTTTACAGTTGCTGCTGATTGCAAATACATGTTCTAACATACGTGACTGTCATCACTAGTAATCGGCACTTAAGCCAGACCTGTAGCTGGTGAAAGGGATAAGACAGAAAGACATGTGCTTTAGAGCTGCCCAAGGCCTGAATAGAACATTGCTGCGTGCATTCGGGCAGGGCACGCCCTTACTGTACATTGGTGGTAGTCTTTTTTTCGAATGTGAAAACACTGAGACCGAAGAATCCTACAAAAAAATCCAGAGGACTTTTACAATGACGGATATAATCAATATTTACCTGCAAAGCGACATCTGATGGTTCCGAAGACAGCGCAATGCTGACAGCTACTGAATCCGAAGACACTTGCACGTCAATGAACAGAGCGACTAAGAGAAATTAGAATTTAAAGCGGCAATGTCCGAACCCCACAAAAACACACTTTACATTAAAGTGTATTTGCGGGATCCCGACATTCTAATTTCTCTAGGTCGCTCTGTTCATTGACGTGCAAGTGAAGTGCCGTCTAGCAGTGTCTTCGTATTCAGTAGCTGTCAGCATTGTGCTGTCTTCGGAAACGTCAGATGTCGCTTTGCAGGTAAGTCTTGATTATATCCCTGTCGTTGTAAAGGTCCCCAGTTTTTTTTTGTAGGATTCTTCGCTAGTTGTGTTTTCACATTTGTGAAAACGTACCCAACCCCTATACATTGACTACGTACATATGCCCAGTCTCCTTCCTCTTCCGCCCATGAAATCGTAGGCTGCAGTAAGGGTTTTTTGCACTCAACAGAATTGTACAGGAGACAAGTTGTCCCTTGTTTTATCTGCCAGGATAAATATTGATTCATTTTAATTGCTGGAAAAATACATTTTCTCATAAAGTTAGGAGATGCTGAAGATACGGGCCAGAGAGCTCTGCAGTAATAGAGGAAGGGAAAAGGTGTAGCAAAAGCCAGTTATCGCTGATTACAGGTAAAAATATAGTCAATTTATCAAGCATGGAAATAGCTTAGCTTTTCATCTCTTTCCTAGTTTTCTCTTGTAGTTAACGCCATCTGTAGATGGAGTTAACCTGCTATCTGGCCACTTTCAGCCCCTCGCAGACTGGAGAATCGTTGAACAGACAGCTCTTCCTGATCTCCCCTGGCTGACTGCTTGTCCCTCCCCTCCTTCCTGTTATCCATAGGGGCTCTATTATGGCATTTTAAGCTTTATACAATACTATTTGGGCTTGACGAGTGCAGAGGGAAATAACTCAGAGCTTTGCTTTAGGGACCTTCCCGCAACTTGCTAGCACTAGGAGTCTGCAGTGCTTCTGAAACGTTTCCCAGAGCCTGGCAACTCTCTCAGAGCATCCTAGAATCAAATCAACAGTCATTTCCGCTCTTGAAAGGCGAAGAGAACGGACAGTGCTAGCCTCATTACCAATTTCCAATTCACTGAGTGCATGCAGAATCCTTAGAATATCCAAAGAGATAAAAACTAGGGGGTTTGATTGCATTGCTTATTTAAACATGGCAAAGGAGACACAAGTTCCACTCTGACATTCCTGTCTTGCGTTAAACTAGTGGCAAAATCACCAACAAAGCATTTTTTGTCGGCACTGTCACAGCTAAACGTATTTGATAACTAGTGGCAAAATTGCATTTTGTATCGCTGTTATAAAGTGGCTATAAAAAATGATACTTAGGCTGGGTACACACTACAGGAAAATTCTAACGGTGTGATAGTTTTAGTGATTTTACCAAGGACAGGAAAAAAAAAGTCCCGATCAGCATGCTGATTCCTGTGTACACACTATACCCGTTGTGCACGATCACCTTCAGATCTGTGCTCTTCATCTGTCATAACCTTCGGCTGAAAGGCCGCCCATCGGCACTTATAACTACTTAAAGACTGATTTAAATAGATACAAATATGTCTTGTTATGATTGATAAATATCCCAGCTGTCCTCCTTTGAAGAAGTGAAAAATGTATTTTATGGGAGGTAATTAACATTTACTAAATGTTATACCCACAGATTGGGGATGTATTGTACATAACACAGTACTGCCACACAGAATGGGTGTTTGGGTTGTGCCCATATTACAAACACCAAAAAGAGAGGGGAAAAGTGGGGATTGTTCATCCTGACACCAGTTTTTCCACGTGTCTGAGACACCCTGCAGGAACAGTGATTGAAAACAAGATAGTTATATTTTATTTATAGCAGAAATAAAATGTCTCAAAAAGGAAATAATAAAATAAATAACAAAAAAAATATATATAACAGGACACTCGAGTGGGGGGAGGTGGGATATTGAATTAGAGCTCCGGGTCGGTAGTTTATAGGAATATCTATAATAATTGGATATATAGTAATATTACCACTTCCTGCCCTTCCCATATACACACCATCACCTCTGTGTTCTGTTGGGTAGAGACAGAGGACATCCACTGTCAAATGAAGTGTGACCCGTTCCGGACAGATCCACCCTCACACAAGCTCACATTCTCTTCCTAAAAACATTAATGCCATGTGTCTTTTTCTTTATTTTTATCTAAAAGGTTTTTTTATGGAGAACATTTAATGGTCCATATACCCCCCCACCCAGACAGAGAGCAGAAGTGTGGGTAGAGAGCGAAAGGGAGACTGACAGGGGGAGACAAAGAGACAGAGAGGGGGGAGAGAGAGAGACGGGAAAAGGGGAGACAGTGTGAGAGAGTGGGGGAGGGCACAGAGAGAGCAGTGAAAATACAGAGACAGACAGTGATTTACTGAAAGTACAACTTGAAAGAGAGGAAACAAGAGAAGAGAGAGAGGTAGATGGAAGGGATTTATCAGAGAGACTCCTAGCGCGCTGGTGCCCCTCCAAAAACTAAGGACACATTGGACCTTTTAAATTAGGAATGAATGTTGTGTGTCTTATTGTGAACCCCCTGCCATGGATTGTTACTACAGCCTGGTTCCACAAGGCAGAGAGCTGCAGAGTTCTCCTTTTAGGGCACTAGGGCACTCCAGCCCACTGATAAGTATAGTCCTGCTTTCCTGGCCAGTAAAGGACAGGGCTTTGAGGACACGTCCAGGGGCTTCTACCAGCCGGAGTGCCAGTCTTTGGATGGCAGCGGCAAGACTCCTTCACCAATTACCAGTCTCACCACTCTCAACCACTGAAACAGCCTCACATCTATATGCCAAACAGCTCCTGGAAGTCTCCATCAGACAGCCTGAAACTGCAAGACAGCCCCGGAGACCCTCTGATACCCTGCTGTATCAGAGACAGCCCCCGAGATCCTCTGATACCCTGCTGTATCAGAGACGTGCCTGGAGACCCTCTGATACCCTGCTGTATCAGAGACAGCCCCGGAGATCCTCTGATACCCTGCTGTATCAGAGACATCCCTGGAGACCCTCTGATACCCTGCTGTATCAGAGACATCCCTGGAGACCCTCTGATACCCTGCTGTATCAGAGACAGCCCCGGAGATCTTCTGATATCCTGCTGTATCAGAGACAGCCCCGGAGATCCTCTGATACCCTGCTGTATCAGAGACAGCCCCGGAGATCCTCTGATACCCTGCTGTATCAGAGACGTGCCCGGAGACCCTCTGATACCCTGCTGTATCAGAGACAGCCCCGGAGATCCTCTGATACCCTGCTGTATCAGAGACGTGCCCGGAGACCCTCTGATACCCTGCTGTATCAGAGACGTGCCCGGAGACCCTCTGATACCCTGCTGTATCAGAGACAGCCCCGGAGATCCTCTGATACCCTGCTGTATCAGAGACGTGCCCGGAGACCCTCTGATACCCTGCTGTATCAGAGACAGCCCCGGAGATCCTCTGATACCCTGCTGTATCAGAGACAGCCCCGGAGATCCTCTGATACCCTGCTGTATCAGAGACAGCCCCGGAGATCCTCTGATACCCTGCTGTATCAGAGACGTGCCCGGAGACCCTCTGATACCCTGCTGTATCAGAGACGTGCCCGGAGACCCTCTGATACCCTGCTGTATCAGAGACAGCCCCGGAGATCCTTTGATACCCTGCTGTATCAGAGACAGCTCCGGAGACCCTCTGATACCCTGCTGTATCAGAGACGTGCCCGGAGACCCTCTGATACCCTGCTGTATCAGAGACGTGCCCGGAGACCCTCTGATACCCTGCTGTATCAGAGACAGCCCCGGAGATCCTTTGATACCCTGCTGTATCAGAGACAGCCCCGGAGATCCTCTGATACCCTGCTGTATCAGAGACGTGCCCGGAGACCCTCTGATACCCTGCTGTATCAGAGACAGCCCCGGAGATCCTCTGATACCCTGCTGTATCAGAGACAGCCCCGGAGATCCTCTGATACCCTGCTGTATCAGAGACGTGCCCGGAGACCCTCTGATACCCTGCTGTATCAGAGACGTGCCCGGAGACCCTCTGATACCCTGCTGTATCAGAGACAGCCCCGGAGATCCTCTGATACCCTGCTGTATCAGAGACAGCTCCGGAGACCCTCTGATACCCTGCTATATCAGAGACAGCCCTGGAGATCTTCTGATACCCTGCTGTATCAGAGACAGCCCTGGAGATCTTCTGATACCCTGCTGTTTTAGAGACAGCCCCGAAAATCCTCTGATACCCTGCTGTATCAGAAACAGCCCCGGAGACCCTCTGATACCCTGCTGTATCAGAGACATGCCCGGAGATCTTCTGATACCCTGCTGTATCAGAGACAGCCCTGGAGACCCTTTGATACCCTGCTACAGTAAGAAGACCACCCCTTTCCCCTGCACCCCTTCTCTGACCATAGCCCACATTCACCCATATAGTATTTAATGACATCATTAGGCTATTTCTTTAAACTTTGTGATAGCTCTACAGGTCTCTCCATAGTGCATAGCATAAGTGCAGAGCAACATTGTTCCATCGTTGAAGAAGATTTTTAGTTTAGTTTAAAAATTTTGTTCAGCGATACGATGGGCTTTGGAACGATAATTGTTCATCTTTGCAGGGTACACACTACTATGATATTGTGCCAACCGATCGTCTGATTGGCCGATAATCACCTGAAAGCACAATAGTGTGTAACTAGCCTTAATGACGACATCGGCCGAGAATTGATAAATAGACCACATAGTCGTGCTATATGGGTGATCACAATATTGTAATGATCGAAACAGTTTGTCACATCTTATAGTGTCTTGTAGAAATATACCCCTAATAACAGGAAATATAAAACTGTTCCACCTATCCCAGCCTCATTTTACAAGGATTATGTTGCAAGAAAAATAAACCACTAAAATGCAACAGAATTACTTTCACTGAATAACTCTAATGCAACATAATTACTCTGGCTGCAACATTACAGAATAATTCTGCTATAGTTCATGGAAGGAAAGATTACCCCATTTGTCGTCTAGACTGTATGTACACAGAGGTATAAACCACACATGATCTTACCTAACTCCTCTCGCCTACGGCAGTCATTGTGGCAAAAATGAGAAAAATTGAAATGTCAACTTAACAGAGTTTTCTTCCTTTTTTTTTCGTTCTTTTGCCAAAATATTTTATCAAGATGGCATAAATGTACGTATGTATGTATGTAATCCCTTCCTTCCACAGGACACTTCACCATTCCCAAGAAGATTGCCTGAAGACGTCTGCAGAGCGTAAGCAGTCTTCTGGATGACTTCCTCCTCATCAGGACTTCCTAAAGAACGCAGTATTTTGGCATCATGGTAGCACACAGCAGGTGCTCACACGGCTGCTAAATTTCATGTAACTCTTCTTCCTTAAATAAAACTTTTGGAGAGTTGACTATTTAAAACTACACTGTGCTAAATAAATTAACTTCCTTCAATAATAAAATGAATAGAGAAATGATTAACTTTGTGATATATTCTCTGCACTTTTAAAACTTATACAAGTATTTTATTACAATTTAATTCTTGAATAAGTCAATACATTTCCTATATAACAGAAGGAAAAATGATTCCAGTGCATTATCAGTATAACTTATCTTTATTTCCCAAGTGGTGCTAGGGATCAAAAATATATATATTTTTTATTAAAAGGTCCTCAATGAAATAATTGTATGAAAGACCTTTGCACACTCGTTATTCTTCAGATATACTGAACTCTTACATGTTTTTTTTACAGAATAGGTTTAAGGCCAAGTGGTGCAGAAAGTTTTTTGGGGCTTTCACCACAGAGACCACCCACATACATTATACAGCAGAGCCCCATACATGACTGTACTATCAGGCACTGCCCATACATTGAACCAGCAGCAGTGCCCGTTTATGGTACTCAGATTATACCTGCAGTACCTCTATACCAGAGGTTCCCAGATTGTGACATTCACTTATTAACCATAGTGTGAGACAGTGGCGGAACTACCATCGGTGCTGCAGGTGCCGCGCATAGGGGCCCATGGAGATAATGTGGCCCTCTGCATTGCAGAGATTCAGTGGCCCCGGTTCCCTCCTCCCCACCTCCCTGCACTGGTACCCACAGCTTGCTAGATCTGCCTCTGGTGTGAGAACTTGGGATTTTGTATCTATGGGGGAACACACCGGAAGATGTATGGATGCGATACAAAGAGATGCTCAGTATTACAACAAAAACAGAAACAGAAATGGCGCTAGTGATCAACCATAACTAATACAAAAATATATAAAATCGTGTATATGCCTTGTAAGTGATCTCTCTAAATTCCTTGCAAGTGATCTCTCTAAAGTCTCAAAATGTACAGTGTTGCAGTAAACAAAAACTATTCTACATGCATAAAAATAGCGTTCGTGATAGACCATCTTATATTTTGTGAATGACTCTACTAGATATCAAAGTTTTTAAATGGCAACAGTAATTGCAGTGAATGATGGTTCTCAGATCTCTATAGTCCTGTACGTGGACTTTCCATCTCGTGATGTTGGTGCCAAAATCCAAAAAGTGCTTGAAAATATTCTCAGATTTTCTCTCCCAGTGTATGTTGAAAAAAAACAAACACATCATAGTGCGATACAGTATGATTAAAACTGCTACTCCTTAAAGTGAAAAGATAAATAAACATATGTGATTCATCAATATGTTGTTGAACCACATTCATGTGATTTAAGTGGTAAATCTATTTCCCGTCAGTGGCATTTGCATCTCACACCACACGGCTTCTGATCAGTTGCACTGTTTCATTTGTGATTTTTGAAGCGATACAAAGAGAGGTTGTCCAACCAGAACACACTGAGGTGTTTGACACAGCATGCAAAATGCTGAGGGTACAGCTGAGTACACAAAGTACACAGAGTTTGTAAGCACCGCATAGGCAGCACTTAACGTATACTAAGGTACCCGAAGATGTTGGCACTGTTTGAACAGTGCATTGTGTGCAATGAGGTACACGGAGGTGTTGGCACTGGTTGAACAGTTCGAGGCGTGTAATGATGTACACAGAGGTGTTGGCACTGGTTGAACAGCACGTAGCATTTAATGAAGTACATGGATGTGTTGGCATTGTTTGAGAAACACATAGTCTGCAATAAGATGCATGGATGTCACAGCACTAATTAAACAGCGCGTAGCGTGTAATGAGGTACACGGATGTGTTGAGACTGTTTGAACAGTGTGTAGCATGCAATAAGGTGTACAGAGGTGTTGGCACTGTTAAGGCAGTAAACAAATAGATACAACAGAACATATCACAGTGACCATGCAGAACAGAGATAGACAGCAATTGTAGCGGAGTACACACGCAGATGACAATCACTAACAGGCAAGATTGGCACAACCAACTATACTGGCACGGCATCTAAGACTCCCACTGGACTTCACCAAGAATGCCCACAAGAAGATATGGACTTTGCTCAGTGAGGACCCAGATCACAACCCAGTGTAGTTGGCAGAGTACTCATCTGGTATGAGGAAAAACACGAAAATACTGCAGATGGAAATGCGGGTATGGGTGTGGTGCTATCGGGGAGACTGGCCCACAGCAGTTGAAAAAACACGAATAGCTGCTATACTACCAAGTAGAGTCCTGGAGCGGGAGTATAGATGTAGGACTCAATTAATACTCATGTACCCCTTCCACAAGGCCCCCTTCACAATAGTATGACTTGAATGTTGTGCTCCTGCTGCTCATGGGTCTCCAGTTCTGTAGAGGTGGCCCTCTGGTGGAGTGGCTGGGGACTGCAGCAGAAAAAAGGAGCAGAGTAAATGATGTGACACTGTAACTTGCAAAACTAACTCTAACCACTATATAAGATAAGATGGTTGCTGCATATGTTGGAACCATTGCTCATTGGCTACAATAAAGCTTCCAGGAAGTATGCTTATGTAATTACACATACATATGCTCACCTCTACCTACATACGGGCCAGCTGCGTACATTAAAAATAAGAAGAATAGACTTGTCATCCAAGACAGGGTTCTATTGAAGAGCATTGGTCTGCAAGTACAAACGTAATATTTACTATATGCATAAAACTACCTCACTGTAACCAGTTGCTGCAGGAAAAGCATATTGCATGCAATTCTGTAAATGGTCAGGTGGAAAAGTTAGATGTTAAAAATTAAATACATTAAATGTGTGACATAAAATTATGATATATGGAAGCCAGAGAAAAGGCATGTACAATAAGCTTATAGCAGGGTTTAGTTATTGTTACAATATTAGACTAATATTACTTAAGTAGTTTGTAAGGCTTGAGTGTGTAGTTTATGCCCAGAGATGCATTTTCCTTTCTATAGTGTAAGTTGTATCATGGTTAAAAAAATGCACATTTATTTCTACTTAAGATGTTACTCCTACTTAGTCCCCCTCTCCAGTAACCACATTGTGATTACAGGTCACCACACGCATCAATATCTGGTTGTTCACCCTGATTGTCGAACTGGCGTATGTATATTCAATTTACCACACACATAGGTGGCTATATAAGACAGGCTTGAGTACCCAGCAGTCACACTTCCCAATACGCAGTTGGTTGATGACAGCACATAGCATTAGAGCTCCTCAGTCATCTGCCTTTTCAGACAAGCCTAATTTAAAATTAGAAGGATTGAAATATGAAAAATATTCAGTCATCTATGGAGCATTTCAAATGCAATGATTTTGGACTAAGTTGGTCTAAATTGGACAAATTGGCCAATAAAACCTCCACATGTGTAGCCACACTTTATCATATACTGGCTGTAAAAAAGGACGTGGTTTAATATAGAATATTAATTTGAAACATTTAACAAATGTTGCTCAGTTGCAAACGAAATTAGAAATATGCTACCGGTGGCGGAGCTACCATTAGTGCAGTAGGCGCAGTGCACCAGCGCCCATAAAGATAAGGGGACCCACTACATGGGGGACTAGCGAGCTGTAGGCCCCGGTTCCCTCCTCCCCGCTTCCCCACGTCCCTGCACGAGGTCCATAGCTTACTAGTTCCGCCTCTGGAAGCTACAATATATATACAATAAATTTTGGAGTTCCACTCTTGATTTGCCTGACCGCATGTACAGTGCTGTGCAATAAAGATAAATAAATAATTTAAAAAGCCAGATGCATTCTCAGATGCTATAAATAATAATGTCTTCCATCTCTATCTCCAATATTGGGTCATTGTAGTGCTGCCAGAAGCATAATGTTTAATTAAATTGCTCTTTCAAAAAAATGTCCACTACATGTGAATTGAAGACATTTTCTTTTTGGTATATTCAGACTGTGGTGAGTTATAGAGTAGTGAAGAGGCGCGAACCTCTGCTGCTAGTCTTTGTCTGCTCTCCTTCTCCACATGGCTAGTGCGATGGAAGCAAGCAGTGCCGTAACTAGACATTTCAGTGCCCTGGGCGAGACAGGGCATTGGCTGCCACTTTACTGAAAGAATTCTGTTACACATATTTGCAAATGCATGATAAGCCAAATGCATGATATACATATATATATATATATATATATATATATATATATATACATATTTATATATAAATGTATATATATATATATATATATATATATATATAAATATATATTGTAACAAAGTGAGGCATATATCTGACAAGATGCAGAGAAAGCATACAAACAGAATAAAACATTGGCGCAGTTATGCACCTAGATTGAGGTTAAACCAGGTAAAGACTTATGTATAGTTTAAAGTTTGGTTAACTTACATGGTTTGAAAGGTTCCTCCGCACAGCAAACAGACAGGGTGTGTCTGTTAGTGCAAACAGAACCAGTGATGGGCGTTTTCTTTTAAAGAGAAGGTGGGCGTGTCACCTGCCCATCAAGCTAAGGCTGGGGGAGGAGTATCATGCATAAAAGCTTGTTTGTGTCATTTGTGCACGGAGACCAACGCTGGGGAAGCTGGCTGATCTTGAGAGAAATTGTCTATGTCTAGCTAGCGTTTAGGGTCTCCATATCTGCTGTGAAATTCATATGGTGTCAAATACATTTTAAACCATCCTGACAATAAATCTGCATAAAAAGAAGAAGTTGTTCGCATGTGCTTCAGCGGTAGCGGGCTCTTGCCACAATATATATATATATATATATATATATATATATATATATATATATATATATATAAAATATATCATTCATTTGGCTTATCATGCATTTGCAAATATGTGTAACTGAGAATTCTTATACACATGCACGCACGCACACACACACAAAACCTAATAAACCCTGTCTCCGTGTAATTATGTGTTATATATCAAAATTTGACTTACTGTTACTATTTTTTGTGTGTTCCAGTGGTGGAAATAGTTGGGTCAATATTTATATCTAACATATGTTCTAGGTTATTATTCGGTGCACAGATGTACAATAATTTTATGAAAATAAATTTAAAAAATATAAATAAAAAATAATATATATATAAATAAAAATATGAATAAAAAAAAAACTGAAATATATACATAAAAATAAAATTATATATATTAGAAAATAGAAATTAATATTAACATAAAATGTAAATTAAAAAGAAAAAGAGAATTAATGAAATAGTGTGAAAATCAAATTAGAATTTATTTAAAGTAAATAGTTGAGAAATAGAGAGAGATGAAATAAAATAAGGTGTAAGTGGTAGCAGAGGTGGATGGGAAGGGAGGTGGTATATAAGTGGGCTGGAATAGGAGTGAGAATGGTAATGATATTGAATTAAGTATTATCCTCTTCTAAGAGCAGTTTGTTGAGGAGATGACTTTTCCTCTCTAGCAGTGGTGGTCAGCGGTGATCGGCGATGTAGCTGCGGCCTAGCGGCTTCCTGCATTGGCATTTGGAACGCCAGCAAATGCCGAACTTCCTGCTTTCGGTGGAACGCACAAGGATTCCACTGCTTCCGGTGCCGAAAATTAGTTGTTTCTTGTAGGTTAAACTGGCGATATCAGACAGGCAGATGGAGGTTAGTGCTGTGTTTCAAGTGATGGAGCCAGGACACAGAGGGAGGTTGCAGGCAGCTGCCAAGCCCCCCTTTGGCTTGCACCCTGGGCGCCGACACCGCCGGCACCTGCCTAGTTACGGCTCTGGAATCGAGTAACCTACTGAGAAAAACACATTGGGCCTGAGTTATTAAGACGAGCAAAGCAAAAAAAAAGGAGTAAGTTTGATCCTGGACAAACGATGTTACAATGCAAGGGGTGCCAATTAGTTTATTATTTTGCACATAAAGAAAATACTGGCTGCTTTTTCATCTAGCACACAAATACCTGATAGCTTTATTTTTACACTGAAATTTAAAGTTGATCTAGGACATGCTCTACCCCAACTATAAATCTGTCCACACATTTTAAATTTACCTCCACCTCCAATGCAACATGGTTTTGCCCACGTGCAAAGTTACTAATTTTTTATGCTTTACTTTGTATACAAACACAGCTGTGCAGATCATAAGTTTCTAAAATCATGTTATATCACTGTATCAGATTCATGTGTCAGAGCAACACTTACCTGTTCCTGGCTCCTGTGTTTCGGATGAAACATGAAAAAATAGACAGTATTTAACTTATGTGCAAAACATAATACTAATATGCACCCCTTGCATTGTAACATGGTTTTGTCTAGGAGACTGAAATAAGAAGTTTCTCAAGTTAAGATCCTTAATGAATCAGGCCCTAGAAGTTCACACAAAATGTTTTTTTAAAAATATACTGTTAGTCTCAATTGTTTTATTAGATAACATCTGACGCTATGTGAATAAGCAGCGCTTTGTGAATGAGCCATCATTGTTACTTGCAGCAAGAAAATTTGACTGCAAAACAAGTGTCTGTTGCAAGCTTTCGTGGCAAGGTTTTTTTTTCCTTTATTCCAATATCATTTGGAAACAATGATCAAAGCTTGGTCTCCCCATGACTCCTCCTTCATTGCCAGCCAATCACAAACAGCCAGCATGGAAAAATGCTAATTATTGGCTGGTGGTGATGGGGAGTCCTAATAAATCCCGACTTTGGTCATTTGGAAGAAAGAAGGTTTTATTTCCCATTTGGACTAGGATGGATCAAGAAAGAAGAAATATAGATTTTACGTTACACTGTCTGTGTAGAGTTAGTGTGTTCTCCCAGTGATTGTGGGGATTTTCTCATGGTGCTGCGGTCCAAAAACATTCTGGTAGCTCAATGTTAGTTTATGTGTTTGTATTGTACACAATTTATACTGTAAGCTACACTGGGGCAGGGATTGATGTGAATCATTGAACAATTTCTGCAAAGCTTTGTGTAATATGTCAGCACTATATAAATAAATGGGTAATAACAAAGTAAATAAATGTTTAATACAGTGGTGAATGAGGGTTTAAGGAATGTGTTCACTTAATATTTATTTGACAACTGGATGTATGTTTATTCTTTTAAACTTTTTTTCTGCTATAATGGGTTCGGTTTTCAACATAGCAGAGGGATTTATGGTTCCCTTATTATAACTGAAACCGGCCCTGGCTGTTTAGCTTTGAGGCTGGTATTCATTATAGCAGCATGCTGTTTTTTGAAGCCCCCCCAAACACCTATAGAGGCACTAGACCTGTCCTGATCAGCCTGGCTTGTGGTTTCCCGGCTATGGTGGAAAGCAGCACAAGCTGTCTAGTAGAGGATATGGGGATGAGGATACATGCTACCATTTTGTATTATATATTTTATTGCACAGTGCACATGTAATAATATGTATAGTAGGTACTTTGTCTCATTAATAGAACAGAACGAGATCCTATCTTTGTCAGCTCCGAGGAGAATGGGCAAGCACACCTCTACCATCGCTTAATCTTTCACGTGGAACAATTAAGGCCAAATTCTGCAGATGAAACATTCTAAATTCTGTGGCCAAATGCATTATATGGTAGATATTCTGAACGGTTTTGAAAGTTTCACTCATCTGTAGTACAAATGACCAGACCAATAGCAACAGCCCGTTTCAAGTATAATATAAGGACAGGGGGACTGTGGCAAGTTTATGGAGCAGTTGTGACAGTTTTAAACTTGTTGCACAAGCTAAATGTCTGTTTAATTATCCCACTACCTATTCTTAGAAATTGCCCTCATTCTATCCTAAGTTTCAATATAGCCTATAGTATAGTACTTGCAGTATAACATTTACATTGAAACATTGTGTGTTTGCTAGAATCATGAGTCAAAATTTTCGGCTTGATTTCTTCATAATTAGTCATAGAATTAGTCACTGTCTCCAACAATATCCTCTAAGGGAAGTTACACAGGAAATTAGGTAATTTATTCAGTTTACAGCATTTTTACTCTGGCACAGAGATCATAAGAAACAATTGTGTTATATCTTATTTGAATAATGTAGAGAAAATATGAGTTGTTGATAAATCAAATAATACATTGCATTAATCTGTACTGTGCCAGTGTCTGCACCAGACAGATATCCAAGTGAGGGATTAGGTGTGATAGTGTAAGCACTGAGTGCCTTCTGTTTTTACCTGTAGGCAAGGTGGCAATGAGGATGGGAATGAGACAGGAGAGGGGGCAATGAGGGTGGTAATCAGACAAGAGAGGGGGCAATGAGGATGGCAATGAGACAGGAAGGGGGCAATAAGGGTGCTAATCAGACAGGAGAGGGGGCAATGAGGATGGCAATGAAACAAGAAAAGGGCCAATGAGGGTGGTAATCAAACAGGAGAGGGGGCAATGAAGATGGCAATGAAACAAGAAAAGGAGCAATGAGGGTGGTAATCAGACAGGAGAGGGGGCAATAAGGATGGCAATGAAACAAGAAAGGCGGCAATGAGGGTGGTAATCAGACAGGAGAGGGGGCAATGAGGATGGCAATGAGACAGGGTGGGGGGCAATGAGGGTGGTAATCAGACAGGAGAGGGGGCAATGAGGATGGCAATGAGACAGGGTGGGGGGCAATGAGGATGGCAATGAGACAGCAGTAGGGATAATAAGGATGGTAATTAGACAGGAGAGGGGGTAATGAGGGTGGCAATGAGACAGGGTGGGAGCAATAAGGATGGCAATCAGACAGGAGAGGGGGCATTATATATATACATATACATCGAGAGAGAGAGAGAGAGAGAGAGAGAGAGAGAGAGGTGAACTGAACCTGATCAGTCACTTGTCACCACTGTCTATTGCCAATATCAAGACTAGGGGATGTGCTATCTTTTCTTGGGAGTGGTGTTGGCATGAAGTAGCTGGTCCAGCTGGTAGATGGTCTTGGCACATTAATTTGACTGCTGAGGCCAAGCCAGGTATCCACTTTATTTGTCAGTAGTGCTGGGCAATGTCCGTGTGTGGTGCTGGCTGGTCAGCACTACAATGTGGCGGTGGGCATTAGGACCGCACATCCACAAGGAAATTTTCAGCATACATCTTCATTGATGTGTGAGTTGGAGGAGGCGCGGATCACGTGTTTTTAGCGTAGGAAGGGAGGGGTGTGTCAGGTGGATTACGAGGAAAAGAAGCAAAAGCCATATAGGAATCATAATAGAGACGTTGAACAAACATATGTTTTTTAAAAAAGGATTAAAGGGAAAATAAAGGACAGATTCAGAGCTTTCTTATAAATAAAAAATAAAAAAAGCTCAAATATAGCCCAGAGGAAGGAAGTAGGGATTTTCTAAATTAAATCCTTTCACCTTGATTGATGTGAGACATAATGGAAATTACATAGACAAATAAGGAGGAACCAAATCTAGAACTGAACACAGATAGAGCGATTCAATTTAAACAGAGGGACAGATTTATCCATTGAGTGCCGTAGTTTGTGTTAAATTGCTCTGCACATGCTCAGAAATGGACTTAATACAAGAGCATGCAATTCAAGCTCAAGCGCAAATGACATATACGACAGCCTATGATGTCAAGGACAGAATGGGGGAGGGGCATATGCACATCGGCAGTGTACAGTAAGGGTGTGCCAAGGTCGAGCACACGCACATTCATCTGCACTTGCACCAGTTACAGGGCAGGTGTAAGTACCAACAGATAGTGATGACGGACGCGTATGCACGCCAGAACGTGTGGTTGCATTTAAGACAAACTGTAAAAATGCATTTTATGCACAGTTGGCATTAAGAACATCCTGAGAAATGTATTTCATGTAAAAAAAAAATTTTTCTCATGGTACTTATATTATACTATATTGCACATATACATTACACATATGGATAGTTCGTATCCTGCTGTGTGTTCTGTCTGTCTGCATACGGCAAGTAATGTATAGCCTGAGCCTTCTTATACGCGTATACAAATGGAGACATTTCTTGAGATCCTCTTGTACTTGATTGCACTTGATTACGGTGTGTAATTCTCATCCCATGAAAAATGCTAATTACGCTCACTTTTCCTTCTCTAATGAATCAGGTTCAGTGAGAGTCAAATCTTATACCCTTAAATGTCTGAGATAAAAAGGTAAAACAATACAGGCAATAAGAATTAGTCACAGATGCTTTGGAGGAGTTTAGAGCAGGGTTTCCCAAACCCAGTCCTCAGGGCTCCCCAACAGTGCAGGTTTTCCAGATCACATGTGACATAATTAGGAGCACCTGTGGATCTGTTACAATGTGTCAGTCAGTAATGAATACACCTGTGCTCCAGCAAGGAGATGTGGAAAACTTGCACTGTTGGGGAGCCCTGAGGACTGGGTTTGGGAAACCCTGGTTTAGAGACACAAAGAAACAATAAAGACTTTATGAGTCTGGTATTTTACTTGCTTTTTTATAATGCTATTAAAATACATGTCAAAATCTGTGCATTTAATATGTTTTTACTAGCATTGAAGAAGATCATTGTAGGCATTACCGCTGCATGCACCTATGGTTAACGTAAATATAGGAAAGGTAGCATTCTGAAGAACACAGCATCAGTAAAAATGTAATTGGGTAAAGTAACAAACAGACACATTTGCATGGATTTTATGAGCATTACAAACACATTTAAAACATATCTGTGTGTATGAGCCCTAGGTCTCGTACCCCAGACTTAACTGACATTTAATACCAACACTCTATCCTCTCATTATTTGCTCTCTCTAGAAAACAAGTAAGATAATTGGCACAGTGCAGCCATTGGCTGTACCTGTGATTCTCAAACAGTGACATATTGTCCCTGGTGCTTATATAAGACCAGAGAATCACAAGTAAATTCCAATCGATGACCCACCATGAATAAGTGCAAGTGGTGAATTAAAATTACAGTCAAGAGCAGAAGTACAACTTTGATCTGTAATTGTTGCAAGCCTGACTGATGTGTTACTTATACAAGGGACCTGCAGAGTATTTAACAATATTCTGTGCTGTCAGTAACTAAAAGAAAAACAAAAGTGAATCAGAATGAAGACATTTGTAAAACAATGAATCCTTGTTGCTGATTGTGCAGTGTCTCAACTTGATCAGCGTTAATCATACTTGCCAACTTTCTTTAGTTGGTCTCTGGGAGATCTTGTAGAGGGGGTGTGGTGGGAGGGTGGAAGGGGTTGGGGCACGGTGAATCACATCATTTTGGCCACTCTCCCATAACGGTATTGTCATTTTTGTACCGGAGACAGGGCCATAATGTTGTTTTGGCTGCCAATTTGCAGCATGCAGGAGACATCCCTGCTCTCCTGGGAGTTTGGGAGACCTACCCAGAATTCGGGAGTCTCCCAGACATTCCGGGAGTTTGGGCAAGTATGGCGTTAATGATACCTTGCAATTTGGCTGTTAAAGGCCTCATTGTCACTAATCAACCACTGGTCGCATTTTCCAGCAATTGTTGATTGTATAAAAAAAAAGTTTACATGACCTTATGTTAATAGTCATTAAATATAGCCCAAAGCCTTAATTTGAACCTTCCCTGAGATCTAATATATACTTAAAAACTATGACACATAGAAACATAGAATTTGACGGTAGTTAAGATCTACTTGGCCCATCTAGTCTGCCCATTTTTTTTATTAACCTATGGTACCTTAAACCCTATTTGATCCTTTATTCTTTATGAAGTATGTTCTTATGTCTATCCCAAGCATGTTTAAACTGCTCAACTGTATTACCCTCAACCACCTCTGATAGGATGCTATTCCACTTATCCACTACCCTTTCTGTGAAGTAGTTTTTCCTCAAATTTCCTCTGAACCTACTTCCCTCCAGTGTCAGAGCATGTCCTCGTATTCTAATACTTCTCTTCCTTTGAAGAATGTTTCCCTCCTGTACCTTGTTCAAACCCTTGATATATTTGACAGTTTCTATCATGTCCCCCCTTTCCCTTCTCTGCTCCAAAGTATACATATTAAGTTCTTTTAGTCTTTCCAGGTAAGTTTTGTGCTGTAGACCATGCACCATTTTAGTTGCCTTTCTTTGTATCTAGTCTCTAATGTATTTATATCCTTCTGGAGATATGGTCTTCAGAACTGAACACAGTATTCTAGATGAGGCCATGCCAATGACCTATATAGTGGCATTATTACTTCCTTCTTTCTGCTACTGATTCCTCTCCCTATGCAACCAAGCATCTGACTTGCCTTCCTTATTGCTTTGTTACATTGCTTACCTGCCTTTAAGTCACCTGAAATAGTGACTCCTAGATCCCTTTCCTCTTCAGTAGTTCCCATTATAGTGCCATTAATACTATATTTAGCCTTTGGGTTTTTGAGACCCAAGTGCATGATTTTGCATTTTTTGGCATTAAACTGTAGTTGCAATTCTGTTGACCATTCCTCTAGTCTACCTAAGTGATCAATTATTTGTTTTACCTCTCCTGGTGTGTCTAACCTGTTGCATATCTTTGTGTTATCTGCAAAAAGGCATACTTTCCCTTGAATACCATTTGGTACCATTTGCAATGTCTCCAATAAAGATATTAAAAAGCACTGGTCCAAGTACAGATCCTTGGGGTACACCATTGGTAACC